>NC_059088.1:28823229-29423229 GCF_020497125.1 Mauremys mutica | reverse complement strand
AAGAGAACAGTGTGAGGCCTGAGCTGGAAGTGGCGATTGGGCTCATCCTGTGCTCCAGCCCCCACCCCATGAACTGCAGACACGGCCCCTGTCTGGGTAGTAGAGGCGGGGGTGGGATGGGGGGAGGATGACACTAGCCCCAGGCAAGTTCCCTTCACAGACAGATGCTTTTCCAGGCACTAAGTGCCATGCCTGGGTTTTTCCTAAAATGCACACGCTGATGCGCGGCCGACTCCAAGAGCACGGGGTCAGAGCTCGTCCGCCCAGAGGAGACGTGTTCCCTTTAGAGACCCAGCTTTACCAAAGCTGAACTGTGTTCACATCCAGAGACGCCCCAGGGAGCAGTATCGACGGGCTGGGGGAAGGTGCGTGGACAGGAGCCCAATGCACAGGCCGCCTGCTCCCCTTACATCTTTCAAGGGGAGACTCTGGCCAGCCCTGGAGCGAGCGAGCGCAGCCTGGTGTGTTTAACCTGGCCGGAAGCCTGTTCCGTTTCAGAACACACTGGCTGCGGCTGTGCTCGCCTGTGCTGCCGCATGACCCAGAGGAGGAAAGCTGGGGCCGAGGCAGAGTCAGGGATGGAGGGTGCAAGCAGCGTAGGGGAGCGGCTCCAGCCTTTCCAAGGAAAGTTGGCACCAGGCAGGCCTATTTCCACCAGAGCCGGGAGCAGCCTGAATAGCGGCGTGGCTGGCCCACACCCTGGCGTCTGAGAGCTGCCCGAGTCCCCAGACTGACACCTCCCTCAGGCCTCAAAGGAACCACTTGTGCTCCTCCCCACAGCTAGCCAGCCCCAGGCAAACCATCCACGAGGCTGGTCCCCTACTTGCCTCAGCACTTGGGGGCAGGGAAGACAGGAGGGGAAGAACTGAATCTTCACACAAGTTCCAGACACAGAGCAACTCTGAAGGGTGAAACTAGCACACGGGGACAGAGGGGCTTCTCTGACGGGAACCCCTGCATCTTCTGCCTTCTCCTCCATGGCCCTTGTGACAGGGCCACTACAGATGTGCTGCTCAGGGGAGATGGGTCAGGATCTGGGGAGCTGAGCTGGGCTTTGGGCCTTTGGCAGTTCTCACCCCTCTCCTAGTCCAGACTGTCTGACTGCAGGACCAGCCAGGTGTCGCTGCATAGGTCCATGGGCAAGGTCCTGTGGGAACTGCATAACACAATGCTTCCACTGGCAGGGTTTTGCAGACCCTGCTGAGCCCCCTCTCCAAGGGTCGCTTCCTACAGGCTCTGGGATTCCCTGCTCACCCATGCCTCGGCTCCCCACCCACTGCAGCAAGCCCTCCTGGTTATTTCCATCAGTGGCTCCACTCTCAGCTTTCCCCAACTCCCACCCCCATAGGCGTGAGCCGCAGGGGGCAGGTGACTGTCTCCTCTCGCTCTGGGGCAACAGGCCTGAGTCAGTGTCCCCATCCCATACCTGTTTCCTGAGGTGAGTGATGATCTGGTGCATCTGGGAGAGGACACCTTCCTCCTTGGTCTTCAGAGCAGGTAAACACCCTGAAAGCAGAGAAAGGGAATACAGGGGAGACCCTGCCCAGAGGTACCTCTTCACGGGCCTCCTGCATGCAGCGAGCACCCCCAGCCCCACCTGCTCTCATTGGGGATCCTGGCACAGGTGCCAGCATCACACATGGGTTGCAAGAGACCCTTTTGTTTTCACGTGCCGCAGTGGTGTTCAGGGTTTCCGCGTTTGGTCTCAGCCCACGCAGTGACTTCCTTTTGGAAGCCTGAACTGGTCTGGCGTTGAACAATGTGAGAGACTTATTCCCGGGTGAAATGGATTTTGCACATGGACAGCTCCGAACTGGCTGGACTTCACACACAAACTTTCCACGTGGCTGGCCCCTGCTGAGGAGTCTCCAGGCTAGATGTGGCAGACAGGATTCAGAAGTAACAAACACCATGTTGCAGAGCTGTCAGCTCTGGCAGGGGTTCTGGGCTGCTCTGACAGCTGAGTTCCAAAAGGAAGAATGTCCCCCCGCCCTGGGGCAGGGCCATGAAGTCAGGAAAGAGGAGATGTTTGTTTGCCTGCCTCCTTAAAGAAAATGGGGAAATTAAATGGAAAGCTTTGTTTAAAGGCCGTGCAGCCCAGCAGCCTCAAGGGAAGCTGGGAACTAGCTCTCCTCAGTTCTGATATTGGCTGTCCCACCAGTTTGCCTTGGGCACCTCACCATGCCTCAGTTTCCCTGACTGTAAAAGGGAGATAATCTCTGCCTACTTTCCGGTGGCTTGTGATGGCTCCAATAGTCACCTGTGTGCCACATGTTTATTTCTATCCCTCCACATGCCCCTCCCCCATTCTCATAAGCGCCTTTACCTGAGGGACTTCGCCACGGGTTAGTGACTTTGTGAACTTTGAGCGGCGCGCCTGTGAATCTGGCGTAGGTCTGGAAGAGAAGCGGAAGAAAGACTCAGACGGAGTCTGTGTATAAATGTTCAACTCTGCACTGGCTCAGAGTGAGAATGACTCCAGCAGCCAGGGCGCTCAGCTGGGATGTGAGACCCCGGTTCCAGTCACGGCAGAATGGCCCCAGAATACCCCACAGACTAGTGGTTAGGGACCTCACCTGCCAGATGGGGAGACCCAAGTTCAAATCCCTTCTCCACATCAGAGGCACTGAACCCTGGGTGGCTAGGCTAAAGATTAGAGGTGACACCTCCTCCTCCTCCTGTTTCTTGCAAGAAGCAGTGTGGGTGCGTGGTTCCAGGAGAGGGGAGTCCCGAGCAGAGACAAGTGCCTCTCTATGGCCCAGTTTTAAGTGCCAAATTCCCTTTGAGGGCTGGGCTTAGGCCAAACCCCTCTCCTTGGCTTTTACTGGCTAGCTAAGGTGGCTCGGCACGTGGATCTGGATGCCAGGCATCCAAAAGGAAACCTGGGGTGCAAAACTGGTGTTCCTTTGTGGAGCTACCCTGAGGCTTTCTGTGCCTTCCCCCTGCCCAGCATGCCGGTGGGGGTGCAGGTTCTTCCCCCCTAGTCTGCCCCTGGGGGTGCCAGTCCCACCCCAGACCCCAGGGGTGCCGGTCCGCCCCCCCCGACACCAGGGGTGCGGGTCCCCCCCAGACCCCAGGGGTGCCGGTCCGCCCGCCCCCCGACCCCAGGGGTGCGGGTCCCCACCCCCAGACCCCAGGGGTGCCGGTCCGCCCGCCCCCTGACACCAGGGGTGCGGGTCCTTCACTCCCCCCAGACGCCAGGGGTGCGGGTCCTTCACTCCCCCCAGACCCCAGAGGTGCGGGTCCGCCCCCCCGACACCAGGGGTGCGGGTCCCCCCCAGACGTGCCGGTCCGCCCCCCCGACACCAGGGGTGCGGGTCCTTCACTCCCCCCAGACCCCTGGGGTGCGGGGGCCTGCCCCGGGGAGGGGCCCGGCAGGGAGCCCAGGCGGGACCCGGGGGGCACGGCACGGCCCGCTCACCAGCACGGCCAGGCAGTCCGGGTCCACCGAGGGCAGCCCCCAGCCCCCGGCCCAGCAGAACAGCTCCATGGGCGCCGCCATCTTCCCGCCCGACCCGGAACCACACGGCCCGGCCGGCTTCGGCTCCGGCCCCGGCTCCTCCCTGCGGGCCGGGCCGGGCTGGGGCGGGGCCCCGAACCGCGGGGGTGGGGCCTGGGCAGCCCCCTGAGCCCTCCCGCCGCACCCTGAAATGCCCCTGAGCCTGCCCCCTCTGTGCCCCAATCCCCCACCCTCCATACCCCAATCCCCCCTGTGCCCCAACCCACCCTATGCTGCAATACCCCAATGTGCCAATCCCCCGTGCATCTGTGCCCCCCTGTACCCCCACCCCCCCTGTGCCATACCGTGTGCTGACCCCCTGCATCCCTATACTCCAACCCCCATACCCCCATTCCTCCTGTGTGCTGACCCCCCTGCCTCTGTGCCCCTATACCCCGACCCCCCTGTGCCCCGACCCACCCTGTGCCTCCATACCCCCCGTGTGCCGACCCCCTGCACCCCTATACCCCAACCCCCTTTACCCCCATTCCCCCTGTGTGCCGACCCCCCTGCCTCTGTGCCCCTATACTCCGACCCCCCTGTGCCCCGACCCACCCTGTGCCTCCATACCCCCCGTGTGCTGACCCCCTGCACTCCTATGCCCCAACCCCCTTTACCCCCATTCCCCCCATGTGCTGACCCCCCGCGCCTCTGTGCCCCTATACCCCCTGAGCCTGATACACCCCTGCACTTTCCCTGTGCCCTGCCACCCTGGAGACCGAATCCCCAGCATCACCCCCTTGCAGAGGCCTGCTCTTGTCTCTCTCCCCAGCAGACCCTGCAACTCCTTCTCTCAGCCCCCGTATCTCCAAAGGGCCTGCCTGTCTCTCCCCGGGGACTTCCTGCGCTGGCCGCGGGTAGAAATGGAGCGTCTTCTCTCAGCGTTGCAAATTCCAAGGAGAAATTATTTGTCACACTGGTTTTCTGTAGCAGCTAAACTGGGAATCTGTGCAGAATGGGTTTGAATGTGCAGCAAGTCGTAAAAGAGTTGGAATGTTTTAGCTTAGTCCCCACATCGTAAACCTGCCACCCCACCCTGTATGGGGCGGCTGGTCAGAGCTGCTGGGGGGTGTTTGCAGGAGGATAGATGGTTGGGGGTTGGTTAAAGAGCTGCTTTTGCTCTTGGCTCTGTGACCGATTCCTTGTGTGACCTCCTTTCTGCCTCAGTTTCCCCTCTGTAAAACACTGATAAGGCTTGTAAGGCTTTTAGTGATCCTCAAGTGAGCAGGGAATTGACAGCAGTTTAGCATCAATTGCTGCAGCTTTGCCAGGCCCCAGGGAATGGTCACAGCTTTGGGACAGATGCTCTGTGTTGTGCTATGTCTGGCTTGGCCCAGCTGCAGCAGCGTTGCGTTTACAATGCACTCATCATCATGGTATGAGGTATGCTGTGTGCAAAACTACTGTGGAGTTAGGAGGCTGTCACTGAGTCCCCAAGCAATGGTCTGGAACTGCTCCCCACAAAGCCAGGCAGGACTTTGGGGAGCCTCCTCTCCCTTGGAGCAGACTGTCTGCAGGGCAAGAAGCTCACACGGCTTCTCCTCCTGGGTCTGACGTTGGAGCATTCAGCATATGCCCCTCCGTGCGCTTCTCACAGCAAGCCCACCCAGGCAGGGTCCTGGGGAAGCCAGAGGGTCCTGCATGCACCCCCACTTCGCTTTGCCATCCGACATGACTTTTAGCCAGCCAGTAACACAGAAGGTTTATTAGACGACAGGAACACAGTCCCAAGCAGGGCTCGTAGGTACAACCAGGACCCCTCAGCCAGGTCCCTCAGGGGGGTAAGGAGCTTAGACCCCAGACTTGGGGTTCCCTGTGTCTTCCCAGCCAGCCCAAAACTGAAACCAAAAACCCCTCCAGCAGGCTCCCTCCCTTTGTCCAGCTTCCTGGGCAAAGGTGTCGCCTCGCCCCACCCCCTTCCTGGCTCAGGTTACAGGCTCAGGTACCGTCCCTCACCTAAAGTCACCCCTGCTCTCCCCTCCCCCATGCAGACAGCCCCAGTAAAACTAAACGACATTCCCAGGTCAATCCACCCCGCTCCCTACTGCCTCGAAGAAGGCTCCCCCTGTCCCAGGGACACTGTGATTGTCACCCCGGTTGCTTATCCTGCGAAGGCTGCAGAGGCAGCATATTGTGGCCTTGTACTGCATGTGAAAGAGCCTCTTCTGCAGCTTTTCCTGCAGGGAATAGTCTCCCTGTATCTCTCTCTCCCTGCCACATCTCGAATCCCATCTGAAAACCTCTCTCTCGTCCCTAGCCGATACCTCTTAATTTCTCAGTCCTTCAGCCACTGTTCTGCTGTGCACACTGTTCCGGGGACCGAGGGTTTACAAGAGAGGCTCTACTGCTTGAAGCTGTTGCACTGAAAAGCGCTACCTGAAAACTGCAAACACGAAATAGAAGGAACTAAACCCTAACATGCATCTGCAATGGGGCTCATCTCTTGTGCCAACAAAAGGCAGAGTGCGTGCTGGATTTGCCACACTGAACCGTGGTCTTCGCTGGAGAGGCAGCCTGGCCCCCCTTGGAGAGTGAGTGCATGGAAAGTAAGTCAGCTGAACGGGAGTGAAGCAGCCCCTGCATCGGGGCCCAGGGCTCCCTGGGGATGTCGTTGTTAGGGCAGATTGCAGGGTTGATAACGGGCCTGTTAATACCTGTGGGTCTCCCCTCCCTGTGCATGGCAGGCCATGGGCTGGGTGGTGACACAACCCTCCTGCCTGCTCATGTCTTCCCAGCTTTTGTTCATGGAGAGAGGGGCGCTTGCATCACAAGCTGTGCTGTCCTTGTCTCTGCCTTTCCCTCCGTTTGTGGGGCCTCTGGGGCTGCCGGGGGTGCAGCTGCCTGGAGCAGACTTTCACCTGGAGAAAAACCCCAGAATAAGCTGCAGTTTGACCATGTTCTCTCTGGATCTAGTCCCCTGGGATGTGTGTGTCAAGAGCTCCTGCCTCTGCCTCTCTAGCCAGCAGCACATCTGAGTCCCCATCCTGTTCTTAGCGAGGAGGGTGGTGTGGGCCTGTTCAGACACTGCATGTTTTCAGGAGGTCGTGATGCTTGGATCCAAACCCACCCAGCAGTGCGCAGCCTGCGTTCCAGAGCGCATGTTGCCATGGAAAGAAAACAGGGGTGGGGGAGCAGCACACGCAAAGCACGAGGATGGAAAATCTCTGCTCTCTGTAATTTGGGAGAATCCAAGCAGGAATTCTGTCTCCCCTCCCTCTTTGGAGTCCCTGTTAATTAGGACTCGGGTTAGTCCCTCGCCGCAGTGGATCGAGCCGAGCCACTGGCATTGGCCTGCCTGGCTGAGAGCAGCAGGAAGGGCCAGGGCTGGAGGGAGCCCACCTGGGCATGGCTCATCGCGTTGTTATGGCGGCAATGGAAACAAAGAGTAAACACGGCTGACGCTGCACTCAGTGAGCCTCGGTGCGGCAGAGGGCTTGGCTGTGGTTCAGGAACGACCTTCCCGGCCAGCTGCGTGAATTCGCCAGGGAGCTCCTTGTGTCCCATGGGCCCCAATCAGATACGGACACATTCAAACAGCTGGGGAACACTCCCCACTGTGACAAACTGGGAACGTTCTTAATGTTTGCTCTGAATACTGTGTTGGTGCCGCAGTGTCCCCTCTGCAGTTCTTAATATCTAGGTGGTGGGATCAGGGGGTGTGATTGCTGCAGAGGAAGGGGCCAGTGCACCTAAATGCCTGGCACTCTGTCTCCTAGCAACTGATGGCCTGGGCCCCTCCTCTGCAAAGGTGCCAGCTGAAGGTGTTGGAGACAAAGAGGTCAGGTGACCTCCTGGCCCGGGAAAGGAGCTGAGCAGAGGAGGAGGGGCTGGAGGGGTTTTCAGTCTGGAGCTGGCTGGGGACGAGGAGTGAAGTGCAGACGTGGGGGTCTGGCTCACTGCCCCCCAGAATGAACCCGGCCGAGGAGTCCGGTTCGCTGTACCTACAAGCTCTGTTTTAGCCCGTGTTCCTGTCATCTAATAAACCTCTGTTTTACTGGCTGGCTGAGAGTCACGTCTGACTGCAAAGTGGGGGTGCAGGACCCGGTGGCTTCCCCAGGACCCCGCTGGGGCAGGCTCGCTGTGGGAAGCACACGGAGGGGCAGAGGATGCTAAATGCTCCAAGGAAAGACCCAGGAGGTGAAGCCGTGTGAGCTTCTTGCCCTGCAGACAGGCTGCTCTGAGGGAGAGGAGGCTCCCCAAAGTCCTGACTGGCTTTGTGGGGAGCAGTTCCAGAGCATCACCCAGGGACTCCGTGACACCCACACACTGACAGGCAGGCCTGGAGAGTCACAGCTCTCGCCCCGCCAGGGTCCAGCCTCACGGCCGCATCCCCCCAGCCAGGCAGAGGGAGGGTACCAGGATGGCAGAGCAGGATTCGGGAGATCTGACAGGTTCAGCAGACAGCGAGGTGCAGAGATGGTGCAGGGCATGATGCTGTGGGAGTGGATGGGACATTAGTGAGGACTCCAGTCCATTGGGTCAACAACAGGAAATCAGACCATTCACTTGTCTTAACTCTCTGTAAACCGACCCTCCCCCACACTGCCTCCAGATTCTGTGTCCTGCAAACCTCTGCCATCCCCAAATGCACTGACCGTCCGGAGCCTCACCGGAAAGGACCTGTGTCATTGCAGGCAGCTCAGCGAGGACGCCCAGCCAGCCCCAGCTAGAGAATGGCCTATCCTCATTGGCCACCACCAGAAGCTGGGCTCTAGGGAACATGGATCAAAGGCCTGGCCTCATTCTGCGACCCTTGCATGTGCACTGCTGCCCTGGTCCTGTGGGATGCCAGCTGGATGCCCTGACCAATGGTGCCTCCCCATTCCCTGATCTGTGGGTCCCCGCCTGCCCCCCTCTGCCTTTCCCTGCTAGCAGAGTTCAGAGGTGAAGGTGCTTCCAAGATGACCTTGTTGTGTTGTTCTGGAGCTTAGGTCGGGTCCTGAGAGCTGATTTATGCAGCTGTCTTGGGACTTGGGCTTCCCATGGGGGGAGGGGACACCCCCCCCCCGCCATGGCAGACTCTCAAATGCGTGTGTGGAGTTAAATCCCCTGTGTATCTGGCAGGCCCTGGGGCATGTGGGGGTGACCCCCAGTCTGGCAGGCCTTGTGATATGTGGGGGGTGACCCCCTGTCTCTGGAAGACCCTGTGGGATGGAGGGGGGGTGTGACTTGGCAGGATGGTTGGTGTCAATTGTTGTCTGGGTGATGGTGTATCATGGGCCGTATGCGGCACACTCCTGTCAGGAAACAGGGGCGGCTCTAGGAATTTGGCCGCCCCAAGCATGCCGGTCCCGCGGCTCCAGGGGACCTCTTGCAGACGTGCCTGCGGAGGGTCCGCTGGTCCCGCGGCTCCGGTGGAGCAGAGGTCCACCGGAGCCGCGGCAGCAGCGGACCCTCCGCAGGCATGACTGCGGAAGGTCCGCCAGAGCTGCCTGCTGCCCTGCCGGCAAAATGCCGCCCCAAGCGCGCGCTTGGCGTGCTGGGGTCTGGAGCCGGCCCTGTCAGGAAACCTCTCCTAAGGGTGCTTGTGCAAAGCCCAGTGTTTGGCTGCTTGTGCAAAGAGGTGCACGGGGTCACTGGTGCAACATGCTGCACTCAGCTTTCCAGATCACAGTGGCTTGGAGCTGGAAGAGAGCATCCATCCTTTGTTCCAAGTTCCCATCCTCCTTCTGGGTGCTGACACTGGGGCAGGGTACGTGTGTGTCTTCTGCACACACGGGCACACAAACATGCACCAAGGCTGGTTCCAGACTGACTGACCTCCCCATGACCCTGCAACTGCCAGCAGGATCTGAAGTCAGGCCGTGGGGAGTTGGGCCTGGGGAAGGTGGCCGGTGGCAGCCGTCTGGTCCTGCTGTCTCACGAAGACAGCGCTGCCTGGCTAATCAGAGCTCTGGTGAGGCCGGGCCATTGGAAAGTGAGTCACTGACAGCCATGTGGATGCTGGCTGGAAGTCTCCTCCTCTGCCATCTGGGGCCATTACCTTCCTGCACTGATTTACCTGGCGGTGCAGTACTGGCCCACGAGCCCACCTGTCTGTCTGCAGGCCTAATGGTGACTAATAGCCCACCACCCGCCTCCAGCCCCTTCCCGGGCAGGCCAGGGGACGTCTGGCAGCAGCTACCCCAGGGCAGGGAGAGCCCTGCCAGTGTTCAGCGGTGAGCCTCTCTTCTGAAGCCTCCATCAGAGGCAAGATGACCCCGAGTCTCCATGCTAAAGCCCTGCGTACTCCAGGGCAGGGCAGCCCCCGGGTGCCCGCAGCAGAGACCCAGCGCACCCCAGGGTGCAGCAGCCCCCGGGTGCCCGCAGCCTCTGAGACCCAGCGCACCCCAGGGTGCAGCAGCCCCCGGGTGCCCGCAGCCTCTGAGACCCAGCGCACCCCAGGGTGCAGCAGCCCCCGGGTGCCCGCAGCAGAGACCCAGCGCACCCCAGGGTGCAGCAGCCCCCAGGTGCCCGCAGCCTCTGAGACCCAGCGCACCCCAGGGTGCAGCAGCCCCCGGGGGCCTGCAGCCTCTGAGACCCAGTGCACCCCAGGGTGCAGCAGCCCCCAGGTGCCCGCAGCCTCTGAGACCCAGCGCACCCTGCCCCGTGCCGCTGCGCGCTGCTGACAGCCGGGGGCCGGGCTCCCCGCGGCGTGGGAGGGGAAGAGGCCTGCGAGCCAGCTGGCCTGGCGGCGGCTCAAACCTCCGAAGCCGGGCTGCGTGCTCCGGGTCCCCGCGAGGAGCGCCCCTGATTGACGGCTCTTTGTTTCCGCCCGCCATCCCCCGCCCCCAAGCAGCAGCGCTCGGGGCTCCGGCGCGTCTCCTGGGCTTCCCCCGCGCGCAGGGGCTGGGGAGCAGCATGGAGAAGGGGGCGCTCTGCGGGCTGCTGGCGCTGCTCGTCCTCGGCGCGTCCAGCTCCGCCAGGCAGCAGCTGCAAGGTAAGCGGGGCCCCGCCGTGCCCCAGCCCGGGGGAGGTGCGGGCTGCGGGCTGGGACTGCCCGGTCCTGCCCCGCCCCGGGCGGCTGCAGCCTGCTGCGCTCCAGGGCGCGCTGGGAGCCCGAGGGAGGCAGAGGGATCCCCGAGTGTGTTTCGGCTTCAGCCTGCCGGGCGCGGAGCCGGGCGGGCAGCGAGGGACTGGAGCCGGGCGCTGCGCCCTGGGGTAAGGGAGAGACCGCCCCGAAGATCTGCCCTTCTCCTGGGGGGACCTGCCTGCCCGGGCCGGGGCCGTGTGGAACCTGGAGCTGCAGGATGGTGCCAGGGATGCTGCACCGAATGGATGGGGTGTGAGGAACTGCAAGGGCTGGAGATGCTGGGGTTAGGGGCCGGCGCGGGGGGGCAGGGGGCCGAGGGCCGAGATGGACTTTCTGGGAGCTGCAGGCTGGGGAAGTTGGAAATCCTGGGTATAGGGGGATGGGGTCACTGAGGTGTCTGGGAGCCATGGGGCCTGGGAACTGGCTGGGATTTGGGGAGCGGAGGGGCTGGGAAAGGGCAGATGATAGGAGCAGCGTGTTGCCCCACACCCCTGCCCAGCCTCTCCTCTGTATCCCCTTCCTGTGAGCTGAGGAGTGGAGGAGCCTGGGATTCACACGCCCCACCGTCCCAGCCAGTGGCTTCCAACTCTGCAGCAGAAGGAACTGTCAAGTGCTCCTGGAACCCTCCGTCCCCAGCCGGGACAGCCCGTCTGCGCTCAGCTCCGCGGCAGCAGGCTGGTGGGGAGCAGCATGCCGGCTGGAACCTGGATTCCTGACCTCCCTGGGAGGTCTGGCACTAGGGACTGTGGACAGCTACAAGTGTCTGGGTCTCTGTGCTGCAGTACAGAAGGACATTCTTCCCCCCAAGCCTGGAAACCACAGAGCAGCCTGCAGTGTGGTGCTGCTGGAGGGACTGGGGGGTCCATCCGGGACAGGGTGTTGCCCACAGCGCTCTGCAGGGACTAGTGGCGGGGAACCAGACCAAAGGCTGTGTATAAACCTATCAATCTAAATATTCAGCCGGTAGCTGAGAGCTAAGCCAGTGCCTCTGGTTCCAGACCTGCAGCTGCATGTAGCACACTGGTGGGTGCAACCAAGTGCTAGCAAAGGGACTGGCTGGTTCCGGAGCAGCCCATGGTCGGAGTTCAGAGGGGCTGTCAGGATAGGTGTTATTCAGGGGTGCTCATTGGCCAGGAGGAACCCATAGGCCTGGGGTCAGAGTTCAGAGGTGCTCAAAGGGTCAAGGTGCTAGATGTCTAGGATACAGCCTGAGGTCAGAGTTCAAAGGGCTGGGTCACGGTTCGTTCAGGCTTTGATCAGATTCACGTCAGAAAGGAGGCCCCTCTGTTGGTGACCCGGAGTGCCAGCCTGAGCCAGCTGGGACGTTCAAGGAGCTTCCTGTCAGGGCTGGATTTGAGGGGCTGCTGGTTGAGCTCACCTAATGCAGGGAAACTCATCGGGGGCACAAACTACACCCTGCTGCCCCGGATTCCCCTGCAGAAGGAGCAGGCAGCATCTCAGGGTGTGTTGGGGTATCTGTGTGCCCCACGCACACGATGTCATTGTTAAAGATTCTGTGGGGTTTTCCAGGGTGCCGCTGGTGTAGGACGGCTGCCAGGTCGTACCCCAGAGGTAGCTGAATCAGCTGAGGGATCCCTGTATTCAGTATCCAGGACTTCCCATCTCCAGTGTGCTTTTCGGACCTGCACTGGTGACCCTCCTAGCTCCGTTGGGTGGGGGGCAAGTCTCAGTCTCACCCCTTTCACAGGCGAGGGGGCTGCAGTGGAGAGGGAGACCGTAGCAAGGACAGGATCTGAAATCTGGAGCACCAGGCTCCCGGTTGCTCTGGAGCAGGCTGTTCGGAGTCTGGTGGATGGAAGGGGGGTGGGCACCCGCTGCGGTTTTCACAGAGGCAGGTCCTATGGCCACTGAACCTTTAGTCCAGACGAGTGCATTGCTGGTGGAGACATGCCAGGCAGTAGGACCGGCAGCGGTAACCCCCCTCCCCCCCTGCCCCATTCCAGCATCTCTGTGGCTTGGCCTCCCTGCTGCCTGTTTGTGAGGGGCTCCCAGGACCGGACCCGGCTGTTTCCAGAGGTGGCTGGGCTTGTGCCCCGGGAGTGCCTGGGCGGGGACCGCGCTGAACGGTGTTAGGGTTGCCACAGCCACCAGCCCGTCTGCCTGCGATGCCGGAGCGCCACCTTGTGGGGAGTGCTCCCCGGCTCTGCCAAGCCGGCACCTTTCCACGGGGCTGCCACCGCCCAGGCTTGGTCTCCCTGTGGCCAGTGCTCCGTGCTCCCACGCGAGAGGCCTCCTCGTGCTGGGTGCTTCAGCGGCCAGGCCCCTGCGGCTCTACAGCAATTTCTCCTGCACTGATGCAAGGGAGGAAGAGTGACCTGGGCAGGGAAGATGAGGGGAGATCCTGGGGGCGCCGACGAGCTGGAGAGGAGGCCCTGATCCTGGCTCAGGCAGAATGGAAAGGATGCCAGCCCTCCAGGGCAGGAACTGCAGCCTCTGAGCTCTGGTCTGCCAGGCAGTCACCCCCCTGGAGGTACAGTGGGTTTGCTCTGTTTGCATCTGTCCGTCTCTGGAGTTTGCAGCGTGTCCTTCGCTGCCCTCTTTGACCTGCCATGCCCCTAGCGGGGGAAGCTTTTCAACGTCTCCCCAAGCGCTGTGCTCCCTCGCCCGGGGGTGACGGGCAAGTCCTGGGTTAGGCTCTCTGCAGGTACCTCTGCCTGTTGGTGCGATTGCCTGTTCTCTCCTCCCTGCAGTTCTAGACCTGCTGACGGTGACTGAGGCCCGGCACATGGCCAGTGTGGCAGACAAGATCAGGACCCAGCTACTGGCAGTTGATGACATTTACCTTCTCTCCACCTTCCGCCTGCCCCCCAAGCAGGGCGGGCTGCTCTTCGGCCTGTACTCCAAAAAGGACAACACCCGGTGGCTGGAAGCCTCCGTCATTGGGAAAATCAACAAAGGTAAGGGGGGTGCTGAGCCAGGGACGGGGGTGCCTGTTGGGAGATGGGAGGCCTCTGGGCTTGTGCGTGTCTCAGGCCCCGGAAGAGAAGTGGACAGGTGGGGTGTATGGGGGCAGTTCACGCAGGGAGCTGGCAATACAGGCGTCCCAGCAAGGCAGGGCGGGCTCTGCGGGGAGGGGAAACCCTGGAGGTTGCATCAGTGGACCTGGCCGTCAAGACAGGCCGTCTGCTGGATCGGGTACATTGGCTGGCATGGGCGTGCCGGGCAGAGCATGCCCATCCCCTGGGGGTCCCCACCCTGTGGAGAAACCCTCATGGCCGGTCCTTTGCTCGGCAGTGCTCGTGCGCTACATGCGGGAAGATGGCAAGGTGCACTCCGTCAACCTGCAGCACGCCAGCGTGGCGGACGGGCGGAGCCACACGGTGATCGTGCGGCTGAGCGGCCTGCGTGGGGACAGCCTGGCCATGGAGCTCTACGTGGACTGCAAGCAGGTGGACTCCAGCGTGGGGCTGCCCGAGGTGATGATCCTGCCCCAGGCCGAGGTGGAGTCGGTTGAGGTGCGCACAGGGCAGAAGGCCTATCAGAAGATGCAGGTGAGCGAAGGGGGGTGCAGGCTGGGAACTGCGGGGCTGCAGGAGCCCAGTGCTGGAGGCGGCTGTGTCCCATGGGTACCAGGACCATGGCAGTGGGACCCCAGAGACTGAGCCTTTTTCTTTTTGTGGATCAGGGGTTCGTGGAGTCAATGAAGCTGATTCTAGGAGGGTCCATGAGCCGAGTTGGGGCCCTGAGCGAATGTCCCTTCCAAGGGGATGAATCCATCCAGAACGCAGGTAACTTCAGGAGGCACCGCAGGGGCGCATGTGGGCTGCACACACGTATGTCATACACCCAACATGGGCACCGCAGGGGCGCACATGGGCCTCGCACACGTATGTCATACACCCAACACAGGCGCACATAGGCTGCACACACGTATGTCATACACCCCACATGAGCACCGCATGGACACACTGTCATACATTCAACACGGGCACTGCACAGACATACACACATACAGACGTTACATACTGAACAAGGGCTCCTTACTGGCACATACGGGGGTCCAGGTACACATACACATGTGTGTTACATATTGAACAGGGGCAACTGCAGGGACATGGACCGAATCCGAGCCATGCGTGTTACACATGGAAAGCAGGTGACCCAGACGTGTGTGTCACGTAGGAAAAACAGGTGGCCACAAGCTCACGCACACACAGGTTGCTGAGAGAGTCCGTCAGGCAAAGCACAACTGGGTGGTGCCACTTCCTCCTCCTCCAGCACCTGACGCCACCAGGGCAGGCTCTCCCCAGCAGCCTCCTCCTGGAGGGCGCGAGGCCTCGAGCCACCTGGAAGCTTTCCCGTGGGGCTCTGGGGCATTCATCATCTCTGGTCCCTTGGCGTTCGAGGGAGGGGCGATGCTGCAGCCTGGCAGGCTGCTGTTGGCTTCCATCCGGCCAGCAGCCGCCCCTGAGCCGTGGCCTCGTGCCCCAGGAAGACAGGTGATTTGCTAGCCAGACTAACTTCTCCTCCTGTCTCTTCCCTTGCAGTGACCGGGGTGCTAAACTCCATCCTGGGTGAGTTGCTGGCTGCTCATCACCCTCCCACCCCCTGGGGTCTGGGGAGCCGCTTGTGGGCAGCTGGAGGCCTCAGGGATGCCGGGCGGGGAAGGGGAATCGTGCAGCTGTCTAGTGACCTCGCCTTTTGCCCAGCCACATCTTGGCACAAACACTGCCAGAGCCACAAATGCAATGAGTTTGGGGGTCTCAGCCTGCTCCCTTGTCCACAGCATAAGGCCACTGAACAGGAGTGTTATCCTGTGCTCAGAAGACCCAGGGTTGGGATAGCAGGAGCACTAGCAGGGCTGTGTGGGATGCAACTCGGCCCTGGTCTGCGTTGCTCGGCCCTGGCCCTGTCTGCCTTGGCAGGTCTGGTGACCGGGGAAGAACCAGGAGCCCAGGGTTGACTCGGGGTTTGTCCCTGGTGGGCTCGGCTCCTACTGGCCACTAGGTGGTGGTGTCTGTCCTTCCCGTGGGCTTAGGGTGGCAGTGGGCAGAGTGGTCCCCAGCCAGTGGCCCCCAGAGTCTTTGCCCTGGACCCTGACCGTGTCCTTTGTGTGTGGGCAGGTGAGCAGGCCAAAGCCCTGGTCACTCAGCTAACCCTCTTCAACCGGATCCTGGGGGAGCTGCGAGCGGACATCCGCGACCAGGTGAGCCAGCTTCGGGGGCCCCCTTGCTGTGGCAGGATCGGCAGAGTCTGGATGTGGCCTTTAGCCCGACTCTCGCCCTGGCCCTGTGCATTGGCAGGGGGTTGGGTGCTGGGGTGGAGTCCGGGGTAGGGGAGGGAGGCAGGGCACAGGCGGGGTCACCAAATGTAACCACAGCTGGGAGCCAGGCGACTTCCCATTGCTTCACCTGCCCCCCCTCCCAGATTGGTTCCCGTGGCCCCACCCCCTCCCATAGTCAACATGGTTTCTGTAAAGGGCAATCGTGTCTCACTAATCTATTAGAGTTCTTTGAAGGGGTCAACAAACGTGGACAAGGGGGATCCGGTGGACATAGTGTACTTAGATTTCCAGAAAGCCTTTGACAAGGTCCCTCACCAAAGGCTCTTACGTAAATTAAGCTGTCATGGGATAAAAGGAAAGGTCCTTTCATGGATTGAGAACTGGTTAAAGGACAGGGAACAAAGGGTAGGAATTAATGGTAAATTCTCAGAATGGAGAGGGGTAACTAGTGGTGTTCCCCAAGGGTCAGTCCTAGGACCAATACTATTCAATTTATTCATAAATGATCTGGAGAAAGGGGTAAACAGTGAGGTGGCAAAGTTTGCAGATGATACTAAACTACTCAAGATAGTTAAGACCAAAGCAGATTGTGAAGAACTTCAAAAAGATCTCACAAAACTAAGTGATTGGGCAACAAAATGGCAAATGAAATTTAATGTGGATAAATGTAAAGTAATGCACATTGGAAAAAATAACCCCAACTATACATACAACATGATGGGGGCTAATTTAGCTACAACGAGTCAGGAAAAAGATCTTGGAGTTATCGTGGATAGTTCTCTGAAGATGTCCACGCAGTGCGCAGAGGCGGTCAAAAAAGCAAACAGGATGTTAGGAATCATTAAAAAGGGGATAGAGAATAAGACTGAGAATATATTATTGCCCTTATATAAATCCATGGTACGCCCACATCTCGAATACTGTGTACAGATGTGGTCTCCTCACCTCAAAAAAGATATTCTAGCACTAGAAAAGGTTCAGAAAAGAGCAACTAAAATGATTAGGGGTTTAGAGAGGGTCCCATATGAGGAAAGATTAAAGAGGCTAGGACTCTTCAGTTTGGAAAAGAGAAGACTAAGGGGGGACATGATAGAGGTATATAAAATCATGAGTGATGTTGAGAAAGTGGATAAGGAAAAGTTATTTACTTATTCCCATAATACAAGAACTAGGGGGTCACCAAATGAAATTAATAGGCAGCAGGTTTAAAACAAATAAAAGGAAGTTCTTCTTCACGCAGCGCACAGTCAACTTGTGGAACTCCTTACCTGAGGAGGTTGTGAAGGCTAGGACTATAACAATGTTTAAAAGGGGACTGGATAAATTCATGGTGGCTAAGTCCATAAATGGCTATTAGCCAGGATGGGTAAGAATGGTGTCCCTAGCCTCTGTTCGTCAGAGGATGGAGATGGATGGCAGGAGAGAGATCACTTGATCATTGCCTGTTAGGTTCACTCCCTCAGGGGCACCTGGCATTGGCCACTGTCGGTAGACAGATACTGGGCTAGATGGACCTTTGGTCTGACCCGGTACGGCATTTCTTATGTTCTTATGTTCTTATGACTGACCCACCTGGCCCCTTCCCCTCTCTCTGGGGTGTGAAGAAGGTTCTTGTGTCCTTAGCTGGGCCCTGTAGTGGCATTTGGGGGCGCAGCATCTCCCCCTCTTGCTGCCCAATGCGGGTCCTGTCTGGCCTGCAGACTGTGCCCTGCCCGGCGCCCAGGTCCCTGGCTCTGACACCCTCCATTCGGCTGCCTTGCAGGTGAAGGAGATGTCTCTGATCCGGAACACCATCATGGAGTGCCAGGTCTGCGGTGAGTGCCTGGGCCCTGGGGGAGCTGGCGCCCACCTCGGGGGTCCCCTTCCCTGTGCTGGGCCGGCCAGCTGACCTGCCCCCCCCGGCTCTGTCTGCAGGGTTCCACGAGCACCGCTCTCGCTGCAGCCCCAGCCCCTGCTTCGGTGGTGTCGACTGTATGGAGACGTACGAGTACCCCGGGTACCGCTGCGGGCCCTGCCCGCCCGGCTTCGAGGGCAACGGCACCCACTGTGCCGACATCAATGAGGTGAGAGCACCCCCCGCCATGCCTTGGGGCCAGCGTCTCCGCGGAGTGCCCCCCCGTGTCCCCTGGGCCAGCGTCTCTGCGGAGCCCCTCCCCCCAGCGCCCCCGGGGCCAGTGTCTCCACTGAGCCCCTCCCCCCAGCGCCCCCGGGCCAGCGTCTCCACTGAGCGCCCCCCCCCACCGCACCCCCGGGCCAGTGTCTCCACTGAGCGCCCCCCGCCGTGCCCCCAGGACCAGTGTCTCCACTGAGCCCCAGCCCCCATGCCATGCCTTGGGGCCAGCGTCTCTGCGGTGCCCCCCCCGCTGAGCCCCCGGGGCCAGCGTCTCTGCGGAGCGCCCCCCCACCGCACCCCCGGGGCCAGTGTCTCCACTGAGCCCCTGCCCCCATGCCATGCCTTGGGGCCAGCGTCTCTGCGCCCCCCCCCTCCCAGCGCCCCCGGGGCCAGCGTCTCCACTGAGCGCCCCCTGCAGCGCCCCCGGGGCCAGCGTCTCCACTGAGCCCCTCCCCCCCGCAGCGCCCCCAGGGCCAGTGTCTCCACTGAGCCCCTCCCCCCCGCAGCGCCCCCGGGGCCAGCGTCTCCACTGAGCCCCTCCCCCCCAGTGCCCCCGGGGCCAGTGTCTCTGCAGAGCCCCCCCCCCCGCCGCGCCCCTGGGGCCAGCGTCTCTGCACAGCTAGCAGCAGGGGCTCACGGGGGCACAAGAGACACCACCGCGTCCGCCCCCAGCACACAATGGGGCTCCATTACCTTCTGGCTCCAGGCTCAGGGAAGCACCTCTGTGCCACAGCTGCCCATTAGAGTCCCAGCATCCCCCAGGGCCTGCCTGCAGGCTGTGCCCTCTAGGGAGGGTGTCGGGACCCCACTGCTCACCAGCTCCCATCTGGCGAGGGCTGGTGATCCTGCCGATCCCTGGCTCTCACAGTGGGGAGTCTCAGCTTTCGGTGAAAACAGAATTTCTAGCCATGGTGTCTGCGGGAAGCACTGGGGAAAGTCACCCAAATGATCCGCTCCCCATGGGCCTCATGCCATCTCTCTGTCTCACAGTGCGGTTATGCAGACCCCTGCTTCCCGGGCTCCAAGTGCATGAACAGCGCGCCTGGCTTCCGCTGCGAGCCCTGTCCTCGCGGGTACAAGGGGAACCTCATCTCTGGCGTAGGCACAGACTATGCCAAGGCCAGCAAGCAGGTGAGTGCAGCACCTCCATGCCGGCCCTGCTGCCGGCAGCTCCGTGCAGCTGGGAGCCTCTGGAGAGCGCAGGAGGCGGGTGCGGCTGGGAGCGGGTTCCCCGAGCAGGCTCTGTGCACAGCCTGTGGCAATGGGTGCTGTGGGGAGACGTAGCCTTGTGGGGGGGTCTGGGGAGGGTGAGACAGTACGAGGCAAGGGGCTGAGTGATGGTCTCCACCTGTTGGGCCTGGTCTCCCCCCAGCAATTCTGGAGGGGAGCCTGCGGGGAACACTCAGCTGGGGACAGGCAGAGTCCCTCTGGGGAGATGGCATTGCAGTGTAACTGGGGGCGTTACGCTGCTGATGGGCCCTGGGCCGGGCCCAGCCTAGGAACCACTTGCCCCTGTGCGCTCAGAAGCACCTGTAGGAGCCGCAGGCAGGGAGAAGCCAATGAGGGCCTGAGCTTGAGGCCCATGGGTGCAGGGTGAGGTCTATAGCTGCATGCCCTGGGACCCCTGAGAGCAGGGAGGGTTGGGGGCCTGCAGAAGCCAGGCAGGGCACGGGGTCCCTGTGGTGTCGGGCTGGGGGGGTCTCTGTGGGGTGGGGGGGTCCCTGTGCTTGCCAAGGATGGTGCAGGGTCGCTGTGGTGCCAGGAATGGTGTGGGATCCCAGGAATGGTGTGGGGTCCCTGTGGTGCTGGGGGGAGGAGGGGGGCGTGGTGTCCCTGTGGTGCTGATGGGATGTCCCCATGGTGCTGGGGGGGGTCCCTGTGGTGCCGGGGGTGTGTGCGGGTTCCCCATGGTGCTGGGGGAGGCGCGGGTTCCCTGTGGAGCTGGGGTGTGTGTGTCCCCCTGGTGCTGGGGGAGGCGCGGGTTCCCCGTGGTGCTGGGGGGAGTGTCCCTGTGGTGCTGGGGGGGGGTGCGAGTTTCCCGTGGTGCTGGGGTAGGGGGGTCCCTGTGGTGCTGGGAGGGGCACGGGTTCCCCATGGTGCTGGGGTGGGGGGGTCCCTGTGGTGCTGGGGGGTGTCCCCGTGGTGCGTACCCATGCTGAGGAAGGCACAGGGTCCCCAGGGGCCCGTGCCACTGAGTGACCGTCTCTCTGGGCTGCTGCAGGTTTGTACAGATATTGATGAATGTAACGATGGCAACAATGGCGGCTGCGACCCGAACTCCATCTGCACCAACACGGTGGTGAGTAGCACCTGCCCCCTTGCCCGCACCGAGTGGCCTGGGCCGGGGCTGCCTGGACGCGTCTCACCTGCTCGGCCCCGTCTCCCTGCAGGGCTCCTACAGGTGCGGGCCGTGTAAGGCTGGGTTCCTGGGGAACCAGACGCTGGGCTGCGTCCCACAGAAATCCTGCAGCAGCCCCACCCACAACCCCTGCGACATCAACGGCTACTGCATGTTCGAGCGGAACGGCGCCGTCTCCTGTGCGGTGAGTGCGGGGGGGCAGAGCCGGGGCAGGGCCCAGTGAGCATGGGGGGGGGGCAGAGCCGGGGCAGGGCCCAGTGAGCATGGTGGGGGGCAGAGCCGGGGCAGGACCCAGTGAGCATGGGGGGGGGGCAGAGCCGGGGCAGGACCCCAGTGAGTGCTGAGGGGGGTGGGGGGGGCAGAGCCGGGGCAGGACCCCAGTGAGTGCTGAGGGGGGTGGGGGGGGCAGAGCTGGGGCAGGACCCCAGTGAGTGCTGGGGGGGGGGGAAGAGCCAGGGCAGGACCCAGTGAGCATGGGGGGGGGGCAGAGCCGGGGCAGGACCCAGTGAGCATGGGGGGGGGCAGAGCCGGGGCAGGACCCAGTGAGCATGGTGGGGGGCAGAGCCGGGGCAGGACCCAGTGAGTGGTGGGTGGGGGGCAGAGCCGGGGCAGGACCCCAGTGAGTGCTGGGGGAGGCGGGGGGGGGGGCAGAGCCGGGGCAGGCCCCAGTGAGCATGGGGGGGGCAGAGCCGGGGCAGGACCCCAGTGAGTGCTGGGGGAGGCGGGGGGGGGGGCAGAGCCGGGGCAGGCCCCAGTGAGCATGGGGGGGGCAGAGCCGGGGCAGGACCCAGTGAGTGCTGCGGCGGGGTGGGGTGTCAGACATGGCTGGTTGCTCCCTGTGGGCCCCTTCCCCCCATGACGGTTCCCGTTTTCCCCACCTCTCCCTCCAGTGCAACGTGGGCTGGGCCGGGAACGGGAACGTGTGTGGGCGGGACACGGACATCGATGGCTACCCAGACGAGCCACTGCCCTGCATCGACAATGACAAGCACTGCCAGCAGGTGGGGGGCTGAGACGAGGGGGGCTGGTGGGGGGAGATGCATCCCTGGGGCAAAGGGGGCTGGTGGGGGGGTATCCACCCCTGAGGCTAGGGGGACTGGTGGGGCAGGGACTCCAGCCCCCCGGGGCAAGGGGGGTCAGTGGGGAGGACCCAGTCCTGGGGTCTGGAGGCTGGCCGTGGGACCCTGCCCTGGGAGGGGTGCAGCAGAGAGAGCACTGGGGGTTCCAGGTTCCAGGCTGGTTGGAGCTGGTGGGGGCGGGGGTGCTGCTAGCGACAGGATTGCTGCCCTTGGCTCTAACACGGGTTCCCCACTCCAGGACAACTGTCGGGTGACGCCCAACTCCGGGCAGGAGGACGCTGACAATGACGGCGTCGGGGACCAGTGTGATGACGACGCGGACGGGGACGGCATCAAGAATGTGGAGGTGCCCTGGTGCTGCGCCCTGGGCTCCGTCCCTGGCACTTGGTCTGGGTGGGGGCAGGCGTCCCACAGACCCCCTGCCATGGCGCCCAGGGAACGGGGCTTTCTGCTTGTGGTGGGCTCTCAGCCGAGAGCCCCCATTGATGACACCTATGACGGTGTCCCCCAGCATGGTGGGGGCAGGATCTGTCCTTCACCTCCCTCCCCCCAGCTGGGATGGGGGGTCTCTCCCCATTCCCCTGTCGCAGTGACAGAGGTCTCTCCCCATTCCTCCCCTGGGCTGTGAGGGGGGTCTCTCTCCCTGTCCCCCAGCTGGGATGGAGTCTCTCCATGCCCCCCCACAGTGGAGATGAGGGGGTCTCTCCCCATCTCCCCCCAGTGATGGGGGTTTCTCTCTCTCTCTCACAGGACAACTGCCGACTGTTCCCCAACAAAGACCAGCAGAACTCAGACACAGACTCCTTTGGGGATGCCTGTGACAACTGCCCCAACGTACCCAACAACGACCAGCGGGACACGGACAGCAATGGTGAGGGGGATGCCTGTGACAACGACATCGACGGGGATGGTGAGTGAGGGGAGCTGGGGGCTGGGCTGGTGGGAGGCCTGGGGGCTAGCCTGGGAGAGAGGGGGGGACTGGGGGCTGGGCTGGGAGGGGGTTGGGCCGGTGGGAGGCCTGGGGGGTGGTGGGGCTGCCGGGAGGCCTGGGGGCTGGCAGCTATGTGGGGCAGGGGCTTGTGGGCAGTGCCCATTCTCACACACACACACACACACACTGCTGTCCCTCAACAGGGATCCCCAATGTTCTCGATAACTGCCCCAAGGTGCCCAACCCGCTGCAGACGGACCGGGATGAGGATGGCGTCGGGGATGCCTGTGACAGCTGCCCTGAAATGAGCAACCCCACTCAGGTATGGGGCCGGGTGGCACTGACCCTGCCATGCCCGCCCCCGGCTGCCAGGGTGTCACGGAGTGTGGGGGAGTCAGGGCCCTGCACCCCCCACTTCCTGCAATTCACCATGACTCTCAGCCAGCCAGTAACGCAGAAGGTTTATTAGATGACAGGAACACAGTCCCAAGCCGGGCTTGTAGGTACAACCAGGATCCCTCCGCCAGGGCAAGGAGCTTAGACCCCAGACTTGCGGTTCTCTGCCTCTTCCCAGCCAGCCCCAAACTGAAACCAAAACCCCTCCAGCCGGCTCTCTCCTCTCCTCTCCTTTCCTCCCCCTCTCCCTTTATCCAGTTTCCCCAGCAAAGGAGTAGACTCCCCACCCCCTCCTGGCTCAGGTCACAGGCTCAGGTACTGTCCCCCACCTAAAGTCACCCCCTGCTCTCCCATCCCCCATGCAGACAGTTCCAGTAAAACTAAACGACATTCCCAGGTCAATCCACTCTACTCCCTACTGCGTCACACGGGGCCACAGGCTACGAGCTAGAGGGGGGACCATGGACTATCTAGTCTGGCTGCAGCCCCCAGCCCTGGTTCTCTCCACGGGCTCCCAAGGGCGAGTCCAGCCGAGCTATGACTCCTGCTTAGAGGCTCTTTCTCCTGGAGGGGGCAGCACACCCAGCGAGTAGCTGCATGCACACGGTGCAGCCTCGTCAGAGCAAGCCAGCGTTTATTAATCACCTGGAATCCAGCCCTGGCAAGCGCAGGTCAGCGTGGCGAAGCCAGGCTGCAGACACAGCCAGAGCTGGGCAAGGAAACTACCCGATACCCTAGGCTCTTCTGGGATCCATTCTGGGGCTCCCCTGCCCCAGCCTCGGGAGCAACCTTAACACAGACCCCTCACATCTCATGCCCTGGTGCTGTGTCCTCCTCTTCCCCTGCCTTGGCTGCAGGCGTTCACAGCTAATGTCCCAGTCGGTTGCTGAGGCTACTGTTCTCTCCATTCATACGTGGACAGTCCTTGGTAGTTCGTTCACACCCGCCCAGGGCCTGCACATGTGCCTCCAGCACCTGGCTTCTAGTCCTTTGTCCCACTGAGTGCGCAAACTGAATCACCGTATAGTGTTCAATAAAATGTTACCAAAAATTTACATATTTTCTACACCCCGACTACTGGGATACCTGGGAGCCCCCTCTCCCTCAGTAGCTGGGGGTGGCTGGGGCAGGGAACCCCCTCTCCCTCAGTAGCTGGGGGTGCCTGGGGCAGGGAACCCCTTCTCCCCCAGTAGCTGGGGTCCCATTGGGGTGGCTGGGGCAAGGACCCCCCTCACTACCAATCAGGGCTGTCCCTCGGAGGTTCCTTGCTGAACTAGAGCTCTGGTCTCTTTCAGACAGATGCGGACAGCGACCTGGTGGGAGACGTCTGTGACACCAATGAGGACAGGTGGGTGCCCATGTCCCGTCCCTGCCCTGCCCAGCAGAGACTGGCTGGAGGGGGCAGCTATTAGCTTTCCTGCCTCTGTCCCTCCCTGGCAGGAGGGAAGTGCGGGTCCCTGCGGGGCAGCAGGGCTCTCTAGGGGGCAGTGGGAGTCCCTCAGGACTCATAGACTTTTAAGGTCAGAAGAGACCATTATGATCATCTAGTCTGACCTCCTGCACAATGCAGGCCACAGAATCTCATCCATCCACTTCTATAACAAACCCCTAACCTATGTCTGAGTTATTGAAGTCCTCGAATTGTGGAGTTGGGATAGCGAGAGCCTAGGGGGATATGGGGGTGGCAGGGGCCCTGGGGGGAGTCCATTGGGGAAATTTGGGGTCCCAGAGGGAGGTGAGCATCACTGGGGGGCACGAGGGGCTTAGAGGAGGTCGTGGGGAGTCTCGGGGGATCCGTGGGTCCCTGTGTTGTGCTCCACACACACTCATCCCACTCTCCGTCCGCTCAGCGATGGGGACGGGCACCAGGACACCAAGGACAACTGTGCCGAGATCCCCAACAGCTCCCAGCTGGACTCGGACAATGACGGGCTGGGGGACGAGTGTGACAACGATGACGACAACGATGGCATCCCCGATTACATGGCGCCCGGCCCCGACAACTGCCGCCTCATCCCCAACCCCAACCAGAAGGACTCGGACGGTGAGCGGCCCGGCCTGGCAGGGAGCAGCACGGCTCAGGCCTGGGCGACTCGAAGGAGCCAGCCGCCTCTGCAATGCAGACATGGGGGCTGCTGCCACACAGACTGCACCGCTTTGGCCCAGGAAATGGGCCCTGCTTAGACAGGCATTTCCTGGCCACTGGAACCGCGTCCGCCCAGGGCTCTGCTGGCATGGAAATGTCACCCAGAGTCAGCCCCCAACTGGCAGCTACAGCACCGAGTGCCAGGCTGGCCAGAAGCTTTGTTGCTCCCACGCCCTAGAGCCCAGTGAGCTGGAGGCTGAGCCCCCCTGCTCTGTCCTGCGCCCTCCCCTGGCGCCGTGTGCTCTGCCCCGCACCCTTCCCTCCCCTCCCCTGGCACCCACACCTTCCCCCCGCTTTGCACATGTGGGTGCCTGCCCACGGTCTTTCCCGTGACCAGCTGCGTGCTGTGTGCTCAGGGAACGGTGTGGGCGACGTCTGTGAGGAGGATTTCGACAATGACACTGTGGTGGACCAGCTGGACGTGTGTCCGGAGAGCGCCGAGGTGACGCTGACCGACTTCCGGGCCTACCAGACCGTCATCCTCGACCCCGAAGGGGATGCCCAGATCGACCCCAACTGGGTGGTTCTCAATCAGGTACAGCTGCGCCAGGTGCCCCCTCGTGGGGCAGGGAGTATGTGGCCTGTGTGAGCTGCATGGGAGACCCAGCCCTATCTCCTGTTCACCAACTGGTGCCTGGGGCACACAGCACTGGGGAGGGTGAAAGCAGGGAACAGCGTGGGGAGCTCCTCCCTGCAAACAGAAGGGACCATGGCTGGGGCAGTGTGTGGGGCCAGAGAAGTGCTGGCCCTGGGGCAGGGCGCTTGGAGCTGTACTTACAGAGACTGAAAGTCACATCCAACTTCTCTCCTTCCAGGGCATGGAGATTGTACAGACCATGAACAGTGATCCAGGCCTGGCAGTAGGTAGGTGGGTTTTCCTTTGCCCAATGTTCCCGTGCCCCTGTTGGTCTCTGCAGCAAGTTACACCTCCCCACCTCCCCCTCCTCTCTCCCCTTTTCCCTCATCAGCTGAGATTTAAGGTCCAGGCTCCCCACTCCCCACACAAGCGTGACCTCTGGATCCCGGAGCCAGAGACAGAAGATGAAGGCTGGGAGGCAGCAGGCTGCTGCGGTGATGCTGGACAAGGCCTTGTCTCACCATGGCCAGTCCCCCAACTGGACCACTGAGGTCCCTTCCCCTCTTGCCCAGGTAGCCCAGGTGTGGTTGCCCCTTGCTAACTCTCCACCCTGCCCTTGTGCACAGGCTACACGGCCTTCAATGGGGTGGACTTCGAGGGCACCTTTCATGTTAACACCATCACGGATGACGACTACGCTGGCTTCATCTTCAGCTACCAGGACAGTGCCAGTTTCTACGTGGTGATGTGGAAGCAGACAGAGCAGACGTACTGGCAGGCGACGCCCTTCCGGGCAGTGGCCGAGCCAGGTCTACAGCTCAAGGTCAGTGCTAGGCAGCTGGGAGGCTGCATGGGAACCCCCGGGCCTGGACACAGCATCAGGCAGCCAGCTGAGTCCAGTAGATGCTGTCCCTGCCCCACTGTGGGCATCCTAGTCCTCATCCTCCACCCTTGGGATTCCTCTCCACTAACTCTCCTGCCCACTTCCCACAGGCCGTGAAGTCCAAGAATGGCCCCGGGGAGCACCTGCGCAACGCCCTGTGGCACACAGGCCACACCCCAGATCAGGTCCGGCTCCTCTGGAAAGACCCCCGCAACGTGGGCTGGAAAGACAAGACCTCCTATCGATGGCAGCTCACACACAGGCCCCAGGTGGGCTACATCAGGTGAGGACGGGGAGGAGCAGGCCCAGAGCCCAGCAGTATGAGCGGGGCGGGCCCAGAGAGCACACACCCCACTAGGGATAGTGGGGTTGGCGGGGGGACCCCAGCACCCCATGGGTTTGGTGGGGCCCCAGGAGATATAATGGGGCTGTTCGGGGGACCCCAGAGCCCTGTGGGTTTGGTGGGGCCCTCAGTGGATATAATGGGGCTGGCAGGGGAACCCCAGAGCCCATTCTCAGGGCAGGGGGCCCCACTGGAAGCTGGGCCCAGGAGGACGGCCATGCAAGGCAGTTTCCTTTTTAACCAGGCCACCGCACTGGTTGGCAGCTCCTGGGGGGTGGGTGGGGGACGTGTTTGTGCAGCTCAGCGCCTGGGAACCAGCCCCCCCAACCCAGCGCTGACTCCATTCACAAGCTGGGCCTCAGCGGCCATTGTCCCTGTCACCATAGCAACCAATCCCTGCTCGGAATGCTCCGGCCCAGCAAAGGCCTTTCACATGCAAACAGGCCGAACAATGGGGCCCGGAGAGGCCAGGTGCTGGGGCCTGAGAATGTCCCTTCCTGAGCCCTGGGGGGCAGCCTGGGAGCTGGCTGTCCCCCAAGGGGTGCCCCCCTCCTCCATACATGGCCCCCCAGGTCTCGCCGGCCAGTGCCCCCACCCCGTGGCACTATGCTCACCGGGCCTGGCCCATCTCTCCCCAGGGTGCGGCTCTATGAGGGACCCCGTCTGGTGGCCGACTCTGGGGTGATCATTGACACCACCATGCGGGGCGGGCGGCTGGGCGTCTTCTGCTTTTCCCAGGAGAACATTATCTGGTCCAATCTGCAGTATCGGTGCAATGGTGAGCGTGGCGGAGCGGAGGGCATGCTGGCTCCAGGATTCAGCACCGAAGCCCGTCTACCCTGCTCTGTGACCTGCCCAGGCAGGGAGGGTTTGGGTGGGGGTGGGGCCCCCCCACACCTGGGCTGCACTAGGGGTTGTGCCAGGCAGCGCCCATGCAGCCGCGGTGTCAAGAACTCGACAAGGCTCTTCTCAGCATAGAGCGTTCGGATTTTATTGACGTTCTGCCAGGGACGGGGGGCTCAGACTCCGGGCCCCTCCACTGGGGTTGCTGAGGGCACCGGTGTAGGTGCTGATCTCTGTGATGTGGGGAGCTGCAGCTCGCTTAGGGGTCACTAAAGGGCATTCACTCACTGGTGACCCAGAGTCAGATCAGAGCCAGCACCCCAGAAGGAAAGGTCTGTGTCCCATTCCCCTGAGCCAGCTGAGCCCCCCGCTGGGCCTGCATCAGACCTGGCACCCCCTAGAGGAGAAAGCCCCTGTGTCCCACTCCCTGAGCCAGAGGGAGGCATGAGCCCATAGGATCAGGGTGTAGGAGCCCCTATGGGGCAAAGTGCCCAGTGATCCCTGTTTCCGGGTTCCCCCTGCATTTGCCTTCATCCTCTCTCTCTCTCCTACCTGGCAGACACGATCCCAGGAGACTTTGAGCCTTTCCGCCGATTCCTGCTGGAGGGCCGTGAGTGAGGCAGCCTCCTTCCCCAGCCACTCCTAGGACCTCTCCAAGTGCGTCACCAAAGGACTTCTTGTGGCCTCCACAGCCTCCTCCCTGAGCTGGGCCTCGGCCTCTCCCTGTCTGTGGCCCACAGGCCTCCATGCTGTCCAGACCCGGGTACTGGAACCCATCGGACCTTGCGTTGTGCCTGCCCAGCCCAGCTGGGCCTGTCTCCCCCTCAGCAGGATAACCAAAGCACACACTCTCGCCAGGACCCAGCCTCATGGGGCTCTGTAGCTGGGCATTGAGCAAAGGACCGCAAGGCAACTGGTGTGTCTTCTGGTGGATTGGGGCCATCAGGCGAGCTTCTCCAGTTGGTACTGCTAGTGCCTAAAGCACCCGCCCCTCAGCCCTGGCGCTCCTTCTCCTGCTGGAACCTTCACCCTGAGTCTGGCCATAAAGTTCTGATTGTTTTCTACCCTGTGCGCCTTGTTTCTGGGTGGGGTGGGGCGGTAGGGTGAGGAGACAGAGGGCAGATCGACCCCAGCACTTGGAGCTGCTTGCCTTGTAGATCCCAGTATCCCCTGGGTTCACCGGGGCCCTGTTTCCCATTTGAAGCTTGTCCAGGGCTGGTGGGAATGCTGGGATCTCTCTGGGATGCTGCTGGCTGCAGAGAGGAACCTAGACTATGTCCTCTTTGCTGACATGCACTTCCAGTCTTACTGCGGTTTCTAGCCTGTACTGGCAGGGCACTGCTGGGAGGAAGCTCGCAGCACTGAGGTCTCAGCTAGGCACTGAGAGGGCGCTGCTGTTGGGAAGTGTGTGGCGCCTGGGTCCTCAGCCGGAAACTGACAGCACACTGTTGGGAGGAAGTTTGCAGCACTGGGAATCGTGACAGGCCACTGCTGGAAGAAGCTCACACTCATGGTAAGTAAGCCCTGGCAGGAGGGGTAACCAGTCCCTTGCCAAGGAACCTGTTCCAGGACAGGGCACTCGTCTCCTTGCTGAGCGGCTCAAATCCCTTCTGACTCCGGCCGGGACGAGTGCAATGCCTCTGAAAGATAGTCATGCCAATTACAGCTCTCCCAACCTTAGAAGGAAAGGGACCGGCTCCCCCCCGCGGGGCTAGGGAGCAGTGAGCGAGGCTGGGCAGGAGGGGGCGGCTCTGGAGCTTCGGGTGAGCCCAAGGAGGCAGGAGGCCGGGACGAGTGCAATATTGGTTGGTGATAGAACAACACTGCACAGCATCCCGTCCCTCCTGCGGCCCTGGAAGGAGGTGCCAACCGCAGCCCTTCGCCCGAGCGACATCTCACCTCCGCTGGGCTCATCCTCTCGGGCTCCCCCTGCTCCAGGGGGTAGCGCCTGGCTCCACGGCTTCTCCTGGCCCCGGGGTCGAGGCTGGGCCCCAGCTGACAGCTCCTGGGAAAGTTCAGGAATTACTGATCCCCCCGGCACAGGCCCAGGGCTCTCTGAGGACCCAGGCAGGCCAGAACCGCCCCAGCCAGGGGGGAGACCTGCCTGGAGCCAGTGGGTCCCAGTGCAGCTAGGTTCCGCAGCCCCATCCAGACCCACTAGGTCCCTGCGCTCCAACGCACCCTGGCTCTGTGGGAATTCGGTTAAATAATCAGAGTTACTGTTGCCATGGAGACAAGTGTCCCAGCAACAGGGCTGAATGCAGGTCACAATGAGCAGCTGAGCCCGCAGCCTCCCCTCCCCCCAGGGCAGCCCAGCCTGGAGCCCAGGTCCCCAGGGAAAGGACCCCCCCTTACCTGCCTCACGCCCCCAGCCAGGCAGAGGAGCAGGGAGACCCAGCCCTCCTGTGCCGGCCCCGGGCTGCTCTCTGCACCCCATCCCGGCTCCGGGCACCTGCCTGGACTGGGTCCTGCCTCCTTCCCCTCCAAACTCTGCAGCCCTGAGTGCGAGGAGCGCCCAGCCCCGGGCTCCGGCCCCAGCCGCAGCAACAATGGAAATGCCAAGTCGCCTGAGTTCACTGAGGCATGGAGAGTCCCCTCTTAAAAGGGCAACGCGCTCCCACCGGCCTGGGACTGAACCAACCCACTGGGGATAGCCCAGCTGCCCGGCCTGGCAGTGGGTCTAGACTGTGCCCTGCGGGCTGCTCCCCAGGGTTCTGCCCAGGCCAGTTTTCAACAGTGCAAGCCAGGGGGCTTCCAGCCTTGTCCGGGGGGGGCGGGCACAGCCCTTCCCTGCCATGCCCTGGTGCAAGGGACGGGGTACAGTCAGGTGGTTATGCCCCCACTCCACACCCCCCATGCACAGGAGATGGGGCTGAGGACCTGCTGGAGGCATTCAGTGCCACTCCTAGTCACCAGGGGCTGCCATGTCCCTGTCCGGTCTAGGCGGCAGGGTCCACAGGTGGGTGTCACCTGTACTGGAGAAGCGGGGGCTTGTCACCATTTTGAGCTCCTGCCAAACCGCACTGATGGGATGGAGCGGCTCATCGCCACCTGTAGTTAACATTATCTCATGCTTTCTGTGATAAGACTATTTTCAATTGCTTGTAACTTTACCAAATTTAGGCTGTTTTGGCTGAAATTTCCCAGGCTGAGCATCTGCTTTAGGCTGAATTTTTCTGGAAATTTTCAGCAAAAACAGTTCAGTTATTTCTGAGAATGAGGTTATGGGAAAATACATCACCCATGTTTCACCCGTGTTACAAATTTCTTACAATTGCTTCAGTGAGAAGCTCTAGTGCCCCCATGCTTTGGTGCAGGGACTTGTCATTTGGTCTTTGTGTCGGGGAGGGGCCTTTTGCTGTCCCCATGAAAGTGGGCCCAGATCTGCCCATTATAAACCTCTGACAATATGCACAAGGCTCATCAGAGGCTGGTAGCTACATTCTCCAAATGTTCCATCTGCACTGAGTCTGCTCCACCCCCCATGCCCCAGCTCCTACAGGGCAACTGGCCTCAGAACGGGACTTTCTCTGCAATTGCTCCTTCCACACCCCAAAGCCACAGAATAGCACAACCGAGGGCAGAGAGATTGTCTCTCCCATGCGCTCTGTGCCCTTCCGCCACCCGCACTAGCCTCAGGCAGCCTGGAAGAGACATAGAGCCCTGTTGTAAGACAGGAGACAATACTCACCTGCAGAACCTGGCATGGAACCCAGGATTCCTGAGTCTCAGGCTTGGTCTACACTAGAGATTACTTCGGTATAATTTATGGTGCTCAGGGCTGTGAATAATCCACCTCCAGCATGACATAAATTACACCAACCTAAGTGCCAGTGTGGATGTGCTACGTCGGTGGGAGAGCTGGTCCTGGAGGTGGATTTATTATGCCAATGAGAGAGCTATCTCCTGTCAGCATAGAGTGTCTTCTCCAGACACCCTGCAGCTGCACCACTGTAGCACTTCTAGTGTAGATGAACTCTAAGTGTCTCCTGTCAGCAAACACCTGTGAAACCCACTGGTAAACTGTGTGTCTCATCCCCCTCTGCTGGTGTGTTCTCATAGAGAATGACAACCTACTACTGCTACCAGTTACCTCCCTTAGCTCTGTGCTCTCGACTGAAAGGTTCCAGCCCTGATGGCAACTCGTGTGTGGGTCAGTGTGATGCCACAGGATGGAATTTCTATTTTTTCAGTTGTCTTTTTAAAAAACCTAGGACACTGCATTAAAAAAACCCTATGTTACAAGACCAGTAAGGCTGCAAAGGCATGCATTAGGAAATGCCTGAATGAGCTCTGCCCATGCAAACTTAATCTGGCCCCCTTGTATGTATGCATTATGATTAGGTTGGCAGAATTTGATTTTTATTTTTCTAATAATTTTGACATGTAATAGCAATGTTTATCTTTAAGCATCCCCCCTTCCAGTTTTTAATCAATGTAAATGTTCACTCTTGCACAAAGTTATGGGTTAAAAAATTTTTTTCCAGTTTAAATTTTGACAGTTGTGGGGAAGTCAGACAATAATTGTTTAATGAGAGCAGACATTGAGATTTGAAAAGTTAAAGCTTTATACCCATTAAAACACAAATGATCAACATCACATGTCAAAATATACAAGGTAAATATCCTAAAATCAACCAGCAGTTTTTGTAATTTGCCTAGTTATAAATTCCAATAATTGCTGAGGGCAATAGTTGTCATTGGTTTGTGTGTGTATTATGACATAGATGTTTACCAATATTTACCCATTTAAAAAAAATGTATTCCTTCCAGGCCTAATTATGAGACAGTCTTTAACTAATCAATCACATACTAGTTTTTGCACAACAGCCGAGCCAGCCCTGGATCGCACTGTGTGCATTTCAATGTCAGTACATGCTTCCCAGCTGCCCCTCCCTCACAGGCGGTTCCTTCTGGTAAGAAGCACAAACACACTCATGTTTTGCAAGTGTTGGTGCTGACGAGGTGAGGGTGGAGTCTGGCTCAATGGCTTAAGGGCTTTTGGGAAGCCATTCCAAGGGCAAGGGCAGAGGCGTCACACCCCTCCCCCACACCCAGTGGGTGAAGAACGACTCATGTGACTGGGTGAAAGCATGTTCCCAGAACTGGTGCTCACACGGGGGGGGGGGGGGCAATCCTGCCAGGCACTGCCCCAGCACCTGCTGATCTTGGAGGGCTCAGCGCTTAGCAGGGTGAAGGCACATTTCAGGGTGCCCAAACCCAGCCAAGCAGCTTGGGCTGGCAGGCTGGGAGCCGGGTTCTGTTCTTGAAGGTTTGAGAAATCCAGGTGCATCCCATCTTACTGCAGGTCTCTGTTATAGTAACAGGGAGACTGAAGTCTCCTTTGGCCCCCAGGAGAGTGGGGTTGCTCCAGGCCCAAGGCAGGGTCCATTGGTAGGAAGTGTGAGAAAACAGCAGGTTAGCTGGAGAAAAACTGCAACATGTAGATCTGAGACTGGGCCCATTGGTGCGTGCTAGTGTGCAGAGATGGGCTAGCCCCACCAGTGGGCCCTGGGGAGCCACCGTGGGGTGGTGCTGGGGAGCCGCCGGGGGGCGGGGCTGGGGGCTGGGCCCCCAGTGGGTGCTGGAGAGCTGCCCGTGGGGGGTGCTGGGGGCTGGGCCCCCAGAGGCACTGGGGAGCTGCCAGTGGCAGTGTTGGGGGCTGGGCCCCCAGAGGGCGCTGGGGAGCTGCCAGTGGCAGTGTTGGGGGCTGGGCCCCCAGAGGTGCTGGGGAGCCGCCGGGGGGGCAGGGCTGGGCGCTGGACCCCCAGAGGCACTGGGGAGCTGCCAGTGGCAGTGTTGAGGGCTGGGCCCCCAGAGGGCGCTGGGGAGCCGCCGGGGGGGCGGGGCTGGGGGCTGGGCCCCCAGTGGGTGCTGGAGAGCTGCCCGTGGGGGGCGGGGCTGGGGGCTGGACCCCCAGAGGCACTGGGGAGCTGCCAGTGGCAGTGTTGGGGGCTGGGCCCCCAGAGGCACTGGGGAGCTGCCAGTGGCAGTGTTGGGGGCTGGGCCCCCAGAGGGCGCAGGGGAGCCGCCGGGGGGGGCCGTGCTGGGGGTTGGGCCACTGAGCAGAGTTGGAAGTTTACAACTGATGGCAGGCAAATTAAATTTACACACAGAAAACACCATTTTAAGGGGTGTCTGTGCCCTGGTTCCTGCCTTGCTCCCTGCGGGGCATCTCCTCAGCAACACTGGACACCATGCGCATCACCCCTGCCCTCTGCTCCCTCCCCGGCCTCCCAAAGAGCAGAGCCAAGTTCAAGGTCCCCGTGTCAAGGCGCCTCCGGCTGGCCTGGTCCCAGGGTATCTCGAAGACTGAGACTTTCAGGGGGGGCGGGGTGGAGTCTCACACATCTGCCTAATGCTGGGTATTTACACCTTCCTGTGCAGCACCTGGTGTTGCCCCATCAAAGAGAGAGACTGACGGACCTCAGGTCTGACCCAGTCTGACTGTTCCTAAACACAGACCCCTTGCCCTGCGGGGAGGCAGAGAGAGAAAATGAACCACATGGGACACGTTAGTCAGTTGCAGTGTTGTAGCAGGGCTGGTCCCAGTGGACAAGGTGGGTGAGGTAATAGCTTTCATTGGACCTATGTCTGGGCTGTGGAAGGTACCAGCCTTCGAGCTACAGAGCGTAGGAAGAGCTCTGTGTAGTTCAGATGTTGGTCCAATACCAGATATTACCCCACCACCCTGTCTCCCTCCGATGTTAGTGTCACAGACTCACAGATCGTGCCCACTCGTGGCCCCGTGCGGTCTGTGGGGGGTGCCCCTTTCAGTGCGACAGCCCTTCTTGGGGGTCCACTCTCCCGGGGACAGGCCCCTCCACCTCCTGGAGCCGCAGCTCTCTGAGCCTCAGCATGTCTGTCTCTGCCGTGGGCCCCCTCAGGGAGTCCCCTCGCTCTGGGCCCCCCGGGCCTCGACCCCCCCCCCGTTCTCTCGCCCGGAGTGACTCTCAGCCAGTGTAACACAGGAGGTTTATTGAGCGTCTGAACCCAGCACAGGAAACTCTCTGTGCCTCAGGCCTGGCCTCCCTCAGCACATCCCAGTCCCCCTGCATCCAGGTGGGCTCTGCCTGTTCCCCCTCTCCAGCCCTGAGCCCCCCTGCTTCCCAGCTGGGCCTCCGAAACCACGGGCCCCAAGCCCCCTCTGTCCATTGTCTTCTCTCCAGGTAAACAGGGTCGTAAACTGGGGCCTGGGTCTCCTCTCCTCTCAGCCTCCTCTGGCCCCTCTGGCTGGAACCGGCTGGTCAGGTCACCAGGGTCCTCTCCCTGCAGCCCATTCTCCTCCCACTGGCCAGAACCGGCTGTGACTCCTGAGCCGGGTCTCCGGGTCACCAGTCGCTGGGGTCTCTATCCTCCAGGCAATCGGCCGGCGTCCCAATTCCCTCTCCGGTCCTCTGTAACAACAAACACCCTCTCCCCTCACCTTGTTAAACCATTAACACCCGGGCTCCCTCTGCATGCAACCCACTGGAAAATACAGAGAAACCAAGAGACCCCCCACTTTGTCACAGTTAGTCATGGCGCTCGGTGTGCTGATGGTTTTTGTTGCCCTTCTCTGCCCCTTTCCCAGTGCTAACACATCTTTCTGAGATGGGGCGACCAGCCCCGCAGGCAGTGTTCAGGTGTGTGTGTGTGGGGAGGGGTGGTACCAGGGATTTACATAATGCCATTATGGTATTTACTGTCTCACTGTCTATCCCCTTCCCTAGCAGGGCCTAGCACCATGTTCTCTGCTTAGCCGGATGCTGCGCACTGAGCGCACGTTTCCAGAGATCCAGGCACGATGAAGCGGCTGGTGCTGAGTGAGGGGCCAGGCCCCGAACTGGCCAGTCTTGGGGTTACTCGCTCAGGCTCAGACTCACCTGCACTTCAGTGACCCCAGCGGCCAGGTGAGCTGCTGTGAACACAAACATGCCCAGTAGGTGGCAGTGTCGCTCGACCAATGAGCTGCTGTCATTGCAGAACAGGTGCCACAAGGATGTAGGAAGGGTGGGGGCAGGAGAGGAGGAGCTCACCGGATATCCCCTCCTCCCACGGTTACACTATTGGAGGGGGGGACAAGGCCAGGGCAGGGGGCAGATAGACATGGCCAGGGCGGGGGGTGTAGCGGGTATGGGGCAGATAGACATGGCCAGGGAGGGGGTGTAGCGGGCATGGGGCAGATAGACATGGCCAGGGAGGGGGTGTAGCGGGCATGGGGCAGACAGACATGGCCGGGGGTGTGTGTAGTGGGCATGGGGCAGATAGACATGGCCAGGGTGGGGGGTGTAGCGAACATGGGGCAGATAGACATGGCCAGGGAGGGGGTGTAGCGGGCATGGGGCAGATAGACATGGGCAGGGCAGGAGGTGTAGCGGGCATGGGGCTGACAGACATGGCCGGGGGGGGGGGTGTAGCAGGCATGGGGCTGACAGACATGGCTGGTGGGGGGTGTACCGGGTATGGGGCAGATAGACATGGGCTGGGCAGGAGGTGTAGCGGGCAGGGGGCAGACAGACATGGCCAGGGCGGGGGTGTAGCGGGCAGGGGGCAGACAGACATGGGCAGGGCAGGAGGTGTAGCAGGCATGGGGCAGACAGACATGGCCGGGGGTGTGTGTAGCGGGCATGGGGCAGATAGACATGGGCAGGGCGGGGGTGTAGCGGGCATGGGGCAGATAGACATGGCCGGGGGTGTGTGTAGCGGGCATAGGGCAGATAGACATGGCCAGGGTGGGGGAGGTGTAGCGGGCATGGGGCAGACAGACATGGCCGGGGGGGGGTGTAGCGGGCATGGGGCAGATAGACATGGCCGGGGGGGGTGTAGCGGGCATGGGGCAGATAGACATGGCCAGGGCAGGAGGTGTAGCGGGCATGGGGCAGACAGACATGGCTGGGGTGGGGGTGTAGCAGGCATGGGGCAGACAGACATGGGCAGGGCGGGGGTGTAGCGGGCAGGGGGCAGACAGACATGGGCAGGGGGGGTGTAGCGGGCATGGGGCAGATAGACATGGGCAGGGCAGAGGGGGCAGAGGGCAGGGGAGAGATAGGGAGAGGCACTAGCCTCGACCCTCCCCTTGCAGCCTGTGTCCATCCCCCGCCCCCGTCTGACCCCCCTCACCCCTTTGCCGCGAGTGAGGCAGCGAGAAGGGAGGGCTGGTTACAAAGGAGCTCACCCCCTCCCGCTGCAGGCCTGGGAAATGCAGCCCCGTTGGAGAGGTCTGGTCCTTTCCCTCCCACTGCCAGCATATCTCAGTCACCCACTGCCGGGGGGCAGATCATTTTCACCCCACAGCTGGGGACTGGGATGTCCGTAATTGCTCCAACCCAGCCAGGTGCTCAGCGATCTGGGCAGGTTCCTCGGGGCCTTGTAGCTCGGGGGCGAGGGCAGCACCCAAGAGAATTTGCTTTTCCCCGATCCGCCGGCCACACCCTTGGCTTGTGCCCAGGCTCAGCACCCAGTGCCTGCCGGCGGCTCCTGCGGGGCAGTGCTCACGTTCAGGAGCGTCTTTGGATCATCTGAATCTGCATAATCTCTTCCCTTGTTTGCTTTTATTACTGCGTCCTCCTGCCAGGCCAATCAGCTGAGTTTCCTTTTTCTCCAGGGCTAAAGGGCTTTGGGCACTTTGCTGTGTAAGTGCTGCACCTGTTGGACTGTCTGTGTTTGCAGACCAAGGACATAGAAGGCTTTCAGTGCTGCTATTTCAAGCGCACTGGGTGGCATCTGTTCTTATCGGCCTGGCTAGTGTGGCCCCGCAGCAGGGGCTCATTCTGCACCTGCCTAGGAAACGAGATTTCAGTGTGAACCTTGGGCACTCGCTAACTTTGTATGTCCGGGGGTCACGCTGTGCTCAGCGCCTGCCTTTGTACATCTAGCATGAGACCCAGGCGGACCCTGCTTCTGCCTCGTCTCCCCCAGAGCTCTGGCCGCCCGAGGTGCAGACGGGCCTGGATTTTGCAGCTCTTTGCTGTTTGTGCAGGGGGGACGTGCTTCCGGCACTGCTGCGTTTCTTCCATGAGCCGCTCCTGCCCTGTGAGCTCAGCATGGTGTGATGGTGGCCTCCACAGACGCGTGGTCTCTGCTCTCCCCCTCCACCGTATCCCATTTTCATGCTGGGGCACCAGCACTGCTCAGCCTGGCAGCAGTTCTGTTTCCCTGGGCTGCCACGTCCCTTTGGGAAACGCTGGCCCTGCAAATCTCTGCTGGTTGTTGGTCTCAGCTCAGCCCACCTGGTAGCTGTTCAAACCCAGCCGCCCTGGTGTCATTCTGCAGCGTAGCGCTTGCTGGGCTCCCCCGGTCCCGCATGTCTTTGCCCAGAGGTGCCCCCTTCTCCTGAACAGGCCCAGCCTTGCCCTGCTCCTGCTGGACTCTCCCCACATTGTGAGTGCAGCACCCGGCCCCAGCCCACCCCAGTCCAGCACAGAGACCTCATACCCAGTGCTGGGCTCCTCAGGCGCCGTCTGTGGGGCCCGGCCAGATCCTGTGCTCCTGGAGTCTCCCTGGGCCTGCCCCCTCCTGATTCCTGTAGCTGATTCCCAGCTCGCCTCGCCTCTTGGATCCCACGCCCAGTGCAGCCAGGGGGGCGCCCTGGGGTGGCAGTGGGATACGGGCGGGCAGGATTCGCATGCCACACTCCCAGCTCTGGCGGCTGGCCGCGGGCCCGGGGCTCCCGTATGGAGACAGCCCCCTCCCCCATGATCTCCCCCAGCCCCGCCCCGGTGTGGCGTCAACAGCCCTGTCCTGCTCATGATGTGCCTGGGGAAAGCTACTTTTTCCTTTTTCCTTGTTTCTGTTGGGTAATTCCTGCTCTCGCTCCCTCCCTGTTAGCAAACATGAGCTCCATGTCACTGACTCCCCTGACGACACCCGGGGGGCTGGGAGTCTGTGCGGCCGTGGCTGGCACCGTGGTCCGGCAAGGGCTCTGGGCAGGGGGCCTTGTTCCCCAGTTCCTGGGCTGCCGACCGGGCCCCGTATCCCCCCTGCCCAGGTGCTGGGAACTCCAGCGACACACAAGCTCCAGCCCCACATGGACTCAGTGCAGGTGGGGCAGGGAATCGGGGGCTCAGCACAGAACTCTCTGCTGCCACTGGGCGCCCCTTCCCCAGGGCGCCCTCGGCGTGGGCCTGGGTCACCAAGTCAGATGCAGGGGGCATGATGGCGGCTTATGGCCAGAAGCAGGGAGGGGGCAGAGGCCCTAGTGCCAGCAGAGGGAGAGACACAGTCAAGCCAGCCCCAGAACCATGGCAGGTGGGAGCCTGGGTGGGGGGGGGGGGGCTCGTGCCCAGCAGCGCGAGGGCTGCTGGCACTTGGCAGGGTGGGCACCCACCTGGGCATGCCCTGGGGATTACACCGTGTGTATTCCACAGGGGTGAATCTGGGGCAGGTGAGGGGAGCCCAGGGCCAGACAATAGCTGGCGCCTGGATTTTAACCCCACACTGGGCGTGAGCTGGGGAGGGGACCAGGCAGCCGGCCGAGCAGCACCAAGGCCCCCAAGGCATCTGGGTGGCAAAGCCAAGGGGCTGCAGGGACCCTCCCATCCTCCACCCCCCTCCCCCCAGTTCCTGGTTCCCCTCTGGCCCAGCTCTGGAGCTGTCGTTCAAGGCCAGGGCTGAGCCTGGGTGGGACGGGGGAATCAGACCCCCCCATTCCTCCAGCCTCGGGCTTCTGCCCCATTCTCCACCCAGTGGGGCCTTTCCCCAGCCCCAGTTCGGGGCCATCCCCTGGCCCTCGCTGAGCCCCTGTGCTGGGGACACTGCAGGGGTTTGTTCTCTGACCTTTCCATGCTCATCTCCAATCTAGGGAGGGCAGGTGAGGCAGGGCTGGTGCTGAGGTTTTGGGGGCAGGGCCCCAGGGCTGGGGGTGCCCTGGGGAGGGCAGGGCCCTAGGACCAGGACAGACCTGGGCAACACCGAGCGAGCTCCTGGGAGTGTCCCCAGCCCGCTGAGTGAGGCCCCACCTGCTCGCAGGTGCTGCTATAAAGCTCCAGCGGCAGAGCCGCTGCCAGTTCCTGATTCCTGGATTTCGAGAGCCCTGCGGGCTAACGGGAGGTGCAGCCCCGTCGAGCGAGGCAGAGACAGAGCCCGGTGCTGGGACACCCGGGGCCGAGCCCCCACCCCACCACCTGCCATGAAGCCCCGAAGCCTGGGCACAGCTGCCCTGCGGCTGGCTCTAGGGCTGCTGCTGCTGGCCACAGGTGAGTGGCACTTGGAGCCGGATCGGACCCACCCCGGGGCTCTGGGCTGCGCAGCGGGTTGGGGGAGTCGTGGAGTGGGGACGGTGGAGGACCCAGGGCAGGTTTCTGTCCGTTCCCAAGAAGGATCCGTGGGGTGGGGCCGTGGCTCAGGAGGTCGAGCAGCCCCAGGGCCCAGCTCTGTTCCGCTGTCTTTAGCGGCTGATCTGCCGCTTGATGGGGTGGGGGAGGGGGGGACAATGGGCAAGTGGGACCTGTTTGTCCCAGACCCCGCAGTGACCCAGAAAACAATGGGCAGCACCTGGAGTTCCTGGGGTCCCCTCTGCCCAGCCCCCCCCCAGGGCCCAGTGTTCCTGGGGTCCCCTCTGCCCAGCCCCCCCTGGGGCCCAGTGTCCCTGGGGTCCCCTCTGCCCAGCCCCCCCCAGGGACCAGTGTTCCTGAGGTCCCCTCTGCCCAGCCCCTGCCGGGGCCCAGTGTTCCTGAGGTACCCTCTGGCCAGCCCCCACCCCAGGGACCAGTGTTCCTGAGGTCCCCTCTGCCCGGCCCCCCCTGGGGCCCAGTGTTCCTGGGGTCCCCTCTGCCCAGCCCCCCCTGGGGCCCAGTGTTCCTGGGGTACCCTCTGCCCAGCCCCCCCCAGTACCAGTGTTCCTGGGGTACCCTCTGCCCAGCCCCCCCCGGTACCAGTGTTCCTGGGGTACCCTCTGCCCAGCCCCCCCCAGGGACCAGTGTTCCTGAGGTCCCCTCTGCCCAGCCCCCCCTGGGGCCCAGTGTTCCTGGGGTACCCTCTGCCCAGCCCCCCCCAGTACCAGTGTTCCTGGGGTACCCTCTGCCCAGCCCCCCCCGGTACCAGTGTTCCTGGGGTCCCCTCTGCCCAGCCCCCCCAGGGCCCAGTGTTCCTGAGGTCCCCTCTGCCCAGCCCCCCCTGGGGCCCGGTGTTCCTGGGGTACCCTTTGCCCAGCCCCCCCCTGGGGCCCAGTGTTCCTGGGGTACCCTCTGCCCAGCCCCCCCCAGTACCAGTGTTCCTGGGGTACCCTCTGCCCAGCCCCCCCCGGGGCCCAGTGTTCCTGGGGTACCCTCTGCCCAGCCCCCCCCCAGGGACCAGTGTTCCTGGGGTCCCCTCTGCCCAGCCCCCCCTAGGGCCCAGTGTTCCCGAGGTCCCCTCTGCCCAGCCCCCCCCCAGGGCCCAGTGTTCCTGGGGTACCCTCTGCCCAGCCCCCCCTGGGGCCCGGTGTTCCTGGGGTACCCTTTGCCCAGCCCCTCCCTGGGGCCCAGTGTTCTTGGGGTACCCTCTGCCCAGCCCCTGCCGGGGCCCAGTGATTCTGGGGTACCCTCTGCCCAGCCCCCCCAGGGACCAGTGTTCGTGGGGTACCCTCTGCCCAGCCCCCCTCCAGTACCAGTGTTCTTGGGGTACCCTTTGCCCAGCCCCTCCCTGGGGCCCAGTGTTTCTGGGGTACCTCTGCCCAGCCCCCCCCCCGGGGCCCAGTGTTCCTGGGGTACCCTCTGCCCAGCCCTCCCCCGGGGCCCAGTGTTCCTGGGATCCCCTCTCCCTGGGGTGGGTGCTTTGGGGAGCCCCTTCTCCTCCCCCAGGGCCCCTTTCTGAGGGTGCGCAGGAGCAGCGGGTTGGGACCCAGGAGGGCGTTGGCCGACAGTCATTGGTGCCTCTCCCCGGGGGCTGAACCTGGTGGGTCTGAGCTGTGTTGCTCTGGCTGAGCCCAGCGCTAACGGCCCGGGTCCAGTCAGGGAAGCCCAGCAGGGAACGTCCTGTCCAGGACTCCTGGGGGCAGCACGTGGATCCCTGACTGCCCCGAGTGACCTGCCAGGGGATCAGGACATGACGCCCCAAGAGAAGGGGGGATGTTAGCCCCAGGCTGGCGCTGGCTGCAGGACAGGCCCCGGCTGCGGGCTCAGGCCGAGGGCGTCTTTATGGCTCCCAGGACTGCGGGGCCCGTGGGCCTCCTGTGAACGGGCAGCGCTGCCCCTGGCTGGCCGGGCTCTCTGCATCGGGTGGGCTACTGGGTTTGCGGCAGGAATTGCTCCGCAGGACGCCCCAGCTGGGCGCCTCGAGGCCCAGGAAGGACGGGGTCAGAGCCTCAGCCGCTCTCACTGCCTGGGGGGTGTCGGCAGGCGGAAGGGAGGCCAGGAGGGGCAGGGAGGGCCCTGCCCATGGGCTCAACGCCGTTCCTCCAGGCACCTTCCACAGCAGGGGGGAGGCAGAGGCTGCCGGAGCCCCTTGTGGGCAGGACGCTCTGGCCAGGCTGGCGCTGCCAGGTCTCTGCTCTGGACCCCCAGCTACCGACGCCAACAAAAGGTGCTTGGGGAAGGAGCCAAGTAACACTCCACACCAATGGGCCGGAACGCAGAGGCCAGGCCAGCCCAGCCCCACACGGCTCGCTCCACACGGGGCACACGGGTGGGGGTGCGGGGAGCTCCCCAGGGAACCCAGGGGGCGGGGGGAGCTCTCCAGAGAACCCGGGGGGGGCACGGGGAGCTCTCCAGGGAACCCGAGAGGCGGGGGGAGCTCTCCGGAGAACCCGGGGCGGGGGCACGGGGAGCTCTCCAGGGAACCCGGGAGACGGGGGGAGCTCTCCGGAGAACCCAGGGGGGTGGGGGCGCGGGGAGCTCTCCGGGGAACCCGGGAGGCGGGGGGAGCTCTCCGGGGAACCCAGGGGGCGGGGGAAGCTCTCCGGAGAACCCGGGGGGGGGGGCGTGGGGAGCTCTCCAGGGAACCCGGGAAGCGGGGGGAGCTCTCCGGGGAACCCGGGGGGTGGGGGCAGCTCTCTGGGGAACCCGGGCGGTGGGGGCAGCTCCCTGGGAAACCCAGAGCATGGGGGGAGCTCTCTGGGGAACCCGGGGGGTGTGGGCAGCTCTCTGGGGTACCCGGGCGGTGGGGGCAGCTCTCCGGGGACCTGCGGGGCTTGTCTCTGCTGGGGACGTGAGGCAGCTCCAGACGGGACCCAGGGGCTTCTGACACCCAGCTCCACGCACGTGGGGCTCGGGGAAGGTGCCTGATCCACAGCAGGGCTGAGGCACCCACGGATCACTGGGCTGGGCCCACATCAGACCCCACATTGGGGTGTTTGTGCCCCGGCAGCACAGCCCCTTCCGAGTTCGAGCTGGGGGACTTGGTGTGTCAGGCTGCGGCCCCAGGCACTCCGGTCACTCCCATCCAACCGGGGATCATCAGCACAGCCCCGGGACCTGCCCCCCTACAGGACCCCCAGAGGACAGTGACGTTCCCCTTCCTTGTCTGACTCCTGCCTTGGAGCGGCTTTGTCCCGTCGGGGTCACCAGCTGCTTCCCTTGTCCCTGTGACCGTCCAGGCATTGGCTGAGCCCTGGGAACGTTCAGCCTCACTAGAACCTTGTGGCAGTGAGTTCCCCAGGCTAGTCACATGTTGTGTAAAATAACTGCCCCTGACTCATGGGCACCTGATGCCCCAGCTTCCCTGTCCAGGGGTTTCTATTGTTCACCTGCACCCCGTACTTTGTTCTGTTTCCTCCTGAACTAAATGGACCAATTCTCTCCTAGGCACAGCACAAGGCACCACCACCACCACCACTGGTGGCACCGACACAACCCCCCTGCCCCCTGGCAACACGACCCCCCTGCCCCCAACCAACACGACCCCCCTGCCCCCAACCAACACAAGCACCCCACCCCCCATCACCACAACCACCCTGCCCTCCGGCAACATGACCCCGCCCCCAACCAACATGACCACCCTGCCCCCCATCACCACGACCACCCCACCCCCTAGCAACACGACCACCCTGCCCCCCATCACCACAACCACCCTGCCCCCCGGCAACACGACCAACGTACCCCCAACCAACACGACCACCCTGCCCACCCCGCCCTCCACCAACATGACAACCCTGCCCCCCGGCAACACGACCCCACCCCCAACCAACACGACCACCCTGCCCCCCATCACCACGACCACCCCACCCCCTAGCAACACGACCACCCTGCCCCCCATCACCACAACCACCCTGCCCCCCAGCATCACGACCAACGTACCCCCCACCAACACGACCACCCTGCCCCCCAGCAACACGACCAACGTACCCCCAACCAACACGACCACCCTGCCCACCCCGCCCTCCACCAACATGACAACCCTGGCCCCCGGCAACACGACCCCACCCCCAACCAACACGACCACCCTGCCCCCCATCACCACGACCACCACACCCCCTAGCAACACGACCACCCTGCCCCCCATCACCACAACCACCCTGCCCCCCAGCAACATGACCAACGTACCCCCAACCAACACGACCACCCTGCCCCCCAGCAACACGACCAACGTACCCCCAACCAACACGACCACCCTGCCCACCCCGCCCTCCACCAACATGACAATCCTGCCCCCCGGAAACACGACCCCGCCCCCAACCAACATGACCACCCTGCCCCCCATCACCACGACCACCCCACCCCCTAGCAATACGACCACCCTGCCCCCCAGCAACACGACCAACGTACCCCCAACCAACACGACCACCCTTACCCCTAGCAATACAACCACCCCGCCCCCCAGCAACACGACCACCCCTACCCCTAGCAATACAACAACTCCACCCCCTAGCAACACGACCACCCCTACCCCCGGCAACACGACCACCCTGCCCCCCGGCAACACAACCACCCCGCCCCCCAGCAACACGACCACCCCTACCCCCGGCAACACGACCACCCTGCCCCCCGGCAACACAACCACCCCTACCCCTAGCAATACAACTCCACCCCCTAGCAACACGACCACGCTGTCCCCTAGCAACACGACCACCCTGCCCCCCAGCAACACGATCACCCCTCCCCCCAGCAACACAACGACCCCACCCCCTAGCAACACGACCACCCCTACCCCCGGCAACACGACCACCCCTCCCCCCAGCAACACAAAGACCCTACCCCCTAGCAACACGACCACCCCGCCCCCTAGCAACACAACGACCCCACCCCCTAGCAACACGATCACCCCGCCCCCCGGCAACACGACCACCCCTACCCCCAGCAACACGACCACCCCTACCCCCGGCAACACGACCACCCTGCCCCCCGGCAACACAACCACCCCACCCCCCAGCAACACGATCACCCCACCCCCTAGCAACACAACTACCCCGCCCTCCAGCCACACAACGACCCCACCCCCTAGCAACACGACCACCCCTCCCCCCAGCAACACAAAGACCCTACCCCCTAGCAACACGATCACCCCACCCCCTAGCAACACAACGACCCCACCCCCTAGCAACACGACCACCGCACCTCTCAGCACCTCCGTTACAACCCCGGCCCCGATCCATTTCTTTCTCTCGTTCCGCATTGTGAACTGGAACTTCAACGACTCCCTTCTCAGCCCCAGCACCAGTTACTACAAGGAATTATCTTCCAAAGTCCAGAGCCTGGTGAGCACCGCAGCCCCTGCCTCCCTCCCCTCCCGGCCCCCTGCCCCTGCCTGCCAGCTGGGGGCGGCTGCCAGCCCCAGGCTCGGGGGCTTCGTGGGGAGCTCCAGCGAGCTGCGTGTGACGAGCCTTCGGGCCTCTGCTGGCTGCTGCACTTCGGGCTCCACACACAGAGACCCCACGGAGCGGGGAGGGGAGACGCCCCCACCCCCCACCCCACCCCCAGGCCCAGCCCTGGGCACCAGAGCCCTCAGCCCCAAAGTCTCCTGTCCTGGAGCAAGTATCAGAGGGGAGCCCTGTTAGTCTGGATCTGTAAAAGCAGCAAAGAGTCTTGTGGCACCTTATAGACTAACAGACGTTTTGCAGCATGAGCTTTCGCGGGTGAATCCCCACTTCGTGGATGCATGTCCTGGAGCAGTGAAGGGAGAGTCCCTCAATCCTGCCTGGGGAGACCCCCCCCCCCGACCCTGCCCTGGGTCTGGGAGCCTCTGCCCTCTCCAGCCGGCTCTGGGGAGACACCCCCCCCGACCCTGCCCTCGGCTCTGGGAGCCTCTGCCCCTCTCCAGCCAGCTCTGGGGAGACTCCCCCACCCCCCGACCCTGCCCTCGGCTCTGGGCGCCTCTGCCCCTCTCCAGCCAGCTCTGGGGAGACCCCCCCTGACCCTGCCCTGGCTCTGGGAGCCTCTGCCCCTCTCCAGCCAGCTCTGGGGAGACACCCCCACCCCCCCGACCCTGCCCTCAGCTCTGGGCACCTCTGCCCCTCTCCAGCCAGCTCTGGGGAGACACCCCCGCCCCCCCTGACCCTGCCCTCGGCTCTGGGCGCCTCTGCCCCTCTCCAGCCAGCTCTGGGGAGACACCCCCACCCCCCCGACCCTGCCCTCGGCTCTGGGCGCCTCTGCCCCTCTCCAGCCAGCTCTGGGGAGACACCCCCGCCCCCCCTGACCCTGCCCTCGGCTCTGGGAGCCTCTGCCCCTCTCCAGCCAGCTCTGGGGAGACACCCCCGCCCCCCCTGACCCTGCCCTCGGCTCTGGGCGCCTCTGCCCCTCTCCAGCCAGCTCTGGGGAGACACCCCCACCCCCCCGACCCTGCCCTCGGCTCTGGGCGCCTCTGCCTCTCTCCAGCCAGCTCTGGGGAGACACCCCGCCCCCCCCGACCCTGCCCTGGCTCTGGGCGCCTCTGCCCCTCTCCAGCCAGCTCTGGGGAGACACCCCCACCCCTGACCCTGCCCTGGCTCTGGGCGCCTCTGCCCCTCTCCAGCCAGCTCTGGGGAGACACCCCCACCCTGACCCTGCCCTCGGCTCTGGGAGCCTCTGCCCCTCTCCAGCCAGCTCTGGGGAGACTCCCCCACCCCCCGACCCTGCCCTCGGCTCTGGGCGCCTCTGCCCCTCTCCAGCCAGCTCTGGGGAGACCCCCCCCCGACCCTGCCCTGACTCTGGGCGCCTCTGCCCCTCTCCAGCCAGCTCTGGGGAGACCCCCCCCGACCCTGCCCTCGGCTCTGGGCGCCTCTGCCCCTCTCCAGCCAGCTCTGGGGAGACACCCCGCCCCGACCCTGCCCTGGCTCTGGGAGCCTCTGCCCCTCTCCAGCCAGCTCTGGGGAGACACCCCCACCCCCGACCCTGCCCTGGCTCTGGGCCCCTCTGCCCCTCTCCAGCCAGCTCTGGGGAGACGCCCCCGCCCCGACCCTGCCCTCGGCTCTGGGCCCCTCTGCCCCTCTCCAGCCAGCTCTGGGGAGACACCCCCACCCCCGACCCTGCCCTGGCTCTGGGAGCCTCTGCCCCTCTCTAGCCAGCTCTGGGGAGACACCCCGTGCCCCTGCACTCCAGAGAGGAGCAAGGATGGTTGGCAGGGCCAGGGCAGATCTGCCAAGCTGGGTGCTCCCTGTCCCTCCCCCTGAGCCAGCTGGGGTGCTGGCAGTGACTCTGTTCCCCTCTGTCTGTGACAGTACCTCAGTATCTACGGCTGCCCAGGGTGCCCGAATGGGCAGAACTACCTGGGATTCACTGATCTGCGTTTCAGGTACAGTGTGTGCCATGCGGCTGCCCTAGCTGTGGGCAGGGGAGGGGGCAGCCTGCTGCCTTCTGGGCTGGGGCGAGGGGGTGGAGAAAGGTGAGGAGAGAGCATGTGACCCTGGGGTGCCATGTCTGAGCAGCCCAGAGCTTTGGTTGCCTGAGCCCGTGCTGGGCAGGCGTACTGCCCTTGGGGGAGGGGGGGCGCTGGGGCAGGTCAGGGCATAAGGGGGGTGGTTCAAAGGGGTGGGGGGGCAGCTGGTGCAGGGCCCAGTGGGTAGTGTGGGGAAATTGGTGCAGGGCCAGGTGGCAGGAGCTGGGAAGGGGCAGATGGATGGTGTGGGGAGGCCAGTGCAGGGGCAGGTGGGAATGGGGGAGCTGGGGCAGGGACAGGTGGGAATGGGGGAGCCGGGGCAGGGGCAGGTGGGAATGGGGGAGCCGGGGCAGGGGCGTGGGAAGGGCCGGGACCAGACCCAGTTAACGCCCCCTCTCTGGCACGCTCTGCAGCCAGGGCTCGGTGGTGACTGAGTCCGTCCTGCGGTACCGAGTGAGCAACGCCAGCATCACCACCACCGGCATTGAGCAGCAGCTGACACAAAGGCTGAACAGCCAGAACAGCTTTGGTGGACTCCAGCTGGACAATATCCGCGGTGAGCAGGCTCCAGCCAGGCCCCGCAGTGTCTCCACAGCCACGTGTCCAGGGGTCCCTGTGCTGGGGGCTGAGCATGGCTGAGGGGAGCTGGTGTCTATGGCCCTTGTGCAGAGCTCTGTGGAGACCGGGCTGCCCTTGGGGGCTCCTCCAGCTCCCACCAGAGTCCCCTGGCTGGGCTGCTTTGGGGTGTGTGGACGGTGCCTGACCTGCCAGCCCAGCCCAGCCTGTGTCTGTCCCGGGGAGGGAGGGCTCCTGTGCCCCCTGGCAGCGCACCCATTGAGAGCCGTCCTCGCTGACCTGCGCTGGGGCTGGGCCCCCGGCCATCACACTCAGGCTCTTCCCAGCACCCCAGGGTCAGGCCCCTTCCGACAGCCCCTGACTGTCCCTGGCCCGCTGTGTCCCCTGGCCTGGGCCTCTCTGCTGGGATCCCTCCCCTCTGGGTCCTCTCTGGCCCCTGACTGCTCCTACTTGTGTTTTAGCCAACTCTGGCAGCTCTCCCCCAGCCACCACGGCACCAGCTCCCCTGGTGCCTGGCTGGGGCATCGCCCTGCTGGTCCTGGTCTGCATCCTGCTGGTGCTGAGCATCGTCATCTTCCTCCTGCTGGTGAGTGCCCCCCGCTGCCCATCCCTGCGGCCTCAGGCCCCCACCAGCCTCTCTCCTTCTCCCTGCCTGACCCCACCATTCCCTCTGTGCCCCATCCCTACTGACCAGCCTCCTCTCACCCGTCCAGATCGTCTGCTCGTGCCGCAGGCGGAACCGTGGGAAGCTGGATCTGTTTAGCTCACAGGCCTCGTACCAGCCCATGAACGAGTACCCCACCTACCACACCCACGGGCGCTTCAGCGCCCCCGGCAAGAAGCAGAATCCTTACAGTGACGTAAGCCTGGGCCTGCCCTGGGGTGCCCCCTGGCTCAGCGTGTGCCCCAATGCCTGTCCCCGTACACCCCCGAACGCCGGTGCCTGGTACACGGCAGCCCGGCCAGGCACACGCTGGGGGTGCCAGCGGCGGGCACTGAGGGTGGAAGCCACCCACATTGCTCACTGAGGGGGGGGATTTGGGGGAGGAGGGGGTTGGTCAGCTCATCCCAGAAAATTTCACCAAAGAGAAGAACACAAACCCAGAGGTGGAGGGGAGGGGGATTAGTGCGCGATGGTGGCACGGTGCTTCCCACAGTCCTAATTGTCTCCCACCCAATGCACCCCCTGGGAGAGAGCTGAGGGGGGAGGGTCAAGGGCACGGGGGTCCCAGTGCCAGAAATGTGAGCACGGGGCCCTGCTGCACTATTCAGCTCGTCGGGGGGGATGTGCTGGGGGCGATGCAACGGGGGGAGCTCCTGGGGTAGATGGGGGGGGGTTACGGGGTGCGATCCTGTGGGATTATAGAGCGACATCCTGGGGTTGGGGGGGTGCATGTCCCTGTGGGGGCAGGGGATTGGCCTGACTAGAGCCAGGGGAAATGTTGTTCTCCCCAGTCAGATGGCTGCAGCCCAGGCCCCGAGTGGCCCCAGCCCCCCTCGCTGTGTTAATCACTCACGGGGCAGCTCCCAGCTGATGTGAAACCAGCAGCTAAACAAACAGCAGCCAAGGGGGCAGGCTGGTGACTCTGCCCTCCCCGCCCCCACGGCTCTGCCCGGGTCTCTGGGGGCCGCTAGTCCTGTCCCTGCCATGGCCTGGCCTGCCCTGGGCAGCACCAGCATCCCCGTCCCTGCCTGCCCACAGACCGGCCCCCAGCCCTGCTGGCTTCTCCGTCCCTGGCAGGTCCTGTGGCCAGACAGGACGTTTGCTGAACGTTCGGCCCTAGTTCAGCAGGAATTCACTGGCCTGGGCGAGACGGGAGGTCAGATTCACTAGACGGTCACCATGGGCCTGCCGGCCTGGGACACTCGGACCTGGAATCTGTGATTCCTGCTCCTGTCCGTGGGGGATGAGCTCCCTGCCTTTCTCTAGAGGGGTGGGGGCTGGAGTGGGGCTGGGGTCAGAGGGTGGCACTGTGGGTGGGGGGGTTGAGTGAGGGGGCTGGAAAGAGGGTCAGAGGGTGGCTTCAGGATAGCATTGGGAGTGGGGGCAGGGTGAGGGTGGGGCGATGGAGTGGGGTCGCAAAGCGAGGTTGTGGGGCAGGGATGGGGGTGGGGTTGCAGGATGAGGTTGTGGGGCAGGGATGGAGTAGGGTGGGGGTGGGGCTGATGCCTGGCTCCGAGAAGTCGCTCTACCAATGGTTGCCTTGGCAGTGCCGGCTGTGTCCCCTGCTCAGGGCGGCCTGGCTGGGCTCTGCCCCTGGCACCGTGCCCATGGAGCCCAGGCGGCCCCGCTCCTGCCCCACAGCCCCACAGCCCCAGGCCAGCCCCAGGGTACCAGGCTGGTTGGCCAGCTGTGAACATGGAGAGGGCTGGTCTGCTGGCCTGTGGGGTGCCGCATGGGGGGCGAGGGGGGCTCTGCTGCTCACTCCCTGCATCAAGCACAAACTGTTTTCCAAGTAAACCTTGGGGGTGCGGGGCTTGAGGGATCAGGGAACTTGTCAGCGATGATGGGGGGAGGGTCACCAGTGTGCTCAGTGAAGAGGGGCCTAATCAGGTGCAGGGGTAGAGGACTTGGGGGGACATTATCCGCACGAGGAGCCTAGTGATGCCAGCACCACGAGTCCTGCAGTCTCTCTGCACGGCCATGGGTGGGTGCATCCGCAATGGGCCCCGCCAGCCGAGCAGCCTGTGCTGGGCCGGGCGCTGGCGTGACCTGGCGCTAGGCCGAGTGGGCAGTGGGGGGCTCATCAGTCACCGTTGTCCCTGGCTCTGCATTTGGCATGGCAGGAAGAAGCGCTGCTGCCCGACCCTGGCCGTGGGAGGGCCAGGCCCTGGTGGGTTCCTGTTGTGCTTGGCCCCAGCAGTGGGTGTTTGTGTTACTCGGGTCCCTGTTCCTAGCTGGGCTGGCTCCAGCTCCTCTGATCTGTGCAGCCAGTGGCTCAGGCTGTTCAAACACCCGGTCTGAGTAAATATTTACCTCTGCAGGCCGCTAATGGCTGAGACAAAAGAGCCAAGTCATAGGAAGCCTGGGGCGGGGGGGAGCATAGCCAGCACAGAGGCACCTTGGTGTTGCCTGGAGGGTGGGGACGCTCCTGCCCTGGGAGTGCCCCCTCAGCCTGGACCCCTCGCCTGTGGGGCAGGGCAGGCCTGTGCGCGTCCGGGGGGCAGTGAGGGGCAGAGCTGGGCGCGTGACGAGTGCTGTATTTACAGTAGACACTGGGCTGTTTGTGGTGCTGTTGGCAGAAGGCCAGCGCTTGCTCCAGCGGGGCCAGGTGCTCTGAACATTAACCCCGTGAAGCAGTCACAGCCCTGCGGGACTCTGGGGTGGGGTCACCTTCCCCCAGCCCCACCATGTGCCCCCCGGGCTCCGTGGGGCGGTGGAGCTGGAGCGGTCCCTGAGGTCTCTCCCTGCTGGCAGGGACGGGGTGGCCGGTATCGAACGTGACTGGGGCCTGTTTGCCAGGACTCGGCCAAGTGAGCCCTGGTTTCCATGCCGACAGGGGTACTGGTGGTTGCCTGGCTGGGGGTCCTGGTTGCCAGGTAACGGTGGATTGGCCAAGCCTGGCTCTAACCCCTTTGCTTCCCCCCCAGATCGCCGCCGGCAACGGCACCAACGCCTTCTACGCCAACCCTGCGACGTCAGACAATCTCTAGGGGCACCACCCCGAGGACCAGTGGGAGCAGAGCTCCCAGCATCGCCATGTACTTCCTGCAGCTGGACTCCAGGGTGCCGGGCGGGGCCGACAAGGCAGGGGTTTGCTGCACTGGGGAGGAGGGGGTTCCATTCAAAGTGTGGCGGGGTGAGGGGGGGGTGACTGCTCCCCCCACCCTGCAACCCCTGGCCCTGGGATTGGGCCATGTGGGGGCGAGCACTAATGGGGCAAATTCCTAATGGGGGACAGTAAAGGGGCTGCCCCATATATCCCCCCCACCAACCAGCCTGGGCAGTGCAGGGAATATGACAGGGACACCCCAAGGGAGCCCCCCCATACTGCCCCGAGCTGTGTATGGGGTGTGTCCCCTGCTCCTCCCACAGCCTCGGGGGCCCTCTCTGGCCCAGCTTCCACCTGTTCCCAGAAGGTGGGAGCGAGCATCAGACGGTTCTGGAGCAGCCAAATTCGAATGCATGAAGGAACTGGATGAACAATGCAAGGGAAGGACCCTCCTCTCTGCCTCCCCCCAATTCCAAGCCTCTCCTGCCTGCAATCACTTGCCAAATGCTGTATCCTGCCATGAGACCCCCAGTGTGCAGTGTTCAGGTTCCAGGGGTTGCGTTTGCCTGCACGGCTGGACTGGGGCTCCATTTTTATAATGTGTTCTGTAACCACGCTGCTCTGTGATGGCCGCCCCGCCATGACGGGGGGTCACAATGTCCTTGGGAAGGTCTGTATTTATAGTGCTTCACAATAAAGGGATCTGTGCTGAGTCAGGCTCTAGGCTGGTTTTCTCCTGCACCTCTCGGACCTCTGCTTCGAAAGGGTGGGAGCAGTGGCTGCCCTGGGCCCGTGATGGGCTGGGTGGGGCTGTGCCAGAGTCGTCCTTCAGTGCCATTTCTTACTGGCTCACCGCATGTGACGGAGAGAAACCCCCTGCCACTGCCCTCCTCCCTCCAGCTGTGTGCAGAGGTGTGGAGCCAGGCGCCCAGGCTGGGACAAGCTGAGACTCATGGGACGGGCTGGGCACGGCACTGGGCAAACATTGAAATGCCAGAAAACAAGGAAACAAAAGTAAATAGTTACGTAAGGAAATGACTGTGGGGCTAGGCCCAGGGCATGGGGCCAGGCAGCCTCACCCCAGCCAGAGCCTTAGGTCCCTGGACCCCTGAGCTCCCTCATCCCATCCCACCCCACCCCCAGAGGCAGGTTACTGGGTTCCCTGTATCGTGATTCAGGAAAGCTGCAGCTACAGCCCCAAACCCCTGTGCCCCAGGGAGGGCCTGACCCCACTCTCCTGATATGGAGTGCACTCAGGTGTGTCACCACGCCCTGGGGGTCCGAGAACTCATTCTGGCCCCCCGATGGGGAGGAATTGCTGCTGTCCCCTGGCATGTTTTGAAGCTAATTCCTCCCAGAAGCAGTCAGGTGGGATGAGCGGAGAAGCCTGTGACAGCGTGGGAATTATGAATAATATATTGGAGGAATAGTGTGTTTCTCAGTTTCCCCCATGTGGGAATGGGTAACTAGTTATGGGGGAAATAGTTATTTGCTCTTTGCAGAGACACAGGCATGACTCACCTCAAGCTGCCTGGGAACCCATGGAAAGTCCCAGAGGACAATGGCCACTCTAATTGCCCGGACTCTTGGCACCTAGCAAAAAAACTATCCTGGATGCGCCCCACCCCCCCACTTAGGAGCCAGATGGGTGTGACCGGCTGGGGACAAAAGACTGGGGAGGGGCCAGGTGGGCTTCTTACCTGTGGGCTGCTGGCGACTGGGCCTGAAGAGGGGTCAGAGGGCTCTGGGCTGACCCAGCTGGACTTCGTTGTAACTTTCTGTTCTCTGTGGTAACTAAAGCTGCTCTGTGCTGTGTCCAGACACCTGATAACCCTCCTGCTCTTACCCTGCTGGCTAGGGTGAGCAGAAGTCCCGATTTTATAGGGACAGTCCTGATTTTTGGGTCTTTTTCTTATATTGGCTCCTATTACCCCCCACCCCCTGTCCTGATTTTTCACACTTGCTGTCTGTCTGGTCACCCTACCACTGGCTGAGAGTCTGCAGAGCCAGGAAGTCGGGATGCAAGTCTCCATGGGTGTCCAACTCAGGTGGACTCGCCGCAGGGAGCTTACAGTGTGACCCAAGGGTGCTGAAGGTGCCAGAGGTTCGGTCCCAGGAGGCAGTGAAGCTGAGGGGCTGAGCCCATTGATAGTGTGACCCTAAGGGGGGGGTTTGAGGGGATGAGGCAGGTGGGGATGGGCCGTTGGGCTAGGCATGAGAGGATAAGGCAGGTGGGAGTGGGCTGTGGGGCTGGGTATGAGGCAGGTATGGCAGGTTTGTAGAAATTTTGGTGGTGCCCAGAACCTGCCCCTGCCCAAACTCCACCCCCCCACCTGCTCAAAGCTCTGGGAGGGAGTTTGGGTGGGGGAGGAGGTCTGGGGTTCAGGCCCTAGGCTGGGGCAGGGGATTGGGGTGCAGGCTCTGGGAGGGAGTTTGGGGATGGGGGGACACCTGGCCCCAAATATTGGTGGAGCTGGGTCCCTGGGCTCTGAATATTGCTGGTGCCCAGGCACCACGTGGGAATATAACTCGCTGCCTATGGGATGAGGTGGGGGGTGGGCATGAGGGGACGAGGCAGGTGGGGGTGGGCCATGAGGCTGGGTGTGAGGGGACAAGGCAGGGGGATGGGTGTGAGGGGACGAGGCAAGTGGGGACTGGGCGTGAGGGGACAAGGCGGGGGGGTGGGCATGAGGGGACAAGGCGGCGGGGTGGGTGTGAGGGGATGAGGCAGGTGGGGGTGGGGGTTGAGGGGATTGTGACGTTGCACTCCATATATCTTATGGAAATATGTTTATAAGTGTGAATATGATGTAACTGGAATAAGCTTTATGCAAAAGGTCTCTTGTAAGGTATCATTAAAAAGCTTATAATCTACTGAGTGTGGTCATCCTATTTGTATGAATGTATCGTTCTTGTATCTGAAGCTAGAAATACGAAGTGTAACTCTGAGGGCCTACTGTAGTTATGCAAAGTGTGGGCCATTAATGGTGGTTTGGAATCTTGATGGTTCCCATTGACCAGGCCAATTGGTTGTAAATGTCTGTTTCCTTGTAAGCCTTCCTGTGTTCATGTGAGTCAGGCCAGAGAGAATGGAGGCTTGGGGTCTCACAGGACATGTGACCATGTCACCTGGTACTGGAATCCATCTTAAACCTGGTGCTTTTCCATTTCGAAGGAGGGGTGGGGACCCAGAGAGATAAAAGATTCCCGCCTTCTGCCAAAGCTATAAAAGGGGGTGGAACAGAACAAAGGGGGCTGCCAGTCATGAGAAATCCCCTAGTTACCACCTGAGCTGGAGCTAACAAGAACTGTACCGGGGAAAGGATTGGGCCCAGACTAAAAGGTGTGAGTATCAACTTGTCAACTGCTGGAAATGGGCCACAGCCACCTTGATTGAATTGGCCTCATTAGCACTACAAAAAGTAATTTTCCCTCTCTTGATATTCACATCTTCTTGTCAACTGTTGGGAATGGGCCACATCCACCCTAATAGAAATGGCCTTGTTAGCACTGACCCCCTACTTGGTAAGGCCACTCCCATATTTTCATGTGCTGTGTATTTATTCCTACTTACTGTATTTTCCACTCCATGCATCTGATGAAGTGGGTTATAGCTCACAAAAGCTTAATCCCAAATACATTTGTTAGTCTCTAAGGGTACGTTTATACTTACCGCGCGGGTCGACGCGGCGAGTTCGACTTCTTGGAGTTCGAACTATCGTGTCTGATCTAGACGCGATAGTTCGAACTCCGGAAGCGCCGCAGTCGACTCCGGTACTCCACCGCGGCAGGAGGAGTTGGCGGAGTCGACCTTGGAGCTGCAGAGTTCGCTTCCGCGGCGTCTGGACGGTAAGTCATTCGAACTAGGGTAGTTCGAATTCAGCTACGTTATTCACGTAGCTGAATTCGCGTACCCTAGTTCGACCCCGGGGCTGTGTGTAGACCAGGGCTAAGGTGCCACAAGGACTTCTCATTGTTTTTACTGATACAGACTAACATGGCTACCACTCTGTAGTCAGTAACAGAAGCTTCTTGGACCATCTGAGGGTAAGATTTACCTGTATTCAGTTTCTTAAATGTATTCCGCTTAGACTTGTGTGTTTTTGTTTTACTTTGCTTGTTAACTTACTTTGTTCTGTTATTACTTGAAATCACTTAAATCCTACTTTTTATATTTAATAAAATCACTTTTGTTTATTAATTAACCTAGAGTAAGTGACTAATACCTGGGGGAGCAAACAGCTGTGCATCTCTCTCTATCAGTGTTAGAGAGGGAGGACAATTTATGAGTTTACCCTGAATAAACTTTATAGAGAGTAAAACGGCTTTATTTGGGGTTTGGATCCGATCGGGAACTGGGTGTCTGGGTACTGGAGACAGGAATACCTGCTGAGTGTTTTTTGGTTAAAGCCTGCAGCTTTGGGGGTGTGGTTCAGACCCTGGGGCTGTGTTGCAGGAGGCTGGCGTGTCTGGCTCAACAAGGCAGGGTTCTGGAGTCCCAGGCTGGCAGGGAAAATGGGCTCAGAGATAGTTTCAGCACATCAGGTGACAGTCCCCAGGGGGTCTCTGTGATCAAACCTGTCACAGGGACAAGGCAGGTGGGGGTGGGCCGAGAGTCCATTAGCACACTGGCTAGTCCATCCCTATTACAGTTCCCAGTACCCAGTCAAAGCAGTGCCACATCCTCCCTTAGTTCCGGTCTGGTCGCTGGCACTCGCAGCGGGTACAGGAGGACTTCTCATGTGGTCACACGCCCTTTTGCCACCCCAAAATCTTTGGGTTTGAAACTGGGCTGGGCCTCTGCCATTGCCCCTCCCCCTCATCTGCCAGGGAGTGAGGGGGGCAGGAGGACCCCATCTGCCTCCATGCATCAGTCCTTCCGGTGCCTTCAGCAGCCAGCCGTCCATTGAGTGTATTCACCAACCATCCTCTGGTATCACCTGTCACGGATTCCCAGGCCCGGTGCTCTCGCATGGCTCTGGAACAGTCTCTGGGAGGAGCCCGTCAGTGTGTCAGCCCCCTTTGGGGCAAACTGTCACTGGGGTCGGCCCCTTGGCTTCACCACCTCCTGGGACTGAACCTCAGAGCCTTTGGCACCTGGGGTCATGCCATGAGCTCCCTGCAGGGAGTCCATCAGAGTTGGACACCTGAGGGAGAATTCCATCCCCAAAGGAAGCACAGCACCCCAACTTCCTGACTGCAGTGACTCTCAGCCAGTGCTGTAACAGTAGGAGGGTTACTGGGTGTCTGGACAATACAGTGGCTTTCGTCACCACAGAGAACAGAAAGTTACAGCAAAGTCCAGCTGGGTCGGTCCAGAGCCTTCTCATCCCTCTGCAGTCTGAGTCCAGAAGCTTCTCCTGCCTCCAGCAGCCCACAGTAAGAGCCCCACCTGGCCGCCCCCTCGTACTTTGTCCTCCAGGTGGTCACATCCTGCTGGCTTCCTGGGCCATCCATGCTAGTTCGCTGCTAGGTGCCAAATGTCTGGGCAATTGGAGTGGCCATGTAGGGTGACCAGACAGCAAGTGTGAAAAATCGGGACAGGAGTGGGGAGAAGGGGGTGTAATAGGAACCTATATAAGAAAAAGACTCCAAAATCAGGTCTGTCTCTATAAAATCGGGACATCTGGTCACCCTATGGCCATGTCCTCTGGGACTCTCTGTGGGCATGGAGCCCAGGCAGCTCTGCATGGGTCAGGCCTGTATCTCTGGGTCTCTGCAAAAAGTAAACAACCCTTACCCCCACCTCGTTACTCATGCACCACACAGGGGAAACTGAGGAATGGGCAATATCCACCCAAAATATTATGTAAAATTCACTCTGTCACAGGTGTGGGGGAGGGGGCTGGGTGTGAGGGGCTGAGGCAGGTGGGGGTGGGCCGTGGGGCTGGATGTGGGGGACTGAGGAAGGTAGGGAGGGCTGGGTATGAAGGGCTGAGGCTAGTGGGGGTGGGCTATGGGGCTGGGGATGAGGGGTTGAGGCAGGTGGGGGGCTGGGTGTGAGGGGATGAGACAGACGGGGGGGCTGGGTGTCGGGGGCTGAGGCAGGCACGGGTGAGGTATGAGGGGGCGGTTCGGTGGGCAGGCCAGCATGTAATGGACACAGTCCCTACTCTGTGGGAACAGGCAGCTATAAAGAGCCCTGAGGGCTGGGTGCGGCCAGGCCAGGGGAGATGACAGGAGCCCTGCGTGGTGAAGGAGCAGCGGTCACAGCCCTGAGCTCCAGTGTCCCCTCAGAGCGGGGCCCTGGCAGAGCCCTGATGCAAGTGACTGTGGTGTTGCCTGCCAGCCCCATACAGCCTCCTGCTCCCTCCCCCTAGCGCATGTCCCCAATCTCTGTGATTCGGGGCACAGGCCTCTCAGATGTGTCTACACTCCAGTGTGAGCCCAGGGCAGAGGGACTCGCATCCTCAGCTGACCCGTGAGAGAGAACCTGGGGTATTCGCAGCTACACTAAGGCTGAACCCCATGTTAACAATGTTCTAACCCGGGTTTGACCCCAGGATTCTGGTGCCCCCGCCCCCTGCAGCACTCAGCCCTGCGTCAGCCCAGCCTGACACCCCAGCGCCCACCCGAAATGGGGCCACTCCAGCCCTGTGACCGCCATGCGCTGAGGGGGTCTTGGCTTCCACCCTGCACGGCCCGGGAGGTTTGACCAGCCCCAGCACAGCCTGCCGGGCCACCTTTTGGGCCATGTGCGGTGTGCCCCCAGCTGCCAGAGCCAGCCACATGGAGGAGATGCCGTCGGAAGAACTCCTCTCGCTTGCACTGTGCTCCAGGAAAGGCACAGAGCAGCCCTGAGACGCTGGGGACATTTCGGCGACATTGTCTGACCCGTCAGAGGATGTTATGATGGAGCAGGAGGAGGACGAGGACCCTGTCATGGCAGCTTCCCACTGCCTGATGCTGCTCACTGCACTCAGCACAGCTGCGGATGCTCCCTATGTGGACTGGTGCTTCTGGCACAGAGCCGCAAGCGCAGGCTGGTGGGATCACAGCGTCCTGCAGGCCTGGGAAGATCGGTGGTGGGGAAAAGCTACATTTCTGGAGCCTTGTGAGTAGATTTCCCCGACCCTGCCGTGTAAAGACACCTGCACAAGGGAATCCTGAGCGTTCCAGAAGCAGGTTCCTAGAGCCGTCCGGAAGCCAGCTACCCCAGACTGCTCCACTCCATTGCCAGCCAGTTTGAGGCAGGATGTCGACTGTGAGTGAAGCGGTGGCGGAGGTTTCTGAGGCAGGCAGGTGTGTGGGGTACCCCAAGGTGATGGGAGGGAAAGCTATTCCGAAGGTAAGTGCTGGGCACAGAGTCTGTCCCCAGGGCAGCCAGTGCCAGGGTTAGCAGGGCTCCCCTGCAGGGCTCTGCCTGGCTCTCCAGCCCCCACGGGTCAGCCGCTGGCCTCTCTGCAGTGGCTGTGGCTGGTGGGGGGCAATCCGGGAGCACCTTGCCCTGGCTCTGCGTAGGGGGACACGCTCCCCCAGTGTCAGGCCCAGAGACGCCTGAGTCACCACCTGGCTGCGCCGTCTGCACAGTGCTGTGTCCAGGGACAAAGAACCCCAGTGGGACCAAAGGGCCTATGTGGAAAGCAGAGACAGGGCCCCAAGGGACCCCTAGCCTGGGTCAGCACAGGCAGCACAGCTGGGCCAGGAGCCTGGGTCTTGCCCTCAGGGCTTCTCTCTTCCCTGCTCAAAACTGAGTCCCACACGCTGGGCGGAGGCGCTGCCTTGTGTAAACAAGCCACCTTCCATTCCTGGGGGGCTGGACACAGTGCCAGGGCTGCCTGTCCTGCCCAGCCATCGCTAGGCTCAGCAGGGCCCTGGGCGGGATCTGAACCAGCGCTGCCCACCCCGCCCCCTAGCGCCCGGCCCACCCTGCCTTGGCAATGTCGCACACTGGACACAGGTGTGTAACAGACGCTTATCACCCGCCTGCCACAGCCCTGTTCCCAGTCCCTGAGTCACTGATCGAAGAATGGTGACAGCTGGGAACAGGGCGAGATATTTCCTCCACACCACTTCCACGTCCAGAGCCCCCCCACCCTCGCAAGAGGGGCTGCCCTGCTCCTCCGCACTACAGCTCCCCCCCGTCTCCTGGGAGGGCCCCCCTCCAGCTTCACAGGGCCCCTTCTCCTCTCTCCCAGGGGGCTCCAAGGCATCTGTCACGGAGTGTGGGGGAGGGGAGTCAGGGCCCGGCACCCCCCACTTCCTGCGATTCACCGGGACTCTCAGCCAGCCAGTAACACAGCAGGTTTATTAGACGACAGGAACACAGTCCCAAGCAGGGCTCGTAGGTACAACCAGGACCTCTCCACCAGGTCCCTCAGGAGGGCAAGGAGCTTAGACCCCAGACTTGGGGTTCCCTGCCTCTTCCCAGCCAGCCCAAAACTGAAACCAAAAACCCCTCCAGCAGGCTCTCCCCCTCCTTCTCTCCCCCTCTCCCCTGTTCCAGTTTTCCAGCTCCCTGGGGTGCCAGGCTGCCCCTGCCCAGGGGCACGAGCCTCCTCCCCTCCCCAGGGCTTACCTGGAAATCCCCTGGCACTGAGCCAGCCACACTCGGGCCCTGGGGCCCCAAACTGTGCCCTGCTCCGGGAGCTGGATGCCCAGTGCTAGCAGCTGGCTCCTAGCAGGCCCATTGCTGAGCCAGGCTGGAGTTTGCAGGCTGTGCTGGGTACAGGGGGGCCCGTAACACCAAGACGTGTCCTGCTCTCGCTAGTGGGCATGAGCCCCCCAGGGAATCTGTGCAGCCCTTTGCCGCCACCCCCCCGGCACCACAGGGGCTGGAACTAGGAGGGCTGGGGGGCTGCTGCCCCCCCTGGCTTGAAGTGGTTCCATCATATACAGGGTTACAGTTTGGTTCAAGGCTCTCAGCTCCCCCACTGCCACGGGAAGGCTGGGCAGGAACGAGGAAGTGGTGCCCCAGACGCCCCACCCAGCCGCTGCCTGCAGAGCCCGTGTCTGGGGCCGTCCGAGGGCTGGGCGAGCAGGAAGTGCACTCCCAGCTACGTGTCCTCAATCCTGCACCGTGCCCAGGTGTGAGGCTGCCCCCTGCTGCCCAGGGCATGGTGGGGACTGTCACAGAGTGTGGGGGAGACAAGGCCCTGCACCCCCGGCTTCCTGCCATTCACCAGGACTCTCAGCCAGCCAGTAACACAGAAGGTTTATTTAGACACCAGGAACACAGTCCAAGACCCGTCTTGCAGGTACAGACAACAGGACCCCTCAGTCAAGGTCCATCCAGGGAGGCCAGAGCCCCGTTGGGAGGCCAGAGGCCCATCTGGGCTCCCCTCCATTTTCTCAGCCAGCTCCAAACTGAAACTCCCTCCAGCCGTCTCACCCAGCCTCCCCCCGGCCCCTCCCCCAGCCTTTGTCCATTTCCTGGGCAGAGGTGTCACCTGGCTCCAAAATCCCTCCTGGGTTCTCATGTTACCTGCTCAGGTATCTGGCCTCAAGGAAAGTCTCCCATCCCCAGTGCAGCCAGTCCCAGCAAAACTGCCCTGCAACCTTTCCAGGTCAATACTCCCCACTTAGTATTCAAAGAATGCATTAAGAACATGGCCAGTTCGTCACGTCTCCCCTCTTCAAGACCGAACTGAGCAGGGTCACTTCAGCCAGTGACCTGGGGAAGTTTGAATCCCCCATGGATGCCCCAGCATCCCTCCCCTTCCTTGCTGGGAGTTACCTCAGGCCCTTCCAGTTTCACCCCCCCCCCCCTTTAGGTCAGGTGTGCTCGATGGCACTCGTAGTCCGCAGGTGGGAAGACTTATGCGGCCCATGTCCTTTTTCCACCCCAATATCTGGGGTTCAAACTGGGATGGGGTCTTCTCCCAGTGTTCCAGTCTGGAGGGCTGTGATTCGGGTTCTCTTGGTTAAGAGCCCCCATCTTGACCTTGGCCACCCTCTGGAAAGGCTCCTCTATGATGGGTGTGACGAAGTGGGACGGTTCTTAATGTTTCCTCTGAATAGTGTAGGGGTGCCTCAGTTTCCCCTCTGCATTTCTGAAGTCTCTAGATGGTAGGATAAAGGCCACTGTATATAAATGGCCGACACTCTGTGTCCTGGCAACTAATGGCCAGGGTCCTTCACGCTGCAAGGGGATGCTAAAGGTGTGGGGGAACAAAGAGATCAAGTGACCTCCTGGCCCTGGGAAAGAGACAATGGCCAGAAAGGAGGAGCTGGAGGGGAGTCAGTTTGGAGCTAGCTGGGGCCGAGGGGTGAGTGCAGATGTGGGTGTCTGCCTTGCTGGCCCCAGGATGGACCCGGCTGAATGGTCCTGTTCTCTGTACCTACAAGCTCTGTGTTAGCCCGTGTTCCTGTCATCTAATAAACTTCTGTGTTACTGGCTGGCTGAGAGTCACGTCTGACTGCGCAGTGGGGGGGCAGGACCCTGTGGCTTCCCCAGGACCCCGCCTGGGCGGACTCGCTGTGGGAAGCGCAAGGAGGGGCAGAGGATACTGAATGCTCCAAAGGTCAGACCCAGGAAGGTGAAAGCCGTGTGAGCTGCTTGCCCTGAAGACAGTCTGCTCACAGAGAGGAGACTTCACCAGAGTCCTGACTGGCTTTGTAGGGATCAGTTGCAGAGCCTCTCCCAGGGACTCCATGACAATGGGCATGGGTCCTAAAGCCATTTTCCCCTTGTCCCAGGCCTTCCTCACCCTCTGACAGGGGTGACAGGATCGGCAGTCGTAAAGTGGGATTGGACAGTAGTAAAGACCCCAGGCCAGTAAAAGTTCTGCAGCAGCCTCTGCCGGGTACGCCAGATTCCCTGGTGCCCTGAGAGGGGGATGTCATGGGCCCAGCACAGCAGCTGGCGGTGATACTTCCGGGGTACCACCAGCTGCGTCCTGATTCCCCATGACTCCATCTCGACTGGGGAAGCCCATTCTCATTACAGGAACCCCTTCTCCCACAGGAACCTTTTCCGGCCACCTCCCACCATGGTCTGTACCGCACTGAAATCAGCCAGATTTTACGCTGGCTCTGGAACCTTTCCCGGTACATCTCAGGAGTCAGCCTGAACTCGCGCAGCAGGGCCTGCTTGAATAGTTCGTAGTTCCCTTTCTCTGCCCCCTTCCAGCTGGCGGTACAATGCCACGGCCTTGGGGTCCAGTAAGGGGGTGAGAACCCGGAGCCCGTCCGCAGGATCTACCTGGTGCAGCTCGCAGGCTGTCTCAAAGGCATCCAGGAAGTCATCCATGTCCTCCCCCTCCTTACGCTGGGCCAGAATACACTTATCAAAGCTCTGTGCAGTCCTGGGCCCCCCCTCACTCACCGCAGCCGGGGGCCCACTGCTCCTCAGCTTGGCCAACTCCAGTTCATTCTGCCTCTGTCTCTGTCTCTCTTCATGCTGTCTCTGTTTCTCTTTCTCCTCCAGTTCATGCTGTCTCTGTTTTTCCCATTCTGCTCGCTCCTCCATCAGTTCCTGCTGCCTCAACTCCAGCTGTTTCAGCCTTAATTCCTTCTCCAATTCCAGCCTTCTCAACTCCAGCGATGGGAAGCTTCACCGGGACGATCCCCTGCTGGCCCTCAGTATTCACTGGGCTCCTCCCTGCCCTTCCCCTAGGCATAGGAGGGAGGGGTCTCGGGAAGCCCTCAGCAGCCGTCTGACCACTCCCAGCTGGGACCAACACGGGTGCCTGTGCTGCATCTGCCAGGCTGCTTCCCTCAGAGACAGGGATCAGTTCATTTGAGCGATCTCCCTCCTCCAGCTGGGCAAGCAGCTGGTCTTTGGTGAGCCTCCCACTGCGCAGCCCCCTCTGCTTGCTCGACCAGGTCGCTCTTAAGGTACTTAGCATACATCTTCCTGCTGGCCACTCACAGGCCGGGGTGCTCGCTGCTCCCCACAGTTTCCAGGGAGCACCCCTAGTGTGCCAGCCCTTCTTGAGGTCACCACCTCTCTGCCAGGGTCAAGCTGCAGACTCCTCCGCCCCGGGGACCGCTCGCTGCAATCCCCAGGGGGACCCTGTTACTGCAAAGTCCTTTTCTCTGGTCACACACTCCCAGGGGTTAATCGCCCCCTGAAACCATCTCTTTCTGAATCTTCAGCACGCCTGGTCCTTGTTATCCCCCCTTCATTTTACTGCTCCCCAGTCACTTACTGCAGGAAGCGTTGTCCACGGGATGCAGTAGACAGGGCTGCCCAGAGGATTAAGGGGGCCTGGGGTCTTCGGCAGCAGGGGGCTCCCGCGGCTGAATTGCCACCAAAGACCCGGCACTTCGGTGGCGGGTCCTGGGGCGGAAGGACCTCCTGCCGCGGGTCTTTGGGGCACTTCGGCGGCGGGGGGGTCCTTCCGTTCCATTGCCACCAAAGACCCAGAGCGGAAGAAGCTCTGGGGGCCCAGGCCCCGTGAGAGTTTTCTGGGGCCCCTGGAGCGAGTGAAGGCCCCCCACTCCAGGGGCCCTGAAAAACTCTCATGGGGGCCCCTGCGGGGCCTGGGGCAAATTGCCCCACTTGCCACCCCCCCGGGCGGCCCAGGCAGTAGATCCCACCACTGCCACCAGTTGTCACAGAGTGTGTGGGAGACAAGGCCCTGCACCCCCGGCTTCCTGCGATTCACCAGGACTCTCAGCCAGCCAGTAACACAGAAGGTTTATTTAGACGACAGGAACACAGTCCAAGACAGGTCTTGCAGGTACAGACAACAGGTTCCCACCTCAGTTAGGTCCATCTTGGGGGCCGGGGGGCAGGGAGGCCAGAGCCCCGTTGGGAGGCCAGAGGCCCATCTGGGCTCCCCTCCCTTTTCCCAGCCAGCTCCAAACTGAAACTCCCTCCAGCTGTCTCACCCAGCCTCCCCCTGGCCCCTCCCCCAGCCTTTTTCCAGTTTCCAGGGCAGAGGTGTCACCTGGCTCCAACCCCCGTCCTGGGTTCTCATGTTACGTGCTCAGGTATCCTCCCTCAAGGCAAATCTCCCATCCCCACTGCAGCCAGTCCCAGCCAAACTCCCCTGTAACCTTCCCAGGTCAATACTCACCACTCAGTATTCACAGAACACAGGAAGAACATTCCCACTTGGTCACAGGGACACACGGCCAGAGTGTAGGGTTGGCACCGCGGTGCATGGAGCTGTCCGTACAGCAGCCCCTCCCCTGGCTCCCGGTGTCCATCCCTGGGCTGACATTGCCCTCTGCCGGCCGGCCGTAGCGGTGCAGCGCAGTGTCTGTCACCCACAGGCCTCTTCGGGTGCACTCCTGACTGCACAGACCACCAGGGAAGCCACCTTCACCCCCCAGGGCCAGGGCCCCCTGCTAACGGGGGGAGCGGGGCCAGTGTAGCAGAACCCAGGCCAGGCGTGGGCTCTGGGCACTCCCCCCAGCAGCTACCAGCAATTCCTGTACAGGTACCATGGCCTAGTGGTGAAAGCAGGGTGAGGCGTCATGGGTTCTGTTCCCCCTCTGCCACTGATTGACTTGGGGAAATCTCTTTACCCCCACGAGCTCCTCCCTGTGGCGGTTGGGATGTCCAAGGTCTCTGGGGCCCAGATGTGCACAGCCAGCCTGAGCGAGCCTGGGTGCCCCCTCCAGGGCTGGATCCAGCCGCGGGGGGTGGCACAGCGTGGTGAGAATCGCTGCTCCTGGAGTCTCTGTATGTCATGTCAAGGGGTAAATAACACTTCACTTCAGTCATGATTTCTAGCCCTGTATCATAGCCCCCCCTTTAGGTGTCTCTATTTCTAGCAGAACGTGTCCCAGATTTAATCTCTCCTTATACAGAAGCTGTTCCATCGCCCTGATGGTTTTTGTTGCCCTTCTCTGCCCCTTTCCCAGTGCTAACACATCTTTCTGAGATGGGGCGACCAGCCCCGCAGGCAGTGTTCAGGTGTGTGTGTGGGGGGGGGTGGTACCAGGGATTTACATAATGCCATTATGGTATTTACTGTCTATCCCCTTCCCTAGCAGGGCCTAGCACCATGTTCTCTGCTTAGCCGGATGCTGCGCACTGAGCGCACGTTTCCAGAGATCCAGGCACGATGAAGCGGCTGGTGCTGAGTGAGGGGCCAGGCCCCGAACTGGCCAGTCTTGGGGTTACTCGCTCAGGCTCAGACTCACCTGCACTTCAGTGACCCCAACGGCCAGGTGAGCTGCTGTGAACACAAACATGCCCAGTAGGTGGCAGTGTCGCTCAACCAATGAGCTGCTGTCATTGCAGAACAGGTGCCACAGGGATGTGGGGGGGTGGGGGCAGGAGGGGAGGAGCTCACCGGATACCCCCTTCCCCCCCACGCTTTACACCGTTACACTGGGCGGGGTGGGGGGCAGCGATCTGGGCAGGTTTCTCGGGGCTCTGTAGCTCGGGGGCGAGGGCAGCACCCAAACAGAAGTTGCTTTTCCCCGATCCGCCGGCCACACCCTTGGCTTGTGCCCAGGCTCAGCGCCCGGTGCCTGCCGGCGGCTCCTGAGGGGTGAATCTGGGGCAGGCGAGGGGAGCACAGGGCCAGACAATAGCTGGCGCCTGGAATGATTAACCCTACGCCGCGCATGAGACCAGGAGGGCCCAGGCAGCCTTTCCAGCAGCACCAAGGCCTCCAAGGCATCCAAGGGACTGCAGGGACCCTCCACCCTACCCTCACCCCTGTCTCTGGGCCTGGTTCCCCTCTGGCCCTGCTCTGGAGCTGTGGCGTGAGGCCAGAGCTGAGCCTGGGTGGGATGGGGAAATCAGGCCCCCCCATTCTCCACCCAGTGGGACTTCTCTGCAGCCCCAATTTGGGGTCCTCCCCTGGCCCTCGCTGAGCCCCTGTGCTGGGGACACTCCAGGGGTTCCTGCTCTCAGACCTTTCCATGCCCAGCTCCAATCTAGGGTGGGTGGGGGAGGCTGGGGGAGGAATGCTCTGGGGGCAGGGCCCCAGGGCAAGCACAGACCTGGGTGATACTGAGCGAGCTCCTGGGAGTATTTCCATTTCACCAAGCCCCGGAGCCGGTGCTCTCTCACGGCTCTGGAACAGCCCGTGCGAGGAGCTCTTCAGTGTTTCAGCCCCCGTAGGGTCACACGCTCACTGGGGTCAGTCCCTTGGCTTCTCCACCTCTGGGGACTTTACCTCAGAGCCTTCAGCACCCCTAGGTCTCCCCGTGAGCTCCCTGCAGCGAGTTCCCCTGAGTTGGACACCTGGGGAGACTTGCACCCCGACTTCCTCACTCCGCAGTGACTCTCAGCCAGCGGGGTAACCGCAGGAGGGTTATCAGGTGTCTGGACACAGCACAGAGAGGCCTTAATTACCACAGAGAACAGAAAGTTACAGCAAAGTCCAGCTGGGTCAGCCCCGAGCCCTCTGCCCCCTCTGAGTCCAGAAGCTTCCTGCCTCCTGCAGCCCTCACCTGGAGTTTTTTGTCCTCCAGCCGGTCACACCCAGCTGTCTCCTAAGGAGGGGTGGGGGGCATCCAGGGTCCTTGTTGCCAGTTGCCAAATGTGATGAAGTGGGGTGGGCGGGGTTTCACCTTGTTATGTTGCATGTGTCTTACTGTCCTATACTAATACTGTGTGCGCCTCAGTTTCCCCGTGTTCTGCACCAATGCCTGGCTGGTGGGAACTGGGTATGTGACTTTTAGCTGAGGCCCTCATGGCAGGTGAGCCTGACCAGCTGCCTGTATACAGGCGATGGCTGATGCCCTTTGCATCCTGAGACCCAGGAGGGGGATGTGACCAGGTGACACTTTGCTTGGGAAGCAGGACAAAGACTGGAGGAGGAGCAACGGGCGTGTTGGAGGCCAGGCAGCAGGGTCCAAGGCAGTCTGCTGTGGGGAACTGGAAGAGGGGGAGTCCAGGGCCTCTGACTCGGGGCTCCCCAAGATGGACTTTGCTGAAAGTCACTGATTTCTGTTCTAGCGAGCTCTGTTCTATGCTGTGTCCCTGTCGACTAATAAGCCTGTTTTACGACGCTGGTTAAGAGTCACGTCTGACTGCGCAGTGGGGGTGCAGGACCCTGTGGCTTCCCCAGGACCCCGCCAGGTGGGACTCGCTGTGGGAAGCGCACGGAGGAGCAGGGGATGCTGAATGCTCCGAGGAGAGACCCAGGAAGGTGAAGCCATGTGAGCTTCTTGCCTTGGTGACAGTCTGATCAGAGAGAGGAGGGTCCCCCAGAGTCCTGCCGGGCTTCGTATGGAGCAGTTCCAGAGCATCGCCTGGGGACTCCATGACACCAGGTAATTGGAGTGGCCATTGTCCTCTGGGACTCCCCATGGGCATGGGGTCCAGGGAGCTCGTCAGGATCATGCCTGTATCTCTGCAAAGAGCAAACTGCCTTTCTCCCCACTTAGTTACCCATGCACCACATAGGGCAAACTGAGGCACGGACAATAGTCATCCAAAATATTATGACAAATTCCCACTGCGTCAGAGCCCAGCCCGCTGGGTGGGGCCTCCCTCCCTTCCCACCTGCTCGCAGGTGCTGCTATAAACCTCCAGCCGCAGAGCCGCTGCCAGTTCCCGATTCCTGGATTTCGAGAGCCCTGCGGGCTAACCGGAGGCGAGCGAGGCAGAGACAGAGCCCGGTGCTGGGACACCTGGGGCCGAGCCCCCCACCCCACCACCTGCCATGAAGCCCCGAAGCCTGGGCACAGCTGCCCTGCGGCTGGCTCTAGGGCTGCTGCTGCTGCTGGCCACAGGTGAGCCTTTGCCGGGGCCGTCGGGGCTGAGTGGCACTTGGAGCTGGATTGGACCCACCCAGGGGCTCTGGGCTGCTCAGATGGGGCCTATCAGCTGTTGCTGCCAACACAGGGCTGATTCCGCTGCCTTTATGCGCTGATCTGCCCCTCGATGGGGGGGGACAATGGGTGAGTGGGGCCTGATCGTCCCAGACACTGCAGTGACCAGGAGGACCGTGGGCAACACCTGTCACTCCTGGGGTACCCTCTGCCCGTCCCCCTCTTGAGCACAGATCTTGTGAGGTCCCCTCTCCCTGGGTGGGTGCTTTGGGGAGCCCCTTCTCCTCCCCCAGGGCCCCTTTCTGAGGGTGCCCAGGAGCAGCGGGTTGGGACCCAGGAGGGCGTTGGCCGACAGTCATTGGTGCCTCTCCCCGGGTTTGACCCTGGTGGGTCTGAGCTGTGTTGCTCTGGCTGAGCCCAGCGCTAACGGCCCGGGTCCAGTCAGGGAAGCCCGGCAGGGAACGTCCTGTCCAGGACCCCTGGGGGCAGCATGTGGATCCCTGACTGCCCCGAGTGACCTGCCAGGGGATCAGGACACGACGCCCCAAGAGAAGGGGGGATGTTAGCCCCAGGCTGGCGCTGGCTGCAGGACAGGCCCCGGCTGCGGGCTCAGGCCGAGGGCGTCTTTATGGCTCCCAGGACTGCGGGGCCCGTGGGCCTCCTGTGAACGGGCAGCGCTGCCCCTGGCTGGCCGGGCTCTCTGCATCGGGTGGGCTGCTGGGTTTGCGGCAGGAATTGCTCCGCAGGACGCCCCAGCTGGGCGCCTCGAGGCCCAGGAAGGACGGGGTCAGAGCCTCAGCCGCTCTCACTGCCTGGGGGGTGTCGGCAGGCGGAGGGGAGGCCAGGAGGGGCAGGGAGGGCCCTGCCCATGGGGCTCAGCCCCATCCATCCATGGCAAGGAGGGAAGCAGAGCCCAGCCCAGCCAGCCATACGTCTCATTCCACATGGGGCACACAGGGCTGGGGGCGTGGGGAAACCTCTGGGGAACCCACAGGGTGATGGCAGCTCCCCCAGGGACCCTGCAGGGCTTGTCTTCCTAGAACCTTGTGGCAGTGAGTGCCACAGACTAGTCACGTGCTGTGTAAAATAACTGCCCCTGACTCGTGGGCAACTGATGGTCCTGGGGGTTTCTGCTCCTCACTTGCACCCCACGCTTTCTTCTGTTTTCTCTGAACTGAATGGACTGATTCTCTCCTAGGCTATACAACCACCAGCCCGACACCTTCCAGTGACACAACCACCCCCGCGCCCCAAGGGGACACCACCACCCCGGCATCTCCCGGTGACACCACCAACCCCACGCCCCAAGGGGCCACCACCACTCCGGCACCTCCCGGTGACACGACCACCCCTGCATCCCAAGGGGACACCACCACCCCGGCATCTCCCGGTGACACCACGACCCCCGCGCCCCAACGGGACACCACCACCCCGGCATCTCCCGGTGACACCACCACCGCAGCACCTCAAGGGGCCACCACCACCCCGGCACCTCCCAGTGACACGACCACCCCAGCGCCCCAAGGGGACAACACCACCCCGGCACCTCCCGGCGACACCACGACCCCCGTGCCCCAAGGGGACACCACCACCCCGGCATCTCCCGGTGACACCACAACCCCCGCGCCCCAAGGGGACACCACCACCCCGGCATCTCCTGGTGACACCACCACCCCCGTGCCCCAAGGGGCCACCACCACCCCGGCACCTCCCGGTGAAACCACCACCTCTGCGCCCCAAGGGGACACCACCACCGCAGCATCTCCCGGTGACACCACCAACCCTGCGCCCCAAGGGGCCACAACCACCCCGGCACCTTCCAGTGACACGACCACCGCAGCACCTCAAGGGGACACCACCACCCTGGCACCTTCCAGTGACACGACCACCGCAGCACCTCAAGGGGACACCACCACACTGGCACCTCCCAGTGACACGACCACCCCCGCGCCCCAAGGGGACACCACCACCCCGGCATCTCCCGGTGACACCACCACCCCCGCACCACAAGGGGACACCACCACCCTGGCACCTCCCAGCGACACCACAACCCCCGCGCCCCAAGGGGACACCACCACCCCGGCATCTCCCGGTGACACCACCACCCCCGTGGCCCAAGGGACCACCACCACCCCGGCACCTCCCGGTGAAACCACCACCTCTGCGCCCCAAGGGAACACCACCACCCCGGCATCTCCCGGTGACACCACCACCCCTGCGCCCCAAGGGGCCACAACCACCCCGGCATCTCCCGGTGACACCACCAACCCTGTGCCCCAAGGGGCCACCACCACCCCGGCACCTCCCGGTGACACGACCTCCCCAGTGCCCCAAGGGGACACCACCACCCCGGCATCTCCCGGTGACACCACCACCCCCGTGGCCCAAGGGACCACCACCACCCCGGCATCTCCCGGTGACACCACCACCCCTGCGCCCCAAGGGGCCACAACCACCCCGGCATCTCCCGGTGACACCACCAACCCTGTGCCCCAAGGGGCCACCACCACCCCGGCACCTCCCGGTGACACGACCTCCCCAGTGCCCCAAGGGGACACCACCACCCCGGCATCTCCCGGTGACACCACCACCCCCGTGGCCCAAGGGACCACCACCACCCCGGCACCTCCCGGTGAAAGTACCACCTCTGCGCCCCAAGGGAACACCACCACCCCGGCATCTCCCGGTGACACCACCACCCCTGCGCCCCAAGGGGCCACAACCACCCCGGCATCTCCCGGTGACACCACCAACCCTGTGCCCCAAGGGGCCACCACCACCCCGGCACCTCCCGGTGACACGACCTCCCCAGTGTCCCAAGGGGACACCACCACCCCGGCACCTCCCGGCGACACCACGACCCCCGCGCCCCAAGGGGACACCATCACCCCGGCATCTCCCAGTGACACCACCACCCCTGCGCCCCAAGGGGCGACCACCACCACCCCGGCACCTCCCGGTGAAACCACCACCTCTGCACCCCAAGGGGACACCACCACTGCGGCATCTCCCGGTGACACCACCAACCCTGTGCCCCAAGGGGCCACAACCACCCCGGCACCTTCCGGTGACATGACCACCCCAGTGTCCCAAGGGGACACCACCACCCCGGCACCTCCCGGCGACACCACGACCCCCGCGCCCCAAGGGGACACCATCACCCCGGCATCTCCCAGTGACACCACCACCCCTGCGCCCCAAGGGGCGACCACCACCACCCCGGCACCTCCCGGTGAAACCACCACCTCTGCACCCCAAGGGGACACCACCACTGCGGCATCTCCCGGTGACACCACCAACCCTGTGCCCCAAGGGGCCACCACCACCCCGGCACCTCCCGGTGACACGACCTCCCCAGTGTCCCAAGGGGACACCACCACCCCGGCACCTCCCGGCGACACCACGACCCCCGCGCCCCAAGGGGACACCATCACCCCGGCATCTCCCAGTGACACCACCACCCCTGCGCCCCAAGGGGCGACCACCACCACCCCGGCACCTCCCGGTGAAACCACCACCTCTGCACCCCAAGGGGACACCACCACTGCGGCATCTCCCGGTGACACCACCAACCCTGTGCCCCAAGGGGACACCACCACCCCGGCATCTCCCGGTGACACCACCACCCCCGCACCACAAGGGGACACCACCACCCTGGCACCTCCCAGCGACACCACAACCCCCGCACCCCAACGGGACACCACCACCCCGGCATCTCCCGGTGACACCACCACCGCAGCACCTCAAGGGGCCACCACCACCCCGGCACCTCCCAGTGACACGACCACCCCAGCGCCCCAAGGGGACAACACCACCCCGGCACCTCCCGGCGACACCACGACCCCCGTGCCCCAAGGGGACACCACCACCCCGGCATCTCCCGGTGACACCACGACCCCCGCGCCCCAAGGGGACACCACCACCCCGGCATCTCCTGGTGACACCACCACCCCCGTGCCCCAAGGGGCCACCACCACCCCGGCACCTCCCGGTGAAACCACCACCTCTGCGCCCCAAGGGGACACCACCACCGCAGCATCTCCCGGTGACACCACCAACCCTGCGCCCCAAGGGGCCACAACCACCCCGGCACCTTCCAGTGACACGACCACCGCAGCACCTCAAGGGGACACCACCACCCTGGCACCTTCCAGTGACACGACCACCGCAGCACCTCAAGGGGACACCACCACACTGGCACCTCCCAGTGACACGACCACCCCCGCGCCCCAAGGGGACACCACCACCCCGGCATCTCCCGGTGACACCACCACCCCCGCACCACAAGGGGACACCACCACCCTGGCACCTCCCAGCGACACCACAACCCCCGCGCCCCAAGGGGACACCACCACCCCGGCATCTCCCGGTGACACCACCACCCCCGTGGCCCAAGGGACCACCACCACCCCGGCACCTCCCGGTGAAACCACCACCTCTGCGCCCCAAGGGAACACCACCACCCCGGCATCTCCCGGTGACACCACCACCCCTGCGCCCCAAGGGGCCACAACCACCCCGGCATCTCCCGGTGACACCACCAACCCTGTGCCCCAAGGGGCCACCACCACCCCGGCACCTCCCGGTGACACGACCTCCCCAGTGCCCCAAGGGGACACCACCACCCCGGCATCTCCCGGTGACACCACCACCCCCGTGGCCCAAGGGACCACCACCACCCCGGCACCTCCCGGTGAAAGTACCACCTCTGCGCCCCAAGGGAACACCACCACCCCGGCATCTCCCGGTGACACCACCACCCCTGCGCCCCAAGGGGCCACAACCACCCCGGCATCTCCCGGTGACACCACCAACCCTGTGCCCCAAGGGGCCACCACCACCCCGGCACCTCCCGGTGACACGACCTCCCCAGTGTCCCAAGGGGACACCACCACCCCGGCACCTCCCGGCGACACCACGACCCCCGCGCCCCAAGGGGACACCATCACCCCGGCATCTCCCAGTGACACCACCACCCCTGCGCCCCAAGGGGCGACCACCACCACCCCGGCACCTCCCGGTGAAACCACCACCTCTGCACCCCAAGGGGACACCACCACTGCGGCATCTCCCGGTGACACCACCAACCCTGTGCCCCAAGGGGCCACAACCACCCCGGCACCTTCCGGTGACATGACCACCGCAGCACCTCAAGGAGACACCACCACCCTGGCACCTCCCAGTGACACGACCACCCCCGCGCCCCAAGGGGCCACCACCACCCCGGCACCTCCCGGCGACACCACGACCCCCGCGCCCCAAGAGGCCACCACCACCCCGGCACATCCCAGTGAAACCTCCACCCCTGCGCCCCAAGGGGCCACCACCACCCCGGCACCTTCCGGTGACACGACCACCCCCATGTCTCCTGGGAAAACGACCACCCCGAAGCTCCTCAGCACTGCTACGTTGGCCCCATCTATGCGCATCATCCGTTTCTCTCTCTCGTTCCGCATTGTGAACAAGATCTTTATGAGCTCTCTTCTCGACCCCTTCTCTAGTTACTACCAGGAGTTGGAGCTCACAATCCAGAGCCTGGTGAGCACAGCAGCCCCTCCCTCCAATCCCGGCCCCCTGCCCCTGCCTGCCAGCTGGGGGCAGCTGCCAGCCCCAGGCTGGGGGCTTCGTGGGGAGCTCCAGCGAGCTGCGTGTGACGAGCCTTCAGGCCTCTGCTGGCTGCTGCACTTCGGGCTCCACACACAGAGACCCCACGGAGCGGGGAGGGGAGACGCCCCCACCCCACCCCCAGGCCCAGCCCTGGGCACCAGAGCCCTCAGCCCCAAAGTCTCCTGTCCTGGAGCAGTGAAGGGAGAGTCCCTCAATCCTGCCTGGGGAGACCCACCCCCCGACCCTGCCCTGGCTCTGGGAGCCTCTGCCCCTCTCCAGCCAGCTCTGGGGAGACACCCCCCCCGACCCTGCCCTGGCTCTGGGCCTCTCTGCCCCTCTCCAGCCAGCTCTGGGGAGACACCCCCACCCCCGACCCTGCCCTCGGCTCTGGGCCTCTCTGCCCCTCTCCAGCCAGCTCTGGGGAGACACCCCCACCCCCCAACCCTGCCCTCGACTCTGGGCCCCTCTGCCCCTCTCCAGCCAGCTCTGGGGAGACACCCCATGCCCCTGCACTCCAGAGAGGAGCAAGGATGGTTGGCAGGGCCAGGGCAGATCTGCCAAGCTGGGTGCTCCCTGCCCCTCCCCCTGAGCCGGCTGGGGTGCTGGCAGTGACTCTGTTCCCCTCTGTCTGTGACAGTACTTCGAAATCTACGGCTGCCCAGGGTGCCCGAATGGGCAGAACTACCTGGGATTCACTGATCTGCGTTTCAGGTACAGTGTGTGCCATGCGGCTGCCCTAGCTGTGGGGAGGGGAGGGGGCAGCCTGCTGCCTCCTGGGCTGGGGGGGGAGAGAGGTTAGGAGGCAGCATGTGACCCTGGGGTGCCATGTCTGAGCAGCCCAGAGCTTTGGTTGCCTGAGGCCGTGCTGGGCAGAGCTGGGGGGTGGGGGCAGATGGATGGTGTGGGGAGGCCAGTGCAGGGGCAGGTGGGAATGTGGGACCGGGGGAGGGGCGCGGGAAGGGCCGGGACCAGACCCAGTTAACGCCCCCTCTCTGGCACGCTCTGCAGCCAGGGCTCGGTGGTGACTGAGTCCGTCCTGCGGTACCGAGTGAGCAACACCAGCATCACCACCACCACCATTGAGCAGCAGCTGAGGAAGAGTCTGGACAGCCAGAACATCACACATGATCTCCAGCTGGAGAATATCCGCGGTGAGCAGGCTCCAGCCAGGCCCCGCAGTGTCTCCACAGCCACGTGTCCAGGGGTCCCTGTGCTGGGGGCTGAGCATGGCTGAGGGGAGCTGGTGTCTATGGCCCTTGTGCAGAGCTCTATGGAGACTGGGCTGCCCTCGGGGGCTCCTCCAGCTCCCACCAGAGGCCCCTGGCTGGGCTGCTTTGGGGTGTGTGGACGGTGCCTGTGTCTGTCCCGGGGAGGGAGGGCTCCTGTGCCCCCTGGCAGCGCACCCATTGAGAGCCGTCCTCGTTGACCTGCGCTGGGGCTGGGCCCCCGGCCATCTCACTCAGGCTCTTCCTAGCACCCTAGGGTCAGACCCCTTCCGACAGCCCCTGACTGTCCCTGGCCCTTCTGCCTGGCCAGCTGTGTCCCCTGGCCTGGGCCTCTCTGCTGGGATCCCTCCCCTCTGGGTCCTCTCCGGCCCCTGACTGCTCCTACTTGTGTTTTAGCCAACTCTGGCAGCTCTTCCCCAGCCACCACGGCACCAGCTCCCCTGGTGCCTGGCTGGGGCATCGCCCTGCTGGTCCTGGTCTGCATCCTGCTGGTGCTGAGCATCGTCATCTTCCTCCTGCTGGTGAGTGCCCCCCGCTGCCCATCCCTCCGGCCTCAGGCCCCCTCCAGCCTCTCTCCTTCTCCTTGCCTGATCCCACTGTGACGGGTTCGCCCCCCCTTCGGGGTGCCACCTGGACCTGGAGCACCACTGAGCCTGCCTGACCCACCAGCCTGGGCTCCCTCTCACACTGTGCTGCTGTGACAAGTTGCCAAGCTCTCCAAGCTTCCTCTTTCCCCTGCATTCCCATCGACAGGGACACACCCAGCTGCAGCTTCACACAGATGCTGAGATCAGCTCTGCATGGGAAGGCTCAGCTAAGGAACTGCCCAGTTACTCAAGTGCACAACCCCCTTTGAAGGGTGAATCCAAAATTATACTATCTTGCGCTGCGCAGAGAACTGTACAGCGTAAGCTCATGACATTTGCCCCCTCCCTCAATGTGGAGAGGAAGAGACACAGGTTTCTGCCCCAAGTTATGATTTCCACACACACTGGTTTTAGACAAAACAGAAACAAGTGTATTAACTACAAAAGATAGATTTTATGTGATTATAAGGGATAGCAAACAGATCAGAGCAGATTACCTAGTAAATAAATAATACTGCAAACTGAGCTTACCACATGTGACAAAGTGGGAATGTTCATAATGTTTTCTCTGAATACTGTGTGGGTGCCTCAGTTTCCCCTATGCAGTTCTTAACTATCTAGGTGGTGGGAGAAGGGATATGATTGTTGCAGAGCCCTAGAGGGCCGATGTGGTGCCGTCTGCACAGAGAATGGCCGACACTCTGTCTCCTGGCCACTGACGGCCTGGGCCCCTCCTCTGCAAAGGTGCCAACTGAAGGTGTTGGAGACAAAGAGATCAGCTGACCTCCTGGCCTGGGAAAGGGACGAAGGCAGAGGAGGGGCTGGAGAGTTTCAGTTTGGAGCTGGCTGGGAAATGGAGGGGAGCCCAGACAGACCTCCTGGCCTCCCCTGGCCCCCCAAGATGGACCTGATTGAGGGGGTCCTGTTGTCTGTACCCGCAAGACCTGTCTTGGACCGTGTTCCTGTCGTCTAAATAAACCTGCTGTGTTACTGGCTGGCTGAGAGTCCCGGTGAATCGCAGGAAGCCGGGGGTGCAGGGCCCTGACTCCCCCACACTTCGTGACACCACACTAGCTAGGTAGGATATGAATTAGCAAATTCTCACCCTGAGTGATAAACAGGCTAGCAGATTCTTAAGGCACAAGCTGCCTTTGCTTTTCAGCCTGGGTTTCCCGGGTTTTCATACACAGGCTAAAAATCCCTCTAGCCTGGGACCATCACTTCCCACAGTTGAGTCCTTGCCCCTCAGATGTTTCCAGGTGTGTTGTCGTGGGGGGAGTGAGGTCCCCTCGTGATGTCATTTCCCCCCTTCTATATCTTCTTGCCACTTGTTGGAAAGCTCTTCTGTGACCTGGGTCAGACGGTTCCCACTGCATAGTGCTGTCTCTGAGAGGTTTCTGTTATACACAGTTCCTGGGGTAATCCTCATGCTCGTGTGCATTTCCTCAATGAGCCAGTAACATTGTTTGGCCTTTTAACTGTTGTACCTGAAAGGCTGCTTGTGGGAGTTTTCAACCTCACAACCTGTTTCAGTAACACACACATGGCCAAATGTCGTAACTTCACATACAACGATAACGCTCACAATCCGACGAGATATTACTGTCTAGCAGATCAAGACTTTTAAAATGACACCTCACAAGGCAGCCATTGTACACAACACATCCTCGCAACATGACAGTGGTGAATCTTGGGGTGCCAGGGTGTCACACCAACCATCCCCTCCATGCCCCCTCCACTCACCAGCCTTCTCTTGCCCCTCTAGATCGTCTGCTCACGTCTCAGGAAGAACCGTGGGAAGCTGGATCTGCTCAGCTCACAGACCTTGTATGAGCCCAGGAGCGAGCACCCCAACTACCACACCTATGGGCGCTTCAGCGCCCCTGACAAGAAGCAGAATCCCTTCAGTAACGTAAGCAGCAGGGCCTGGGCCTGCCCTGGGGTGCCCCCTGGCCCAGCGTGTGCCCCAATGCCTGTCCCCGTACACTGCCTGGGTACACCCCTGGACGCTGGTGCCCAGTACATGGCAGCCCTGCCAGGCACACGCTGGGGGTGCCAGTGGCTGGTGCTGATGGCAGATGCCCCCGCATTGCTTACTGAGGGGGCAGGGATTCAGTGGGGTGGGGCTGGGGGGGTTGGTCAGCTCATTCCAGAAAATGTCACCAGAGAGAGGAACACAAACTCTGCTGGGCTGGCGGTGGTGGTGGTTTTGGTTAGTGCGTGATGGTGGCACAGTGCTTCCTACGGTCCTAATTGTGCCCCACCCAATGCACCCCCCGGGAAAGAGCCGAGGGGAGAGGGTAAAGAGCACGGGGGGGGGTCCCAGCACCAGAAATGTGAGCACAGGGCCCTGCTGCACTATTCAGCTCGTCGGAGGGGTTGTTTTGGGGGCAATGCAACGGGGGGAGCTCCTGGGATAGATGGGACGGTGGTTACGGGGTGTGATCCTGTGGGATTATAGGGCGTGGTCTTGGTTTGGTTATGGGGTATGGGCCTGGGGGCGGTGCAACGGGGAGTGGGCCTGGGGGATTATACAGCAAGGTCCTGGGGGGTGGTCCTGGGACGGGGAGGTGTGCATGTCCCTGGGGGGGCAGGGGATTGGCCTGACTAGAGCCAGGGGAAATGTTGTTTTCCCCAGTCAGGTGGCTGCAGCCCAGGCCCCGAGTGACCCGAGCCCCCCTCGCTGTGTTAATCACTCACGGGGTAGCTCCCAGCTGATGTGAAACCAGCAGCTAAACAAACAGCAGCCAATGGGGCAGGCCGGTGACTCTGCCCTCCCCGCCCCCACGGCTCTGCCCGGGTCTCTGGGGGGGCGCTAGTCCTGTCCCTGCCATGGCCTGGCCTGCCCTGGGCAGCACCAGCGTCCCCGTCCCTGCCTGCCCACTGACCGGCCCCCAGCCCTGCTGGCTTCTCCGTCCCTGGCAGGTCCTGTGGCCAGACAGGACGTTTGCTGAACGTTCGGCCCTAGTTCAGCAGGAATTCACTGGCCTGGGCAAGACGGGAGGTCAGATTCACTAGACGGTCACCACGGGCCTGCCGGCCTGGGACACTCGGACCTGGAATCTGTGACTCCTGCTGCTGTCCGTGGGGGACGAGCCCCCTGCCTTTCTCTGGAGGGGTGGGGGCTGGAGTGGGGCTGGGGTCAGAGGGTGGCACTGTGGGTGGGGGGGGTTGAGTGAGGGGGCTGGAAGGAGGGTCAGAGGGTGGCTTCAGGATAGCATTGGGAGTGGGGGCAGGGTGAGGGTGGGGCGATGGAGTGGGGGTGGGGTCACAGAGCGAGGTTGTGGGGCAGGGATGGGGGTGGGATTGCAGGATGAGGTTGTGGGGCAGGGATGGAGTAGGGTGGGGGTGGGGCTGATGCCTGGCTCCGAGAAGTCGCTCTACCAATGGTTGCCTTGGCAGTGCCGGCTGTGTCCCCTGCTCAGGGCGGCCTGGCTGGGCTCTGCCCCTGGCACCATGCCCATGGAGCCCAGGCAGCCCCGCTCCTGCCCCGGGACGGGGGGTTAGTGTAACTCTCACGCCCAGCTGGAGGCTCCCGGCTGGGGGCAGCCTGCCCTGACGGACCCTGGCTGGAGCCAGGCCCTGTGCTCCCAGGAACGCTGGGCTCCCTCAGCCGAGCTCGTTCCTGCTGACTGGTGGGAGGCAGCCGAGGCCTGGGCTGTGCCCTGTGCAGAGCCCGACGTGGCAGGTGCCCTCAGGGAGGGCGGCATGGGCTGGAGCAGGCAGAGTCTGTATGTGGGGCTCTGGTTTTCCCTCCCCAGCAGCCCACAGTGGGTGGCTGGTGCCTCCTCGGCTCCACGTCTGTCCCCCTGTGACTGAACAGCTGCCCCCTCGCCCCCGGCTCTGGCCCGGCACAGCTGGCTGGTGCCACAGGCATGCCAGGGCTGCCAGGAACTCTGCCAGGGACTGGGGGGCTGTCAGGGTAGTGGGTCACTCTGCTGTTAAATGGCCTTAGCCAGGCCAGCGTTGGGATGGGGGTCACTTTCTCCTGGCCCCACCATGTGCCCCCCATGCTGCTGTGGGGCGGCAGAGCTGGAGCGGTCCCTGAGGTGTCTCCCTGCTGGCAGGGATGGGGTGGCCGGTATCAAACGTGACTGGGGCCTGTTCCTGGCCCCAGAGCCCCAGTTTCCATGCCGACAGGGGTACGTGGTGGTTGCCTGGCTGGGGGTCCTGGTTGCCAGGTAATGGTGGATTGGCCTAGCCTGACTAACCCCATCCCCTCTGCTTCCCCCCAGATCACCGCCGACAACGGCACCAACGCCTTCTACACCAATCCTGCCATGTTGTCCTAGGCTCTCTAGGGGCACCCCCCCCCCCCCCGAGGACCTGCGGGAACAGAGCTCTCAGCATCGCCACGTGCTTCCTGCAGCTGGACTCCAGGGTGCCGGGTGGGTTCCCAGCTGGTGGTGGGAGCGAGCATCAGACGGTTCTGGAGCAGCCAAATTCGAATGCATGAAGGAACTGGATGAACAATGCAAGGGAAGGACCCTCCTCTCTGTCTCCCCCCAATTCCAAGCCTCTCCTGCCTGCAATCACTTGCCAAATGCTGTATCCTGCCATGAGACCCCCAGTGTGCAGTGTTCAGGTTCCAGGGGTCGCGTTTGCCTGCACGGCTGGACTGGGGCTCCATTTTTCTGTGTGTTCTGTAACCACACGGCTCTGTGATGGCCGCCCCGCCATGACGGGGGGTCACAATGTCCTTGGGAAGGTCTGTATTTATAGTGCTTCACAATAAAGGGATCTGTGCTGAGTCAGGCTCTAGGCTGGTTTTCTCCTAGAATCATAGAATCATAGAATCTCAGGGTTGGAAGGGACCTCAGGAGGTCATCTAGTCCAACCCCCTGCTCAAAGCAGGACCAAACCCAACTAAATCATCCCAGCCAGGGCTTTGTCAAGCCTGACCTTAAAAACCTCTAAGGAAGGAGATTCCACTACCTCCCTAGGTAACCCATTCCAGTTCTTCACCACCCTACTAGTGAAAAAGTTTTTCCTAATATCCAACCTAAACCTCCCCCTCTGCAACTTGAGACCATTACTCCTTGTTCTGTCATCTTCTACCACTGAGAACAGTCTAGATCCATCCTCTTTGGAACCCCCTTTCAGGTAGTTGAAAGCAGCTATCAAATCCCCCCTCATTCTTCTCTTCTGCAGACTAAACAATCCCAGTTCCCTCAGCCTCTCCTCATAAGTCATGTGCTCCAGCCCCCTAATCATTTTTGTTGCCCTCCGCTGGACTCTCTCCAATTTATCCACATCCTTCTTGTAGTGTGGGGCCCAAAACTGGACACATTACTCCAAATGAGGCCTCACCAGTGCTGAGTAGAGGGGAATGATCACATCCCGATCTGCTGGAAATGCCCCTACTTATACAACCCAAAATGCCATTAGCCTTCTTGGCAACAAGGGCACACTGTTGACTCATATTCAGCTTTTCGTCCACCGTAACCCCTAGGTCCTTTTCTGCAGAACTGCTGCCCAGCCAGTCGGTCCCTAGTCTGTAGCAGTGCATGGGATTCTTCCGTCCTAAGTGCAGGACTCTGCACTTGTCCTTGTTGAACCTCATCATATTTCTTTTGGCCCAATCCTCTAATTTGTCTAGGTCCCTCTGTATCCTATCCCTACCCTCCAGCGTATCAACCACTCCTCCCAGTTTAGTGTCATCTGCAAACTTGCTGAGGGTGCAGTCCACACCATCCTCCAGATCGTTAATGAAGATATTGAACAAAACCGGCCCCAGCACCGACCCTTGGGGCACTCCACTTGATACCAGCTGCCAAATAGACATGGAACCATTGATCACTACCCGTTGAGCCCGACCATCTAGCCAGTTTTCTATCCACCTTACTGTCCATTCATCCAGCCCAGACTTCTTTAACTTGCTGGCAAGAATACTGTGGGAGACTGTATCAAAAGCTTTGCTAAAGTCCTGCCCCTCTCGGACCTCTGCTTTGGCAACGCTGCCTGCAGGGTGGGCTAATCAGCTCCACAGTCCATGGGCGGGGGCTGTGGGACCAGTATCCTTCAGAGCCAGCACCGCCCAGCTCACGCCCAGCAAGTCATCCCTCCATCTAGGCCCAGGGTACTGTCACGGAGTGTGGGGGAGTCAGGGTCCTGCACCCTTCTTCCTGCGATTCACCAGGACTCTCAGCCAGCCAGTAAAGCAGAAGGTTTATTTAGATGCCAGGAACACAGTCCAGGACAGGGTCTTGCAGGCACAGATAACCGGATCCCCCCTGTTAGGTCCATCTTGGGCCCCAGGAGCCCCACAGCCCCCATTGGGGATCAGAGCCCTGTCTGTCCTTCCCTTCCTTCCCCAGCCAGCTCCAGTCTGCCCAACCCCCTCTCCCGGGCCAGGAGGTCACCTGACCCCTTTGTCTCCAACACCTTCAGCCGGCACCTTTGCAGAAGAGGGGCCCAGGCCATCAGTTGCTAGGAGACAGAGTGCCAGGCATTCAGGTGCACTGGCCCCTTCCTCTGCAGCAATCACACCCCCTGATCCACCACCTAGATACCTAAGAACTGCACAGGGGGACACTGAGGCACCAACACAGCATTCACAGACCCCAGTAAGAACAGTCCCACTTCGTCACACCAGGGTACCCCTGCATGAGGTGCCCTCTCCTGCTCCGACAAGGGAAGCTCAGCACCTGATCAGAGCAGAAGGGCAGCGAAAACGCACCAAGGAAATGGCTGGGCAGGTGTAAAATGGCCTCAAGGAAAAGTCTGGCTCTGCGAGTGGTCTCGGTGTGACCAAGAACCCTGGCAGTACCCAGAATCCTGCTGGGCAGCGCCAGCGCCCTGTCCGGTATTTCAATGGGACTGAACTGCAGTAAACGGGGTTTCATGGTGGCCACACGTAACCAGAAATGGCCCCAAAGGTGAATTGGACGAGAGGAGGAGGGGGCCAGAAAGCCGTCGTGAGGGGCTAGAACAGACCCAGCTGCCCTCGCACCAACATTAGAAATACCTGTGAGCTGCTGTCATGGCCGACCCCCCCCCCCCCCGGTTGCTTTAACCTGGCCTAGTGCACTGACCTTCCTGAGCCCGGTGTCTCCAGTGGGGGGGGGCCTTCAAGGGCCGCCCAGGAACCAGTTGTTTTGACCCCCGTAGGCTGAGCCGCCTTTCCATGGCTGGGGCATGGGCCTGCTTGGGCAGCGCTGCTTGTTGCTGCGACTGGCCCGGGCAGTGCCCCTGGGAGAGGGCAGGGACAGGCACACAGGGAGGGTGACACACAGGGAGGTCTCCAGGCTTCCTGGCCAGGGCTGGATTAACCCATTGGGGTCCTAGGCACAACACACGTAGGGGCCGTACCTACGCGGCGCCAGACAGCGCACTCCCTGCAGCTGGGCTGGCCGAGCTGTGGCTGCCCCGGGACCGGCTGCGTGTCCTGTTGCTGCTCGGGGCGCTGCTCATTGTGACTGGCGGGGCGGGGGGGGGGGTCGTACCTCCACTCACCTTTCCCCGGCCATAGAGTACACCGTGTGGCTGTTTGTCAGCCCCCCAGGGCCCTCCCGCCACGTGTGGGCCCCAGGCGCACACCTAGTGCATGTATGTGTTGCTCCAGCCCTGTTCCTGGCACTGGGCACCACTGGCCCCAGGCCAGTCCCTGGGGAAGGGTGGGAGCAGTGGCTGCCCTGGCCCTGTGATGGGCTGGGTGGGGCTGTGCCAGCCCTGGGCTCCTGTTCTGCAGGGCAGCTGGATTTCTCAGGAGCTGATCGGCTCCTGCTGGGGATCGGGGCCTATGGCGGAGCCGCCCTTCAGTGCCATTTCTTACTGGTTCACAGCATGTGACGGGGAGAAACTGCCTGACACTGCCCTTCTCCCTCCAACTATGTGCAGCGGTGTGGAGCCAGGTGTGACGCAGGAGGGAGCAGGTGGACTGACCTGGGAATGTCGTTTAGTTTTACTGGGACAGTCTGCATGGGGGATGGGAGAGCAGGGGTGACTTTAGGTGCGGGAAGGTACCTGAGCCTGTAACCTGAGCCAGGAGGGGATGGGGTGAGTTGAAACCTTTGCCCTGGAAACTTGACAAAGGGAGGGAGCCTGCTGGAGGGGTTTTTGGTTTCAGTTTTGGGCTGGCTGGGAAGACACAGGGAACCCCAAGTCTGGGGTCTAAGATCCTTGCCCTCTAGAGGGACCGGGCTGAGGGGTTCTGGTTGTACCTACAAGCCCTGCTTGGGACTGTGTTCCTGTTGTCTAATAAACCTTCTGTTTTACTGGCTGGCTAAGAGTCACGGTGAATCGCAGGAAGTGGGGGGTGCAGGGCCCTGACTCCCCGACACTGCGTGACACCAGGCGCCCAGCCTGGGACAAGTTGAGATTCATGAGCTGGGCTGGGCACGGCACTGGGCAAACACCGAAATTCCAGAAAGCAAGGCAACAAAAGTTAATAGTTATGTAGGGAAATGACTGTGGGGCTAGGCCCAAGGCACGGGGCCAGGCAGCACCACCCCAGATACATAAAAATAGCCACGCTGGGTCAGACCAAAGGTCCAGGCAGCCCAGTGTCCTGTCTGCTGACAGTGGCCAGTGCCAGGTGCCCCAGAGGGAGTGAACAGAACAGGGAATCAGCAAGTGATCCATCCCCTGGAGCCCATTCCCAGCTTCTGGCAAACAGGGGTCAGGGACACCATCCCTGCCCAGCCTGGCTAATAGCCATTGATGGACCTGTCCTCCATGAAGTGATTTAGCCAGTGAGCCCCGGACAGGACCCCGGCATGGGGACAGGCAGACCCAGTAGATCCTCTGGGCACAGCCAAGGGCATGGTGCCAGCCAGAGCCTCAGGTGCCTGGGCCGCCAGGCACCCCTGGCCTGGGTCAGCACAGGCAGCACAGCTGGGCCAGGAGCCTGGGTCTCGCCCTCAGGGCTTCTCTCTTCCCTGCTCAAAACTGAGTCCCACACGCTGGGCGGAGGCGCTGCCATGTGTAAACAAACCACCTTCCATTCCTGGGGGGCTGGGCACGGCGCCAGGGCTGCCTGTCCTGCCCAGCCATCGCTAGGCTCAGCAGGGCCCTGGGCAGGAGCTGGACCACGCTGCCCACCCCGCCCCCTAGCGCCCAGCCCAGCCTGCCTTGGCAATGCCGCACACTGGACACAGGTGTGTAACAGACGCATATCACCCGCCTGCCACTTTCCCTTTCCCGCTGAGTCACTCACCGAGGAATGGCGACAGGGCAAGACGTTTCCTCCACAGCCTGCGGCCAAAACCCTCCCACCTCCAGAGCCGCCCCCCCCCCGAGAGTGGCTGTCCCTCCCCTCCACACCACAGCCCCCTGCCCCCTGGGAGGGCCCCCCCCCAGCCCCACAGGGCCCCTGCTCCTCTCTCCCAAGGGGCTCCGAGGCATCACAGCTGGACGGACTCCCTGGGGTGCCAGGCAGCCCCTGCCCAGGGGCACGAGCCTCCTCCCCTCCCCAGGGCTCACCTGTAAATCTCCAGGCACTGAGCCAGCCACACTCAGGCCCTGGGGCCCCAAACCGTGCCCTGCTCCGGGAGCTGGATGCCCAGTGCTAGCAGCTGGCTCCTTGCGGGCCCATCGCTGAGCCAGGCTGGAGTTTGCAGGCTGTGCTGGGTACGGGGGGGGGGGGGGCCGTAACACCAAGACGCGTCCAGCTCTCGCTAGTGGGCATGAGCCCCCCAGGGAATCTGTGCAGCCCTTTGCCACCCCCCCCCCGGCACCACAGGGGCTGGAACTAGGAGGGCTGGGGGGGCTGCTGCTTGAAGTGGTTCCATCATATACAGGGTTACAGTTTGGTTCAAGGCTCTCAGCTCCCTCACTGTACACATTGTTCCGGCAGCCCTGCCCTGCACCCCCCATTCCCAGCCACCTGCGTAACGCTGGTGTTCCCAGCCCAACAATGATCTTCTATGACTCTTTATACCCCTCATAAACCTTTACAGCCCCCACGACAAGCACATGCCACAGGAAGGCTGGGCAGGGATACGAAGTGATGCCCCAGGTGCCCCACCCAGGTGCTGCCTGCAGAGCCCGTGTCTGGGGCCGTCCGAGGGCCGGGCGAGCAGGCAGCACACTCCCAGCTACGTGTCCACAGCCCTGCACGCCCCTGGGCCCCAGCCCCACACTGTGCCCAGGCGTGCGGCTGCCCCCTGCTGCCCAGGGCATGGGGCCACACGGCCAGAGTGTAGGGTTGGCACCGCGGTGCATGGAGCTGTCCGTACAGCAGCCCCTCCCCTGGCTCCCGGTGTCCATCCCTGGGCTGACATTGCCCTCTGCCGGCCGGCCGTAGCAGTGCAGCGCGGTGTCTGCCACCCACAGGCCTCTTCGGGTGCACTCCTGACTGCACAGACCACCAGGGAAGCCACCTTCACCCCCCAGGGCCAGGGCCCCCTGCTAACGGGGGGAGCGGGGCCAGTGTAGCAGAACCCAGGCCAGGCGTGGGCTCTGGGCACTCCCCCCAGCAGCTACCAGCAATTCCTGTACAGGTACCATGGCCTAGTGGTGAAAGCAGGGTGAGGCGTCATGGGTTCTGTTCCCCCTCTGCCACTGATTGACTTAGGCAAATCTCTTTACCCCCACGAGCTCCTCCCTGTGGCGGTTGGGATGTCCAAGGTCTCTGGGGCAGCTGCTGGAAGGTGCTATACAAAGGCCAAAGATTTGTACGAGGGAGACGGGCCCAGATGTGTATAACCAGCCTGAGCGAGCCTGGATGCCCAGCAGTGGGGGTGGCACAGCCCGGTGAGAACTGCTGCTCCTGGAGTCTCTGGCACTGCAGTTTATTGTAGGAAACCATGAAAATACAGCGATTGCACAGGACAGACCCCACGAGACCCCAGAGACTCTGGGAGCTCCCAGTGCCGGAGCCCAGGCCCTGAGAGGCCTCGGCCCTGCCAGCCCCAGCCAGCCCAACGCCTGCCCCCTGCCCATGGCACAGGCTGCGGAAGGATAAAAGTCGGTGGATTTGCTCCTTGGCGCTTTGCTGTTTGTGGAGGTGAAGCTGCACTAGGCTCCCCCCGCCCCCCGGGAAGGAGGTGTGTGCAGGATGCTGGCACAGCGGGCAGGGAGGCGCCGGGCGCATTTCATGCTGGTGCCGTAGGGGTATCACGGGACAGGTGCAGCAGGGCAGGGCTTGGGAGCCTGGGGGTCAGGGTGAGACCCCTCTGTGCTCTTCCATCCTCCCGTGCACATGATGAGATGTTTCCAGCAGGCCCCAGCCTGGGGAGGGAGCTTCGTTCTGCAGCCTGAGGGGCTCTCTGCACCCCTCTGCCATCTCCCTTTCCCACTACCCCTGCAGAGCCGTGCTGAGGGAGCAGCAGGATGAGCCCTGGCTCTGGGCAGCAGCTGGACTGGCTGGGTCAACGATTAGCCTTTAAAACACCCTCTGCCCCACCCAGCCCAACCTCCCCCAGCCCAGGGCCCAGCCTGCCCCCGCCGCAGGCTCAGGCAGCTCCCCAGCTCCCCCTCTCAGGCCCAGGCACAGCGGCTGGCTGCTGCTCCCTGGTCCATGTGGAGGGAGGATCTCAGGAACGTGACACCGGCCCAGGCTCTGCCCGGTGCCCTCAGCACACACAGCTCAGACTCCCAGGTGAAACGTTGGCAGGCTGTGGGGAGGAGCTGGGGGGGGGAACCGAAGGAGCAGTGTGGCCCAAACCCTCCCCCCACAATCCAACAGAACAGGAAGGATTCACAAGCCCAGCATGGAGACGCGGGGGAGCAGAGCCGGGCTCTCCTGGCTCCCGAGGCCTCAGCTCAGGGCTGGGTCCCACGCTGGCAGGGGTCTGCCCTACGCCGCCCTTCTGCTGTCACTGCAGCCTGCGCTCCGGGCCTGGGGACTGAGGCCCTAAACCGGCCCCAGGTCAGAGCCTCGCTCTCCTCCCCAGCTCTGTGGCCCCCTCGTTAACCCCGCAGGCTGGAGCTCAGCGCTCCCCAGAGCTGGTCCCTCGCCGGTCGGAGGGCAGGGCTCAGGCGGCTCCCCCTGGCGGCATGTCCGCAGCACACAATCCCACTGCCGGCAGCTGGCCCGAGGTCGAGCCCCAGGCGGTGTGTGCCAGGGGCCGGCTCAGTCCAGCTTGGAGAGGCCCCCGATGGTCACTTTGCGCTCCTGCTTGCTGGCCACCAGCTCCTGCAGCTGCAGGGCCCCGCCCCCGATGAAGCAGAAGGCCGGGCAGACGGGGCCCGAGCAGTCCACGCCGCACTCCCACAGGCCGCGGAAGGAGACGGCGTCGTAGAAGGTCACCTTGCCCCGCTCGTAGTCCAGGCAGATGCCGATGCGGGGGGGCAGGGGGATGGTGCAGCCGCTGGGGTCGCGGGAGGTGAGGGCCGAGCCGTGGGACAGCAGGATCTTGCCCATGCCGATGGTCAGGAAGGCGTATGGGGGGGGCGCGTCCACGGTGGCGTCCTCCGCCCCGCTGTCGTGCCCGCTGTCTGGGTCGTACCTGCCCGGCGAGAGGGGGAGCGTGAGCGCATGGTGCGGACGGACGCACGGACGGATCCACCCCAGAAGATCCCATCCCCTGGGGCATGGCAGCCTCAGACAGAATGGGCTGAACCCCCCCCCCCAATCTCTGCCCAGTTAGCGCCTCGGGGAGCAGGAATCAGGCCAAGGGCTTAGCCGGGTGTGGGCTGCAACGAGGAACCGGAGGGAGGGAGCTCCAGAGAACCTGCCCAAGGGCCCGGCAGTGATATGGGAGCTCCAGCCCGAGGCCCAGGGACCTGGGGGTGTCACCGTGCCCTGCCCCTCCCCCCAGCATGGCTGGCCCAGCTCCTGCACTCACCTGGGGCTCACCACGTCCTGCGGCACCTGGAACCACTCCTGCAGCTTGCTCTCCAGCCCCACCCCCACCTTGACCAGGTAGGAGCTGGGGTCCACGCAGCAGGCCCAGTAGCTCCGGCCCTGCGTGACGGCCACGTCGCCGATGAGCAGGTCGATGGAGAGGTGGCAGCTGCTCATGAGGCGCTCGGCGGCGAAGAGCATGGGCAGGCCGGGCACGCTGCGCACGGCCCGCTGGTCCTTGCTGATGGCCAGGCGCTCCCGGTTGAAGCCCCAGCGGTTGTCGAGGAAGAAGTTCAGGACTGAGAAGGGGGAGAGAACAGAGAGTGGGGAGGGGCTGAGAGACAAGGGGCGGCCCCACACCTCTGCAGGCTCCTCTCCTGGGGGGACGCAGGGGGCACGTGTGACTCCTCAGGGGCGCAGCAGCCTGGGCTTCCCCCTAGCTGGGAGTCCCGCAACCCTGGGTCGAGTGCACGTGAGTCACAGACTCGGAACGCTCACTGCACTTCTGGGGCTGGGCGACTCCCAAGGTGCATCCCCATGGAGATCCCCAGGGCTGGCCCAGAGCCTGCCACCTGCAGCGCACAGATGTGTGCAGTGGGAGGAGTGGGCAGGTAGGTCCCCCACACCTGGCACGGGCGGCGCAGGGGGTATAATAAGAATGGCCCTACTGGGTCAGACCAAAGTCCATCTAGCCCAGGGTCCTGTCTTCCGACAGTGGCCAGTGCCAGGTGCCCCAGAGGGAGTGAACAGAACAGGGAATCAGCAAGTGACCCATCCCCTGGAGCCCATTCCCTGCTCCTGGCAAACAGAAGGGAAGGAAGGGGGTTAAAGATCATCAGCTCCCACAGCATCTAGACACTGAGGTTTTAGGCCGGCTTCAGAGTCCTCATCCTTCGTAATCCCTGCGGCGTATCACAGCCCCAGCGCATGGGTTGGGGCATCTGGTAACAGCCATGAGGAACAGTGCTCAGGGACTGCTGCCAAGGTGCCTCTGGGGTTGGGTACAGCAGCTGGCTGATAGCCAGATAGCAACCCAGTGCTGAAATGCAGCCATCTCTGAGGCGGGACTCATCAGATGATTAAATGTATATCGAAGTCTTTTGCAAAATAATTTATTTGCATTATTTCACCTAGAAAAAACTCAGGTTTTGAGTTAAAGCAGGTGGAGGGACGGGAGAGAGTATATAGTGAAAGATTGATTTAAAAAATGTCAGAAAAATATTCTGAAAACAGGAGATTCCTATAATCTCATAAGAATGGCCCTACTGGGTCATACCAAAGGTCCATCTAGCCCAGTGTCCTGTCTTCCAACAGTGGCCAGTGCCAGGTGCCCCAGAGGGAATGAACAGAACAGGGAATCATCAAGTGATCCATCCTCTGTCGCCCATTCCCAGCTTCTGGCAAACAGAGGCTAGGGACACAATCCCTGTCCAGCCTGGCTAATAGCCATTGATGCACCTATTCTCAATGAATTTATCTAGTTCTTTTTTAAACCCTGTTACAGTTTTGGCCTTCACAACATCCCCTGGCAAGGAGTTCCACAGGTTGACTGTGCGTTGTGTGAAGAAATACTTCCTTGTGTTTGTTTTAAACCCACTGCCTGTTAATTTCATTTGGTGACCCCTAGTTCTTGTGTTAGGAGAAGGAGTAAATAACACTTCCTTATTTACTTTCTCCACATCAGTCATGATTTTATAGACCTCTAGCATATCCCTGCTTAGACATCTTTTTTTCAAGGTGAAAATTCCCAGTCTTATTAATCTCTCCTCATATATATATATCCCCTCACCTGGTGCAGGCGCTGTGTGCAGGTAGCTCCCCCCTCACCTGGTGTGGGCAGCACAGGAGGGAATTTTCCCTCACCTGGTGCTGGCAGCGTGTGTGAGTAGATCCCCCATTACCTGGTGCGGGTGGCGTGTGCAGGTAGATCCAGAGGTGAAAGTAAGCCAGTACAAGCCGGCAAGAGCCAGTACGCCATGCCGAACTGCACTAGCTTTCGCTGCAGGAATTTAAAGAGCTCTGGGCTCCCCGCCGCAGCTGGCAACCCAGAGCCCTTTAAACCCCCCGCCCGTGGCTCCGGCAGCCGGGCTGGGGCCGGATTTAAAGGGCTCTGGGCTGCCGCGGCAGCAGTCAGCCCAGAGCCCTTTTAAACCTCCTGCCCCCGGCTCCGGTGGCCGGGCTGGGGCCGGATTTAAAGGGCTTTGGGCTGCCGCGGCGGCAGTCAGCCCAGAGCCCTTTAAACCCCCCGCCCGCGGCTCCGGCGGCTGGGCTGGGGCCGGATTTAAAGGGCTCTGGGCTGCCGTGGCGGCAGTCAGCCCAGAGCCCTTTAAACCCCCCGCCGCAGCTGAGATTTAAAGGGCTCCGAGCTCTCCGCCGCTGCGGGCAGCCCAGAGCCCTTTGAATCCCGGCCGCGGCTCCAGTGGCCGGGCTGGGGCCAGGATTTAAAGGGCTTGGAGCTCCCCTCAGCGGCAGGAGCTCTTGGCCCTTTAAATACCTGCCTCAGCCCCGCAAAGCTCAGGGTTCCCCGTGGGAGCCGGAGCCCCAGGCCCTTTAATTTGCCCCTGAGCTCTGGGGGCCTCCCAGCTACCTCTGCAGCTGGGAGGCCTTGGTTGATTTAAAGGCCCTGGGTCTCCCAGCCACAGCTGGTGCCCCAGAGCCTTTAAATCTTAAGGCCACGCCCCATTCCAGATGAGGCCACGCCCTTTCCAGATGAGGCCACGCCCCCATCAGGACTCCGGCAGTACCAGTAAGTCCTGTAAATTACTTTCACCCCTGGGTAGATCCCACATTACCTGGTGTGGGTGGCGTGTGTGGGTAGATCCCCCCTCACCTGGTGCGGGCGGCATGTGCGGGTAGATCCCCCATTACCTGGTACAGGCGCTGTGTGCAGGTAGCTCCCCCCTCACCTGGTGTGGGCGGCATGTGCAGGTAGATCCCCCATTACCTGGTGCGGGTGGCGTGTGCAGGTAGATCCCCCATTACCTGGTGTGGGCGGCGTGTGCAGGTAGATCCCCCATTACCTGGTGTGGGTGGCGTGTGCATGTAGATCCCCCCTCACCTGGTGCGGGCGGCGTGTGCAGGTAGATCCCCCCATACCTGGTGCGGGTGGCGTGTGCAGGTAGATCCCCCCTCACCTGGTGCGGGTGGCGTGTGCAGGTAGATCCCCCCTCACCTGGTGTGGGTGGCGTGTGCAGGTAGATCCCCCCATACCTGGTGCGGGTGGCGTGTGCAGGTAGATCCCCCCTCACCTGGTACAGGCGCTGTGTGCAGGTAGCTCCCCCCTCACCTGGTGCGGGCGGCGTGTGCAGGTAGATCCCCCATTACCTGGTGTGGGCGGCATGTGCAGGTAGATCCCCCATTACCTGGTGTGGGCAGTGTGTGCAGGTAGAACCCCCATTGCCTGGTGCAGGCGGCATGTGCGGGTAGATCCCCCATTACCTGGTGCGGGTGTTGTGTGCAGGTAGATCCCCCCTCACCTGGTGCAGGTGCTGTGTGCAGGTAGATTCCCCATTACCTGGTGTGGGCGGCGTGTGCAGGTAGATTCCCCATTACCTGGTGTGGGTGGCGTGTGCAGGTGGCTCCCCCCTCACCTGGTGTGGGCGGCGTGTGCAGGTAGATCCCCCCATACCTGGTGCGGGTGGCATGTGCAGGTAGATTCCCCATTACCTGGTGTGGGCGGCGTGTGCAGGTAGATTCCCCCTCACCTGGTGCGGGTGCTGTGTGCAGGTGGCTCCCCCCTCACCTGGTGCGGGCGGCATGTGCAGGTGGCTCCCCCCTCACCTGGTGTGGGCGGCGTGTGCAGGTAGATCCCCCATTACCTGGTGTGGGCAGCATGTGCAGGTAGATCCCCCATTACCTGGTGCGGGCGGTGTGTGCAGGTAGAGCCCCCCTCACCTGGTGCGGGCGGCGTGTGCAGGTAGAGCCCCCCTCACCTGGTGCCGGCGGCGTGTGCAGGTAGGTCCCCCCTCACCTGGTGCGGGCGGCGTGTGCAGGCAGATCCCCCCTCACCTGGTGCGGGCGGCGTGTGCAGGTAGATCCCCCCTCACCTGGTGCGGGCGGCGTGTGCAGGTAGATATCTTCGCTGTACTCCCCGAAGCCGGCCTTGTTGCAGCCCTTGACTCTCAGCACGTAGACGCTGTCCGTGTCCAGGTACTCCACAAGGGCGCTGGTGCCCCGCACCTCCTCGCGCCGCTGCCACAGCTTGAGCGCCTTGGCCTTGGTGTCGCTCTTGCGGTACTCCACGGTGAAGTGCCAGGCAGGCGGCGAGTGCTGGGGCAGGCGCCAGCACAGGAAGATCTGGTCGTAGGCGTAGGTGCGCTGCGTGTCGATCACCGGCGCCTCGGGGGCTGCAGGGAGAGACACAGGCATGAGGGAGCAGGCCCCACACTGGGGGCAGGCGAGCGGCCAGACGCAGGGAGGGGGCATTCCGGACGGACGGACGGACGCACAACCAGCAGGAGGCCAGGGGAATCTGACTGCCGAGAGCTTGTGTGGGCACCAGGGGAGAGAGTCGGGGAGACGGGGGGCGAGCTGCTGAGAGGCTCCAGGGACCAGACGGGCTGTGTGCAAGTGGGGGGAGAGAGAGGCGGGGAGGGAGCAGAGGCTGGAGACACAGGGGAGGATGAGGGGGAGCAGGGAACTGAAGGATGGAGCTGGGGATGAAACCGGGCACAGCGTGATGGAGGATGGAGGTGGGGATTGGGCAGTGAGGGGTGGAGAGCTGGGACAGAGGAGAGAGAGAAGGTTGGAGAGATGGGAAGAGGATAGTGGGAGATGGAGACACAGGGAGGGAGGAATAGGGACAGGGTGGGTGGGAAGTGAGGGATGGGCACAGAGCAATAGGGGGGAGGATGGGGAGATGGGCACAGAAGCGAGGGGTGGAGGGTTGGCGGATGGGGGGATGGGCACAGAGCAAGAGACGGAGGGATGGGGGGTAGCGAATGGGGGTATGGCACAGAAGCGGGGGATGTGCTGGCGGATGGGGGATGGGCACAGAACAATGGGGGGTGGCGGATGGGCACAGAAGCGGGGAATGGGGGATGGGCACAGAGTGAGAGGGGGTGGCAGATGGGGGATGGGCACAGACTGATGGGGATGGCGGATGGGGGATGGCACAGAAGCGGGGGATGGGGATGGGCTGGTGGATGGGGGATGGGCAGAGTGATGGGGCTGGCGGATGGGGAGATGGCACAGAACGATGGGGGGTGGCAGATGGGCACAGAGTGATGGGAGTGGCAGATGGGGGATGGGCACAGAGTGATGGGAGTGGCGGATGGGGGATGGGCACAGAAGCGGGGGATGGGGATGAGCTGGCAGATGGGGGATGGCAGAGAAGTGGGGGATGAGCTGGCGGATGGGGGATGGGCGCAGAGCGATGGGGTTGGCGGATGGGGGATGGGCACAGAAGTGGGGGATGGGGATGAGCTGGCAGATGGGGGATGGCAGAGAAGTGGGGGATGAGCTGGCGGATGGGGGATGGGCGCAGAGCGATGGGGTTGGCGGATGGGGGATGGGCACAGAAGCGGGGGATGGGGATGAGCTGGCAGATGGGGGATGGCAGAGAAGGGGGGGATGAGCTGGCAGATGGGGGATGGGCGCAGAGCGATGGGGGTGGCGGATGGGTGGATGGGCTGGTGGATGGGGGATGGGCACAGAGTGATGGGGCTGGCGGATGGGGAGATGGCACAGAAGCGGGGGATGGGGGTGGGCTGGCGGATGGGGGATGGGAACAGAGCAATGGGGGTGGAAGATGGGGGATGGGCACAGAAGCAGGGGATGGGGATGGGCTGGCGGATGGGCACAGAGCAATGGGGGGTGGCGGATGGGGTATGGGCACAGAGCGATGGGGGGTGGCGGAGGGGGTATGGGCACAGACCGATGGGGGTGGCGGATGGGGGATGGGCACAGAGCGATGGGGGTGGCAGATGGGGGATGGCACAGAAGCGGGGGATGGGGGTGGGCTGGCGGATGGGCACAGAAGCGGGGGATGGGGCGGGCTGGCGGATGGGGGATGGGCACAGAGCGATGGGGGTGGCGGATGGGGGATGGGCACAGAAGCGGGGGATGGGGGTGGGCTGGCGGATGGGCACAGAAGCGGGGGATCGGGATGGGCTGGCGGATGGGGGGTGGGCACAGAGCGATGGGGGTGGCAGATGGGGGATGGGCACAGAAGCGGGGGATGGGGTGGGCTGGTGGATGGGGGATGGGCACAGAGCGATGGGGGTGGCGGATGGGGGATGGCACAGAAGCAGGGGATGGGGGTGGGCTGGCGGATGGGCACAGAAGCGGGGGATGGGGTGGGCTGGCGGATGGGGGATGGGCACAGAGCGATGGGGGTGGCAGATGGGGGATGGGCACAGAAGCGGGGGATGGGGGTGGGCTGGCGGATGGGCACAGAAGCGGGGGATGGGGTGGGCTGGCGGATGGGGGATGGGCACAGAGCGATGGGGGTGGCGGATGGGGGATGGCACAGAAGCGGGGGATCGGGATGGGCTGGCGGATGGGGGATGGGCACAGAGCGATGGGGGTGGCAGATGGGGGATGGGCACAGAAGCGGGGGATGGGGGTGGGCTGGCGGATGGGCACAGAGCGATGGGGGGTGGCGGATGGGGTATGGGCACAGACCGATGGGGGTGGCGGATGGGGGATGGGCACAGAGCGATGGGGGTGGCGGATGGGGGATGGCACAGAAGCGGGGGATGGGGGTGGCAGATGGGGGATGGGCACAGAAGCGGGGGATGGGGTGGGCTGGCGGATGGGCACAGAAGCGGGGGATGGGGTGGGCTGGCGGATGGGGGATGGGCACAGAGCGATGGGGGTGGCGGATGGGGGATGGGAACAGAAGCGGGGGATGGGGGTGGGCTGGCGGATGGGCACAGAAGCGGGGGATGGGGTGGGCTGGCGGATGGGGGATGGGCACAGAGTGATGGGGTGGCAGATGGGGGATGGGCACAGAAGCGGGGGATGGGGGTGGGCTGGCGGATGGGCACAGAAGGGGGGATGGGGTGGGCTGGCGGATGGGGGATGGGCACAGAGCGATGGGGGTGGCGGATGGGGGATGGCACAGAAGCGGGGGATGGGGATGGGCTGGCGGATGGGGGGATGAGGACACAGGGCTGGGCACAGGGAGAGCAGGGGCAGTTCTAGGGGCGGGAGCGTGACTTGCCTCGGGTACTTCAGTGACGACTCAGCAGCGGCCATAGCCTATAAACAAACAGAGGTAGAAGCAAGTCTGAAAAGAGTCCCCAGCCGGTGCAGGGCAGGGCCCGGGGTGGGCGCCTGTCGGTCGGGGAGGGCACCTGCCCTGCCCACGGGAGTGCTCCCCCGCAGGGAGTCCTGGCCCAGCCTGGCCCGGCTGGCTACTCACCCTTCTGCATCTGACGCAGGGTCCTGGTCCTGTCTGCTCACATCAAGTCCCACCGCGCAGGCCCCTGGCCCCACCGTCCTACCCTCTGCCCCTGCCCTGCCTGCAGGGAGCCTGGAGCCCAGAGTGGGGACAGATGCTGGCCGAGCCCCATGGACTCTGGGGCAGTTTGCAGGTGACTCTGGGGACTGCTGGGCCAGGGGACCCGTCTCCTGACTCTACAGGGAGCCCCGAGCCTCCCTGGGTATTTCACATGCCCTGCCTGGCCCCAGAGCGAACAGCTTCCTGCCAGGAGGGGCACCCTGGGTAGGGCAGGACAACGCGGTATCTGGGGGCAGGACTCGAAGTGTGGGAGGCTTTGGGGGAGCCCATGAGGCCACTTCTCCCAGAGTCCCTCTCCGGCAGCTGCCAGCCCCTGACCCAGCTCCACACAGAAGGGAGGTGTGGGGGTCAGGCTGCCAGACAGCGAGCTCCTGCCCCTCCAGACAAAGCTCCTCCCCCTCAGCATAGAGCTCCTCCCCCTACAGGAAGCCTCAGAGGAAGCCCCTCCCCCTCAGCCCCAGAGCTCCTCCCCATGGCTGGCCGCTGGTGGTTCTGCAGCAGGGCTCCAGCCGTCACGTTTACCTTTGATAAAGGTCAGGTCCGTGAGCAGCTTCATCTCTCGGCTGAGGTCCAGCTGGAAGCGGCTGAAGGACGAAGTAGCGGCAGGCCGGAAGCTCTGCAGCGAGTCTGTGGCCCTGACGATCCTGCAGCGACAGGAGATTCAGGCGTTGGGGCTCCTGGTGCCACTAGTGCCCCAAGTCCGTGCTACTCGTGCACTGGCGTCCCTCCCGCTAGCCCACAGAGGTGCCAGGCTCCTCCTGCATGTGTCCCACTGCACTGGGAGACAGGGACAGTGCATGAGCCAGATCCCTGGCCCCAGAGACCCCCTGTGGCCCCCGGACGGAACGGTACCTGCTGTGCAGCTGCTTGGCTGCCTGGACAAAGCAGGGGTGGTCAGTCTCCTTCAGCACCTCCTGGGCATAGCCCACCATGCCCGAGTTCTCCAGCATGGCCCGGTGCTCCTGGACCTGGTGGTGCAGGCTGGCCAGCCGCTCCTGCTGGGACTCCTGGATGGCCTGCAGCAGGGCCGCCTGCTTCTCCTCCAGCACCGTGCACAGGCCCCGTATCAGCTGGGAAACCTCCTCCTTGGCCTGGGACCCATTCACCTGCCCAACCAGAGCAGAGTCACCATAGGGCCTCCCTCCACACGTGGGCCCTGCTGCTCCGGGGCTTTGGCACCCGGCCTGGGGGAGCTGGAGGTGCCCTGGAGATGGCGGCATGGTGCCCGGACACCTCCTGCCCTCGCCCCAGAGGGGTGAAGCAGCATCCCCTCCTCCAGCCCTGGCAGTGCCCCTCGCTGGCACCCCTCGCTCACCTCAGTGTGCTTCACTGTCTCCTCCAGCTCCGCGATTTGCAACTGCACTGTGTCCTGGCTGCTCAGGATGTAGGCGAGGCTCTTCGTCAGCTTCTCCTACACGGGCAGTGCGGGCAAATGAGACACACAGGCCGCTCGCCTCGCACAGTCCAGTGCATGGCGGGGACAGGGCTCTGAACCCAGCCACCTGGGTGTGCACATTGCACAAGTCAGGCCCTACGCCTGGGCCAACATGAACGGTCTACGAGGATGGTGGCGGGTTTACAAAGGAACCTGACCCCGCACCTCACTGCATGCACCCCGCTCACTGCATCCCCCCACTGCATGCACCTTGCTCACTGCATCCGCCATTACATGCACCTTGCTCACTGCATCCCCCCACTACATGCACCTCACTCACTGCATCCCCACTACATGCACTCTGCTCACTGCATACACCTTGCTCACTGCTTCCCCCCACAGCATGACCCTGTTCACTGCATGCACCCCGTTCACTGCATCCCCACTGCATGCACCTCACTCACTGCATCCCCCCACTGCATGCACCTCGCTCACTGCTTCCTGCCACAGCATGCACCCAGTTCACTGCATGCACCCACCACTGCTTCCCCCACACAGCATGCACCCTGCTCACTGCATCCCCCACTGCATACACCTCACTCACTGCCCCCCACAGCATGCACCCCATTCACTGTATGCACCCCACTCACTGCATCCCCACTGCATGCACCTCGCTCACTGCATCCCCCCACTACATGCACCCCATTCACTGCATCCCCCCACTGCATACACCTCGCTCACTGCATCCCCCACACCATGACCCCGTTCACTGCATGCACTCCACTCACTGCATTCCCTGTCTGCGCCCTCCACCACTGGTACTGGACACCCACCCTGTGCATGCCCTATTGGTCGGCACCCCCCAGCTCTGGGATGGGATTCCCTCCTCAGGGTACGTCCCACCTGTGTCCCCCAGCTCTGGCAGAGAGACAGACCTCCCTTCCTGCCAATCCCCCATCTGCACCTGCCCATCTCTGCCATGGAGACCCATGCCCCACCCTGTCCATGCCCGAAGTGTCAGCACAAAGATCCCCATCGTCCATACCCACCAAGAGGTGCACCCCCCAGTTCTGGCCTGGGAAGCCCTGGTGCATCCCTTACCCGCAGTGCCTGGTAGGCACTGAGCACAGGTGTGACCTTGTGGCTGGCGTGAGCACGGCGTACACGGCACAACTGGCACACCAGCCGCTGGCAGGTCTTGCAGTAGTGAGTCACCTCCTCCTTGTGCTCCGGACACATCAGACCCTGTGCAGCAAGACCCACGTTCAGCACCAGCGGTCAGGGCTCCCCTTTCCAGCCAACATCCGCCACCCAGCCAGGGTGTGTCAGCATCCCCCTCCCCACCCAGTGCCCCGGGTGCCTCCCCATTCAGAGTGCCCCTCCCTCCCAGCTGCCTCAGCATCCCCCTTCCATCCTTGAGCCCCCCAAATCTTGGCACCCCCACCCAGCGTCCCTGGCATCAGGCCCCTGCCAGCACACGCAGACACCACATGGGTGCGACACTGGGGCTGGCACCGCCCTGAGCTCCTCCAGACGGACAAGATGCATGGAACCCGCCCTGCCCTGTCTCCCCCCGCCGCCCGTGCAGCAGGGACCAGAGGCCTTTTCACCTCGGAGCCATGTTCAGGTGCCCGCTGGCCCCTGCGCTGGGCACGAGGCGGGTGATGTTGGGCCCAGACACACCATCCCCTCCCCCAGGGAGTCCCAGCACCCAAACCTCTCCCCAGCCATGCCCCAGGGTCCCAGCTTGGGGACTCTCACACCCAGGCCTAGCTGGCCCCTGGCCTGGGACATCCTGGGCAGCCCCTACCTTGGGCCGGAAGGTGAGGGTGGGCGGCGTGGGCTCGTGCTGGGCCTTCTGGGTGCCCCAGGGGTGGTAGAGTTTGAAGCACTCGTTGCAGAAGCTCGACTTGCACTCGGTGCAGCCCTTGGTAGCCTCCAGCTGGGGGGGTTTGCAGAACTGGCACATGATGGCGGTGCTGATGTTGATGGTCTGGCGGTACCGCTCCACGATCCGCTCCAGCGTCAGGTTCCGGAACAGATTGCCCAGGCCCCGCTCACCCAGGTCCACGTCCCGCTGGCAGGCCGGGCACGGGAAGCTGACGGTCTGGGGGTGCACGCCCCCCCGCTTCCGGCCCGGGTAGGTGCCAAATCCTGGGGGAACCCAGAAGCCTGTCACATGACATCAGCCCTGCCACGGCCAACCTCCTGCCACAGCCATCAAGCCCCCTGCCACGGCCGCCACCCCCCACCACCCCCCTGCCATGGCCACCACTCCCCGCCACGGCAGCCACCCCTCTGCTACGGCTGCCACCCCCCGCCACCCCTGCCATCCCCCCTACCCCCCTGCCATGGCCACCACTCCCCGCCACCCACCGCCATGGCAGCCACCCCTCTGCCACGGCTGCCACCCCCCGCCACCCCTGCCATCCCCCCTACCCCCCTGCCATGGCCACCACTCCCCGCCACCCACCGCCATGGCAGCCACCCCTCTGCCACGGCTGCCACCCCCCACCATGGCCCACAACCCTGCCACAGGGTGCCTGCATCCTCTGCCCCTTGCACAGGCCTGGTTACCCTCCCAGGCCTTGCCGCCTCCTCCTCCTCCTGGCCCCTGAGTGAGCTTCCCCAGTGACTCCCCGTGCCAAACTGCACAGACCCCTCCCACTCTGCCAAGGGAGATCGGGAGCCTTCTGCTCCCAATGCCCTCTGGGGGACAGGGGACGTGGAAGCTGCATCCCCCAGACCCTAGGAGCAGGGTCCCCCTGTGGCAGGGCTGGGGATCCCAGGACGTGCCGTTGTCCCCACCTGACTTGAGGAGCCGATCCAGGCGGTCGGGTTTGGGGATGACCCTGCGGCCCATGCGGGGGCTGCGGGTGGCCGGCGTGGAGGCAGGAGAGGTGGGCTCCGAACTGGGGTCGCAGCAGATATAGCCATGCTGCACGAGGATCTCACTGGCACAGATGTGGCAGACGTTGTGCATGCAGGGCAGGGCCAGTGGCTGCTTGTACATCTCCTTGCAGACAGGGCAGATCAGCTCCCGCTCCATGTTCTTCATGCTGGTCTGGAGAGGGGCCAAGGAGAACGGTCAGCCCCCCGGGGGAGCAGGACCTGCCTTTCCCTTCCCCCACCAGAGGGGGCGCTGGGGCTCAGTCCTGACCCAGGAGCTCCATGCTGGCAGCCGTATGGGGGAGCCTTTGCTGGGTAGGTATTACAGCCGCTCCCCGGGGGGGTCCCCGCCCGTCCCCCCAGTCTCACTGCCGCTCATTCCAGAAACAGCTGCTAACTGGACGCTTTCAGCAGGTAACAAGAGGTGCCATGTTCCCTGCAAGTGCCCAGCTGCCTCCAGAACCTGCCCAGCCAGCCCCCAGCTAGGCGCATGGTCCCAGACTCCTGCCACACACTCCCGTGGGCTGACCCCAGCTCCCCAGGCTGCTCCTTCTCCATTCCCCGGCCCTCGGAGCAGAGCTCAGGGCGTTTCCCAGAAGGACCCTGGGAACCGCATCTGCAGCAACGCCTGCCTGCCCTGAGCACCTTCCGCACTCCCCATGCCGGGGCCAGGCAGGAGATGCCTTCGGGGGGAGGGGGGCAGCTTCCTCTGGCGTGCTGGGCTGGACTGGTCCAGGGTTGGGCAGCAGGAGGGGGGATACACAGCCGGACGGGGCTCTGGTCTGACCCAGGCTTGCAAGGAGTTGGGGCACCTGGCTGGCTGGGCCCACGGGGGTCGAGTGGTTTCCACACTGCGCTTTGCATTCGGAACGGTGGCAGAATTTGCTGCTTCGTTAGCATGTCTGGGACACGCTGCTTCCCCCAGTTCCCCAAGGGTTCAGTGAGCCGGAGCTGGGTTTGGCCCTTGGTTCTCCCCTCTCCCCACTACCCCTCCCCATTGCACACACCGGGCCTGTCCACTGCTGCTTTGCGCTGCAATCGCTCACCCAGCCCCCAAACCCGCCCAGTTCCAACCCGCAAAGAGCGAAACCCCGGCTCTGTTTATGGCCCAAAGCGACCGAGTGAAGGGCCTGGTGTGGGCCCCAGAGCCAGTCCCTGAGTCCCGACTCCCAGCTCTGCCTGGCCGGGCTCTCTAGGAAACAGATGCTGTGTCCTGAGGAGCCCACAAGCTGCCAACTCCCCCAGCGAGGAAAGAGCTCCCCCCTGCCCAAACCACACGGCTCCCTCTGCCCCGAAACCCCATTCACGGACCCTCCGCTCCTGGCTCGACTGCCCCTGCTGCTACCCCTTGTGTGGCCGGCACGTCCCAGGTGCATCTGGCCCGTTCGGTGCGCGCCGCAGACACACACACACCCGCAGCTGCACAATACAGCGGGGGATTGAGGCAGCCAGTGCGGAGCCTGCAGCCTGCCAGGGCCATCCATCTCCTGGCCACGGAGGGGCAGATTACAAAGCCCAGACAGTCGCCCTGCTCCCAGACCCCTGCGGTGGGGCACGGAGGGGGGCTGTCAGCTGGCCAGGGCCCGCACTCACCTTGCTGCATCTCTTGGATGCCATGTCTGCCTCCGGAGAAGGGGCGCAGCTGACACAAAGCGAGGGGGGAGGAGGAGGGGAGATGGTGAAGGGAGGGGCAGGGGGAGAAGGGGGCAGGGCAGAGACAGCAGCCGGACTGGGCCAGGGCTGCTGCCTGGCATCCAGCCCTGGGAGCTCCTGCATAGGGTTGCCATGGAGACTGAGATCTGCATGGATGCTCGGGATCCTTCTCAGCCCCTGGGGAAGGAGGGTCCAGGGAAGGGATGGAGGCGACTAGGGAGAGGGGGCAGCAGTACCCAGGCTGGGGATGAGGGAGCGAGGGCAGGGCAGTGCCTAGGGCGGCTGCTGGATTCAAGCATCTCACCCCCAGAAGCAGCTGGTCTGGTTCCTGCTCACCCCCCTCCCATGCCACCATCATCACACCCTCCATCACCACCATCTCTCTACCCTCCCCCGTGCATTGCACGCCCATCCCCCATACACTACACACCCAGTCATCCCCGTGCATTGCACACTCAGTTATCCTTTGCACTGTACAATCATCCTCCTGGCCCCTGTACACCTCATCTTCCGTGCAATGCACACCGATCACACTCGTGCATTGCACACCAGTCACCCCTGTGCATTGCACACCCCACCCCCAGTGCATTGCACACCCCACCCCACCCCATCACGAGGCGTGCCCCCACCCCCGTCCGAGGAGCCGCTCTCCTCCCCCAGGCAGCCCCCAGCTGCTCACACTGATCCGGACGAGCGCATCCATGATGGAGGTGAAAGTCTGCAGCTCCTCGCCCTCCGCCATGGCTCCGGGCCGCCCCAGGCCAGGCTCCGGTCCCGACGGCAGCGCGGCGGCGGCGAACACCCCAGTCTGCGGCGGGGAGGGCGCACGGAGGAGACGAGCTGAAGCAGGGAGCGGTGCGCATGCTCCCGGGTCCAGCTCCGGCCCTGGGGGGGGGTGCGGTGGGGGTAGGGGCGAGGGGCTGGCACCGGGGGGAGAGGCTGGCACCGGGGGGGCAGGGTTGCTCCCCTGCATCTGCAGACAGAGGAGGGGGCTGGCACCGGGGGGAGAGGCTGGCACCGGGGAGGCAGGGTTGCCCCCCTGCACCTGCAGACAGAGGAGAGGGGCTGGCACCGGGGGGGAGGGGCTGGCACCGGGGGGGCAGGGTTGCCCCCCTGCACCTGCAGACAGAGGAGATGGGCTGGCACCGGGGGGAGGGGCTGGCACCGGGGAGGCAGGGTTGCCCCCCTGCACCTGCAGACAGAGGAGAGGGGCTGGCTCTGAGGGGAGCGAGGGGCTGGCACCGGGGGGGGGGGCTGAGGGGCTGGCACCGGGGAGGCAGGGTTGCCCCCCTGCACCTGCAGACAGAGGAGAGGGCTGGCACTGGGGGGGAGGGGCTGGTACCAGGGGGCAGGGTTGCCCCCCTGCACCTGCAGACAGTGGAGAGGGGCTGGTGCCCTTAGGGCAGCGCTGCCCCACTCCTCACAGGGCTGCTCCTCGTGTGCCAGGGGGCAGCAGCCAGTGCCGGGGAGGGGAGAGCAGGGCAGAGGCAGCCTGGCTGGGGTTACTAGCTGAGCCTCAGACACCCCAGCGCCAGGACACCCACCCCCCTCAGCTCAGGGCCGTTCCCAACTGTAGAGCTGTTGGCCCCACAGTCCGTTTGGGGCTCTGGGGCCCCGTGAAATCCCCTCCCTGCCACAGTCCACACCCCTGCCACTGGATGTTCCGAGACTCCGCTGCCCGGGCGTATGATCTGAGTGCTGGCCTGGGAGCCAGGTTCCCCCATCCGCCCAGCTCTGCTGGGGATCTCAACAGAGAGGGGAGTTCGGCTGCCAGCGCAGCCACTGGTTAGTGCCCGCTGTCATGGGGGTTGGGTGCAACGGGGACTCTTGCTGGGAGCCCGTCTTTGTTCCCCAGACCTGCAGAAGAGCTCTGTGGAGCTGGGAAGCTTGTCTCTCACCCACAGACTCTGGTCCAGTAAAAGATATTCCCTTCCCCACCTCGGCTCTCTTGATTCCACAAGCCTTGTCTTCCCCAGGGAAATGGTGCTAGCCCTGGGCTTCATCTCGACCCACTCACTGCCCGTCCGCACTGTGAATATGACACGAGCTAAACACACGGTTTGCCAATGTGGATGTGGCCTAGAGGCTGCCAAGCAGCCAGCAGCGGCTGGGCTGTGTCTCTCTCCAGCCCTGGGCTGGGCAGAGCCAGAGCAGAAGAGAAAAGACCTGTGGCTGGCAGCCCAGGCCTGGCAAGGAGAGGATTGAAAAATTGAGGCGCGCTCTGGGGTCCAGACATCACAGCACGAGCTCCATGTTATAGCCGAGTTATCTGGGCTGGAAGATGCCAGCACCCAGGGGCACTGCTAGAACAGTGAGGCCTGAGTCAACAGGGAGCCCTAATGGGCCTCTTAGTGCAGCAGTTAATGGCCAGACCTTTAGAAAGGGCCCAAAGGAGAGAAATGGGGACAGGGGAAAGGATGGGGAGCTGGTGAAAACCACTTTGGTGCCAAGGGCATCGACCACAGCATGGGAGGCACTAGGCATGTGATCTGCCGTGCCTAGGCCCTCTGCCCCCAGCCCCGCTGCTCTCAACCCCTCTGCCCCCAGCCCCACTGCTGTGCCCCCCTCCACCACCATGGTTAGTGCAGACAGGTCTGTGTGTCCACCCGTCTGTCCACCCCTTGGTCTATGTCTGTCCATACTGCGCCTCAGTGGGCACAGACAGGTCCCGCCCCAGTGCACAGGCCCCACAGCCCCACCCCCCAAAGCATGGGGCTGGAACAATTTGTACAGTGGGGATGCCGAGAGTCATTGAACCAAACTAAACCCTGGATATGATGGAACCCCTTCAAGCCATGGGGGGTGCGGCAGCCCCCCCAGTTCCAGCACCTATGCCCATAAGGGCCGAAGGGGCGGGAGCTCCTGCCAGGCTAGGATAATGGGGGCGCTATAGGATAACTGCAATGTCTACGCCCAACCTCCAGGGGGCGCTGCATTTCAAGGCTCTGCGCATGCGTACAGAAGCGAAAAGCGAGTTCTCTCGGCCGCCAGGCGGACTCGGCGATCGTTCGAACCCCGTAGAGGCTGCGCATGCGCGAAAGACTCACCACTCGCTCACTGCCGCGTCCCTTCCCGAGTAGCCTCGGCCTGACGCGTGCGCAGTGCGGCTCTCCGCGCCGGGTTGGCCGCGCGTGCGCAGGAAGCGGGGTCGGCGTGTCTGGGTCTCAGCGCGGACGGGTCGGCGGCGGCACCTCGCGGGGCGTCATGGGTAACGGGGGTGGGGGGCGCGGTGCCCCGGGGGCACGTGGTGCCCTGGCGGGGGGGTCCACCAGAGGCGGTGTCCCGGGATGGGGGTGCCCTGGTGGGGGGGAAGTGGTGCCCCAGGTGGGGGGGCTGGGGGTGCCCACCAGGGGAGGTGCCCTCGGGGGGCGGGGCAGGGGGTGAGGTGCCCCAGGTGGGGGGGCTGGGGGTGCCCACCAGGGGAGGTGCCCTCGGGGGGCGGGGCAGGGGGTGAGGTGCCCCAGGTGGGGGGGCTGGGGGTGCCCACCAGGGGAGGTGCCCTCGGGGGGCAGGGCAGGGGGTGAGGTGCCCCAGGTGGGGGGGCTGGGGGTGCCCACCAGGGGAGGTGCCCTCGGGGGGCGGGGCAGGGGGTGAGGTGCCCCAGGTGGGGGGGCTGGGGGTGCCCACCAGGGGAGGTGCCCTCGGGGGGCAGGGCAGGGGGTGAGGTGCCCCAGGTGGGGGGGCTGGGGTGCCCACCAGGGAAGGTGCCCTTGGGGGGCAGGGCAGGGGGTGAGGTGCCCCAGGTGGGGGGGCTGGGGGTGCCCTGGTGGGTGGGGGAGAGGTACCTCAGGGGGGCAGGGTGGGGGAGGTGAGGTGCCAGGGGTTGGGGGGACCTGTCAGGGGAGGTGCGCAGGGACCATCCCGAGGCTTTGTACCCATAGTGCCCCCACCCCCCACGGGGCTGCTGGCACCTGGATCCCCAGGCACGTGGGGCAGGGCTGCTGCACAGCACACAGTTCATGTGGCGCCCATCACCCTGGTGCCTGGGCGCTGCATGGCCCATCACACAGCAGCGTGAGCCGGCCCGGAGCTGCAGCAGTCCCACGGGGTGGCCGCAGGTTGCTGGGGAGGGCCCGGCAGTGGCCCAGCGCCTCACTGCGTGGTTCTTGCTCTGTCCCTAGCCGTGGGCACAGGCACGTCCCTAGCGCTCTCCTCGCTTCTCTCCCTGCTGCTCTTCACCGGGATGCAGATGTACAGCAAGCAGCTGGCCTCCACTGAGTGGCTGACCATCCAGGGCGGGCTGCTGGGATCCGCCCTCTTCATCTTCTCCCTCACCGTATCCTTTGGGGCGTTGGGGGGGGGGAGAACCTGAGCTGTGTCCCCAGTGGCAGCTGCCTCCCTTCCTTCCTTTCCTTAACTCTGGCTCCAGGCATTCAACAACCTGGAGAGTTTGGTCTTCGGCAAAGGGTTCCAAGCCAAAATATTCCCAGAGAGTAAGTGCCCAGCCGTGCCTGGGGAGGGGGATAGGGATCACATTTGTAGCTCCCAGGTAATTAAAAGAAACAGCAAGACCCAAGGGGATTGGGGTGGGGGCAGGGGTCTGATTATTCCTGAGACCCTGGATCTGCAAAGAGCCGCCCTGCTGAGAGTCCAGTGCCGCACTGAGCAGACACACTTCCCCCTGCCCCCTTTGGGACCCCAGCCCTGCCCTGGGAAAATCCTCCCAACACTGCACTCCCATTGGGACCCTAACCCTGCTCTGGGGTTCCCACGTGCTGCTCCCCTCCTTGGGGGAGGCTGGCTTGCCAATGCAGTATGCCCAGGGCAGACACTCACTGCCACTCAATTTCTCCCCTTCTCTCTTCTCCAGTCCTCGTCTGTCTCTTACTCGCTCTCTTTGCATCAGGCCTCATCCACAGAGTGTGTGTGACCACCTGGTATGTAGAAAGCCCATCCCGGTGTGGTAGCAGGGAACAGGTCCCCTCAGGTCTCAAGTGGGGGGAGGACATTGCCCTGGGGAGCACTAACATCCAGCCCCTGCTCTAAGAAGGTGCCATCAGGGCTGAAGAGACCTGCTGGGCCTTACAAAGCTCCTTTCCCCAGCTGGCAGTGCTGACCCTGTACCGGGCGAGGGGGGTGGGGCCAGCAGGATTGCTCCCTGGCTGGGCATGGGGCTGGTGGGGCTGCCACTGTGCCAGGCAAGGGGTCGCAGGGATGGCAGGGTCGTTCCCCGGCTGGTAACAAAGCACAGAATTGTATGTCTGGCTCTGACTCCTGGTCCATCATGCCCAAGATTGTCTCCACCAGGCCAGTGCCAGCTGCTTCAGAGGAAGGGGGCAGTACCCTGCAGTAGCTGGAGGAGGGGTAAGCCGCCCCCAGCCTGGTCTCTAATAGCTGGAGCTTGGCTCCAGGCCCAGAGAGAGCTCATGTGGGGAGCAGGTATGGGCAAGGGATGGTGCTGACCGGCCTGTCCTCCTCTCTCCTCCCAGCTTCATCTTCTCCATGATTGGCCTCTACTACATCAACAAGATTTCCTCCACGCTCTACCAGTCTGCAGCACCCATGGTGGCGCCCGCCAAGGCCATTGGCAAAGGCAAGAAGAGGAATTGATGGCCCCTCCCATCCAGCCTGCCCAGGACTCTGGTACACCCAATAAAACGCTCTTTGTAACCTCTGGTCAGCAGCTCCTGTGGGTTCCTTGGCCTCGCTGGCTGTGAGCACGCCTGCTCCCCTTGCCCAGGGCCCAGCTCCCTGCATGTTCACGCCAGGGCGGAGTGCTGGCCGGCGGGTGACAGGGCGAGGTCTGTCTTTGTGCCCTACGGGCAGCAGAGCCACTCTACACAGATGGCTGAGTGTGGTGGCTTCATTCTGTGCAATACCCAGCAGTGTCCAGCAGGAGGCACTGTGGTATTGGCAATGATTCTGCATGCCCAGGAGATGAGACAGAAAACATGGTGGTTGAACACATGGGCAGCACCGGCCAAGGCCGCTGGTGGCGCCGCCTTCTGTCGCCCTGCAAACCCCAGGCTGCTCTGCCTGCCCCCCATGAATCCTCTAGCCCCCAGGGAACAGCTCATTCCACAGGAGGAGAGGGGTCAGCGGAGGGCACTGCCTCTCGGCTGCAATTAATCGCATTCCGGGGGAATCCAGTGCCTGCTCTGTTTGTTCTGTAACAGACCTAGCACTCCTACCTGGGAGGCAGGCAGGGGCCCTGGGTGATGGAGTCCTTATGAGTGGGACTTTCCCAAGAGCCAGCGCCTCCCCAGGAGCAAGGATGGGCTGCCCCCTCTCTGGCTCCAAGCTTGTGATGTTTAGGATTCCATCAGCACCCGGAGCCATCTGCTGCCAAACCCACGGGCAGTCCTAGCCCCCTCCCCTCTCCAGTTCTCTTCTAGGGACATCTCTCTTCCTTGTTACCAGCCTCTGCAAAGCGTGTGTACAGGGCGAGCATATCTCCCAAAGGGGAAATTGGTCACCACGTGGGGCTGGCCGGAGCTCCTCTCCCCACGTGGGGCTGGCCTGAGCCGATTGCCTGAGCCCTGCTTGCCTACTGTGTGAGGCTGGGGCTGGCGTCTCTGCGGAGTCACTCAAGTGCTGCCTCCTCCCTGGGCAGGGCTGGATTTGCTCCCTTCCCCCCCCCACCCCACGTGTTCCGCCACACCCCACTTTTTTGACAAATGTGGGCATTTGTCCCGTTTGTCTTTGACAACTGATCAAGTTGGCAAGAGCAAACGGGACAAATGCCCACTTTTGCCAGAAAAGTCAGGATGGCTGAGACAGGCTTAAAGAAGGGGCTGTCCCAGCCAGAATGGGCTGTAGGGTCACCCTAGGGGTGTAGCAGAGACGCTCTACCATAAACTGCATTGAAACCATTCCCCAGACGGGAGCCAAATCACACTTACTGTGCCTGAGGGGAGCTGGGAACAGCTGAGCCCTGCTGGCTGCTGCTGACTCAGTGTGTGGCCCCAGGCCTTGGCTGCACCTGTGTCTGCTACCCCACCTGCAGTGATCACAGGCGCTCACCCCGCTCCTGGGGGGGCTGGCGGGATTAACGGTCTGTTCCAGAGGGGCTGGGATGGGAGCGGCCGGCCTCCTGCAAGTCAGGTTCTTTGCAAAGGGCAGCGTAAGGCTGAACCTGCCTCTCCCCTTGGAGTCCGAGGGGGGGTCTGACTAAACCAGGCCTGCTGAACAAAGGGTCTGTCTGCCTGCCTGGGATAGCCCAGACAGGCTGTGACTCAGTGGGGGGAGGGGAGCCTGGCAGCCCCCCTTTGCCCAGCTACAGGGAGTGGGAATGTGCTGACGGTGTCTGTCTAGACCTGCAAGGCGAGGAAGAGCCCAGCAGGGCCGGGCAGGTAGGTGCAGGCCCTGGCTCCAGCAGGGGTTTAGGCTGGTGCGTATGTGCAGCGTCTCCAAGTGGGTCACGGCTGCAGCTGGCAGAGGGTGGGCCCAGCGCTCCCAGTCGCCTGGAGAGCCCATTCCCTCAGGGCTGAGCTGTCGCTCCCCAGAGCCTCTGCCCTCTGCGTTTATCCAGGCGACAGGAGCTCCCGGCTGGCCCCAGGAGCTGGGTCCCTCCAGGGCCACAGGACGATGACTCCAGAGCCTTTCTGGCGGGGCAGAGGCGTGGCCATTGGCTAGGAGGGACCAACCCCCATCTCCCTGCCCTGGCCAGGCACCCGCCCTGTTCAGGAGCATGTTGCTCACTGTCCCTGGTCCCGCTTTGCTCCAGCTGCTGGGCCGGGCCCACAAGATGCTGCTATGCCAGCTTCTTTCAAGAGGCAAAGCATTTACTCAGGCTCCTGTGCCAGCACTTGGCAGGAGAACAAAGGCACCTTCCCACCCACTTCCTCCCAGCACATTCCCCAGCCCTGCCATATCCCTGGCCCACAGGGGCAGATGGGAGCCTCTCCCTGTGCAGGGTGGGTCCAGGAGGCTGCCAGGCCCTAAGCTGCTGTCAGACACTAGGCTGAGCCCAGGAGCCCTGGGATCATGGTGCTGTTGCAGCAGAGCCCACCTGGTTCCTGGCCTCTCCAGGTAGCAGGGGTGTCCCTGCCTGGCTGGAGCTGACCCTCCCTGCCCCACCAAAGCTACGCAGCTCAGCCAGGGGCCTTGCGCCTCTCTGCAGCTCCCTTGGGGATTGGCTCACTTCCCCTACTCTCAGGCTTCTTGCTTGGCATCGAAGCTGAGGAGGAAGAGAGCAGAGATCCAACGCTCCCTCTCCCTGCCTGGGCTGGGGCCATGGTGCCTGGGAGAGGGGGCAGGGACTCCAGTCTAGGCCCAGTGGGTGCTGCAGGCCCCAGGGCAGGAGCAACGCTGGGGGGTGTCACTGACGCAGGCCCCTGCTCTCCTATCTCGGGGGTGAATTGGGCCCACCAGCAGAGCCCCCTGGCCAGGGGAGGGGCAGCCCTGTGTCAGTTCAAGGCCTGGTGCGTAGAGACCGCAGAGCCAGGCCTGGGCAGAGGTTCTCTGGCCCCAGGCTGCCTAGACCTGCTCTCCGGGACACGCTGCCCCGTGTTTGGTTTGTCAGAAGCCTGGGCTGGGCCAAGGTCCGGGGGGAGCTGTTGGAACAGGGCGGTTATGGCGACATCAGCAACCTGACCCCTACGGTGACGGGGTAGCAGAGGTCCCAGGCAGCTATCAGCTGGCAACAGAGAGAATGGGGCAGGCCTGCTGTGGCTCTGGCTCCCTGCTCCCTCTGAGCATGGCCAGCGCACTCAAGCTGCAGCCCAGTTCGTCCCGATATTTAGGCGTTTGTCCCGCATCCCGACTGATCTTTGGTCAGGATGCAATTTGTCCTGATATTTCGCAGGACTCTGTTTTGCTTTGCTCCGCCAGCGACCCCCCCCCCCCATGTGTCCCGATATTTTCTTCCTCTCATCTGATCACCCTAGGCCCAGTCCTGCTGGGGGGAGTTGTTCCATCCAAGCCCCCCAGTCTCTTCACCTACAGCCTCTGCCCCAGGGCCAATAGGCTCATCTCCGGATGCTGGTGACTCAAAGGGTGGGAGCTTGGGGGGATGGAGGAATAGAGCCAAGAGCCAGCAGGACTTTAGTCCGTGCCCGTAGCTCTCTGGGCAGGGACTGTCTCCGGCTGCGTGTGCAGCACCTGGCGCAGCAGGGCCAGACCCTGACTGGGGCTTCAATGCTGCAGCAATACCTCAGCAAGGAGGGGAAGTCCCTTTACCTGGCGCTGGGAGATTCCCCCTCCTCTGACTGGGCCCCACAAGGCAGGCAGGGGAGCTGCAGGAATGGCTGTGGCTGGAGGGCTCAGAAGGGAACACAGTAATTGGGGGGGGGGGGGGAATCTGTGCTCATGTTCCCTGCCAGAGGGGCGAGGGGAGGGTCGCAGGCTGCAGGAGGAGACATTGCCTTTGGCCTGGGAGCCTGGGCTCAGTCCTACTCAGGCTCCCTGGGGGAGTCTCCTGCTAATTAGCTGCACATTCCTGCAGAGATGCCCTGGGGGCAGGTGAGGGGCCAGGCTGCAGCTGATGGAGCCCTCCCCTCCCCTCCTCCCCCACTGCTGCCCTGGATGATGCCTGAGCTACTCAGTCCCCCTGCCTGGGGGTTGCCCCCCCCTCACCCTTGGAGCCAGCAGGGCTGGAGGCACCAGGCCCATCCCTGCGCTGCAGTGGGGTGTGTGTGTGTGTGAGACCCACATACCCCGAGGGCATTTCACATCTGTACCTGTGAGGTCTCTGCCTGCCAGGACGCCCTCTCCCTCCCAGGTCAGGTGTGCACACACACACCCCGCCCCATGGCCGCTGTCCCCTCCATCCCTGGCTCTCACCGGACAAGGAGGAAACCAGATGTTTCCTGCTGCTGCTACCTCTTCGCTCCCAGCCGCGACAAACAAGGAATCCGGCTGCTTCCTCTAGGACTGGCTGGGAGCCCGAGGAAACAAGCAGGCAAAACAGGCAACACGGCATGGGGAGGCGGCTAGGGGTCCTGCTAAGGGTCCCTTTTGTCCCCACCCCCGAAACCCACTGAGGTACAGGCACCACTGCGACCCAGGGCATCACTAGCGCTCTGGGCATGGCGGGGCCCTCAGGTGCAGGGCATTGCAGCAACCCCCCCAATATCCCTGCCAAAGGGTCTCAGGACTGGGGTCTCTGGTGGGGGCCGTGCTGCCCCCATGGGGTCTGTGCAGGGGCAGGAGCTGTGGAGCTCTGCACCCCATGACCAGCTCTCCCTCTCCCTGAAGTTCCTGCTGTTGGGATGGCGGCGGCTGCTGCCCTTGGCTCCCAGACCTTCCTGTGCGTCACCCTGCCCTGTGTGTCAGTGAGAACGCACAAGCTACCCGTTCCCAGTGCCCCGTGACCGGGGCCCGGCTTCGCTTCCCAGGGAGAGGTGGGCAAGGAGGGATCTAGGCACCCCCGCACAGCCAGCGCCAGGCAGCTCCACCAGCTCCACTAACCTTCTGTAGTGCCAAGGAGCCAGGCAGCCCCTGTGCAGGGCTGGTGGACCCTGAGCTTGGGATGCTGAGACTATAAACCCGGCACTTGCAAGGGAATCCAGTACTGCATTGGGGACCTGGGGGGCAGGATGGGTCACCCAGTGCCAGGGGACAGGAGGGCAGTGTGAGGCAGGAGGGTCCAGTGTGGGCCACCCAGTTCCAGGGTGGAGGGGTAGGGAGGGACATTTGGGGGGCAGGGCGCAAGGCTGGGCACCCAGTTCCAGGGGTGGGGGAATTATTAGATTAGATGGTCCATGACACAACTCAGTGTTTCCACATTTCTTGCTCTTTTCATAGACCCATAGATATGTGGGGCTGGAAGGGATCTCACAAAGTCATCAAGTCCAGTTCCCTGCACTGAGGCAGGACCAAGGCAACTTAGACCATCCCTGACAGGGGTTTGTCCAACCTGTTTCTAACCCTGCCCCCCGCTCACAGGGATTGCATAACCCCCCTCGGACGCCTGTTCCAGAGCTTAACTCCCCTGAGAGTTAGGAAGATTTTCCTAGCGAACCTAAATCTCCCTTGCTGTGGATTAAGCCCATCATTGCTTGTCCTACCTTCAGTGGATGTGGAGAACAATTGATAAGAACATAAGAATGGCCATACTGGGGCAGACCAAGGGTCCATCTAGCTAAGTATCCTGTCTCCCCACAGTGGCCAATGCCAGATGCCCCAGAGACAGGGAATCATCAAGTGATCCATCCCATCACCCACTCCCAGCCCTTTTTTAAGAGCCCTTAACACAGGGGTTTTCAAACTTTTTTTATGAGTGACCCCTTTCACACAGCAAAACTCTGAGTGTGACACCCCCCCCCCGTTATAAATTCAAAACGGGAGGAGGGGCAATTTAATTTAATGGAGGCTTGGGGCTCTCAGCCACACGGAGCTGACAGCTGGCAACCCCCATGTAACCACCTTGTGGGTTATGCCCCCCCGTTTGAGAACTCCTGCCTTAACATACATGAAGGCTGTTCTCAGGTCCCTCCCCTCCGTCCTCTTTCCCCAAGACTGAACATGCCCCGTTTTTTAACCTTTCCTCTGTCCTAGGTCCGGTTTTTTAAACCTTCGATTGGGTTTGTTGCACCTCACAGGACTCTCTCCAATTTGTCCCCATCTCTCCTGAAGTGTGGTGCTCAGAACTGGACTCAGTTCTCCAACTGAGACCTTGGCAGTGCTGAGCAGAGCAGGACAATTACCTCCTGTTAATGCCGCCCAGAATAGGAGCAGCCTTTTTGCAACTGCTTCACATTGTTGACTCACCTTCAATTTGTGACCCGTTCTAACCCCCAGATCCTTTGCAGCAGTACAGCCTCCTAGCCAATTAGTCCCCATTTTGTAGTTGGGCATTTTAATTTCCCTTCCTAAGTGAAGCACTTGGCATTGGCTTTATTGAATTTCAGCTTGTTGATTTCAGACCAATTCTGTAATTCTCTTGTAGTCGGTTTCCATGGCAGCGTCATCTTTCTCCATGGTTTTCTTATATGTCACCCCTGGTCCTGCTCTCTTCTGCCCTCCCGCAAGTGGTACCATTCAAGGCCTTGTCTAGAAATACATTTCTTTTTTTTTACATGCCCAAGCCGCTTCAGCCTCCTTGCTCAGACCATTGTCTGTGCAGTCTGCTGGCCGGCCTGGGGCGGCCCCCTTGTCGGCTACGTACCCCGCGGCAGGTGCCCGGTGCCCCTCGCGGACTCACCCAGCAGCATCGGCCAAGCTTCAGAAGCACGTGCCGGTGTGGGGCTCCCAGGAACACGGCGTCCCTGCGCGGAGCTCCTTGCAAACAGGCACCCGGTGGGGCCCCGACCCGAGGGGGGCCCCCAGCCCCGGGGGGGGAAAGGGGGGCCCCAGTCCCAGGGGCACAGTCCAGTGCACGAGGTGGAGCCAGGCAGGGCAGGGGGCTCCCAGTGGGGGGGGGCGAGGGGGGCTCCCACTCCCGGGGGTCACTGGGGGAGGCCGCACGGGGCAGCCCCGCCCTGGCGGCTCAGGCTCCCGAACTCCAACTCCCAGAAGGCCGCGGGCCGAGCACACCGCCCACCTGCCGCGGCGCCTGAGAGTGACGTCAGCTCCGCGACGGGAGAGGCCGCTGGCAGCTGAGCGGGGAGGCCGGTGAGGGGGGGGGTCTCGGGGCCCAGCGGGAGCATTGGGGCTGGGGGGGTGTATCGGGACTGGGGGGTATCGGGGCCCAGCGGGGCTGGGGGGTATTGTGGCGGGGGGGGTATCGGGACTGGGGAGGCTAGTGGGGGGTATCAGGGCCCTGCAGGGGTGGGCAGGTATTGGGGCCGGGGGCGTGTATCGGGGCCCGGCAGGGCTGGGGGGTATCGGGGGTGGGCAGGTATTGGGGTGGGGGTATTGGGGCCCAGTAGGGCTGGGGGGTATTGGGGCAGGGTGTGTGTATCGGGGCCTGGCAGGGCTGGGGGGTCTAGGGTGCTGGGGAGGCTAGTGGGGGGTATCAGGGCCCTGCAGGGGTGGGCAGGTATTGGGTCGGGGGCGTGTATTGGAGCCCGGCAGGGCTGGGGGGTATTGGGGCTGGGCAGGTATTGGGGTGGGGGTATTGGGGCCCAGTAGGGCTGGGGGGTATTGGGGCAGGGGGTGTGTATCGGGGCCTGGCAGGGCTGGGGGGTATCGGGTGCTGGGGAGGCTAGTGGGGGGTATCAGGGCCCTGCAGGGGTGGGCAGGTATTGGGTCGGGGGGGGGTATTGGGGCCCGGCAGGGCTGGGGGGTATTGGGGGGGGGTGTATCAAGGCCTGGCAGGGCTGCAGCAGGTATTGGGGGGGGGGCCCGATGCGCTGTTGCTCACCTGCTCTCTGCGCCTCTCTTGCAGCCCATCCTGCACCCAGAGACTCGGCTGCGCGCACCATGACCAAGCTGGTGCAGTGGCTGTGCGGACTGGCCCTGCTGGGCACTGCCTGGGCCACCCTGGCCTTAGACCCCCTGGGCCTCCACCTCCCTCTGCCCTGCCAGCAGGTGCTCTGGCCTTTCCCCGTGTACCTGCTGGTGGCTTTCGGCTGCTACTCCCTGGCGACCATTGGCTACCGCCTGGCTACGTTCAATGACTGTGAGGCTGCGGCAAAGGAGCTTCAGGAGCAGATCAGAGAGGCCCGGGCGGACCTGAGCCGGCGAGGGCTGAAGTTCTGACCCGCGGGGTGGGGAGGCTGCACCCCAGGGAGCTGGGCGGCTCACCTCGCTTGGATTAGCACAATAAAGAATCAGTTTGTGTAGCTGAGCCTTGCTGGTAGCCTGGGGAAGGGCCATCGCAGGTGGGCTCTGGGTGGGTGCCTGCTGCGGCAGGGGGCTGGTCCAGCCGCTCAGGAGAACAGGGCAGGTGACACGTGGCGCTGGGTGCATGAGTGGGGTGGGGACTCCATGGTGATGGTAATTAGAGGCAGTCAGTGCCGCAGCTTGCTGCTCGGGGACTCCCTTCACTCCTGCAGCCAGGCCCCCGGTGCAGTACCTAGCTGCTCTCACAAGCAGACAGGGCCAGGGTTTGGATGAGAGTCCCAGGAATCACCCACGTCACTCCCTGGGTTTCTTGCTGGGCGTGACTCACTGACGGGTGCTCTTCCCTCTGAGTCAGCGGCACGGAGCACTGTGCTGCTCTGTGTCAGATGCAGGGTGCAAGCAAGGACCTGAGCACTGTCCTAGGGAGGTGGGTAATCCTGTACTGTCTCCTTCAGTCCCCTGAGGGTGGCACTGCTTGGGCTAGCCACCCCCAGGCGACTGTCTGAGCCCAAGCTCCCTACACCCCGCACACTGACTCCCCTGGTTACTCGTAGCGGGAAGCTGCAGAGACTCCTGTACCTTCCCCTCTCCCTAGGGGCCCCTCCCTGGCTCTCAGCAGTCAGTGGGCATTAAATCAGGGCTGTGGGGGGCTGTCGATCAGACCGAATGCCAAGGCTGCAGCCTCCCCCAGCTCAGGCTCCAGCATGCTGTCTGGGCGCTGGGTGACGCTGCTGGCCTGGGGATGTGGGAGTGGGAGGAGTTGTCATTTCCAGGGTGGGGTGGGCCGGGCGGTGCTAGCGAGAACCTTTCTTCCATGGCCCGGAGACTTTCACAGGCTGATTGAAGATGATGAGCAAGTTCAGCAGGGTTTTGTACAGCCCCCTGCACTCCAGAAGGCAAAGGGGGAGGCTGCTTCCTTCAGGGAATCCCTTGCTCCTGAGTAGCCCAACAGCCCCAGCCATGGGCTGTCTCCCAGGCTGGCACAGTCCCTGCAGGGCCCATGTGGCTCCCCACAGCCAGAGGGGTGGGGCTGCTGCCTGTGTGACACACGCTGGGGCCTGCCTCCCTGGCAGACTCCCTGGGTTCCTTGCATACCAGCCAAAGGACTTTCTTGTTCTTAATTATTGGCTGCGCATCCTTCTGCGAAAGGAGCAGTTGATATCAAAGGCAGGAATGGGGCTAATTAGCAGGAGCAACTAATTAGCTGCTTCCTGAGCAACCGTGGCAGCAAGGAAGGCGGGACAGGCAGTTCGTTGCAGTCTCGTCCGTGCGTGGCCTGGCAGCGCCTGCCTTGAGCAGCTGGCTCAGCTGAGGGACACTCCCCAGCTCCCAGTGTCACCCTGGCTGGGGCCCTGCAGGGTGGAGACTGAGGGAGGGAGGGGGCTTGATGGAGCCTGATGGGGACTCCCAGCAGCAGGCCACCCTGTCGAGCCCCAGCCCAGGGCAGAGAGGAGCTGCCCTCGCCAGGATGATCCTGTACATCTTGCGTGTTGCCGGGTAACAGGAGTCGGATCTGCCAGCAGCCACCCCATCCTCTCGGCTCCCTGGGGGCACAGCCAGGATCAGAACAGCCCCGTCAGCACAGGCTGGAGGGGAAGGGGAGCTGCTCTTTGGAGCAGGTTGATCCAAACGTGGCTGTCCCTTCAGCCCCAAGTAGGAGCAGGCTGTTTCCCAGGCGCCCACGTGTTTGGACACGATGTCCCATGTGACCCTCCAGGGCTTCCCGGGACAGGGCACCCATTGACTTGGGGAGGGGCTTGCAGGGTCAGGCCATAGGGTAGCCCCCCCTCTTGCTCTTTCTCCTCTGCCTTAAACTGAGCTGGGAGGGGGGCCCAGTTCCCAGTAACGGCACCAGGGCTGGGGGTTTGAGTGTGCCTGGGCTGTTGGTTGTATCCTCCCGTGTACCCACCAAGTTTTGGGGGGCACCACGGGGTGCAGGCCCTGCACAGCCCTGGCCTGCTCTCCGTGCCTAGGAGTGCCCAGAGCTGAGGAAACAGGCACCACACTCTGGCTTTGATTTATTAAAAGGCACTTATGCTCCTACAAAACCGCAATACAAACCAAGGCACCCAACAGAGCAGAGGGCAGCCCCCCAGCACCGCACTTGGCTCCCACCACAGCCCCCCTGGAATGGCTGAGCACAGCAAGGAGGAAGAGAGTCCCCAGAGCTGGCCAGGTGCATGGGGGAGGCAGGGGCACTGCTGCAGTGCCAAAGGCACTATTCCCAATCAAGCAAACTAATGAAAAATGAAAATGGCTGGAGGTAGAGGAGAGCTGGGGGGGGGCGGGGGAGCCATCCCTTGTGGCAAGGGGCAGCTGGGAAGGCAGCCATGGCTCCTCAGAGCCCCCCAGGAGCAGCAGAGCCCCAGGGAGGGGGCAGTACCCGTGTAGGCTCTCTGGCTAAGGCAGGCCTAAGGGGCAGCTGGCAGGGGCAAGGGTGGTAGAATCACAGTGTGAGCATTGGCTCCTTCTCCCTTCATTGGTCAGTGAACATACTGGGGGGAGGGAAATCATTTGGGCTGAGGAGCTGGGTCTGCACCTGCCGCCGGCTCCCCACCTCAAGGGCTCAGTGAGGCTCCTTCCTGCCCCAGGACGGTGGAGACAGCAGGTTCCAGGTCTCAGGCCTGCAGGGGCTTGTAAAGCTTGTCATGGTCCGGAGGGAATTGCCAGAATAACCAGAACCGCAGGATGCTGGTGACTATCCCGGGGATGTTAGGGACCTGAGTGGGAAGGGAACGGGGGTGGGAGGCACAGAGAGAGGAGAGCTATGAATCTTGCAGCAGTTTTACTGTCCCTCATGCCCCCTCCTCCCCCCCAAGCTGCTCCATCAGCCACGTGTCATGGGGAAGCTGTTTCGGCTGCCTGCCAGCCAATTAATTCAAATCAGTCTCCATCGCCCTGAGCGCGGGTCACGGGGCAGCGCAGGGGGCTCCGCAGGATGGCTCGGGAACAGTGCCCAATGCTCGCTGGGGGTCTGGGCCTGCACCCCGAGATTCCCAGGGCAGCCCTCCCACGTGGCAGTGAACGGCGGGGCGCCTTCCCCCCCCGCCAAACCGCACTCACCATGATGTAGAGGTCGCTGAGCTGGAAGCCATACAGCGTCCAGCTGGCTGAGGCCAGGAAGGTGGCCACAGTCAGCGGGAAGGACAGGCACCGGGTCGACCTGGTCCGGACGATCTTGGCCTGTAGGGGACACAGCATAGAATCATAGAATCTCAGGGTTGGAAGGGACCTCAGGAGGTCATCTAGTCCAACCCCCTGCTCAAAGCAGGACCAAACCCAACTAAATCATCCCAGCCAGGGCTTTGTCAAGCCTGACCTTAAAAACCTCTAAGGAAGGAGATTCCACTACCTCCCTAGGTAACCCATTCCAGTGCTTCACCACCCTACTAGTGAAAAAGTTTTTCCTAATATCCAACCTAAACCTCCCCCTCTGCAACTTGAGACCATTACTCCTTGTTCTGTCATCTTCTACCACTGAGAACAGTCTAGATCCATCCTCTTTGGAACCCCCTTTCAGGTAGTTGAAAGCAGCTATCAAATCCCCCCTCATTCTTCTCTTCTGCAGACTAAACAATCCCAGTTCCCTCAGCCTCTCCTCATAAGTCATGTGCTCCAGCCCCCTAATCATTTTTGTTGCCCTCCGCTGGACTCTCTCCAATTTATTCACATCCTTCTTGTAGTGTGGGGCCCAAAACTGGACACAGTACTCCAAATGAGGCCTCACCAGTGCTGAGTAGAGGGGGATGATCACATCCCTTGATCTGCTGGAAATGCCCCTACTTATACAACCCAAAATGCCATTAGCCTTCTTGGCAACAAGGGCACACTGTTGACTCATATTCAGCTTTTCGTCCACCGTAACCCCTAGGTCCTTTTCTGCAGAACTGCTACCCAGCCATTCGGTCCCTAGTCTGTAGCAGTGCATGGGATTCTTCCGTCCTAAGTGCAGGACTCTGCACTTGTCCTTGTTGAACCTCATCATATTTCTTTTGGCCCAATCCTCTAATTTGTCTAGGTCCCTCTGTATCCTATCCCTACCCTCCAGCGTATCAAGCTCAGGGCACTGAGGGGAGACCCCAGCCAGGGCTCCTCCCAGAGTAACAGCTGTCTCCTGCGAGGCTGTGGGGTCAAGGAAGAACCAGAGCTGAGTGACCTGCCAGGTTCTCCCCTGGGCTCCCCACTCCAAGGCCTCCAAGCTGAGGGGCCCTGCACCTCACCTGCAGGAGCCCAAAGGCCCCAGCATGCGCTGCTCTGCCCCGAACCAGCAGAACGCCCCCCAGGGGCAGTGAGGCAGCCCATGCCCCAGGCCAGCACCCCCTGAGGGAGCCACACGCACCAGGTCAGCCAGGGGCGAGAGGTACATGCTGATGGTGAAGACGCTGCAGAAGAGCCCCAGGCGGGCCAGGCGCACGGCCACATCGGGGATGAGGAGGTTGAAGTAGCAGTAGCCGAGGATCAGCACCCCCAGCAGGGCCGCGCTCTGCAGCAGAACCCGGCGCTGGGGGAGGGAAGAGGGCAGTCAGGGCCAATCACACGAAGGCACAGGAAACCCACTCCCAAGAAATGTCACTGCCGGACCCCGCCCCAGGCACCTCCCTCCCCATGCCAACTCCTCCCTTTCACAGGAATCCCTCCGAGCGAGCCCGCCCGTTCCCCGGCACCTCCCACCCACGCCAGCCCCCTGGAGCCCTCCCCAGCGAGGGACTTGCTCTCCACCCACCTTCTCGGGGCTGAAGTAGAAGTACACCAGGATGTAAAGGGTCTGCAGTGCCGCCCCGATGGTGTTCACCGTAATCAGCGTCCAGTCCTGCTTCAGGCACCCGTAGCTCAGCCAGCTCAGGTTGCTGCAAGGGGAGACCAGGCTGGGTGGTCACCGGCGCTGCTGCCTGTGGGGTGGGGAGCCCCTCCAGCACCGGAGCACGTCCCCACAGGTGAACCTCCCAGAGCATGTGCTCCCCCCACTGTACAAGCCGCTGGAGCATGTGCCCTGCCCAGCTGTTGTCCAAGCCCCCCTCCACTTGAGCCCCAACTCCACCAACCACATGACCCTCCGGCCTGCGCCCCCTCTGTCCCCTCATATCAGCGGGGGCTGGACATACTTTATATCGGTGGTAAGGAAGGGCAGGAACTGGATATTCTCCACGCTCTGTGTCCGAAACATCTGGCGCAGGTCAGTCCTAGAGATAAGAGATGTGAGAGATGCCTCCCATCCCCCCAAGTCCGAGGGGCCCCAACCCCCCAAGTCTGAGAGGGCATAGCTGCAGTGGCTGCGTCCAGGGTGGCACTCAGAAGCAGTGCTGCCATTTGCTGTTTTTCAGCCTTGGTGTCAGATGGTTACAGGACTGGTGGGGCCGGCTCTGGACCCAGCGTTGCCCTGGGGCAGCGCCCAGCTGCGTTACCGCTCTAGGGACTGGTGCACCCCCAGGGACGGGCCAGGCCCCCACTGTGACGGGGCCTCCTCCCCAGCCAGCTCACCCCCACGACGGGATAACTCTAGCGCTGGCAGCGCCTCCACCCGCTAGCGCTGCGTCCGCACGCGGGGCTGCATGAACCAGCTGCAGTGGGACGGATAAACCGGGGTAACTTCCTCGCGCCGGCAAGGCACCAATTCCCAGCCCTCACGACTGCAGAGAAATGCTGGCAAATGGAACCCGCCTCTCCCCAGCCATGGCCAGCAAAGAAATGGTCCCAAAGTCGCTCTTTTAAAAAGCCTTGTGACTGTTGACAGCTCGGTGCTGGTCAAACTGCAGCGGCCCAGCCACGCCAGGTGCTGCCCACGCGAGTCACGGCCTATGCCACAGGGCTGGGTGCCGGGTAGCCACTGGGAATGGAAGGAGCCCCCAGGGGCAAGTTCCTGTGTCCATAGGGCTGAGAGGGGCCGGCACCTGTGCTGCCAACCCACAGCGATGCCCAGCCCCCCCAGTGCCTAGTAATCCATAGCACCCCAGCCCAGCCCCAGCAACCCCCAGCCTCTTGGAACCCACAGCGCTTCCCAGCGCAGCCCCCAGCAACCCCCAACACCCCCAGTAACCCTCAGTAACCCACAACATCCCTAACTCCCAGCAACCCACAACCCCCAGTAACCCCCAACTGCCGGTAACCCCAACAACCCCCAGCCTCTTGGAACCCCCAGCTCTTCCCAGCGCAGCCCCCAGCAACCCCCACCCCCAGTAACCCCCAGCAACCCCCAACACCCCCAACCCTCAGTAACCCACAACATCCCTAACTCCCAGCAACCCCCAACCCCCAGTAACCCCCAATTGCCAGTAACCCCAACAACCCCCAGCCTCTTGGAACACACAGGTCTTCCCAGCAACCCCCAGCACCCCCAGCACCCCCAACCCTCAGTAACCCACATCCCCAACCCCCAGTAACTCCAAGCAACCCCCAACCCCCCCAACCCCCAGCAACCCCCAACCTTCAGTAACCCACAACATCCCCAACCCCCAGCAACCTCCAACACCCCCAACCCTCAGTAACCCACAACACCCCCAACCCCCAGTAACTCCCAGCAACCCACAACCCCCAGTAACCCCAACAACCCCCAGCCTCTTGGAACCCACAGCTCTTCCCAGCGCAGCCCCCAGCAACCCCCAACACCCCCAGTAACCCACAACATCCCTAACTCCCAGCAACCCCCAACTGCCGGTAACCCCAGCAACCCCCAGCCTCTTGGAACCCCCAGCTCTTCCCAGCGCAGCCCCCAGCAACGCCCCGTAACCCGCCGCCCGGCGCCTGTCGCGGCCGCGGACCCGGAAGCGGAGCGGGCCCGGCCCGGCTCGGCTCGGCCCGGCCGCACTCACAGGCCCGCGGCGAACATGCCGAGGGTGCAGGCGATGCAGGCCCCCGAGAGCAGCGGCAGCGGCGGGTCCATGCTGGGCTGCGGCCGGCGGGAGCCGAGACTGGGGCCGCCCAGGCCGGGCCCAGCCGGGACCCGCCCCCGGCACCTCCCCGGGCCGGACACTCCAGGGAGCGGGACCGCCGGGCCCCCGCCCGCCACGGCCCCCTCGGTGTCCCCACAGCCCCCGGGTCACCCCACAGCCCCCCCCGCCCCCGGGTCACTCCCCGGCCCCCCGTGTCACCCCACAGCCCCCCCTCGGTGTCCCCACAGCCCCCCGTGCCACCCCCCCGTGCCCTCTCGGTGTCCCCACAGCCCTCAGGTCACCCCCCGGCCACCCGGGTCACCCCTAGCCCCCCCTGCACCCCTGTGTCATCCCACAGCTCCCGGGTCAACCCCTGGACGCCCGGGTCACCCCACAGCCCCCCCCACACCCCCTCGGTGTCTCCACAGCCCCCGGCCCCCTGGATCATGCCACAGCCCCCCCACACCCCCTCCGTATCCCCATGCCCCTGTGTCACCCCACAGCCCCCCCGTGGCACATGTCACCCCACAGCCCCCTGTGTCACCCCCAGCGCCCCCCTTGGTATCCCCACGCCCCCGTGTCACCCCCCCCAGCACCCCCCTCAGTATCCCCGTGCCACCCCCCAGCACCCCCTTCAGTATCCGCACACTCCTGTGTCAGCTCATAGCCCCCCATGTCACCCCACAGCACCCCCAGCTCACCTCAGTATGACACCATAGCACCCCAGCCCCTCTGAACACCCCCATGTCACCCCCAATACAGTGCCACCCCTCAGCACCCCCAGTCCCACTCAGTATAACGCCCCCCCAACAATCCCCCCACGGCCCCATCACACACCCAGCCCCCGTCACTCCTCCACTGCCCCTCATTGCCCATAAACACCCATGCTATCTCACACATGCCCAGCAACCCCCCTCCCCGCTGTCACCCCCAGCAGCACCATCTCCAGTCGCTCCCCCAGGGCATTACCACCTCAGTGCCCCCCACTTATACGCCCTGTACTTCCATCCCCTGACACTTCCAGATATTCCCCCAATCCTTGCCTACCTCCCAAAATCACTGCTACCCATAACAGCCCTCTCTGGGTGCCCCCAGATATTGCCAGCCCAGCCCCCGCCCCATCACCCTCAGATCCGCCCCCATGGGGCAGAGGGGAGCAGCGGGGAACCCTGTGGTCCTGGGCTTTGGGATGCGGGGAAATGGTCCCCCATGACCCCAGGTGCAGGCTGGTCCAGAGAGAGGATGATGTCCCTAGGGCAGGGGGCACCGATGGCTCAGGTCATGTTTAATTGCTGCCAGAGAGCCAGGACTCCTGGGTTCAGTTCCTATGCAGCCTGGGGTGACTCACTGCCCCTTTCCCAAGTTTCCCAGCCTGTCTGCAAAGTGGGGGAGGTGGAGCCTGACTCACCTACCTCCCGGGCTGGGAGCCACAGCCCTGGCTGCAAAGTGGCTAGAGCCAGAGCCACAAAAGTAGCTCGATGGGTTCCCTGAATGGAAGTTGGGAGCCAGGAGCTGGGCCTGGTGTCACTGCTGCTCATTCCCTGGCCCCAGCTGCCCCCGGCTGCTGATCCATGGATCCCGCCCGGCCATTTCCCAGTCCCACTGGCTGCTGCTGCTCTGCGTGGGCCGGGCTGCCCCCCTGTGCCCCATTCGTTCCGTGATGGCGTCACAGCAGCTTCCCTGGCACTGCGCTGTGACGCCACAGAATGAGCAGGGCAGGGCGCAGGAGCTGGTCTGCCCCTCCCAAGGAGGTGGAGTTGGTGGTTGGAGTGGAACAGCAGGGTTGTGGCAGGGCCAGTGTGTTAACCAGATGGCAGAGATGAGGGGGGGACAGGGCGGGCAGCACCTGTTATGGGAATTCAAAGGCATTTCCTGCTCGATCTGTGCCCAGCCGCCAGAGCGCGGTTGAAGCTGTTGCTTTGGGCTGATGGGCCTGTAGTTTGTCTCCAGCCTAACTCCACCTCCTGGGGCTGCTTCTTTGGGAAGAGGGCTAGTTGCCACAGGAGGCCAGCCCAAGGGCTTGCGAAGGCTCCGGCCTAGGCTGCTGGAGGGTTCCGTTCCCATTCCCAGGTGGGGAGAGAGGAGCTGGGCTGCCATGCCTGGATCTTGCAGGTGCTTGGGGGCTGTGTCCCTCCTTGCCCGGGACACTGGCGAGCAGCCTGTGACTTCGACAGGGTCAGCACCTGTGCGTCAGCTCCAGTTCTGGGCATCAGCTGGGCTTGGGGTGATGCCTGCACATCGGCCCGGATGTTGCATCTCTGCCTGTCTCCAGCGGGTGGTAATTAGGCTCCGGATGTGCCAGTCTCTCACCTGACTCACTGCAGCCTGCACTGGTCAGACCAGCAGCCAGCCACAGGCCACCAACAGATGGCCTGGTTTGGAACCAGGGTTCCTGGGGTTTCCCAGCTGCATGGGCAAGGGGTTTGCTGCCTGTGAGTGTGAAGGGACCGTTTTGTGTCGACAGCCAGGTAGCTGGGCTCGGTATTGGCTCTGCTGCAGACTCTGGGTCTCCATATGGAGCAGTTGATTGCATAATGGTGCATTGTCAGGTGGGACCCATCCAAGCGCCTGGCTAGGAGGGACCCTGGAGGGGACAGATAGCCCAGCGCTTAGGGTATCCGATACCCAGGTTCAATCCCTGCTCTGCCACAGGCGCTCAGCCTGTCTGGGCCTCGGTTCCCATCTCTGCAATGGGGTAACAGCACAGCTGGGGAGGGATAAATACATTCACGGCTGAGGTGCTCACATCTCTGCTCCCAGGACAGTCCTGGCTCTGGCACACGAAGGTGGAGTTGGCCTGGGAGCTGCCTCATGGAGCAGGGTTTTGAGGTCAGTCCCCGCTCTCCATGGCAGGAGTCGCCAGCTCAGTCCAAGGCTGGGGAAGGGGAGAGGAGCAGAGCACAGCTGCCTTCAGCCAGGCCGCTCCGGGGAACTGGAGTCAAAAACACACTGCATGGCCCTGGATGAGGCTGTTTGATTTTCATTCCTTGCTGCCGGCTATGCTTGTCCCAGTGGGGCTGCAGCCGCCAGCGGCCTGGAAACGCAGCACAGCTCGGTGGGGGCGCAGTGAGAGATGGTCAGGGTCATCCATGGCCCAACTCGGGTCATCCCTTCAGAGTCACTCTAGTCCCCTCCCCTCCGCCCTGCTCAGGAGACTCTAGATCCAAATAACCGATAGCGTCAGGCACAGCCTGACTCCACAGCCCCCTGCAAAGCCCAGCCAGTTAATTAACTAAATTACAACAGCCTTGTCACCAAGAGCCCACTGCTCAACCCACCTCCCCCTGCAGAGGCCCCACGCCCTTGGCCAGCAGGACCAGCCAGCCATTTTCCCAGGAGTGGAGAAGGCTGGGAAGGGGACAGGCTGCCCTGGCAGGGTCTTGAACCCACAGGAGGCCTCCGCTTGATGGAAGAGCAGCCCTGGGCAGGGCAGGTTTGGACCGGGGTAGCGCTCTATGCCTGTCACCTTCTCTGTGGCTCTAGCCAGGGAGACCCAGCTGGGGCCTGGGTGCTGCCCCTTCATTGGGGGGCAGGGGGAGGAGATGCTGAAGCCATCCTAGTCCCTAGGTTGAGGGAGTCCCAGGGGGGGTACGGTATTGTCCTGCCAGGGCTGTTAGATGAGTGCAGTTGGCGCCTTCCCCCACCCCAGCAGCCGCAGTCTGGCCATATCCAAACATATTTATTCAAGACCATTTGTATAAAAATTTCAGTGGTAAAAAGGAAGCTTTACAAATCGAGACACGTTATATACACTCCTCCGTGCAGGGCCTAGCAGGTGTGTGGGTGAATGAGCCCCCCGCCCCCTCCAGGCACCGAGGCGCGCACAGGCCGTGGAGACAGGGTCGTACAGTGCGTCTAGAGACCCGCCCGTGGTGGGAACTCCAGCCAGGCAGCAGCTACGCTCAGCCTCTGCCCTACCCTGTTTCCAGCACAGGTGGCTGCTTTACACGGAGCACAGGGAGTCCTGGGTGGGGCCGGGAGAGGAGGAAGAGAGACTGTGGCAATAAGCCTAGGCAGACAGGAATGGGGCTGGGAGTTTGTGCTCAAGGAACTCTTAGCACTGGAGAGGCCAGGCTGGGGTGAGTAGAGGGAACGGGGCGTCATGGGGTTGGGGCTGCCAGCTCATTCCATCCTCAGGCAACTGTGAGGAGGTGTTTGTCTCCTTTGGGGAGCCTGCAGCCCAGCTCCCTGCTTCAGGCCAGACAGTCCCAGGCCCCTAGCCAAGCTGCAATCAGTAGAGTTGCCATAGGAGGTCAGAATTTGGGGAGGGGGCACCTGCTCCAGACACGTCTACACATTATTTTCCAGGTGTCACACCGTACGGAATCCCGGCACTCAAATCGCTGCACCAGAAGGAATATTGCTCCAGGAGGTCCTGCTCCAGCAAGGTGGTACCACGGCCCCAGCAAACCCAGAGTCCCTGGGTTGCACTCAGCCCCACTGACACAGCCCGTCCATGGGCTGCTTGCGTGGGCAGCACTCGTGCCTCTGCCTGCAGGACACTTCCATGCCAGCAGCCCGCAAGGCCTGTCCATCCTGCACACTCCACGGGGCTGGCTCAGCCGGCCAGAGGTGCCAGCACCCCACCCCCTCCTAGTCCAGAGCCACTGCCCGTCCAGCCAGGGCAGCAGCCGCTGTCGTCCGCTCTCAAAGCGAGTGGTTGAAAGTGCTGGTCTGTTCTTTGGCGGTAAGGAGGAGCGACCCCTCCTGCAGGGCCGCTCCCCGCAGGGCTGTGGTGGCTTTGGTTGCTCAGCTCGGCTTTGGGTCATTCGACCCGTAATACTGACCACTTGGGTCATTCGACCCGTAATAAGTCCTTAGGCTGCCAACGCACGCCTGGCTGAGACCCCAGCTGGGGGTGCACACGCGAGAGCTGCTCACGTGAGTGTTTGCAACAGCCCAGCCAGGGGCCTGCACATCTCTGGGCCACAGGGTCCATTCCCAGCAGCAGTAGCCATCCAGCGGTTCAGTCATTGCCGCTCAGCCAGGCTCCCACCTTACAGGCCTTGCGGCACCAGCAGGGGCAGCAGGAGGCTGAGCAAGGTGACAGGGCTGCTGCTCCGCAGCGCCGAGTTCTGGCCCACACTCCTCAGGACCTGCACGTCTGCGTCATCTGCGAGAGGAGAGAAAGCAGGAGCCACGTGAGCTCTCGGACACGGGTGTCTGGGGCCTGAGGCGCAGCCAGTGGCTGACACCCAGCAGCTGGGTCACACGTGAGCCGCAAGGCAACGGCTGCAGCGACGTGGCCAGACACATGCTGTGCCACCTCCCTCCCGCAGTGTGGCTGCTCTTCGTCCTGCCCCCCAATCCTGCATTGCTCCAGGGCAGGGCTCTGCCAACATCCCTTCTGCCTGGCCTGCAGCCTGCCCCAGGACCTGGCCTTCCACACCTGGAGCAGGCTCTTCCCTGTACCCTAGTGCGAGGGGATCTCAGGAATCTGAACTGAGGCTGCCAGACCCACAGCTCCATGGGGAATACCCACGCCCAGCTGCTCCCCACAGCCCCTCATATGGCAGAGGCTACACCAGGCCACTAGGATCTGTTGGTCAGCGCCAGTAACGTACCTGCCTGGATCCCCCCCTTCTGCATTGGGGTGTGGACGGGCAGCATCCCAGCTGCAAAGCAAACAGAGACAAGCAGGTGAAGGGCAGTTACTGACTGCATGCCCCAGCAGCCAGCCCATGACCCAGCCTCACCCCTTCGCTCTGCAGCCTGAGTCGATCCCATTCCCTGCTATCTGCAGAGCCCATGCCTAGAGCCTTGCAAATCTGCAGGGAGCCGCTTTCTAGCCACAGACCAGGTTGGTGGATGCATGTTTCATACCCGCGCAGGGCTCTGCCCCTCCCCCAGAGCCGTGAGGAGCCAGGGTCCCTTCCCTGGAGGGCGGGCAGGGCATGGCGGTGCAGCCGGACTGCTGGGAGGGCTCCGTGCCCGGCAGGGAGGGACCAAGACCCCAGAGATACTCACTGGCTTTGCCAGCCACAGTCACCTTCAGCTTCAGGCAGCCGTCGCCATGGTGGTGAATTGGCTTTGCTGGAGACAAGAGACAGGTGGGTCAGAGCTGGGCTGGGAGCCGGCAGCTGCACTCTCCATGCCACAGGGGCTGTTTCTCCCACTGCCGGGGGAGGCCCCGGGAGTCAGGGTCTCTCCCAGGCCAATCAGAGCAGGGGCCAGAGAGCAGACCCTTGTGGGGGCGGGGGGCACGTAACACCTTAAAGACCATGTCACCCCACGGCATTACCTGCCTCCCACAAACCTGTGCACTACCCCTCCTACTTGGCCTCCAGGTCCCCCAGCGCCTGTGTGCCCCACCATAGCCCCGACCAGGCCCTGCCCCATCCCTGAGCCCCAGTGTGCCCCCCATAGCCCCAGTGCACCCCCCCATAGCCCTGGGCAGGCCCCACATCCCCCAGCCCGTGTCCTCCCCATAGCCCAGGCCAGGTCCCACCCCACCCCAGCCCCCGTGCCCCCCCATAGCCCCGGCCAGGCCCCACCCCCCCAGCCCCCGGTCCCCCCCCATAGCCCCGGCCAGGCCCCACCCCCCCCAGCCCCCGGTCCCCCCCCATAGCCCCGGCCAGGCCCCACCCCCTCGCCCCCGTGCCCCCCCATAGCCCCGGCCAGGCCCCTACCTCCCCAGGGCCCGTTCCCCCCCACAGCCCCGGCCAGGCCCCCCCCCAGCCCCCGTGCCCCCCCATAGCCGCGGCCAGGCCCCACCCCCCCAGCCCCCGTGCCCCCCCATAGCCCCGGCCAGGCCCCACCCCCCCAGCCCCCGTGCCCCCCCATAGCCCCGGCCAGGCCCCACTCCCTGGGCACTCACAGATGTAGTAGTAGCTGTGTCCCTCCTTGAACTCCTTGCCCAGGGTGAAGGGCGTGAAGCGCTGGAACTTCTCCGAGAACCGCTCGGGGCCGTGCAGGGCGGCCGGCTTGTTGCACTCCCAGCGGATCTGCTCCTTGGAGTGGGGTTTGCAGGCCGCATACTCCTCGTACTCCACCAGGTAGAGGGTGTAGCGCTCCATGGCGTGGGGCGTCACGCTGCCCTCCTCGTAGTGCGGGCAGATGATGTCCAGGTAGTCGTTGAGCCGGACCTCCACTGTGTAGTCGTCCGCCAGGAACCTGGGGCCAGGAGGAGGCAGGGTCAGTGGTCAGCACCCAGGGGTCAGACACATGCAGGGTGAGACTGTGCTGACAAGAATGCAGCCCTCTGCACCATTGGGGGGGGGGGAGCCGTCCAGGGAGGGGGAGGGAAGGGGCAGATGCCCCAGACACAGAGGGGCCAGTGCAGATTGTGGGGGTAACAGAGCAGCCACTGGATTGGGGGTTGATTTCCCAGCAGTATATCCCCACCACGCCCCCTAAACACCATCTGGGGAATTTTACAAGGTGAAGAAACAGATGGGAAAATAATCTGCCCTGGTTCGATAACCTGTTAAAAGCTCCAGTGCCCAGCATGGGGCCGAGACCCCCAAGCCTCACGCCTCCCCATGGTGTCAGGCCAGGAGCCTCAGAGCAGGGAAGAGCCTAATGCTGCCCTGGGATCTCCAGGTTCCCCCAGGGGAGATTCCTGGGAGCCAGTCGCCCTGTCCCCCAGCCAGGCCCATCTCTCCCCCCCCCCGGGGGTGGGCACTGGGCCCACCCCAAACCTGCCCCTTGACGTCACAGACCGGCTGCCTTTGCTCAGTGGAGCTGCTGCCTGGGGGGCTGGGGGTTGTGGAGGAGGGAGAGACCCCCGGGGGAGGGAGGGGAGTAACTGACCCCCCTTTGGTGTCCTGTTGCTCTTCCCCTGGGAGCCGAGAATGTGAGCAGCTGTCACAGCTGCCCCATTAGCCAGGGCAGACAGCGAGTCTCCGCTCCACGCTGCTCCCCCATCTCATCACCTAACTAGGGCTCCTCTCCCCATCCGGGCAGACAGGGGCTGCCCCCTCCCGCTGCAGGCAGGCATCTCAGCCACCTGGACATGGCAACACTGGGGGAACTGGCTTCTGCTCCCTGAGAGGCCACCAGAGGGGGGGGGGCAGCAGCTCCCACCTCCCAAACCAGCTAGCCCCTGACCCTGCTCCAGCCCCCTGCGGTCCAGGTACCTCACAGACACCCCCAGAATTGCAGGCACCTCTGGGGCAGGCCGCAGCAAGCAGCACAACAGCTGGGACAGGGTGGGATGGGGAGCAGCTTCTCTGCCCCAGCCACTCCTGGGGCCAGTGAGCCAGCCGACCTCACACCCCGAGCCAAGCTGGGGCTGGCAGCTGAGTGGTCCCCCTGCCCCACACAGCTGGGAAGGCCCCTCTGTGGAAGGCTCAGTGCCCAGGCAGAGAGCTCCAGCACCGGGGGAGGGCCCTGCTGGGGAGTGCTGGAGATGGCTCCCAGCAAGCACCCACCAGGCGCTTCCCCAACTGGGAATTCCACTGGTGAAGTCTGGGCCTCCCCTGCTCACCAGCCTGGCAGAGCCAGGGGCTTCCCTCCCATCTGCACTGGGAGGGGGACGAGGGCAAGCGCGTGGCACCAGGTGCCTTGGAAAGCGCAGCCCCCTGCACGGCAGGGCTGCAGGGAGGGCATTGGGGAGAAGATTACGGGAGTGTGGCCCCGTCACCTGGTGCCCTGAGCCAGCCCAAGAGGATGAGGTGGGACTGGGCAGCGGTACCAGCTCTGGGGGCAGGTCCTGGGGGACGGAGCCGGCAGTGGTTGGACCCCAGTTGCAGCCAGTTCTTTGTTTCTTTGCACAGGTGGCAGCTCCCAACTGGGGACGGGGGGATTCTGGGGGGGGGCACGTGACAGATGAACCCCCCTAATCATGTGCCTGTGTGGGGCATAACCCTCCCCCCGGGTGCCAGCTGGTGCCCATGCCCTGTCCCAAGGCACAGGCAGAGGGTCCCAAACCCGCTGGGACCTGCCTCCCCCATCAGCCCTACACCTGGAGCTGACTGGGGGGGGGGGCGCGCAGATTCGCACAGCCTGGCCAGGGATCGCCCCACATCCTGCCTCCTGCAGCTGCCCCACCGAGGTGTTTGTCAACAGGCTTCCTGCCGGCGCACGCGCTTCCCCGTGCCCCTGGCGCCTTCCCCTGGCCCCGCGCCAGCCCCGGGAAGGAAGAGGCCCCTGTCCAGTAGGGAGCTGGGTCCTGGGAAAGGAAGGGCCAGCTGGGCCCCCCGCCCCTCCCCCACAGCCCCAGCGCTTGGCACAAACACCCCTGCCGGCTGCACCGGCCCCGATTCAACATTGACCCGGGAGAGGGTTTGCCAGGGCCGGGGCTGCGCCCCCTCCCGCAGCCCGTGGGGGGAGCCCGCTCCGGGGGGGCTTTACTCGGCTCGCCCCGTGTCAATGCAAGAGCCCAGTCTGGGGACTCCGCGCCCGGCGCCCCCAGACCAGCCCCAGTCCTGGGGAGCCCGCAGCTCCCCGCCCCGGACCCCCCCCCCGGCTCAGGCCAGGTCTCGTCGCGGAGCCGCGGCTGGCAGGGGCCGGTCACAGCCGGGGGCGAAGCGAGGAGGGAGGCACCGCTTGGGCGAAGGCTCGTTACCGGGACCCGCTGGCGAGCAGCCTTCCCGCGAGCCGCGAACAAAGGCCGAGCCTCCCGCCCGGGCTCCCCGTTCGCCTCCCGGCCCGTCTCGGGGGCGCAGGCTGGAGCGGCGGCTCCCAGGGGGGCAGGGCGGGGGCCGCCCCCCGCGTGTTTGCAAACTCCGCCGTGGGGCGCGGGGGAGACCCGGCCACTCTCGGGGACCCGCCCCCAGGCAGCGCGGCCAGTCCCAGAGCCCGGCACCCGCCGGAGCCTGAGCTGAGATCCCCCCACGCGTGACCGGAGCACGGCTCAGGCGTAGCCGGGCACCCTCGGCTTGTTCCCAGCCCAGATTCCCAGGCTAGTTTCGTTTGGCTCCTTCCCGAGCGCCCCGGAGCCGGGCGCGCTGGAGCCCGGGCTGGTGGGGGGGGGTCGGGGGTCCCGGGGCCGGGCGCTGGGGGAGGGGCGCGCTGGGGCCCGGGCTGGTCGGGGGGCCCGGGGCCGGGCGCTGGGGGAGGGGCGCGCTGGGGCCCGGGCTGGTCGGGGGGCCCGGGGCCGGGCGCTGGGGGAGGGGCGCGCTGGGGCCCGGGCTGGTCGGGGGGCCCGGGGCCGGGCGCTGGGGGAGGGCGCGCTGGGGCCCGGGCTGGTCGGGGGGCCCGGGGCCGGGCGCTGGGGGAGGGGCGCGCTGGGGCCCGGGCTGGTGTGGGGGGAGGTCCGGGGTCCCGCGGCCGGGGGAGGGGCGCGCTGGGGGCTCCCAGGGGCTCCCCGGGCGTGGATCCGCGCTCTCTGGCGGAGCGGGGCGGCGGGGTGCGGAGCCCCCGCACTCACTTGGGGTTGGAGCTGTTCCAGAACACCGGGTGCCGGTCCGCGGCCGCCAGCCAGCAGCACAGCCCGAGCAGGGCCGCCCAGCGCAGCGCCATGGGGCCGGTCAGTGGCTCGTTGTGTGCCGGGCACAGCGCCCCAGCGCTCCGCCTTATGTACCCGGCCCGCCCTGGGCGGGAGGAGCCGGCCCGCCCCCAGCGTAGACACAACAGCACGGGGCGGTTCAACACATGGGGCGTGCAGTCGGAGCAGCACAATGCTACACAAAGAAACACAACAACAACACGGGGCAGTACAACACCACAGAGCAACCCTGGGCAGTAGGACACCACCGCCGCACAGAACCACATAGCAACACCGCAGGGGGCAGCACACTCAGAGCAACACACCCATACAGAGCAAAACAAAACCAACACAGCGGGACACAACAGCACGTGGAGCAACACAACAACACACACACACGCAGCCACAGAACACACAACACAATGTAGTGCACAGAGGCACACACACGGCTGAAGAACAGCACCACACTAGACAATAGGCAGATAGCAAAAGGACAACACACACAGATACTTGAAAGAACCCAGAGAGTGATGCACACAAACAGCAATACCACGATACACACAGCACAGCGCAAGGCAACACACACACACAGCAGCTCACACAAACCGGGCACCTGGGAGCACGGCTGCAGGAGCTGGGTCTCATCTCCGGGGGTGGGTTTGTGTCCTGTGCTGGGTGCCCACACAAGGCTCCCCAGCGCCCGAGTGCTCATGTTGGTATCACTGGGCACGACCCCGGCCTGGTGCTTGTACTGCGGGCAGCCTGCCAGCCACTCGGTCAGGGTGAGCCCCAGGCTCCCAGCTCAGCACCAGCCCTTGCGCACTGCAGGGATCCAGGGCTCCTCACTTCCTGGCCAAACAGTCCTGGCCTGGTGCTGGGCACCGACGAAGGCCCAACTCCTGCCCCGCTGAAGCCAGTGGGAGTTTGGCCAGTGGTCTGGCTAAGCGCTGGCCTGCGGGCGGCCTTAGAACCGCTACCCCTCCCTGGCCCTGAGGCGGCTGCATTTCAGTGGTGGGTGAAGGGATCCTGCAGAGTGACCAGCTGGCCTGCAGGCAATGCCTTCCTGCTGTCCCTCCACACCTCCCAGAGAACCGCTTTATCTGATGTGTTCTGGGGACATCAAAACCATCGGGATAAAGGGGGCTTGGGGAGCGGCTGATAAGGTGCAGGGGACAGAGCCGAGATTCTGATAGGCAGGCAGCTAGATAACAGGCACCCGCCTCCTTTCCCCCTTATCAGCCATGTCTGTTCTCTCAGGGCTCAGCTCCAGCCACAAACATGCCCAGCGCCCCCACCCCCCTCCTATTTGCTCTCCAGTGTTTGATATTGTGAAATGCCTTCCCAGGAGAATCCCTTTGCCAAAGGGAGATTGCTCAGGCCTGGGGCTGGGCCTTAGCTGTCTGACAGGCGCATGGCCGCGCGCTATCGCTTTGCATCTGCCCCGAACACCGATCCATTCTTGTTAAGCTTCGCCCGAGTGTTGTGAGCCGATAACTCAGCCCCGCTTGCAAAACAACTTTCCCCTTGTTTATTACATAATGAGCCATTGATTGTGGGTAATGTTGCATGCCCCACACGGCACAGCGGCCTGGAGCTGGCTGCAGCCATGCTGGGTTTGCAAAGTCTCCGGAGCTGCTGGAAGGTCTTGGTAAGACAACTTCACCTCTGAGTCTTGGCACCATGGCTGTCACCGGGCTCCCTAGGGCAGTGGGTCCTGACACACCTTCCCATGGCAGTCACCTGCCACGGGGCCATGCGCCGGTCAGGGTCGAGCACCCAGATCCCCAGGGCATCCCTCGAATGTGCATGTCACATGGGCAGCTGGATCGATGGCCACAGACTAGGGCTGTTGGGGGCAGCCTGGAGCCAGCCTGGAGCCATCCTTCCACTATCCCAGGTCCATTGGGGTCTGCGAGGTGCCAGATCCCACAGCAAGGGCCCCCCTGCCTGTCCAGAACCTAGCACCTGAGCCATCTGCATCTGCACCCAGCTACCATTGCTGGCTGCAGCTTCCCGTGTGGGGGGGCCCTCACCATGGCCTCTTTCAGCTTCCCTGTTCACAGCCAGCCCTGAAGTCAGCCCATAACTTTTAATTACTGCATTAGCAGGATTCCAGCGCCCACCAAGCTGGTGCTGGCTTGACGTGGGCTGCCCCTGCTTGCATGCATTTGTAATCTCCCAATAATGACCTTCGGGGTGGCCCACATGGGGCGCAATGTGCTTTAACCCTACACCCTCCAGGGCGAAGGAGGGGTTAGCCCCACTGTACAGCTAACCGAGGCACACAGTGGGGCCAGGCTCACACAGAGCGTCAGAGTCACAATAAGGCCTAGAACTCAGGAGTCCTGACTCCCAGGTCCCTCCCTCCCCCGAACCACTGACAAAGCCCTGATGTCCTGGTGGTGATACCGGCTCATGAGGAGCCTTCAGAGACCCCTCCCCTCTGTGCCTCGGCTCCGGAGCTGCTTCTGAGCCCAGCAAATATCGAAGCAGCGGGCAACGGGAGTTGTGAGACAACCCGTCACGCCAGCCTTTGTCCAGTTCCCTGGGCCTCTGCCTCAGGAAAGAGACAGACACTCCAAGCCAGGACGGGCCCCTTCTCGCCCGACTGCACCTGGGAGACCCCACACCTGGGACCAGGCACAGCCAGGCCCCCCTCCCCGCCCCCCCAGCACGGCCAGTGCTGGCACAAAACGGGTGAGCTGAGGCCAGGCTGAGCCCGGCAGGTTCCCAGCAGCCCCTCCCCTGATTGCGCTGGGGCGACCTTCCCCCATGGCCAGCAGCAGCCTGGTGATAACAGGATTATGGCTGTGATTTCACTCCAAGGACAGCACGCCGTGCACGCTTGCTGGGGGGGGGGGCGGGGGGAGCTAGAGACCCACGGCCTCGTCATTTGCTCTGTGTGTGTGGGGGGGGGGTTAGGATTCAGAGGAGGCGGTGGAGTGGGGGCTCAGGGCCTCATGGTGAGGCCCGTGTCCCATAGCAGGCAGATCAAGGGGGTGATGGTATTGGCAGCCCCTGGCTTTCCAATACAGGAGAGGTTTCGGGGTGGCCAGTGGCCAGGAGTCTGGGTGCTGGGGGGGCGGTGCCCCTCCTGGTGCTGCCAGGGCGGAAGCAGCGCTGGGCAAAGCACATGAGCAGGACAGGGATGGAGGCAGGGCTGGTTTGGGGGTCACTGCCCCACTGGGGGGGCCCAGCCCGGCTGAGTGGGGGTGAGGGTGAGGTCAGTGCCAGGGCAGGGCAATGCCCGCTCAGGCATGATTCGCTCGTCACATGACTCTCCCTTCACACGCTAGGCGACGTGTGCAGGACAAAGGTGAGCGTGCAAGGTGTAAATAGTGCGAGACATAAACACGACGTGCAGCGCACACAGTGGGCGGTACCCAAGGGGCCTGCGCCTTGCAGGCTATTTATAGCTTATCAGGTAGAGCAGAGTGCCCAGGTGTGAGCTGGCCACTGCCAGCAGTGAGTAACTGAGTCTGGGGGACATGGGGGAGGTGCTGGGGCTGTCCCAGGACCTAATTAGGGAGCAAAGGCCAGGGCTGCTGCGTGATCCGTGCAGCCAGGCAGGTAGCTGAGATCCGGGACTGGCACTACACGGGCGCCTGAGCAGGGGGCGGGCCCAGGGAGGCATGGGGCCCGGGGCAGGGGCAATCTCCCTGACGTGCCAGAGATTTAACTGGCTGGCTGGTGGCTTGATGCCCGAGCTGCCCGACAGGCCTTGCTGCCAGCCTGGTACCAGCAGGGCCCTTGTGCAAAACATTCCTCACCCCGCACCCAGGGGTTACAAGGCAGCAGGGTCCCAGCCCAGGTGGGTCTGTAGCTCCTTCCCCGCCCCACCAGAGAGGAACCTGGGACCAGCTTCCCAAGGCCCCCCACCCCCAGCTCTTCCCTCAAGCTCTCTGGGTGAGGCAGGTTCCAGACAGGGGCTGCCCCTCCCCATGAGACCGAGGCTGGGGCACATGTGCATGGTGACATGGGGGCTCCGAGCCACTCCCAGTGGGTGCAGCATTCAGGGAGGTGACTCCTGGGCAGCCCGGGCAGCGCCTGGGCTGGAAGGGCCTGTGCTGTCCATACCCAGCTCAGACCCATACAGGGGGTGCCGTGCCACTGAATTCCTGGGGGCCACAGAGCCCAGCAGGGCCCTACGGCTGCAACCTGCTCTGGAGTCCCGAGTCCTGCTGGGGGGGCCTGGGTCAGGCCAGGCTGGGGAAGGAGCCAAGTTCCAGGAATGTTGCAAAAGGGATTTTGCAAGTGGAGCTGCTGCTCCCCCCAGGGCCTGTGACTCGGCTCCCCCCACTGCTCAGCACCAAGGCAATTCCCCCCCCCCCCCTCACACACACATACTGCACATCGCAGGCTTTTCCCCCGGGGGGCCTCTCCACGCAGGCCGGGGGGGGGGGATAGGGAAGGGGAGCCCCACGCCTGCCAGGAGGAGAGTGGGACGGACGGAGGGACTGGAAGTAGAGAATGGCAGAGACTGAGGGGCCAGCAGCAGGGAGGAGAGCGCTTGCCTCTCCTTTGTGAAATGACCCCCCTGATTACGTCAGTCAGCAGCTCCTAGCCTGGCCCGTGGCTGGACAGAGGCCGCATGCCCAGCCTGGCTTTGGGGAACGGGCTGGCTTTGGGGGTGCTGGGGCCACACCTGCTCCTTTGACTCTGCTCCTGGACCCTCGACAGGCTCCCCCCACCGGGCAGCCCCCGCTATAACTGAGCTCCCAGCCGCAGGGCTCCCCCCATCACGGGGCAGGGAATGGCAGGGTTAACGCGCTTGTGGGGAGGGATGGAGTTAGGCTCACTGGAGCAACAGGGGCAGCAGCACCCCCAGTCCCATAGCAGCGATGCGGTGTGCCCCACACTCATAGGCCCCAGCAGCGCTCAGCACCTGCTCACTGGAGGAGCCGGGGTGGAGAAGAAGTTTGGGGGGTTCCAGGCCTGGCCAGCACCAAGGTGCAGAGACCCCCTAATGCGGAATTGGGCAAAGGTGCAGACAACAAAGGCCTTGTGCTTTAGGGCTGGCGAAGGCGCCAGGCCTTACGCAGCACCGGCTGGCTGGGTGCAGGTTTTCACAGGCCACAAGCTCTGTGCCGGCTGCACTGCCGAGCCGGGCCAGGAGGCGCAGGGCTGTTGGGTGGCCCTGGAGCCAGGTGTGAGTAAACACCACGCACCCCAGCTGAGCCAGAGGTAAACGCGCCGTTCAGGGGCTGGAGCACCCGCCCGCAGGACCTGTCTGGCAGGTTTGCGTCTCCTCCCCATGCCACAGACAAGCCTGGGCCGGCCCCACTGGGGCAGCTGCCTGCACACCCAGCTGCAGTGTGCGGGGAGCTATGGGGTGAGAGGCTCCAGAGAGCACCTCCCACTAGGCAGCACAGGGCACTGGTGACGGCAGATGGGCACCCCTCTGCCCCAAGATACCAGCTGGGATTGAGCCGGCCAGAGCTGTCCCAGCCCCCCCCCACGACGCCCAGCCAGGCCCTGCCCTCCTGGCAGTCGCAGGTTGGAGGTAGTAATGGTTTTGTGACCTCACTTAGTGAATTACCAGCTGCTGGAGCTGGGATCCTGGGGCCAGATTCCTCTTTCCCCGGCTGCTGCTCTCATGAGTTTCTCTGCCCAAGGGGGCTGCTGGGAGCTCAGCCCCGGGCCAGGGTCCAGCATCCCACCAGGGTCCGTCAGCCTGTGGAGGGGGCTGCAGGAGGCCCAGCATCCTGCCAGGTCTGTGTCAGCCAGTGGGGTCATGTGAGCTTCCTCCCACAAGTGGTACTAGGGAACAGTGTCAGGCCACATTAGCCCCAGGACCCCCCTCACCCCAGCCATCACCTCTCCCAGCAGGGGGTGCTGTAGGGGGCAGGGCAGGAGCACTGGCGGGGCTCAGACATTAGGGTTGGATTGACCTTCCCAACAGAGGCTTTTGCAAACTAGGGAATCTGTTTCCTGCCCCCCCCCATTCCCCCAGGAGCCGCTGTCCCATAAATGCCCTGGCCCTGCACAGGGGAGGGTGTCAGAGCTGTGGGGCTGGCCAAGGCAGCTGTCTGGGAGGCCCTAGAGCTGCAGGTGGGAATGGGGGCCTGCACAGGGGGTCCAGGGCCCCTCCAGGCCTCACCTGCATTCAAGGGAGGATTTTAAACAGGTTGAACCAAGCCAGTGCCAAGCCCCAGAGGGAACCATCTGGGGCAGCAGGGCCCCGGGGGCGTAGGGCCTGGCCCAATCCCCTTCCTGCCCAAGCCACTCTGAAGGGGAGGTGTGGTGACAGCCCCCACCCCACACACACACTGGCAGGGCGAAGAGGGAGTTGGGTTGCAAACTACAAACCCAGATCCACTCCCTGCCCCCGCCATCCCCAAAGTAGGGAGCCCCAGCCAGGTTGAGGGACTTACTCATAGGTCCCCGGACAGCAGGGGGCGCTGTGCTAGCAGGAAAGTGGGGGAAAGCTGGGGGCGGGGGGATGCTGCTGCCCAGAGGGATCCCCCCGCAGGAGCAGGATCCCCCCGCAGCTCGACAGACCTGCCCAGACAGGGAGAGTGGCCAGCGCGGCGGTGGCTGGCTGAGGAGTTGGGAATTCTCCATGGGACCCAGCCAGGGGTGCCAGGGACAGCGGACATGCAGCTGTGAGTCAGCACCCGGGCACCTCTGCCATGGGCACTGCCAGCACCCGGGCCCCAAGCACAGCGGGGGGAGCCACCTGGTGCATTCCCTCAACCCCAGCTGGGCCGAGCCCCTCTGGGATGGGGGAGCCACTTACCCAGCACCCCCTGGTGCCAGCTCTTACCCCGAGGGGACATCTCCCACCTCTGCCAGGCCTGGGGTCACTGGGCAGGGTTGGGGAGGGAGAGCAGTGGTCCTGTGCGGGGACACGCGATCACACACATGCTCGTCTGCGTGACAACATATATGCTCATGCGCAGAGACAGACGAGTCCCATACACAGACATACCCAGGTGGGGATGCTGAGAGCCACTGATACAATGGGAACCGCTTCAAGCCAGGGGTGCAGCCCCCCAGTTCCAGCACCTACGTACCCGGGGCTAACCAGGGCTCCTGCCCACACTCTGCTCCGCCCCCTGTGTTTGCCGTGGGACTCCGCTGCCCCCTTGCCCCTGCAGGGGGGCAGGTCCCAGGCTGGCTTTGCGCCTCTCCTCCCACCAGCTCGAGGGGGGAGCAACATACCACCCAGGTGGGGCCCTGCTTTGGCCTCAGCTCCCCCGACTCTGCCGTTATCAGCCAGCCCCACGCACACCTGCATGGCACCCGGCCTGGCACCAGCCACACGGGTAAGGGCGCCCTGCCCCCGGGGCTGAGTGCCAGAGGCCAGTCCCACCCAGGCTGCTGTGCCCTGGGACCAGCCAGCACCCCTGCCACACGTCAGGATCTGGGGCAACGAGGATGAAGCAAGGGCCCAATGGAGGTGCCAGGGGTCACCTTCCCAGCCCCCACCCAATGCCTCCCCACTCACTCCCCCCTTGCAGTGCTGGAGCCCCATTACCGGGGGGCCAGCCCCACCTTCCCTGCCCCCCCCCAGCGTTACCTGAGGCTGGTGCTCCCCTGCTGGGCTCTGGGCCGGGAATCGCCAGGTCCCTGGTGACAGGAGACCCTGGGTGCTTGTTTAGGTGTCCTGCCCCAAGCCCACTCTCCCCATGAGCCAGCCCCGCCCCGACCCACAGGAGTCCAGGGCAGCCCCCACTCCTGCCTCCTCCAGGCCTGGAGACACCAGGGAGGAGCCAAGAGGGTCAGGGAGCTGGAGCAGGCCCCCTCCCGCCCCCCAAGGAGCAGAGCAGGTACCGGGGCGGCTGAGTCACCTCCCGCTGCCAGCCAGCCCCAGGCACCCGGCGCTGAGCGCAGGGGCATGAATGGCCCCTTTGTGCACGGACAAAGCAGGTGGGCAGCCCTTGGAGCTGCTGTTTGCACAGGGAGGGGCCTGCCCTGGACTGAACCCGCTCCCCCAGGCGGGGGCCAGGGAACACGGCCAGCAAAAGCCCCCAGAGGGCCGAGGGGGGGGCAATAGCACCTCCTGGACCCATTCAGACTTCAGGGCATCCAGACCCTGGGGTGCCAGGGGCCAGACCCAGCGCTGAGCCCCACGCAAGCTGGGCAGGCCTGGCAGAGGCACTGGGGTGGCTGTCACACACAAGTGCACCAGGGGAGCTGTAACGGTGGGAGGGCCCATCCGGGAAGCGGGGGCGGGCCTGCTTTGGTTCCAGGAAGTTGGCAGTGCTTGTCAAAGGCCTCTGCCAGCTGCGCCCGAGGGCACTGGACCCTGTGGCCCCAATCCAAGCAGCCCAGGGGTTGTTTTTTAATCCTTTTATTTTTTATAGACTAAGAGCAGAATATGAAAATCACCAGCCAAAGCACTTGAAAAAAGGGCGAGTTGCTTTTTTGTCCCCCAAAAAGTGTCTGTGCGTTTGCATAGGTTGGGTCTTCACAGAAGACGAGGAGAATCCAACACTTTCTGACTATGTACAGGTCGGTCCGGGGCCCGCGCTGCTGCCTACGGGCCTGATAGACAGACAGATCTATCTCGATAGCCACTCTCTGTACAGGATGTATAGATCTCTACATAGGTATGTACAGCCCCCAGGCCTGGGGAGCCCTGCCCCCCACAGCCCGCGCACTGGGGCTGGCGCTGCTCGTCCATTGCAGGCTACATGGACCCGGCCAAGCGTCTGGAGGGAGCCTGCAGCCTGGGTATCCCGAACCACGGCCAGGGCCGGCTGGCACCACAGAGCCCCCGGCCCAGCCACGTAGAGCCACCAGGCGATGGGACGGATACAGACGCCCTGTGCATTTGCCATGGGGCCAGGAGGCTGCCAGGACGCGGTGGGGGCTGACACACAGAGGTTCGCCACGCAGGATGCCCCACTCCCAGAAGGGCTGAGTCGAGTCCCCACAGGAGCCAGTTGCTGGAGTCCGGGGGCAGATCCTGTGCTCAGGTGGATGAGGGGGCAGGACAAACTCCCTCCTTGTCCTCACGCAGCAGCTCCCAGGCCAGTCTACATCCCTCTGGCGCCCTGCCGCACCGGCTCAATTGGGTCTCTGGCTGCAGCAGCACAGAGAGCAGGGCCTCGCGGTTCCGTGTCAGGGCGGTGGGGACCCGGCTTCCCCCTGTCTTGCCCCCTTCTGTCTTTTCCAAACAGCTGCTGACAAAGTCCCAGCGCCGGGGGCGGGGGCAGCTGCTATGCGGAGCTGCGCCCAGGCCCCCCCGGCCGGCCGACACCAGGCTAGGAGGCCAAGAGTGACATTAGGAAAAATGCAGCGGCCACAGCCAGTGGCAAGTGTTCCCGCTTGGGGCTGGTGCCGCTGATGCTTTTCTCCAGCTTGGGGTTCTCGGGGTTAAAGTTATCTGTGGAGAGAGAGAGAGAGTGAGTGAGTGAACCGGGCTGGCAGGATGCAGAGCCGAGCTCCCAGTGTGGACGAGTTCCCACCGGGCCCGGGACCCTGCAAGGGAGTTCAGGGGCATTTATGCTGCTCAGACATGGTGGGTGGGTATGTTTGTGGGGGTGGGGGGCAGGCAGAGGAAGGGGGTATCTTCTGGCCATTCCAACCCCAGCCTCTCCCAGCAGGGGGCGCTGTGGGGTGCAAGATGGAGCACAGGTGGGGGGGCAGCTCCCAGCTAGTCCAACCCCAGCCTCTCCCAGCAGGGGGCGCTGTGGGGGTGGGGCGGGAGTGCTGGCTGTGGGGGGCACTGCCCCACGCTGTACTGCTGCGCTGGTGCCCTGCACTCACCCAAGTCCTCAATCTTCACCTCGGGCCCCATGGTGAACTGCGGGAGGGTGGGCACCGACTTCTCCCCGGAGTGTGAGGCTGCAGGCAGGAGAGAAGAGTCACAGCCCAGGGGACACCCCGAGAGCTTTCAGGGCCAGCCCCCCGCACTAACGAGCCAGGGGAGCCGCTGCCCCTGGGGCCGCCCTCACTCCCGATACCCCCTCCCGAGAGCCCCTTCACCTGTCCCAGCCCCCCGGGCACCTGCACACACACGTGCAAGGCTGTACTCACTGGAGGCGCAGCACACAAACACCTTCATCTTTAGACAGGCCCGGCGGTGATTGTGCGTCGGGGTTGCTGCAAGAGAATGAGGGAGCCCTGAGATCACACCTGCCCCCACGCCCCCCTCAGCCAGGACAGGGGGCTGCTTCCCCTAGGGGGAGCCCGGCATGGCTTTAGGGAGGCTGCTGGGGTGCCATGGGGCCACACCGCAGCTGCGGATTTGCCCCCCCCCCGCAGGGCCTGTCCCCCCCCCCCAGGATCCTGCCCCATCCCTCACTCCCTGGCGCCCCAGGGCTGCAGGCCGAGGCTGGGATGAGAGCACTGAATAAAATGCAGAACCCGTTGCTTTGCAGAGGCAGCTCCGGTCTTACAGCTGCCCCGGGCTCAGCGCACAAGCCTGGCAGAGCTGAGCAAGGGGCATCTCTGCCCAGGGGATGGGGCTTCCCAGCCAACCCCCCCTTCCCCGGGCAATGCCCCAGGCTGCTCCCTGCACCCCCTCCCCATCAGACCCCCTCTTGGCCCCACTACCCCCCAGCACCCCCAGCTGGCTTCCCTGCCCTTCCAGCACCCCCTGCTTGCCCCCCCGGCCCCCACATACAGATGTAGTAGTACTCGTGGCCGGCGTGGAACTCGTAGCCCAGCGAGAAGGCGCTGTACCGCTGGAACTTCTCCGAGAACTTGATGGGGCTGTGGGGCGCGTGGGGCCGGTTGCACTCCCAACGCTTGAAGCCCTGGCTGGCATTGCAGGTACGGTAGCCCTCTGCGTTCACCATGTAGAGCACGTACTGCTCCATCCTGTGCACGGGCACCGAGTCGTTGTAGTGCGGGCAGTAGATGTCCAGGTAGTCGTTGACGTTCACCTGCACCGTGTAGCCCTCCTGGTGCAGGCTGGGGGGAGAGCGAGTGTCAGGGGGCAGGCAGGACCCACCCAGGGCCCCCACCCTGCCATGCTACCCCCCACCCCGCCCCACACCTGCAGGGAAGGGATTCACACCCACATCCCTGTGCCCAACCACCAGCCTCTACAAACCACCCCCTCCCAGACAGACCTCAGACGCGGGGCAGGGACCAGCTGGGAACTGCAGCTGCCCAGGCCCCTGGCTTTGTACAAGGCCCAGGGGTTTCTCCCAGGCCAGGGGCTTCACCCTTTCCCCTGTCAGGGCCTGGGCACAGGGCAGGGTGGAGAAGGGGGGGCCTGCTGGGGGCCATTTTCCCAGCTGCCACTAGAGGCAGCACCAATCCTCACATTCATGGAGTTGGGACCCCCCCTCCCCCGTCCCCGGGGGCTCAGACACCTGCCTGCCCCTCCAGACACCAGGCACTGACTCACAATCAGCATCAAAACCACCACGATCCGTCTGAGCAGTGGCTCGGAAGAGGGGCTGCGGGTCCGAATTGAGGGGCGCAGGCAGAGCTGTCAAGGGGAGCTGGGGCCTGGGGGTCAGAATCAAGGGGCACCTCCCTGCCCCCCTGCATCATCTGAAGACCAAGGTCTCGGTAAGGCTCTCCCTGCACTAAAGCAGCTGCCAGGCAGCTCCCCCAGGCGAATCCACACACAGCCCCCCCCGCAGACCTACAGGGGCTGCCTCCGTGGTGCCCACACTGCGGTAATGGGGTCTCAGTGGGAGGCTGCACCACGGGTCACAGAGCGACGCTGGGCACCGGCGCCAGAACTGATCCCCTCCCCCAATGCCGTGACCTCCCAGACCCCCCAGTCCTTAGCACAGACCCTCCCAGCGGCCACCTCCACCAGCCGGGGCTCTGGCTATTCCCCCCCCCCCACACACACACTGCGACCGAGGGAACCAGGCGACAGCAGCTCGGGCCCAGCCCCTCCCAGGAGGCGGCGCTGGTGTGGGGAGGGGATGGGGGCTCCTGTCCAGTCCACACCTGGCCTCTGCCATCAACACTGCCACCGGCCCAAGGTCTGGTGTGGGCCGGAGCCCCCCAAGCTCTCGCAGTGTGTGGGGCAGGGCCCAGAGCCGGCAACAGCCCCGTGCGGCCTGCCCCAGTCAGAGGCCACGCAGCGGGGGTGGGAAGAAGCTGGCAGTGGGCTGCCCCGGGCACCAGCAGCGACCCAGCCGCAAACGGGTGCGGTGGGTGGGCATTTGCCACAGGGCAGAGCAATGGGCCACTCCTGCCAACCCCACGGCTGCACAGAGCTCCCCCGCCCCCCCGGAGCTCACAACCCCACACCCCACAGGAGCAGCCTCCCTCCCCCAGAGCTCCTTCCTCAATAGCACCCCCCACTGAGCATCCACCCACCCACCCACCCCTCGCCCAGGTCCCCTCTATTTCTCGGACACAGGCTGCCACCTGCAGGCCCCCGGGTCACAGCAACCCCCACCCCGCACTCACCACACAGGGATGACACCCCCCCCCGGGCGGCATGGCCAAGGAGGGAGTCCTGGCACCCCAGTGGTGCAGGCTGGGGGGAGCAATGGCACCTTCGAACTATGAGCTGATAGAGAGGGTGAGATGGGAGCCCCACCCCCACGCAGCTGGCCCATCCAGCTCCAGCTCACAGCATCTCCCAGTGACCCACAGCGGGCCCCACTGCCCCCAGCCCTGCGCCTGCCCCCTCCATTTACCCCGGAGCCCAGTCTATAGATGCCAGAGTAATTACACCCTCTGTTCCAGCCCCACAGTATGCGGGGTGTCCGTTGGGCCGTGCTAACTGCTGTAGCCAGGAGACAGGCCTGGGGGGCCTTGCATCACTGCCAAACAGAATCAAATGCAAAGCAGGGGACATAACAAAGGGACGTTAGCCCAACGGGCTGCACCCCGGAGCTCTCCTCCCCCCCCCAGGAGCTGGCGAGGAGTGGGGGGCAGCCCCGGCTGCCAGCCCCCGCTCTGGAGCACAGCGCTGCACGGAGGAGGGGGGGTTCCCAGCCCTGCCACACGCCGTGGCTCAGAGAAAGGATTTTTCACCCTGTTCCAACTAATCCCGTTACTGCGTTAATCCCGTAAAGGGTGGCCCTGCGGGAGCCTCATTTACATCGATTACGGCAGCAATCCCCTCAGATCCACTCAGGAGAGACTCCGACGCTCCTAATCCGGCCCGGCCTGTGATAATCCTCCCAGCCGACACGCTGACCCGCCGCTCCTGCGCTCCGCTGGGAGCAGGCAACGCAGAGTGCCGGCTCCGCACGCGGACCGGAGCCACGGCTCTAGGCCCAGGCCACGAGCCCGCCCGCTGCTCCCAGCGCTGGGCTGAGCGGGGGCCAGACGGGTGGAACCCCGGAGTCCCGGCAGGAGCCTGGGAGCTCGGCCCATGGGGCCTAGGGCTGGTCCATTTACACCATTGCCCGACCGCCCTGGGGCCCATCGGGGGACCCTGGAGCGTTTGCTGCTGGCCCCCACCCGCTCAATCCCTTCCCCCTCTGTCCCAGCTGCACCCAAGGCCCAGACAGAGCCGGGCCGTGCAATGGAACTTCAAATCCACCCTCCCGGCACCACATCTCTCTGACAGGCATTGACCCCCCAACACCTGGCAATCTGCTCCTCCAGGCTGGCGCATGCCTGGGCACCACCCAGCTCAGCTGAGAGTAGGGCCTGCCAGAAATGGGGCAAGAAGGTTAGAGAGGACTGAGTCCGCGAAGCCCTGCTCCAGGGCTTGGATCGCTGGCCAGGCTTCCTGGCCAGGCTAGGAGATGCTGGCACAACCCCCACGCACTCCCCTTCGCGTCCCGCCCTGGCCATGCCCCCTGGTACTGCCAGAATTGTGTCTTATCCCAGCCGGCCCCTTCCTAGCTTGCAGGGACTCTGACCATCGGCCCAAGCCAGCGTCTAGCTCAGCGCAGCTCCTGCGTTCTTCATCTCCCTGGTGCGGGATCCCTCCAGCCCCGGCTCGTATCACAGCACCTCCCACTCTGTCTCCGTCACCCCGCTAGCGAGGTGGCCGGAAAGGAACAGGAATATTCTAGGCAGTGCTGGGCACAAGCCAGGGCGTGTCTGGCCGGCCAGCGTCTGGCCGTGTGGCATGTGCAGAGCAGGGAACGCAGGGGGCCAGGCTAACTTTTCCTGGGGGTGCTGCCAGGTGGGCTGTGGGAGGGGCAGGTCAAAGCCCTACCCTGGGTTCACCCACTGCGTTCCCTGCTCCTGCTGCTCCCCGGGCGCGCTGAGCAGAGAGGAGAGGGACACCAGAGCTGTCAATCTGTCTATGCTCAGGTCCCTGCAAGCCTCCCCCTCCACCCTCCTGCTCCCCCCGGGAGCCATAATGCATCCCCCTCGGGGCCATGGCTCCCCATTCCCCAACCTCCAGCTCTGCTCTGCCCTGCCAGGGGGACGGGGGTACACGGCTTTGCTCAGCCTGGGCGGCCAAAGCATCAGACGTCCAGCCCCTCCCGCAGCCCAGGCCGGCCATCTGGAGGCGCAGGCTGGCTGCAGGCAGGGCACCGAGCCCAGCAGCACCCAGGGCTTCTACGCTTGTACCAGCCCCTGTGCCCCACTGGGGGATGGAGAGAACCCTCCACACAGCTCAGCCAGCGACAGGGACATGGACACTGGCCCTGGGAGCTCAAACAAAGGAGGCCGAACCTCCATACCCCATGCCCAGCTGGCACAGGGGCAGCGGCTCCCAAACACCCCTCTGCCCTCCCCCAGCAGACCTCTGGCAGAACCGCCCTGACCCCTCTTGATCCCAGGGCGAAGGGAGCCAAGCTGCCCTGTTTCTCCCAGTAACCCGCCCTGCTGCCCTCTCCGGTGCTTGTTGGCCCTGTACCACGGTGCCAGGGTCTGGCGCTCTGCAATGGATGTCAGGGCAGGGCCCCGCCTCGTACCACCGGCTCCCCCCCTCCCAGGAAAACCCAGGCCAAGCCCGCCTGGAGCCCAGAAGGCACGTCCCATCACAGAACGATGCATTAAGATTGGAAAAGGTGCAGAGAAGGGCCACAAAACCCATCAGGGGATAGAACGGGTTGGGGTTGGGGTTAGGTCAGAGATTAAATCTGGGACTGTTCAGGTTGGAAAAGAGCCGACTCCGGGGGATATGACAGAGGGCTGTAAATCACTGGTGTGGGGAAAGCAAAGAGGGAAGCATTATTTACCCCTTCACATAACAAGAACCAGGGGCCACCCAATGAAATTAACAGGCAGCAGGTTTAAAACGCAAGGAAGTACATCACGCAACACACCTGTGGAACTCATTGCCAGGGGATGTTGTTCAGGCCTAAAGTACAACTGGGTTCAGAAGAGACTGGACACGTTCCTGGAGGACAGGTCCATCAATGGTCGTTAGCCAGGACGGTCAGGGATGCACCCCCATGCTCTGGGTGTCCCTCAACTTGACTGCCTGGGACTGGACGACAGGGGGTGGATCACCGGATAACGCCCTGTTCTGTTCATTCCCTGGGAACCATCTGGCACCGGCCGGTGTCACAGACAGAAGCCTGGGTTAGCTGGACCCAGGATGGCCGTTCTTACCTCCCTGAGCCCGTGAAGGGAGTGAGGAAGAGAGTCTCTCTGAGCAGCAATGCCAAGTGCCAAAGGGATGGCTCCGTGCCCTGTACTCCCTGCCCGTCTCTGCCTCCCCGAGCGACCTAGCCGGGAGCTGGGACATGAGACCCCGAGATAGGCACCAGGCTGGATCCCCTCCCTGACCCTGGATCTCATGTGGGCCCCAAGCCACTACTGATGCAAAGGGGCAGATGGTGAACACTCCCCCAGCACAGGAGGCGTTAGGAGAACCCAGCAGTCCTGTGTGCTCAGCAGCAAGCCATGGCCTGTGGAAGACAGATTCATGCCGACATCGCTGGACGGGTGCCCTGCCCCAGACACACTGGAGCTCCGGGGAGACACAGTGACCCAGTTTTCCCCCCTCCAACTTCCCAAGCCACCGCCGCCCAATCATCGATCACCCATCTCTCCTAGCACCCATGGCAATGCCTGGTTACCCTGGGTGCTCCCCTCCGGGGCTCAGGCAGACTCCCCCACCCCCACAGATGAGGGCACAGAGGCAGGCAGCGGTTATCGGGGAGGGGGCCTGCAGGCGTTGGGGAGACCGGCGGGGCTTCGGCTCACCCTGTGCAACCCCATCCGGCCCAGTGGCAGGGTAGTCCCTAGTGAAGCAACAGGGACCAGGGGGTGGCTGGGCAGCAGGAGCAGGGCTTGGCCCTGTGAATGCCACACGGTGCGAAGACCCCACAGCCTCACCCGCGCGCTGCCCCTGCAGCTCCGCCAGTCCCCACTGAACGAGGGCCTGAAGCCAGGCCTGGCGCTGATGGGTAATTCCTCCCCCAGCGCCAGCGAGGTGACGCTCCAGCGTGGAGCCAGAGACCTTTCATGTGCTGCCTTTGATGTAGTGTGAAACGAGAAAAAGGCTCGTTATTAAAGAAACAGCCCCGAGCCCTGAGAGAAACGTGTAATTAACTCTGCGTGGGACCCGGGGCGGCAGGCAGGAGCGCGCCGGCCCAACTGACCAGCTGGGGGTCCAGCCCCCTGGGCTGACACCACCCGGCTCGCGGAGCCCCACTCCCCCACCATCTCCCCTGCAGGTTTCACTGCACAACTTGGCTGGTGGCTCCCGGAGCCCAGGGCCCCTGCCCGGGCCCAGCCACGGAACAAGCCCCCAGGGCCCCACAGCCCAGGTCGGAGCCACCGAGGGCAGGAACAACAGCCTCCATCTGCTCCAGGCCCTGCTTGGGCTGCCCCAGGGAGGACAGCAGCCCAGCCTGCCCTGCTCTGCCCTAGAGCTGGGCCCGATCCCCAGGAGAGCGCCCCTCCCCCAGGGGCCCATTAGAGCCAGCTCCTGATAAACAGCCTTGTTAAGGAGCCCCTCTGCCAGCCCTGCAGGGAGGCCACGGTCCCTGGAGGGGGAGGGGGCATTTCCCAAGTGTCATCTGCCTCCAGCTAACGCTGCTGGAGCAACAGGCTGGTGGGGCTGGTGTCCCACTGGTGCACTGGGGGTGAGGCCGGGCGGCTTCCAAGGGCCCTGGCACAGCGTGCCCCACCCCGTGGGCAAGCCCCTCGCAGGGCTGGGGAGAGTCTGCAGGCATTCAATGGGGCAGCAAGGGTGAGAGCTCCTGTACACGATGGAGGCACTGGGAGCTCCCCCCGCTCCCCACAGCGCCCCCTGCTGGGAGTGGCTGGGGCAGCCGGGATCTCCCCCTGCAGCCAGCACTTCCCCCCTGCCCCCTACAGCGCCTCCTGCTGGGAGTGGCTGGGATCTCCCCCTGCAGCCGGCACTTCCTCCCTGCCCCCTACAGTGCCTCCTGCTGGGAGTGGCTGGGGCTGCGCTAGCCAGGATCTCCCCCTACTGCCAGCACTTCTCCCCTGCCCCCTACAGCGCCTCCTGCTGGGAGTGGCTGGGATCTCCCCCCGCAGCCGGCACTTCCTCCCTGCCCCCCACAGCGCCTCCTGCTGGGAGTGGCTGGGGCTGCGCTAGCCAGGATCTTCCCCTACTGCCAGCACTTCCTCCCTGCCCCCTACAGCGCCTCCTGCTGGGAGTGGCTGGGGCTGCGCTAGCCAGGATCTCCCCCTACTGCCAGCACTTCTCCCCTGCCCCCCACAGCGCCCCCTGCTGGGAGTGGCTGGGGCTGCGCTAGCCAGGATCTCCCCCTACTGCCAGCACTTCTCCCCTGCCCCCCACAGCGCCCCCTGCTGGGAGTGGCTGGGGCTGAGCTAGCCAGGATCTCCCCCTACTGCCAGCACTTCTCCCCTGCCCCCCACAGCGCCCCCTGCTGGGAGTGGCTGGGGCTGCGCTAGCCAGGATCTCCCCCTACTGCCAGCACTTCTCCCCTGCCCCCCACAGCGCCCCCTGCTGGGAGTGGCTGGGGCTGAGCTAGCCGGGATCTCCCCCTGCAGCCAGCACTCACCGCCCCCCACTCCCCACAGTGCCCCCTGCTGGGAGTGGCTCGGGCTGCGCTAGCCAGCATCCCCCCCTGCAGCCAGGGGTCCTGCCCCATGTTCTAGTCAGTCTTTTGGCCGAGTGGCTCACACTAAGCTCCCCGCCAGAACCCGGCCCAGGCAAGCTCATCAGCCGACCAGCGGCCCAAAATTGGCGATGCAGCCTGGGCACGTTGCACAGACGCTGAGAAGAAGCTGCTGCTGCCCCAGCCACCGTCTGCCCCCATTAACCCGGCAGCCCCAGCAGGGCTCCGCACCCAGCAGCCGACTCCACAGCCCTATGTCCCTGGAATCACAGGTCCCACCGGGGACTCTCCCCGCTCCCTCCCGCACGGGTCCATCGCCCTGAGCCCCAGCAGGCGAGTGGGCAGGAATCCGGAATGAACAGGCCACTTCCCACCATGGTTCACAGCTCCCTACTTGCCCTCCCGGCTTTGCACCCACAGCACGACCGGGGAGCGTCTGGGACAGACACACTCAGCAAGAGCCCGGCCCAACCCTGGCAGCCGACAGCACACGGGCCCAGGGTGCCCCAATCCGAGAAGGCACCATCCACAAGCTCCGCTTTCAGCCCCATCCTGCTCCAGCTCCTGGCGGGGAAGGGGTGCCCCAGCCCCTTCCCACACAGGACCCCCCACCCTGCGGGCAGGCAGCCCCAGACGCTGCACAAACCGCGGCTGCTGTTCCAGGGCCTGCCCCCCAGGCCATGATCGACCTTGGCTGACAGTCTCCAGGACACCCCGGCTGCAGGCAGCGCGTGGGCTCTGCCAGCTCCAGATCGTGGCTCCCGAAGGGTTAAGCGCAGGAGCGGAATGGGCTGCATCACTTCTGCACGGCTGCGTTTCTGGAACAGAGCTTTGCAAGGCAGCGGCACCTTCCGTCATCCTGGGCAGATAGACTCCCCCGGTGGACCCTCCTGAGCACCGCCTGGGCCCGGCACCGGCAGGACACTGGCTACCTGGCAAGCCCAGCCTGGTGGCTGCTCTGCTCCCATCTGTGCAATAAATGCGGGCTGATGACTACGCGCTGGCGAACGCATGGTGCAGTGCAGCGCTCCCAGCAGCCGGGCCACCCCGCCGGGCCAGCACCATGCACCAGGGGCGACTACTCTCTGAAGCCAAGCAGCAGTGGCACAGCCGGAGGGGGCCTGGGCGGCAGAGAGAGCCAGGAGACCCCGGGCACCTCCCTCCCGCAGGGCCCAGCTCAGGCCCCTCGGAGACACCAGGCGACCCCTCCCCAGCCACACAGCCCCTTTGTCTGGCTCCGGAAGCTGGGCCCTGTCGGTGCAGCCAGGGCTCAGCGATTGGCTGGGGAACAAAAAAGTGCCACTGATTTACGTGCCCCTTTCAGCCATGTCCTGCGGCAGCCAGAGGCAAAGCCGCATCGACTGGCGGGGCCAGGTGAAGCCAGCAGCACAGACCCGCTGCCAGACAGACACCCAGCACCAGGGAGTACAGCCCAGACAGTCGCCAGCAGCGCCCCCCTTGCCGAGGGCACCGCCCCCCCAGACACACACCCAGGGGCAGACAGCCACATGCGCGCGCACGGTGCTCCAGACACGCTGTGCATGCAACACGCGTTGTCACCGCAGAGCCGTGCACACGCAGAGCCCCCCCACGAGCACACGGACACGCTCCTGGCCCGTCTGCAAGTCACACACAGTATGCAGCACCAACACGCACCGCACATGCACCGTGAACAGCCACGCCAGGGGCCTCTCCCCCCACACCCCAGGCTTCCCCGACACTTGGCCGAGGGGCTGGGTGCGAAGAGAGTGGCGCCACCCACCCACAGTGCCTGGGCTCAGCTCCCCAGAGCCCACCGGCTCCCCCAGCTCCCTGCGCCTCCACCCCCGCGGCCCCTCAATCCTTTTAATCTCTGGTAAAGCCCAAACCTTCCTGGCTTTGCTAACAAGATCAATGAGCTTTTTAATTGGGTTTTAATTAAACGATCAATCCACAAGCAGCGACTCAATTACTGGCCAGGACAGGAGCAAGTGGATTCACTCCAGCACCGCACACCCCCTTGCAACCTACCCCTTGCCCCTGGCACCCTGGCACCACTCGCCCACTGGCAACCTGCCCCTTGTCCATGGCACCTGGCACCACATGCCCCCTCGTAACCTGCCCCTTGTCCATGGCACCCTGGCACCGCATGCCCCCTCGTAACCTGCTCCTGCCCATGGCACCATGTGCCCCCTTTGCAACCCGCCCCGTGCCTGACCCTGGCACCGCAGGCCCCCTAGCAACCCGCCCCATGCCCATGGGCTCCTGCACCATGTGCCCCCTTTGCAATCTGTCTCCATGGCACCCTGGCACCATGAGCCCCATGCTTATGGCACCCTGGCACTGTGCACCCCCTCACAGCCTGCCCCATGCCCACTACACCCTGCCACTGCTCACATGAGGCAAGGACGTCCCTCCCAGGTGACACACCAGTCCCCTCCCCACCAGCCCCAAGCATAGGCTGCCCCAACCCCAGGGGTCATCAACCTGCAGCCTGGCCTGGTCTCGGACCCCACCCCCTGCCATGCAGCAGCACCCTCATCCCCCCACCAAGCCCTGCAAACATGCCGTGACTCACTGGGCACTTTCGGTGAACACCCTTAACCCCACGGGCACCAGCTCCTCCCACAGCCTGGCACCCAGCACACCCCACTCCCGCCTGCCAGGCCCCTGGATCCGGCCACGGGAGGGAGCACTCAGGCTGCTGCAGGAAGGGCTCTGTGCCCCACAGGGATGTCAGCACACGGTGGCTCAGAGCTGCCCACCTGGCCAAGCACCGTTCAGTCCCCTCCGAGCTGTGGGAGCCCAGGGAGGGAAGGAGCCTGGCTCCATGTTGGAGCTGCCCTGAGTCAAGGACCGAGCCACACCCACCGTGCGTGGGATCCCAGGGATGGGCTGCGTGGCCAGGCCGGGCGAGGTAATTACAGGCTGTAAAGTGGAAAACATCACCCTCCCCTGCCTGGGGCTGCACAGCAGCACCCCACAGCCCCCCTGCTGGAGCGCCCCCCATAGCCAGCACCCCACAGCCCCCCCTGCTGGAGCGCCCCCCATAGCCAGCACCCCACAGCCCCCCTGCTGGAGCGCCCCCCATAGCCAGCACCCCACAGCCCCCCCTGCTGGAGCGCCCCCCATAGCCCTCCCCTCCCCACTGGAGCGCCCCCCACAGCCTCCCGCCCCCGCTGGAGCGTGCCCCACAGCCAGTGCCCCACAGCCCTTCCCTCCCCCGCTGGAGCACGACCCGCAGCCAGTGCCCCACAGCCCTTCCCTCCCCCGCTGGAGCACGACCCACAGCCCCCCCCTATGGAGCGCCCCCCATAGCCCTCCCCTGCCCCGCTGGAGCGTGCCCCACAGCCCTTCCCTCCCCCACTGGAATGCCCCCCATAGCCCTCCCCTGCCCACTGGAGCATGCTCCACAGACAGTGCCCCACAGCCCTTCCCTCCCCCGCTGGAGCGTGCCCCACAGCCAGTGCCCCACAGCCCTCCCCTCCCCCACTGGAGCATGACCCACAGGACCCGCTGCTGGGAACATCCACCCCACAGCCAGGAGACTGCTCCCCAGCAGGCCCTCGCCTCACAGCTGCCCCCACAGCCAGCACCCCCACCCAACTCCCCACAATGCCCCCCACTGGGAAAGGCCAACCCTGGAGTAGCCAGGAGCTCCCCCCACAGCCGTCCCCACCCTCCCTCGGTGCTGCACAGGGCAATGATCTGTGGGGCTGGGGCTGGGGCTGGGCCTGGAGTACAGGGCAGACTGGTGCCCAGGAAGGGGCAGAGGGTCTCTCACTCCAGCCAGGGGGTGTGACAGCCCCCTGGCACCCCTAGTTCCCCGCTAGGACCCCAGGGGTCACTGCAATGCAGGGCACACAGCCAGCCACTGTGCCGGTAACCCTGGCTGCCTGCCTGTGCTGCGCCCCCCACTGGGAAGGGATCCGCTTTTGGGCCTTTCCCTGGCTCCGGAGCCAGCCCTCCACTGCTGGGCAGTCTCCAGGCTGTCTGCTGGGGCCTCGCACCCGAGCCTCCGCCTGCTTTGCCCCTTCCTTGGACCCAGACCCCAAGCTGGGGACAGAACCCAGGAGTCCTGGCTCCCGAGTCACCGGTCTGACCCATGAGCTCCACTTCCAATTCGAGGAGCCCCCTTGCCCCCCAGTGGGCACAGCGCTGCCAGGAGGCCAGCGGAGAGAGCAGCCCCCTCCCACCCCCAGTGCTGCTGCTCTCAAGGGCTCTCTGGGTCTCCCTCGGTCGCTCCCGCTGCCTTCGGCGCAGAACCAGCCAGAGACAAGCTGCCTTGAACGGCTGCTGGGGGGCTGCACACGAGGCCCAAGCCATCCCCCGCCCTGGGGGGCTCCACGACCAGGCCCCCGCTCAGCTCAAGCCACCACACACTTGGATGCCCAGGGTCACTGGGCTCCCCCCATCCCCCTCCCTGTGTCTGCCCCCCAAGCCCTGCACCTGTCCTTGTCCCGCCCCCCGGCACAGCGCAGCTGGATTCCCCCCCACCCCGCTCTCACGCTGGGCCTCAGGGTGGTGGGATCGACACTCGCCACACAGGGTGAGCTGCCAGCCTCCCCCCACGCGCCCCCGGCACACAGGGCCTCTGCCCAGAGCACCATGCAGACGTGGTGGGGCGGGGTCGCTGCAGGGCTACGGACGGCCCAGACTGACAGACACGGGCAGGAGGGGCTGCTTTGCTGCCCAGGGGCTCCACGCAGCTGGTTGCGGGGGGGAAGCTCCAGGGACCCCGCCGCACAGGGAGATGGGACAGTCCCTGGCTGCACCAGGCGTCCCCCTGAGTGGCCATTCAGGGTGAGCTTGCTTCCCCTCCCCCCCAGACAGCTCCCCAGGGGGGTGAAATGATGGAAATATTGGAGGGGTGCAGATGGGCTTCCCAATGACACCCCGAGCCCTGCCTGTGGGGCGGATGCAGCCACATCTGGCAGCCCAGACGAGAAGATCAAAGCCTGGCTCTGGGGCTGGCCCAGCCCTGCTCTCAGGCCCCCAGTCCCGCACAGCACCCGCTCCAGGACACTGCCTTGGCCGCAGGCTGCCTGTGCCCCCACAGCAACCCCCCCCCAAGCAAGCATGGGGCAGGCAGGGGCTGCACCCAGGGCAGGGGCGTGTCCCAATGGCTGCTGGGGCAGGAGCCAGGGGACGTTAGGCAGGAACTCAGCTGACCCAGGTGCACCCGTGGGAAGCCGCTTGGCTCAGGACGTGCCATGTACTCCGAGCTAGGGCAGCCTGCTGGGGCAGTGCCCCACTCCCCCTTCTCCTGGCAGCACGGCTTGTCCCCTTCCCAGAACCCCACAGGCCCGCCCCCAATGGCTACCTTTGCCCCATTGCCCTGCCTATGACAGCACCACACCCCGCTCCCACACACACCTGTACGTAACAGACCCGCGGCACCCTGCGGCCGGGAGGGGGAGGCAGGCAGACGGGCCCAGTGGCCTGGGGCCCCCCGACAAGAAAACGGGACACGTTCAGGCCGGGGGTGGGGGGGTGAGAGCAGCCTGCAGATCCGGGACGGGCTGTTACAACGCCAGGGAGGTGCAGGGCAGGCATCAGGCGCGAAGGCGAATTACGCTCTGGAGCAGGGAGGCCAGGGGACTCCCCCCGCCCCCCCAGACAAAGCCCTGCCAGGGATGCTCCAGGTTTCTGTGGCCCTGCTCAGCACTGGGGGCTGCACTCGATGGCCACTTGGGCAAGAGACTATGTGCCAGAGCCCGCCTCCTCCCATCCCACCCCCTGGGAACCCGCTCACCCAGCTCAGCCCCCGCCCACAGCGCTGGGGTTCCCGCCCCCTGAGAGATGCCTCCCCTGGCCCAGCTCCCCCCACTCCAGTATGTGTCTAGCATGGGCTGCCCCCCTCGGCGGGCTGGGGCTCGGCTCCTTTAGCCCCCAGGGGCTCCCACTGCGCTCTCCAGTTCATCCAGCTCCATCTGGTGCCAGTCGCTCACCCGGGGCCTTGTGGGGGGGGGGGTCGGGTCTGCTCCTTGCACTGGGACTGAGCCCCCCACGGTCGGGCCACTCACAGGGTTCAGCTGCATTTACCTCCCACCTGGCCCTGGCCACTGCCCCTGGGAGCATACACCTGCCTCGCCCAGAGACGGAGCCCCCAGGCAGCCGCACCCCTCTCCCCACGTACACTCTGCCCCCAGCAGAGCTGGGTCCAACCCAGCCACTGCATGACACGCAGCTCTTCCCCCACTGCTCTGCACCAGGGACCCCAGAAACGCTGCAAAAGGAGAAGCCATCAGGAGCCAACTCCACCCCCCATGAGGGGTTCAATCCCCAGCAGAGTCAACAGGGCAGGAACCTGCACGATGGCCGGGGGTGCAGCCCATATCCCCCCTCCCCCGCGAGGCCGCCCCTCAGCTTCCAGGCTCGTTCTGCGCTGCAGTCACAGCCACGCCTGCCCAGCACTGCGCCAGCCCCGCACAGGCCTCTGCCCGGGGAGGGTCGGGACCGACAAGCCAAACCCACCTGCCCAGGCAGGGCGAGGACAGGCACCAGCCGGGGCAATGCAGGCAGAGCGCCCAAATGCCCAGCCCCACGCAGAGAACATGACAGAACGTGCTGCACCCCCCTCCCCCAATTCCTGGGCACAGGCGGCAGAGGCTGGGGTCTGCCATCCCAGCGCCCCTCAGCCCCCTCGTGGGGTCCCCAGCATCGTTCGTTACGGCTCTGGGGCGGCTGGAGGGAGGTGCAGTGAGGAGTTACCCCCGGTGGGCAGCCCCAGAGGAGGGGCCGGGCAGAGCACAAAGCGCCCTGCCCGGGAGCCGAGAGCTTGGCCACTCCTGGGCCTGGAGCAGCAGGCGCCCAGCAGGGACAAGGGCAATTGGTTCCGCTCAGAGTGGGCGTGGCCAGGGCCCGAAGGGAGCGGCTGGTGCCCGGGGGGCCTGTGATGCTGGTGGGGATTGGGCCAAGGCAGGGCATTGGATGCTGGAGCTGATAACCCCCTCATGCCCCTGTGGAGGGAGACACAGCAGCCTGGGGGGCAGGGGGAGGAGCGGAGGGAGTAACCCCCCACCCCCCAAGGGGACACACACACACAGCTGCTGCTAGCCTGGAGCCCCAGGGCCTCAGGATGGGGCGAGTGCTGGATTCGGGGAGTCTCACCCCCTCGGCAATCCGGGACGCAGGAGCCGCGCCAGTCCTGGCACACCAGGACCAAGGGGCTGGAAGGCTGCAGCTGGCACTCTCCCCTGGAAGGAGGGGCGCGCAGGCCCCCAAGGAGCTGATCCCACTGGGGGTGTCAGGATTTGTGCCCCGCAGCCCAGGGAGCCGAACGCCCCCCGTCATTTCTCTCTAATCCTGATGCTTTGCCGCACGGTTGTAACCGAGTCCAACCTGCCGCACTGCCTGGCCATAAATATCAGCGCTTCAGCGCGCCCAGGAACGGGACTGCCGCAGCCACCCCTGCCTGGGAGCCAGCTCCTGTCGTGCCCCACGCTGGGCCCTATGGGTGCAAGCGTTGAGAGGGGGGCTGACCGGCTCACTTTGGGGTTCCTCCCTCCCCTCTGCCCTGGGGCTCGGAGGGGCGGAAGGGCCAGCGCTGGCTCTCCTGGAAGGCATTTTATCACCAAGGTGAACAGCCCAGATCCCTCCAGCCCGGGTGGCTCACGGGTGGGGAGAACCCTGCGGACATGGCCCCACTGAGGATGCACCAGGCTGAGCCTGTCACACCAGTGCTGACAAGGGAACTTCCAGGGACACCGGGCGGGCAGAGCTGGGAAATCTGGGGCTGGGGGCCCTGGCAGGAGCCCTGGGGCTGGGTCACCGGGGCCTGGCTAAGGCAGGGGCGAGCGGGAAGGTCCCTCTGAAAGGCGCCCGTGCCGAGGTGAGCCAGCCACTTCGCCATTGTGCTGCTGCTCGGCTCCGCACGTCTCACACACACGCGCAATTTATGGGGCCTGCGCTTCCGCCTCACGACACAATCTGAATGGGCAGGGAAGGCGCTGCCCGGGGAACGCTCCCTCCTCGGACAAAGAGACACGGAGAGCGGGGGAGTGCCAGACAGATGGGGGGGGGCACCCCCCCGAACCGGCACGGCAGAAAGATGGACTTGGAGCCCTCCCCCGTTCATTATTGATTCCCCCTGCAAACGGAACCGGGGTGGCGCAGGCTGCGTTTCGCTAAGAGCCAGTGTCCCGTTCCTCCCCCCAGTGCAGGGCGAGGTGGCTGGGTTTGTGCACCTCCCTTCCCCAGGCCTGGCTGGTGGGACACCCCCATATGCCCAGCCATCCTGTGCCCATTTCACACCCCCGGCAAAGCCCACGCCGTGCTGCCCATCCCTGCACCACTGCGGCCTGGACTAGCCCCTGGTTCTACCATGGCAGTGCGGTGACCTGGGCTTTCCCGGCTGCAACCCGCCAGCTGCCCCCAGCCCCGAACGACAGGGAGTGAACAACGCAGAGGGGGTTGCTTTGCTCCCGGCCATCGATCGATCGGCTGGGCTCCCTGCAGCTCTGCTCACAGCAGCTCCGAACACGCCAGCAATCGTTAGATCTTCACTTACAAATCCTATTGACTGGTCTGAAGCGCTGGCTTTGTGACCCCTCCAGCCGCCTGCGCCCCACCCCACAGAGCCGCAGGACAGGGCAGCTGGGCCCCAGGAGTCCAGAGCCTAAAGTGACCCATGCAGGGCAGAGGGAGGCAGCAGCTGAGAGTGGGGGTGGCCCCCCAGCGTGCCCAGGCCCCATTCTATCAGCCTGTATCTGCGGACAGCTCATTCCTAGGGTCTCGCCTGCGTCGCCTCGCCTATGCTGCCGGGGGGCCACGCCGGCAGCCCCATGGGGGCCAGGACCCCTCCAATGCCCTGCCCGGCCTGCAGGGCAAACAGCCAGCAGGCACCCCAGCCCCTTTCCCTGCCAGCCTCCCCTGCCGCCTGCAACCAGTGGGTGTCGCCCCCGTGCCCGCCCCAGACAGTCAGGGAGCGAGACGCCGTCTGTCTGTGCGCACCGGGGGGCAGACGGCCGGACACACGGGCCCAGTGGCTCCCCCAGGCAGGCGTGGGCTGGCGCGTGGCTTTGACTCACCCAGCTCCTGCGGGATCCATGCACCCAGCCTCCCGGGGCATGTTCAGACAGAGCCATCCACCCTACGTGGGACTCAGTGACAGCCCAGCCCAGGGGACCTCCACGCCCTGGGCTCTCTCCCAGCGCACCCCCACAGCCCAGGGGACACCCCCCCGCGCCCTGGGCTCTCTCCCAGCGCACCCCCCCAGCCCAGGGGACACCCCCCCACACCCTGGGCTCTCTCCCAGCGCAACCCCCCCAGCCCAGGGGACACCCCCCCGCACCCTGGGCTCTCTCCCAGCGCAACCCCCCCAGCCTAGGGCTCTCTCCCAGCCCCCCCAACCCTGGGCTCTCTCCCAGCCCCCCCCCCCCCCCAGCCCAGGGGAACGGCTCGGGACAGGTCCACCCAGCAGGGCCGGAGCCAGCGAGTCCAGCCCCAGCTCACCCCTGGGAAGCGAGGCCGTTTGGTGACCGCCCCCCCGTGAGACCCAGACACCGCCCAGGCGACAGACCCTATGGATGCTCGGGGCCCTCTGGCACCAGCTCCCCAGGTACCTTCCGCTTGCAATAAACACCCCCCACACACACCGCCCCGCCCGCGCAGCGGAGAACAGGCAGCGGCTAAACCCACGGGCACCGCCGGGGCCCCTCCACCCGCCCGTGGGGGCCGCCCCAGCTCCCCACGGCCCTGCCCGGATAGTCCAGCCCCTGCAAAGGGCAGAACGCCGCGGCCCGGCGGGGTGGGGGGGGACACGTGCCATAGCCTCGGAGGGGGCTTGTGCACCGCTCGCCCCGGCGCTGAACGCGCCATGCACCGTGCCCGGCGCTGCAGGGCCGCCCCCTGCCTCTCCGCGCACAGCCCCCGTCCTGACCCGGCCCCTCGCGCCCCCACCACCCCGGGCTGCGGCCCCTTCACGGCGGGACGGGGGGCAGGGCAGGGGCCAGCCAGGGGCAGGGGGCGGCCCGGGACCTCCCGAGACTCCCCCCGGCCCGCACGGAGGAGCCGCTTCCTCCAAGACCGACGCGTCCCCCCCTCCCCACTACACACACAGCTGCACGGGTGGGGGTCCTGGAGCCCCCCCAGGCGCGCCCAGTCGCCGCTCCCCAGATGCGTGCGCCCCTCTCCCCCAGCCCCCTAGTGCATGGAGCCCCTCCCCCTGGTGTGCATCCCGGCCCCCCAGCAACGTCCTCCTTCCTGCGCCCCCGTGCGCCCCCAGCCCGGGCCCCGGGACTCACTGCGGGTTGGAGCTGTTCCAGTGCACCGCGTGCCGGTTGCAGACGGTCCCCGCCGGCCCCTGGCTGAGGAGCAGCAGCGGGAGCAGAGGCAGGAGCGCGGCCAGCCGAGCAGCCATCCTGCCCTGCAGCGGCGCTAAATCCTCGCGTCCTCGGCGGAGCCCAGCGCGACCCGATGAATGGAACCGAGCCGGAGCCGCCAGCTCCCGAGCCCAGCGCCGAGCTCCGCCCCCTGCGCGCTCCCGGGCCCGCCCCTTCCCTGCGCGCTCCCGCGGCGCGTTCACAGTCCGGGGGGGCCCGCGCGCGCTGCTCTGTGCCCAGAGAGGGGTGCCTTGTTCATGCAATTCTTCCCTTCCCCCCAGCCCAGGGGGCGCACCTTGGGGTGGAGCCCTGAGGGCGGGGCTCAGCTTCCCCTCTGTGCCAGGGGATCATGACCCGCTGCTGGGCATGCTGACCCCCCTCCTGGCCCCACACCCCAAGCTCCCTCTGAGCCCCCCGCTCTGGGCTCTGGCAGAGAGCAGCTGATGGCCTGAGCACAAGCCTGGGAGCCAGGGCCCCCCTCCCTGCTGTGCCTCGGGCGAATCATGCCTCAGTTTCCCCATCTGTAAAACAGGGATGGTCTCTGTTTAGCAGCAGGTCACAAGGATGCTCCTTTCCCCACATCCCACTGCGGCTCCCACAGGCGCTTTCCCCTGCAGGACAGGAGAGAGAGAGAGAGGCATTTGTTTGTCTTCACACATTTCCCTCCTGGCCGGGTTTGTGCCTGATTCCACAACTGCTTCGTTTGCGACACTTTATTATTAATTGTCTGTCGTGCAGCACCTCTGAGGCTCCATCGTGCTGGGCGCTGCAGGCAGAGGGGAACCAGCCACTGCCCCTGAAAGCTCAGCTCACCCTCCACCTAGACAGACAGACTGCAGGGTAGCGGCCCAGAGGGGGAGATGATTTCCTGGTCACCCAGCCCGTCAGTGGCAGAACCAGAACCCAGGTGTCCTGAGTCCCAGACCAGTTCCCTGCCACTGACTCAGGCCACCTCTTTCCCCTACTCCCTTGTCACAGGCTGCGAATCCTGTCTTCAAAAACTGAAATCAAGGGAATAAACCACTTTGCTGCTGAAGGATCTAAGCCCTGTGTGGCCGTGGGCAGCTCTGGCCAGTGAGCCCCAAGAGTGGTGACTCCCTGGAATGCCAGGCACCGGAACTGGGAGAACTAAATTTCAGCACTTTACTCCTCCACTGCCTGGTTATGACACCTCCTTACAACAGGAAGGCTTTCTGGACCTGGGCCAGTGCTGGATTGGCAACTGACATGGCACAACCCTGGGGTGTGGCTGGCAGCTGAGGAGGCCAATGTGCTTTCCCAGCACCTCAAGGTGTGCTGGGCCTGTTCTGGGGGGAGGGAGGCTGCCCCACATTCATAGAATATCCGGGTTGGAAGGGACCTCAGGTGGTTCTAGTCCAACCCCCTGCTCAAAGCAGGACCAATCCCCAACTGGTCCCCTCAAGGATTGAGCTCACAACCCTGGCTTTAGCAGGCCAAGGCTCAAACCACTGAGCTATCCCTCCCCCATTACTCCCACAGTGTCCCCTGGCCTGGGCTGCCCAGCCTGAGACACTGCAAAGGGACCTGGTTCTGTGCCACGCTGGGCGCCCGAGTCCATTCAGAGTCCAGGGCACGGCAGGGGCTCAGAGCCCTGAAAACCAGGCTGAGCAGATGCTGCATCCCCCTCCCCCAGTCTAATGGGGCCACAGGCAAGCAAGGGAGTGGGGTGGCCGCCCCGTGGGGCCGGTTCCTTGACTCTGCGGCATCAGACGCAGTTAATCTGCGATGCTCTTCCTTCTGAATGCACCTGCCAGGCCTCTCGGACCCAGTTCCCAGCCCCTGCCTTTCTCCCAGCCTCAGTTTCCCACTCTGTGCCACGGGTGGCCAGCAGGCTGCGCTGGGAGAAACGTACCCTCCTGCTGGTGCCATGGTGGCAGTTCAGAGCCATGGCCACCTCTTCCTCCAGAAGCTGTGAGCCACAGCTCTGCCCCAGCCCTCGGAGCCCCCAGACCGTGAGCAGAGCAGGACGATGCCACCTCCGGCTTGGGGGGGGGAGGTGCTGGCAGGATCCCCCGCCGGGAGGGGGGAGGCAGCTGGTGAAACAACAAGAAAGACCAAAAAAGCCTCTATTAATTATTCATCTGAAGAAGTGAAGTGAAGAAAATAGACCACGTGCAAGAGGCTCCCAATGGCCATGGGGGCAGGGGGCGGGAGGAAGGCAAAGGGATGGAAGTGGGGCACATGGGGCAGGGAGAGGGTGCAGAGAGCAGGGAAGGGGTGAGGGTGTCTGGGCTACCCCAGCTGGGACGGGCCCCCAGGGGTGCTGGGCCATTCCTGCTCGCACTGGGTGGTGAGGGACGGTGCCCAGCCCAGGAGCACCAGCTCCCACCACTCTGCCTGGTCTCTGCAGTCGCTGATCCACCCTGTGAAACAGGGCCTGGGGCAGGGAAGGAGCAGCGGCATGGCCCCTTGTAGGGGGCACCGGCTCCCATCTGGCCCCAGGGCATGGGGACTGGCTGGCTCAGGGGGGCTGGGATGGGACATGGCACCTTTCCCATCGGGGGGGACCTGGCTCCAGTCTGCCCGCAGGGTGGGGATGCTGGCTGGCTGGGAGAGGGGGTGCAGGAGGCCGGGCTGGTGCTTCATTGAGAGCAGTGTGACAGTGGGAAGCTCCTGATGCCACCTCTCTCCAGGGGATACCAGGAGGGACGGGATGGAGGGGCCCTCCCCCTGCACGCGCACTGGGAACTGGAATGCTGAGAGTACGTCTACATGGCAAAGTAAGCCCCAGCGTCGCACTCAGGCTCAAGCCTGACCCCTTCCATCTACACACAGATCATGCTAACCCAGGGCTAGTCGCAGGGTCCCAGGGTTCCGGGGGGCGGGAGGGGGAGGGTCTCTCCGCGCACAGCCCCAGACTGAGTCAAGCTGGAACCCAGGGTTCAAGCCCTCTTGCTTTGCTGTGAAGATGCAGCCCCACTGGACTCCTGCTGCGAGAGTCCCCCAAAAGTATCCCACAATGCCACAGGCAACTTTCTTTGTCCTCTGGACAGTCAAGTTTTCTCACAAAGGGCTGGAGCAGACGCATTTTGGGAGGGTGCTAGGAAGGCGGGGCGATGGGGGGCTGGATTCAGTCCCGCAGAACACAGTGCAGATGCTGGGGCCCCGGGTTGGAACCCAGGGTTCAGCAACTCCTAACCTGGGTTACAAATGTGCATAGATGCGGTGAGAGGGTCCCAGAACTGCCGCCCGAGCCCAAAGGTCGATGCCACATGCGCCCCGTGAGCCCAAGGCAGTGGCCAGGACATGCATTGGAGACATCCCCTTGGTTAACAAACCCAGGGGCTGCTAACTTGGGTTCTACCAACCCTGGGCTTACGCTGCATAGCAGCCGTACTCGGAGACACTTGGGCTGCCAGCAGGACCAGGGCTGGCTCCAGGAACTCTCCATCCAGGGGTCTCTGCAGCGGAGTTATTGGGGCTCGGAACCACCACCCTGGGCCCTTCTGCCACCCAGCCACAAAGCAGGCTCAGTGGGAGCTGTGCTGATTACTCCAGGATAGATGGAAACGCAGCAACATGCAGCCCTGACATGGCAACTCACATGCTTAAGAAACATGCTTAGGAACATAACAGCCACATTGGGTCAGAGCCACGGTCCAGCTAGCCCAGTGCCTGGTCTCTGGCAGCTGCCAGTGCCAGAGGCTGCAGAACAGGGTTGTTATCCCCTGTCGTCCAGTCCCAGCCTCTCGCAGTTGGGGGCTGGGAACTCTTATGTGCGGTGTTTTCATGTAGAAACACCCCACACATACGGCGACGCACATGCCTCCCCAAGGAAACGCCACAAACACCGAGCAACACACACCTCCCCATGGAACCTCCTGCATGGCGACACACATGGAAACGCCCCCACACAGCACTGCACGTGCCTCTTCCTGGAGACACACAAACACACCCGTCCGCACAGAAATCTCTCACTCTCCCGGCTCACACACACACAGACGCACTCACACCTACACAGAGAGGCAGCCAGCAAAAGCACACACACACTACACACACTTGCATCCTCCACCCAGAGCAACACACAAGCCAATCAAACACCACAACACATGCACCCCTGGGCCTGGCCAACCACCCACACGCCCACCAGCAGCAGGGCCTGCCCTGCCCGCTGCCCAGCAATCCCCCCGCCCCCGGCAGGCTGCAGGAGGAGGCTGGGCACTGCTTGGGTGGGTCCGTGCAGGTCGGGGCGGAGGGGCCGGCACCTAGTGGGGAGGGAACCCAAGTGCCCATGTGTCTGGCCGCAGCGTGAGGGGGAGGCTGTTTGTCGCTCGGAGCTGAGTCACTTCCCCACGTCTGTGGCAGGCGGCTCCCGTTCCCACGTGCAGAGAGGGTTTCCAGGCGCTGTCCCTGGCTCCCTCTCCTGGGCCTGTCACTGCGGGAGGGCTCCCAGCGCCAGCCCCTCGGGCCCTGCAGCCCTGGGTTGGCCAGAGGGAAGGGGCTGCTGCCAAGGCCCCGTGGGGTTGTGGGTTTCACCATATGAGCCACAGGGCTTCCCCATCCCCGCTGGCTGGTGATCTTGGATACCCTTCTCCCCCACGGTCCCCCCTGCTGGCAATGCAGCTCTCTGTCCCCGCTCCCCCCACTGCCAGTCAGTGATGTCAGGGAACCTCTCCCCACTCCTGTGGCAGTGCTGCCCCTCGTCACTGGGCCCACCCCACACAGGGCAGGGCACATGGGACTCGGGGTGGGTCTGGGTGAGACCCTGTGCTGGGGCTGCTGTGACCTGGGGCTTCCCCTCCCGCCCGCAGCCCTGAGCCGAGATCCTGCCGCCCGCCCCAGGAGGCCACATCTCCCAGGGCAGCCATAGAAGGGGGCAGAGCCCTGGCCAGGGTCCTTAGAGTGGGCCCCACGGCTTCCTACTCAGCAGCCAATGGGGCAACTGGGGTCTGGGAATGGGGATGGAATCTGGCCCCCATGAGGCTGAGTGGGGAGGGAACTGGCCTCCACAGGCTGGCCTTGGGGGGACCAAGGGGCCGGGCCCAGGGGGGAATTGGGCCCGGGCCCCTCGGTGAGAACTGGCTGCTCCCGGGAGGGGCCCCTCGCCTGGCTCATGGCCCAGAGCATGTCTCGTGGAGAGGGCAGCGTGGCCAAGTGCCACAGACATGGCCGCTGGGTCCGACCTGTGGAAAGGCCCCAGGAGCCAAACCCGTGACCTGAGGATTCCCCGGCAGCAGGGCCCTCCGCGAGGCTCTGTGGGAGCGCCTGGCACGGCCCAGCCGGCTCCATCCCACCGGCTCCTGCACTCCCCAGGCCTCGCTGTTATTTTCTGGCTGGGTTTCACTGCCGCCTGGGGCAGCCTGGTCCCGGGCCAGGCCGGGATCCCAAGGGCCCCCGCCAGCTGCTCCCCCCAGCCCCTCATTAGAGGCTGTTTCTCTGTGGTGTTCGCTCCCAAATTGGCCCCATGGGGAGCTGGGTTGCCGGGCAACCCAACAACCTGTGGGGCTTCTTGGCTTGCTGGAGCCTGCAGCATGGCCACGGGGCCCTGCCCTCCCCGTGCCGCACTGGGCCCCGCTCCTGCCTGCGCCAGGCCAGGCTTGCATCATTGTCCATTTCAGGCAAGGCCCAGAACGAGCAGGGCCTGTGTGAGATCCACCATGGCCAGGGTGAGTCCCAGGTGGGAGCAGGGGGGCAGACACGCCTGAGCATGCAGAGGGGCCAGCAGCCCTGGGCCCAGCTCAGCGCTCCCTTGTCGCTCGCAGGGCCCCGTGGGCCCCCCGTGTGGTAGATTCTCAGCTCTGGGCATCGTGGGGTGGGAGGCGAGCGCCCTGCCTGGCACAGGCTGCCCTGCCCTGCCAGGAGGCAGTGTGGCATTACTACAGTGGGGCTGGAGCCGTGGCACCTCCGTGCTGGGATCCCCCCTCACACCTGGGAGATGCTGCCGTACGGGGCCGGGGGAGGGAGCTGCCTTCTCCTGCCCTGGTTAATATTTAACCACAGCTTCCGGTGACAGAATGTTGCAACCGCAAAGCAGAGACAGCGTTCAATAAATCATTGCGCTGGTCCCGAGGAGCTGGGGGCTGACAGCAGAGCTGGCTGTGCAGCGATCAGCGGAGCAAGAGGGGATAAATAATTCATTAAATAAATAAACATGGAGCAAATGCGAGAGGAGAAGGTAGGAGTGTAACCAAGACCAGGCTCAGTAAATAAGGGCATGAAATATTCACCAGCCACGCCCACAAATCCCAGAACATGCTGAGCTCGGCCTTTCCAGCCTGCCAGGGCGTGTCGAGCAGGACACAGGGAAACACGCTAGTTACACACCGGCGAGGAGGGCGCTCCAAGCAGACTTGGACAGGGGGTCACGCACTGACACAAGAGCGTCACATAAATAACATGTGCAGACACGTCAAGACACACGCCTGGCCACTCGCATGCAAGTAGACACAACACATGCAGACACCCAGGAGCAAGACTTATGAGTGCAAATGTGCTGTCACACTAGCAACATGAAAACACATGCATGCAGGCATGCCACAACATGCGTGCACGCCGCCATCCCACGGAAGGGCACGCATGCTGGCTGACATGCTCAGACACACGGCCCATCAACTGACATGAAAACAGCACTGGCCTAGAGACTGCAAGGAGCTACCCTGGGTGTGTCAGCCCCCACGTCCCCCTCTTGGGGGCTGAGACCCCCCGCGCCACGCTGTCACACTGGGACCCAGAAGCCTTTTCCACACTGCACTGCCGCCGTGACAGCAGGACCAGGGAACCCAGCCATTGCAGTGGGACCTGACTCCCACCGCCCGTTCCCTCCCCACATCCCGGCCGCCTGCAGCCCCCTTTGAACCCGGCGCTCTGGGCTCAGCAGCCTCCACTCTTCGTGGGTCCTTTTTTCTCCATGTGCCGGTCTTTACACTTGAATGAAGGCGTCACGGCTGGTCGTGCTACGTCAGCGTCTCAGAGCAGCCAGAGCACTGGGGGCTTGGCCTTCTCCAATACCTGGCAAAGGGGAATGGATCCCGGCCACGGGGACTCAGGCCTGGGAATGCCCTGAGACTCACCTCCCCAGCTGGGGACAGCAGCACCCATGATCCCCGGACTCCCCCCACACACACCCTGTGCCAGCTGGGAGCACACAGCCCACTGCACGGGCATGGGATGGGGAGTCCGTAGTCCTGCGCACCCTGCCCAGCTGGGCTCGCTCCCCGTGACCCCACAGCCCGGCCGCGGGGATTCACAGGCCATCCTGAGAGAGCCGAGCCAAGCGCCACCCCGCCCGAGCCCAGCAATCAAAGGGGATTATGGAAAGCAGCACAGGGGTCGGGGATTATGTCCCAGGGGCCGTTGGGGCGCCCCAGCTCCTCTGTTGTCTTTCAAAAGCCGGAGCATTGAGCGCGCGCCCGGGGCAATCTGCATCTCAATGGGGTTAGTTATTGGACAGGGAGCGCGGCGCACACATAACACCACACAGAGCTCCTCAGGGCCAGGCACACCCGGCCTGGCATGCTGAACAGAGCCACAAGGGCACTGCTCCTCCCCAGAGATAATCGCATCGCAGCCTGCTCCCGCCCAGCGCCTGCCCAGCGCCAGCCCCACCCCGGCCCCTCCCGAGAGCACCCTGACCCACCAACGCGTGGGGGGCGGGGGCACAGCCCAGAGCTAGGGGCTCCTGGGGTGAGCTGGGCAGAGGCAGACCCCTCGTGGGGTGGGGCTAAAGAGGGTCTCTGGGCCCTGCTGCTTCCCCTACAGATCTGCAAGAGCAGCTACAGTGCTGCAAAGAACAGCACAGGGTCAGCAGGGGGCGCTCTCCCCGACCCCAGTGCGGCGCTAGGGGGCGCTGTGCCGTGGGGAGCAGGGCGGGGTCAGCGGGGGGCGCTCTCCCCGACCCCAGCGCGGCGCTAGGGGGCGCTGTGGGGTGGGGAGCAGGGCGGGGTCAGCAGGGGGCGCTCTCCCCGACCCCAGTGCAGCGCTAGGGGGCGCTGTGCTGTGGGGAGCAGGGCGGGGTCAGTAGCATTCTCTGCAAGGATCTTCCACAGAAGGTACCATTAATGCAAGAGCAAACCCTGGGGCTGGCCCAGCCCCCCAGTGAAAACCAGAGAGTGGTGAACGCTGGTACAAGGAGCAGCAACGGGCATGTTCCCATAGGGGTGGGGAGCAGCCTGGAGAAACACCCAGCACAGCGCAGCGAAAGGGAAGATTTCATCACTTGGCCCACAATTGACCTGTGGAACTCATGGCCACAGGGTTTATGGAGGCCAAGAGCTCAGGAGGACTCAAAACAAGGCTCAAACCTTTCTATGGGAAAGAGGAATAACGGGAAGGGTGAAGATGACCCAGGGCTATTGGAAGGGGCTGGAGCCAGCCACTGACGGGTGGGAACTTTCCCCAGGGGAGGGTATCCCATCCCGGGCTTTCTGGCACCTTCCTCCAAAGCAGCTGGCGCCAGCCCCCATTTGAGAAGTTCCTGGGCGAGGTGGCCACGGAGCTCCCCAGGCAGCAACGTGGCAGGCTTGGCGAGGCAGAGCGCTAGGCTGGGAGCGGGGAAGCCTGGGCAGGACATTTTGGAGCGAGGGACACTGGGAGTGCGTCGGCAGAAGCAGGGTGCTGGGGAGAGTCGCAGGCACAGGCCTGGGACATTCATCGCCCACCCAGCCCTTGGCCATGAGAACAGAACTGAGTCAGGCGGAGGGGAGCATTTATCTGCAGAGGCCACCGGAGCCGAGCTGAACCGCAGCCGCTGGCAGGGGCGCAATCGATAGCCCCCAGGGAGCAGACGAAGAGCTGAGGTCAATTCAGAGCCTTCACGAGCTAGGCAGTGCGGGATAAAGGAACCTCCTGGTCACTTCCCCAGGCAGGCATCTCACAAGGGCTCCAAGGACACAGGGCCCCTGCTCCTGTGCACGGCCAGGGCTGGACACCCTGAGCCCAGCCACCCAGGCACCTTTCAGCCTCCCCAGCACAGGTCCGACCAGAGACAGAAAGGCCTGGCACGGGTGTGCAAGGGGAGCGTGCGAGAGGCAGTTGTGCAAGGTTCACGAGGGACATTCAGGCTTCTAGAGCCAAGCCGCCTGTCCCATTACTAATGAGCTCAGGCCTGCACATGTTGTCCTGGGCCCTCCTACCCATAAGCCCACCGCAGACTCTGCCCTGGAATCCCCTGGGGGGTGGACCCTTATCCAGGAGCCCCCTGGATCCTCAGGGGCCTAGGATGAGCCATTCCCAGCCCTCTGACAGCCATAAGTGACACAGCCACTAGTGCCAGCACAAGGGCCCGTGAGCTTGGGACTCTAGAGCGAAGCTGGGCCCTCATGAACCCCAGTCCAGCCCCATGCTACACCCCAGACATGGCTGCATCTCAGCACCTAGTAAGATCCCATTCTGCATCCCAGAGATGGCTGTATGCGAGTCCTGGGCGAGTGCTCCGCGTGGATCCCTGGGGACATGATGCTGCTCCTGCGGGGCCCAGGGCAGCGCAGACCCCCTCGGAGCCCAGCGCTTCCCCATCCTGGCTGCACCTCCAGCCGGTGCCAACTCCTCCGTGTGCACACCCCCTCTGCAGCTATGCAGCTGCCCCCGGAGGGGCGGGAGCTCTGGAGCTGACAAGAGGAGCCTGGAGCTCTGCCATTTCACAGCCCAACCAGTGGGGCCCAGCGCCCAGCTGCAGCCTCCCCTCACATTTCTGCAGCTCTGGTCACCCCCACCCCCACCCCCCGACCTGCTCACTGCCTGCCCCAGAGACAGAGGGCACGAGGCAGAAACACCTCCAAACCCAGGGCACTGGGGCACTCTGAAGGCACCAGGGCATTAGTGCCGGCCCAGCTGAGCTCCTGGGGCTGGGGCCATGCCAGGCTGAAGGGGAGATGGAGTGGCTCAGGCTGTGTGGGGCTGAGGGGGAAACGAGGCGGCTGGGCGCATGGGGCTGCACAGAGACTCCCCAGGTGACCACATGGCATTGGCAGCCCTGACCTGGGCCCCCAAAGTCCAGCCCTGCCGCCCCCTCTCCCTCCGCAGGCGCCACCTTCACCGCACAGGGAAGTTTTTGCAGAGCGACTTAGCAAGAATGCAAATCAGGAAGCATCTGAAATCTCTGAGCACATCAGCTCCATCCAGAACGCTTCATTAGCCCTGCGTCCAGCTCAGCGTGCAGGGGCCAGGCAGCAGAGCCATTTCCTGACAGACACTAAACGCAAACTGGAAGGGAGGGGAAGGCCCAGAAGGTGTGGACAGCATGTAGGGGAAGCAGGACTGTGTGGGGCTGGGAACCCGGGCGAGGGGCTGGGCTGGGGGGAGCAGCGTGGGGGGGCACTGGCACAGCACAGGTGCAGGAACCCGGGCGAGGGGCTGGGCTGGGGGGAGCAGCGTGGGGGGGCACTGGCACAGCACAGGTGCAGGGACCCGGGCGAGGGGCTGGGCTGGGGGGAGCCGCGTTGGGGGGGGCATGGCACAGGTGCGGGAACCCTGGCAAGGGGCTGGGGGGTATTTCTCAGGTTACCTGCATAGCGTAACACTCCGGAGAGCTGGCTGGAGCCACTCGCGCCTCGGGAGCTGCCTGCAGACTCAGTAGGGCAGCGACTCTGTTCTGGAGAGCGAGCGGGAGGCACGGGGACTCTGCAGAGGTGTACATCTGTCTGGCCACAGGGGCTGAAGCCTGGCCCGGCCAGGGTGCTCGCTGATCCCCAGGAGTCAGGAGAAGCCCTAGGTACCACCAGGGCTGGGAGGCGACAGGAGAGGGCCCCACCACTGGCTGAGGGATGGGTGCTGCCCTCAAGGCACCAGACCCACCAGCCCAGGCCCAGCCCAGAGGATTTGGGGCCACTGCACCTTGGCCGTGCTGGCCTGCCTTGTCAGGCTACTAACGCCCCTTGCACCGAATTTGAGACCTGCTCTGCAGGATGTGTGTGGGGCCAGCAGGAGGGGGGGTTCACGTAGGCCCCATCCCAGAGTCACCAAGCAGCACCCAGCTCTGGGAACGTGTCCCTATGGCCTCAGGGCCACATCCAGCTGACCCAGTAGTGCATGGGAAACAGCTCTTTTCCCCACTGGGGCTGCAGGCCGGAGCCTGCCCCCCCAGCTCTGCCAGGCTGCGACCCGTCATGTGCAGGCCGGCTCTGCTGAGCAGAGGGAGAAGCCGGCTTTGCCTGGTGAGGCTGGGTGTGTGGGTCGTGCAGTAGGTGAGCTTCGCTCCTGGAGAAAAAGCTGGGTTGATTTCTTAATTAGCGTCTTGCTGATCTGACTTAATTGATGGGGAGTTTAATGGTGCAGAATCACAGAGGAGGGTTAATTAATGATGCAAAACAGCTACCAATCGCCCTGCCAGTTTTGCACCCGCCGTGCGAGCGCTGCCTTTGTCGGGCAGCAGTGCAGACAGCGCGCCGGCCTGTCAGAGGAGATCAGCCTCCACCAAGGCTCTGGGAGTCAATCATGCATATTTTCCTGACTCCAGAATCGCTGCAGAGCTGGGAGGTTCTTCACCAGGATCTAGCCACTTCTGTTTCCTCAGGGGGGAGAGGTGCTGCAGCTGGGAGGCCAGGGCAGCGTGTGCCACTTGTGCACGGGGATCCTTTCACTAGTGCACACACCCCATGCACTAAGAGCCCCGTCCCCAGCCTTGGATCATGGCTGGGGGCAACCTGGCTCCAGTGGCCCCTCAGCACCATCTCACCTAAAGTAACAACCCCCCAGAACCCTGGGCGGCCTGCTCAGGGGCTTCCGTCCCAACACACCCCACTCAGCCAGCCCCCACAGACTGCTCACACCAACGCTTTGGGGACAGGCCCCTGGGGAGGGTGGGCGGCACCTCTGCAAGCAGGTTCCTGTGCCCATGTCATAGGGGCAGGAGCCACCATCACTGTAGTTATAACCAATCGCAGGCCACCGCACCCCCAGGACTAGCCAATCACAGGCCACCAGGCCCTTGGGCAGAACCAGTCACAGGTTACAACGCTCCAGGACCAATCACAGGAAGGCGTCCCTCTCCCTTCCTACTGGGACTGCAAGCGCCTTGGGGCAGGGACTGTCCACGGGGGCAAGAAACACACAATACACTTGTCAGCTGCCTGGCAGCAGGGTGACCAGATGTCCCCATGTTATAGGGACAGTCCCAATATTTGGGGCTTTTTCTTACATAGGTTCCTATTACCCCCCACCCCCATCCTGATTTTTCACCCTTTCTGTCTGGTCACCCTACCTGGCAGCGTGTTCCTGGCTATGCCCGGGGGCGGGGGGGGCTGGGATTGCTTTGCCCACAAGTGCAGTGGCCCAGAACTGGGTAGGGCTAGCCATGCAGGCATGGTGCCTGTGGCTGGCTGGCTGGCTGTGCAGGCCTAGTGCCCGGCCCTCTCTCGGCGTGTCCCTCCCCCTTGGCGCGCCCATGACTCACCCAGCTCAGCCCACCTGGCACACACTGGCAGCAGCTGCTTCTTCCAGACCAGCCTCACTACCATCCACTGGCAGCCCTATCCCCGCTGAGCCCCCAGCCCTGCCTGGCTCCACCCAGCCACTCCTGCCCGCCCAGCCCATCTCCGCCCACCCAGTCCCACTGGCAGTGCCACGCATGGCTGGCGAGGGGCAGATGGGGCACCTGGAGAAAGGGACATGAACCGGCCCAGCTCCAGCAGGGCAGGAGATGAGGAGGACAGGGGGGTGCAGAGTTCACTGCCCCCTGCTAGCTCCATTTTCCCTTCCATCCCCCTTCGGTCAGCCCCCATCATCACCCGCTGCGCAGCCTCCCCTGCACTGTGTCCGCATCAGTGCTCATCGCCCGGGGGCACTTCCTGCAATACGAACCAGGCTCCCCATGTGCCGCGTGGGGGTGGGCAGGGCAGTGCTGCCCCTTTCAGCGGCGAAGGGTGGGGGGAGGCGGGTGATGGATGAGGCAGGGTGCGGGGCCTTGTCAGAGCGGCTAATCACAGAACACGGCGCCCGGCTCCGGCCTGTCCCCGCAACACGAGCAGCTGCTGCTGCTAATTTGATTTTTGACAACAGCCCTAAATTATAGGCCCGGGAAGGGAGCACGTGAGATGATTATCAGCCGTGCCGCTGGCTGGGAGCGCGTTGCCCCCACCACAGGCAGCCGTGCAGTGGGCACTGCCCCCCCCCCAGCGTGGCCACACCACAGGGCACTGCCCCCCATGGGCACACCCTGGCCACAGGGCACTGCCCCCCCAGTGTGGCCACAGCCACCAGGCACCGCCCCCCTCCAGCACAGGCATGGGAGCAGGGCCCAAGGCAGCCGGGTGCGGGTGCGATGGGAGAGGCATGGCAGCTAGGGTTTGAACACGGGTGAGACAGACACACGGAGGGAGCGGATGGGGGGCAAAGGGACGAGACACGTCTTTCATCACTTTATTTGCGCATGTAGGCCCAGTGCAGCCCCCACCCCGCCCCATTGGCGCAGCGACTGCCACCCCCTCTCCCCCGGCCATTCAACCTGCAGCTCCCAGGCCTGGGGGAGGGAGCTGCAATGGGGGATCATGTGAGGGTTGGGGGTGCTGCAGCCAGGGCCTGAGGGGGGGCAGGCTTAGCCCCCCAGGCAGTGGGTGGCCCCATGCCACCAGGGGCTGGGAGGGCAGCCAGTGCCCCCTGCAAAGAGGGCAGGACACCGCCCGCCCTGTGCCACCCTGCCCAGCCCCCAGCAGGGCAAGGCCACGGGGGGACAGGGGGGGTTGCCAGGGCTCAGCGCTCAGGAGCCAATTAGGCCATCTCACAGGAGCGGGGCTGGCGGTGGAGAGCGGTGATGGATTGCCGGGGGCCGGGGCTGGGCACAGCCATAAACACAGCACAGCGAGAGCAGCCTGCGCTTTGCACGGCCCTGCGGCTTCCCAGCAGCCCCGGCTGCAGGAGCAGCAGTTCACACCCGGGCCAGTGCCCCCAGCGCTGCAGCGGCTCTGGGCACCCCAGGCTGGGGGAAGCCAGCGGGAGAGGAGCCCAGGGCAGGGCCCCAGCTGCTCCCCGTGCTCATACGGCAGGTTGGGGGGAAAGGGGAGGGAAATCCCTGGCTCAGTGGGGTTGGTCCAGATCAGCCCTCGACACCCCACCCCCCAATTCCCCTGCAACACGTGGCTGAGCCAGCTCCATGCCCCCTATCGCCAGACAGGTCACATGTCTGTCTGGAACCCTTCCCCCCATACAGGGACCAAACCCCCAGACCTTCTGTGACAAACTGGGAACGTTCTTAATGTTTGCTCTGTGTGCTGTGTTGGTGCCTCAGTGTCCCCTCTGCAGTTCTTAATATCTAGGTGGGGGGATAAGGGGGTGTGATTGCGGCAGAGGAAGGGGCCAGTGCACCTAAATGCCCGACACTCTGTCTCCTAGCAACTGATGGCCTGGGCCCCTCCTCTGCAAAGGTGCCAGCTGAAGGTGTTGGAGACAAAGAGGTCAGGTGACCTCCTGGCCCGGGAAAGGAGCTGAGCAGAGGAGGAGGGGCTGGAGGGGGGGTCAGTCTGGAGCTGGCTGGGGACGAGGAGTGAGGGCAGACGTGGGGGTCTGGCTCACTGTCCCCTAGAATGGACCCGGCCGAGGGGTCCTGTTCTCTGTACCTACAAGCTCTGTGTTAGACCCTGTTCCTGTCATCGAATAAACCTCTGTGTTACTGGCTGGCTGAGAGTCACGTCTGACTGCAAAGTGGGGGTGCAGGACCCTGTGGCTTCCCCAGGACCCCGCCTGGGTGGACTCGCTGTGGGAAGCGCACGGAGGGGCAGAGGATGCTGAATGCTCCAAGGAGAGACCCAGGAGGTGAAGCCGTGGGAGCTTCTTGCCCTGCAGACAGTCTGCTCCGAGGGAGAGGAGGCTCCCCAGAGTCCTGTCTGGCTTGGTGGGGAGCAGTTCCAGAGCATCGCCCGGGGACTCCATGACACCTACCCCCCCCAGAACTGCGCCCCCTCAGGACCCTGCCCCTAGACCTATCCCTCACCCCCAGACCTATCCCTCACCCCCAGACCTTCCCCCCCAACCTGCACCCCCTCAGCACCCTGCCCTAGACCTATCCCTCAACTCCCAGACCTCCCCCCCCCAGACAGGGACCTGCCCCCCCAAGGACACTCAGACAGGGACACACCCACCCCCCCGACCTCCTTCTGTCCTTCTGTCACCTCCACACACTGGCCTGGGCCTGCAGCACCAGGATGGCCAGTAACGGCCACTGCTCTGCTAAGCCTGAACTCTGGGGGGGTCTTTGCCCTGGGAGGCCCAGGCCCTTTGGAGCTCTCGCCTCCCCTCCCCCCTGCGGAGCCCAGGCCCTCCAGCTCATCGTCCTGCCGCCCCCCACCCGGAGGGGTCGGGATGGAGAGGCTGAGACAGGGGTGGGGGGTGGAACTTGCCTGAGGTCCCAGGCAGAGTCCAGCAGCACCAGAAACGTAACCAGGAGTCCTGGCTTGTACGAGGCCACATGGGGGGAGCAGGAGGATCCCAGATACAAGACGGATCCTTCCCCTGCTCCAGCCAGAAGATCAGAGCATGGTGTCCCCCGCACTGTCTCTGGCTGGGTACCGCCCCACAGGGCAAAGCATGAGACTGAAGCTGAACCAGGCATCGGGGGGGGGGGGGCAGGGCCATGTGCCGGGCGGGCACAGCTATGAGCACTTCCAGGAAAATGCCAGGCAAGGTGTGAAGAGTGATGGAGCCGCAGCCGGAGCTTCCCTCAGCTCCTGCCCTGGAGAAGCTGCAGGGACTTGGCTGGGCTTGCCAAGAGGAGAGAGGAAGAGTCCGGAGGGTGCTCTGAGAGCTGCCCTCCCTCTCTGACATGTAACCGGCTCCCAGACTCTCACCATCCCCCTGCAGAGCCCAGCAAGGGAGGGTCTGAGAGAGCCGGGCATCTCTGGACTAGGAATCGGGGCAGCCCCTCTGGTGGGCAGCCGGGGGCTGTGGGCAGGACTCAGGGGCAGTGGCAGGGCTGGGGTAGCGTAGCGGGGGCAGCAGGTCAGGATTGAGGGTAGATCTGATGCAGAGGACAAGAGCCGATGGACTCCTGGTCTCAAGCCTGTTTTGTGCCCTGCGTACAAACAGCAATTAGAAAAAAATCCCTACGTGCTCTGCTGGAAGGTGGCAACAGAATCTGTCTTTATCCAGACTGAGAATCCAGAACGCCAACAGAGAGAGACAAAGCAGGCTGCTCCCAGCTCGCTCCAGGCTGGCCCTCTGCAGACTGCCCCAACCCAGGGCTTCCCCACGAGCACCCTAGCCTGCAAGCAGGACCAGGAATCCCCTTACAATTTAAAGGAATTCACCTGTAATTTTAACAGTTTTCCACAAACCACCAAGCCCCTGCTAGCACTCAGGACAATGTGGGCAGGGGATTCGGAGGGACGGCAGAGCTGGGGACTCTGGGAACATGCACCAGGCCCTTGCGTGGACCATGGGTATGCAGACCAGTCCCCTGTCCCCAACTCCAAGGGGGGGCCAGACACTGGCCCCTGCCTCCTGTAACACAGAGCGCCTCCCCACAGCTGTGCCACCAGCCCCATCCGTGCCAGACTGCAGCTCCAGGAGCTGCCCGGCGCCGGCGCCTAAGTCACGTTTAATCCGACAGTGGGTGACACGCGGCATCAACATCCTGCTCCGGCTGCGCACAGACCAGGCCGCAGTTAGCGTCTGCGGGGCCCCGAGCAGAGGTGGGGCTGGGGACACCGACCAGCCCAGCCTGGGGCTGCAGGACATCGACCATTGATCCTGTGTGCTGCGGCCATCCCAGAGAAGGGAACGCTGAGCACTCTGCTGGCATCTCTCTGCCGCCCCGCCTGGCACACCCTGGGCTGAGGAGATCAAGGACGCCCGGCTGTGAGCGGCTGTGTGGGCGTGAGAACCTCCAGCAGGGACTGTGCCAGTCGGCTCTGCCCCGTCTCCATTCACGGCCCGGGGCTGTTCTCATCCTGTGCTGCACAGCTGGGAGAAGCTACGAGCTGGGAGCGCTCCCGCAGCCGGGGCTCCTGCCCCCCTACAGCGCCCCCCGCCGGGAGAGGCGGGGTAGCCAGGAGACCTCCACCCAGGACCAGGCACCTGCAGGGCTCCAGCCATACAGACAAGGGGGTGGGTAGACGAGAGGGGGTGGGGAGGTGGCAGCATGGGCCCCGTACCAGGGCCTGGGACATGGCAGAGGGACAGGCCTCCTCACCCAGCGCCAGCTGAGCCTGGGGGCGCCACAGCCTGGCAATGCCCAGAGGCTGGGGCAGGACCGACCCACACAGGCTACAGCCTGGGGTTCTGCCCTGGCAAATAGTGTGCCAGTGCTGGGGCCGCTGTCTCTGCTGCTAAACCTGCCCCATCTCACAGCCCCCCCAGTGCGGGGCCCTGTCCCTGGTCGATTTCCTCCCCCCCCATCCTCAGTAGAGGCCCCCCACTGCCTAAAGCCTGTTGTCTAGGAGTTCGCTTCCTATGCATCCCCCCCCCCCCCCCACACACACACACTCCCAGCATGGGACCCAGGCTCTGGGGTTCTGGCAGGCAGACTGGGGGGAAATTGGGGCTCAGTGCAGAGCCCTCCCCAAGTGATGGAGGCTTTGGTGGTGGTGGGGAGGGGCACCCTTAGGTGGGTGTGGTGCCAGTGCCGGGAGCACTGAATTGTGACGATGACCCGCTGCGGTTACAGGGCTCTGCTCACCTCCACAGAGCAGCACCAGTGCCAGGTTAATCCACAAGCAGCACACCCCACGGGTGGAGCAGAGGAAACTGAGGCACCCAGGAGGTCATGTGACCAGTGTGACAAAGTGGGACTGTTCTTAATGTTTTCTCTGAATACTCTGTGGGTGCCTCAGTTTCCCCTATGCATTTCTTAAGTCTCCAGTGTGCATAAATGGCCGACACTCTGTCTCCTGGCAACAAATGGCCGGGGCCCTTCCCCCCTGCAAGGGGATGGTTAAAGGTGAACAAAGAGATCAGGTAACCTCCTGGCCGGGAAAGAGACAAAGGCCAGAAAGGAGGGGCTGGAGGGGGTGTCAGTTTGGGGCTGACTGGGGACGGGAAGTGAGAGCAGACATGGGGGTCTGGCTCACTGGGCCCCAGAATGGACCTGGCTGAGGGATCCCGTTCGCTGTACCTACAAGCTCTGTGTTAGCCCCTGTTCCTGTCATCTAATAAACCTCTGTGTTACTGGCTGGCTGAGAGTCACGTCTGACTGCGAAGTGGGGGGGCAGGACCCTGTGGCTTCCCCAGGACCCCACCTGAGCGGACTCGCTGGGGGAAGCGCACGGAGGGGCAGGGGATGCTGAATGCTCCCAGGAGAGACCCAGGAGGTGAAGCTGTGGGAGCTTCTTGCCCTGCAGACAGTCTGCTCCAAGGGAGAGGAGGCTCCCCAGAGTCCTGTCTGGCTTGGTGGGGAGCAGTCCTAGAGCATCGCCCGGGGACTCCATGACAACCAGCACAAGGCCTGGAACCCAGGTGTTCCCTGAGCCTCCCTGCCATGTGCTCTGAGCACATCCCTCCCGGGGGGAGGGGGAGTGATATTTCCCCAGGCAGGGCGAGAAGGTGGCAGCACCGGCCCCCCTGGAGCTGCCCAGCCAAGCCCTTTAGCTGGTGTCACCTCCGTAGGCCCCAAGGCCCCGGCCTTTCTGGCAGCCTGTGGCTGCAGGGCCAGGAGTTTCTGCGATCCAGCCCAGCTCAGCAGCTGTCCTGGGGCCAGGCCAAGGGGCCCAGGTGTGGCCCTGCCAGCGTCACCGAGAGGCAAACAAGCCAATAAATACCGGGGGATACGTGGCTGAGAGCGACTGGGAAATAACAGATAAAGCCGGGAGGAGCTTTCTGGCCCTGCAATATTAATCGCTGTGCTCCAGCGCCTGTGCCCCGCTTGGAGCCGGGCCGTGAGTGATGGCGCGGGGGATTTTTAATAATGCAGCGCTTATAAGAGGCTTTTTAGAGAGCCCTGCCGCGCGCGGGGGGACGGCAGCCATAGATCAGTGCTCGCCTGAGCAACGCGGCGGCCCAGCGGGGGCCCAAACGAAAACAAATGGCCCCTTCGCTCCACACCCGCACTGAGCCGGAGCCGCTCTGCAGAGTCTGCGCCTGCCCGGGCTACAGCAGCTCCCAGGCCCTTCGCTGGGGTCTCGAGGGCAGCCCCCTGCCCCCGCCCCCCTCGGATGATGCCTCGCAAAGCCTGACAGCTCCCTGCGGTGCCAGTGCCAGGGGCTGCCCTGCCCCGGGGAGCCAGGACAGGGCCATTCTCCGCCTGAGGTGGAGGCAGCTCCAGGCTGCTTCCTCTGCCTCCGACCCAGGCACCCAGCCCCACCAAGCGGGTGTGGGGAGGAAGGGGGCACAGGGCTGCCCTGCCCCATACAGTGGTGATGCCCTTTGGAGTGGTTGTGGGGCCAAGGCTTGGCAGGGGTCACTTGGCCCTCTGGTGGCCAGTTAGGCTAACGCCAGGGCTGGTCCAGCCTGCAGAGGGTCCCCGGGGGGGCGGGGTGCTGAGAGGAGACACCCCCTGTTGCTGTGTTATGATGAGGGGTGCGTCCTGGACCTGTCTGAGCAGCCCCTACCGGGGAGCCAGCCCCAGCCCTGCCTTCCAAAGAGAGGGGCCACCGTGTCCTCCCCGGCAGCACGCGTGACAGTCTGAACATGCATGTGCTCCCCAACCAGCAGTCATGGCACGCACCCTCTGTCTCAGAGTGTGGTGAGAGTGACCCTGTGCATGCCGGTTCCAGCCAGAGGGGCCAGAGTGGGGCTGAGTGCAGAGGAGACCCAGGCCCCAGTTTACGACCCTGTTTACCTGGAGAGAAGCCAATGGACAGAGGGGGCTTGGGGCCCGTGGTTTCGGAGGCCCAGCTGGGAAGCAGGGGGGCTCAGGGCTGGAGAGGGGGAACAGGCAGAGCCCACCTGGCTGCAGGGGGACTGGGATGTGCTGAGGGAGGCCAGGCCTGAGGCACAGAGAGTTTCCTGTGCTGGGTTCAGACGCTCAATAAACCTCCTGTGTTACACGGGCTGAGAGTCACTCCCGGCTAGAGAACAGGGGGGGCGGGGGGAGGAGTCGAGGCCCGGGGGGCCCAGAGCGAGGGGACTCCCTGGGGGGCCCACGGCAGAGACAGACGTGCTGAGGCTCAGAGAGCTGCGGCTCTGGGAGGTGGAGGGGCCTGACCCCGGGAGAGTGGACCCCCGAGAAGGGCTGTCGCACTGAAAGGGGCACCCCCAACGGACCGCACGGGGCCACGATCTGCGAGTCTGTGACACCCCCCAGCAATGGCCCCCGTCCCTGCCATGGCCCCCGGCTGCCGCCCCCCCAGCCATGGCCACAACCCCTGCCAGTGTCCCCGTACAGCAATGGCCCCCGCCCCTGCCATGGCCCCCCCCCAGCCAGGGTCCCCCGCTGCTGCCCCAGCCCATGCCACTCCCATCCACACAGCTCCCGCCCCCCAGCAGCCCCCTGCAAAGCTCACCCTGAGCCGGGCCGGGCCGGGCCGCTCACGCCCCACCGGCTGCTCTCGCTCACTGTAGCTCTGGCCTTTCTGCAGCCCGACTCCCCCCTCCAGGATTGGGAGCCAATTAGCTGCCCTGGGTCCCAGCCCTGGGAGGGGCCCCTGCTGCCAGAGGAAGCAGGTGCCAATACCGTAATTAACCAAAAATGCCTCTAATGGACCCCTGGGGGAAGGCCGCTCCCCCCTGCCCTGGCCTGGCTCCCCAGACCCCACAAGGTGGCACAGGCTCCTGGGCATCAGAGCGCAGGGGTATGGCATGTGGTACCCCGCCCCCATCCTGCGTGTAGCTCACACACGGAGCACCCACAGGACACAGCATGTCCCGCTGGCACTGCCCAGCCCTGGCACAGAGGGGGCTCGGGCAAGGGCTGCAGTGCCCACAGGAGGCTCCCTCAGACGTCGCGGTGCCAGCAGCATCCCTGAGTCTGGATGTGCCGCTGGTTCTGGCAGGCTCGGGGCTCGGCGTCGTCCCACAGCAGCGATGCGGCGGGGCCGGCGATACGGGGCGAGGGCCCGGCTGGGAGCCCTCGGGGCAGGGCCCAGTGTGGGGAGGGGGAAGATAGCTCCATCCACGTTCCGGTGGGCCCGGGCTGAGGGGGATCACTAGGGGTCACTGCTCATCCATTGGAGGGGCTGCATGCTGGGCACTGGGGGTGGGGGGCTGCCCTGTGGACCAGCCACACCTGGGGGGCATGGCAGGCGGGGGGCTGCACTCATCATGATCCCCCCTCAGGACTCATCACACTCCTCAGTTCCCCTCAGTGGGTGACGGAGTCAGTTTCCAGTTTCCATAGTGACACGGAGCCATTTCCCCAGCTCCTGGCAGATGCAGGCAGTGTGACACAGCCCCCTTCCCCCCATCCTGGGCAGCTGCAGGGGGTGCTGCCCCCCCAGCCTCCGCCCAGCACCTCACCCTGCCCAGGGATGCCTGGGGGCAGAGGGCAGCCCTCTGCCATGGCCCACGTGCTCCTGGCTCGGTGCTGGGGGCAGCAAGGGGCCGGTTAGTGCCAGGGTGGGTTCTGCCCCACGGCGCTGACAGCTGCCCTCCAACCCTGGGGCTGCTGGTCCCCAGGGGCCGGTTACAGCCCCTGCAGAGCTGCTAGTGCTGAGGCAGGGAGTGGCAAGCACTGCGTGGGGCTGCTTCATGGGGGGGGGCTCCCTCTCCCCCATCTCTGCTCCCCCTGGGCCCCATCTCCCGAGTCCCCCCTGCCCCATCCCAAGTCTTTTCCCACCCTCCCACCCCAGACTCTGCTCCAGGACTCCCTGGAGCGGCTGTAGTCGGCTCAGCCCCTTGTCCCCTGTCTCCAAGCGAGGGGCTATTCTTTGCCTATTGAATCCCAGGCCTTTGAGCTCTTTGTGGGTGCCAGCGGAGTGGCTGGGAGCCCTGGCCTGTCAGGGCTCCCCTCGAGTGGCTGAGCTCCCTTGTCCAGCTGTCCTGCTGCCTGTCAGTCAGGGAGGTCAGGCTGCCGCCCGCAGCGCCCCACAGCATGCCAGCTGCACTGGAGAGGCCAGTGCCTCTTGTTGACCTGCCAATTCCCATCTCACACGGAAGCAGCGAGAGAAAAGGCCCCGACAAGTAGCATTAATTCCCGGACAAAGACGCGTGTTCCGGCCCCACAGGCAAAGGGGCTCAGGGTCGGGGTGGAAAACGCACCCTGACAGCTGTGGCCTGACGTCACCGCGCTGCCCAGGCCGCCACAAAGGGCACCACGCTTGGCCGGGCTGGCAGTTCCTGCCCTTTGTGTCCGCGCTGCAGCCAGCACATGGGACCCGGGGGCGGGAGGAGGGGGAGGCTGGTTCTTGCCATGTTGCAGCAGGACCTGGCTGTGGCGTGCCGGGCAGGTGGGCGTGGCAGACAGGTCGGAGCCGGGGAGAAGCGGTTTGCAGGGTCCTGGCAGGGGCTGTGATCCATGCAGACCCCTGGGGGGTGACCTGTATTCACCCTGGAGTGTGCCCACTGGGAGCACCCTTCTGCGGCCCAGGCTCCTTGCAGGTGCGATGGGGATTGGGCGCTTACGCAGGGCAGCGTCTGGGAGTGGCTGCATCCGTGTGGGTTGAGTTGAAAATCTGATTGGAGCCAGCGAGTCAATTCCCTCCGCGCCGCCCTCATGCAATTAGCTGTCGCGCGTCGTCGGCACAGCAGGGTAACCGGCCAAGGGCTGGCGTCATCCACGGAGCGTGAGCAGGAGGCGGCTGGGCATGGGGCACCGTGTGCACGGGGGCAGTGTCTCACCAGGAGTCTGGGCGCACACTCCTGCCCCGACACACGGCGCTCAGTGGAGTGCCCCCTGCTGAGCCCTCTGGGGCTGTCCCCTGTCCGGAGCGGGGCTCGCGGGTCTTTGTTCTCATCCCAAGAGCTCCTGGGGGTTCCAGGGAGCATCTGGAGCAGGCAGCAGGAGCCATGCCCAGGCTCTGGGGGGTTCAGCGCCTAGCGGGTGTTTGGGGTCTAGGTCCCCAGGAGGCTCTGCACCCCCAGCCCGGGCGCTGCATGTCCCAGTGCCGGGGGCACAGGCCCCTTCCACCGGCACCAGCCCCAGGGAGAACCACCAGCAGGTGCCTTCCCCGCAGCCATGCCGTAGCCAGGCAGCCCCGGGACCTGGTCAGCCCAGCCCTGCGTCCTGGATGTGGCCCACATGGGTGGGGGGTTGGATGTGGGGCTCGCCCGGCTCTGAACTGGGCCATGGCCACTGCCCCAAACCCGACGATTGTCCCACAGCCCAGGGCCTGGAGCCCAGCGCTGAGCCCACTCCAAGCACTGGCCCGGCCCCAGCACCTTCACTGTCTGGATCTGGGCTCAGCCCCCCACGCCCCCCGCATCCCAGCCCCAATGGGTCTCAGCTGCCACTCCCCCTTTACCCTCGGCTCTGCTCCCCCAGCTGTCGCTGCTCGTCCCCCGAGCCTTGTGCCAGGGTGCTGCCGCCCAGGGCGGGATGGGGCTCATGCTCCCCAGCGCTCGGTGAGTGGGGAGCTGCAGGTGAGACCCCAAGAGGGGCTGCGGGGCAGTTCCCTGTTCCGTAGCGGGGCCGGTTAATCCCGTTGGGCTGCCTGTGCTGAGCCGGGGGCTGGGAACGCCGGGGAGCCCTGGCTAACCCCGAGCCAAGAGGAGACAGCCCCCGCCCGAGAACCCAGCTAATGGCCCCGGGGTGAATCCCGGACATGGAGGGGAGGCAGGAGAGCGGGACACCCCGACCACTGCTGACTGCAGCATCACCCCCCAGGCATGGGGCAGAGCTCTGGGACCTCTGCTCTGGGGCCCTGTGGGGTTTCTGCTTGGGAGGTGAACCAGATGGGGCAGGGCAGACAGGGCTGGCGGGTGAGGGGTCGCAGAGAGCTGGGGGGCTGGTGAGGGCCCTGGGAATGGCTGGAGGGCTGCCGCTGGCCCAACTGCTGGGGAGGGAGCCAATCGGCCCCATTGCCAGCTGGGCCCGGAGGCTAGAACTGCTGGGCGAGGGGTGTCCTGCAGCCCACCCAGACACGCTCCCTGCCCGCCAGACACACACACGTGCCCTTCCCGGCGCTGCTCCACGGGAACATGCTGAACCAGCACAAAGCCAGCTGAGGCTGTGCAGAGCTGCTCTTTGTAGGTCAGCCCGGCGAGCGGGGAGGGGCTGGCACCACGCAGAAGGCTCCCAGCTCCATCCAGCGCCCGGGCTGGGGGAGGGGCGCAGGTGGGGAGTTCAGGACAGACGCTCACCTGCAAGAGGGAGGAGAGAGTTGGAGCCCAGGGCCAGGCTGGGCAAAGGGGCAGATCCAGTGCACCCCTGGTCCAAGCCAGAGCCACGGCAGACAGCGAGGAAAGGTCTGTGCTGCCCGCATGCCCCCAGATCCCCATCTGCCCTGCCCTTGGCTCCTGGAGCCCCCTGGCCCGGGAGCTGCTCCCCGCCGCTAATGGCCTCCCTGCACAGGGCCTGGTAACCCAGCCAGGAGGGCGTGCCGGGGAGTGTTGTGCCAGGCCAAGGCCGGCAGGTGGGGGGCAGGCTCCTGGGGACACCAGCTGGCAGGGTCATCCCAGAGCTGGTGAGTCACCCACAGCCTGGTTCATAGCTGCTGGCACTGTCTGTGCTGCATCCCACGGCTGGTGCGTCATCCTGGCTGGGCCATCCAGACGGGCCTGGGCCCATCCGGGCTCTGTGCTCGCCATGTGATGGGGACACTCAGCATGTGTCAGCGCCAAGGGCCCCTCACAGGGGCAGAGCCAGGTGCTCCCCAATCCGCAGGGCTCCCCTGGCGGCACAAGCCCTTCTCGTGCAGGGTGGTTCCCAGGCCACGCTGGCACCAGGGCATCAGGCCTGGTCCCCTGGCCCTGAGCTCCCCGGCCTGGCCCTGCACCTCCTGGCCTGGCGCCCACACTCTGCCCTGGATACGCGTGCTGCTCCCGGGCAGTCGGTGCCCAATGAACGGGCCCCGGGCGGCTGTAACTCAGGCTGCTGGTAATTAGCGGTGTGGCAGCACATCCCTGGCCATGCACATGTGGGTGCCCATCAATCTCTCCCTGGCGCCGGTGGCAGTGCTGTATTTCCTGGCTGTCGGCTCGCTCCCCGCCATGTATCTATCTCGGGGCTGCGCAGTCCTGGTTCACATTCGTTTCTGTGCCCGGCCATAAATTGTTACCTCCACACTGGTGCGGCGTTAACCCTCGTGCAGCCGGCGCCGCTGGCAAAGATCAGGCCCAGCTCAGCTCGGCCCAGCCCGGAGTGGGACTTTGGTCAGTCACAGGGAAAAAACCTCCCCTCAGCCCTCCCCGGGGAGTGGTGCTGGGGCAGGGGAGATCCTCAGGCAGAGGGTCTCTGCAGAACCCTGTCAGAGGAGCCTGGGGGTGCAGATTGGCCACCAGGGGCCCAGAGAGAGGGCAGCTACACTGGGGCAGCACCTGTCCCTGAGTCCCCTAAGCTGGGAGGCCTCTGCCCTGCCCCATACCCACCATAGTGACTTGCTCTCCACCCTGCAGCTGCTCCATTACATGCCCGCGCTCTCCCCTATAGCCCGGGCAGGAGAGTGGGCACCGTGGCTGGGCACAGCCAGGAACAGCTGCTGGGGGTCCCAGCCCCAGGCTCTGGAGGCAGGATGGGGCATGGGGCAGGCAGGGGGTCGGGCTCTATGAGCTGCTTGCTTCTGCTGCACAGTAACGGAAGCGTCATGACTCGGCCCTACCAAATTCACAGGCCGTTGTGGTCAATTTCACGGCCAGAGGATTTACAAAATCGTAACTTTCATTATTTCAGCTATTTAAATCTGCAATGTCAGGGTGTTGTAATTGCAGGGTCCTGACCCAAAACGGAGCTGGGGGGGGGGCTGCAAGGTTATTGTAGGGGGGGTTGTGGTACTGCCACCCTGACTTCTGTGCTGCCGCTGGAGGCGGCTGCCTTCAGAGCCGGGCGCCCGGCCAACAACCACCGCTCTGGCCGCCCAGCTCCGAAGTCAGCGCAGAATAGGGGTGACAATACTGCGACCCCCTTCAAATAACCGTGCGACCCTCCTGCAACTCCTTTCAGGTCAGGACCCCCCGTCTGAGAAACTGCACAGTACAGGGTAAAAGCACACAACAGACCTGCTGTCATGGGCTGGGACGGGTTTTTCATGGCCGTGAATTGGGTAGGGCCTAGTCATGACAAAGGAGCAGGCTCCGGCGCCAGGGGCTTGTAGCCGCAAGGCCTCGTGCATCCATGTGGGAACCAGAGTCCGGGGCCCCACCAGCGCCAGGTGGGCCCATCACACGGCGCAGGGTGAGACGCAGACAGCCCTTGGCTCCTGGCCGCCCACTTTCCCCCCGGCTTTGAGGCCCCACATCCCTCGGGGCCCAGACCCGGCCCCGCCTGACCCCTCTGTCCCACTGGGCCCCACCCCCAGCACAGAGTCAGGGCAGAGCAGCCCCCTCCTCGGGCAACTTCGCAAATCCCAGCTAAGCTGGGCCGTGGCAGGACAAACTCCCAGGCCAGGGGCGTGTCTGGCCACAGCCCAGAGCAGAACAATAGGGCGCGAGCGGCTGGGAATCCTGGCCCCCCAGATGGGGGCACCCTGGGAGAACGTGGCTTCCTGAGCCGCACGGCGGGGCCAGAGTCAGAGGCAGAGACAGGAACCCCCCAGCCCAGCTCCAAACAGCTCCGGTGCCACCCCCAGCCCGGGCCCAGAGTCCGTCCACCCCACAACACTGCCCCCCAGCCCCGCAATGAGCTGCTGCACCCCACAGCATGACCCCCACGGTGCTACCCCAACACCGGCCTACCAGACCCTCCCCACACCGCCCCGCCCTACACGGTGCTGCCAACCCCAGCCTGCCTCACCCCAAGGCCCCCATTCCACACGCCACCATCCCCACGCCCCCAAACCTCCCCCTCCCCCTCCAAACCCCACCCTGCCCTGCCCCAAGCCCTCCCATTCCACATTACACCTTCCCCACGCCCCCCAAACCCCACCCTGCCCCACCCCAAGCCCCCCATTCCACACGCCACCATCCCCACGCCCCCAAACCTCCCCCTCCCCCTCCAAACCCCACCCTGCCCTGCCCCAAGCCCCCCCATTCCACATTACACCATCCCCACGCCCCCCAAACCCCACCCTGCCCCACCCCAAGCCCCCCATTCCACACGCCACCATCCCCACGCCCCCAAACCTACACCTCCCCCCTCCAAACCCCCCATTCCACACTCCACCATCCCCACGCCCCCAAACCTCCCCCTCCCCCTCCAAACCCCACGCTCCCCCAAGCCCCCAATTCCACACTCCACCATCCCCACGCCCCCCAACCACCCCCTCCAAACCCCACCCTGCCCCACCCCAAGCCCCCCATTCCACACTCCACCATCCCCATGCCCCCAACTCTACCCCACCCCCTCCAAACCCCACCCCAAGCCCCCCATTCCACACTCCACCATCCCCACCCTGCCCCCTCCAAACCCCACCCTGCCCCAAGCCCCCCATTCCACACTACACTATCCCCACGCCCCCAAACCTACACCTCCCCCCTCCAAACCCCACCCCAAGCCCCCCATTCCACATTACACCATCCCCACGCCCCCAACCCCACCCTGCCTCACCCCAAGCCCCCCTATTCCACACTACACCATCCCCATGCCCCCAAACCCCATCCTGCCTCACCCCAAGCCCCCCTATTCCACACTACACCAACCCCACAGCCCCAACCCTGCCCCAAGCCCCCCCATTCCACACTCCACCATCCCCACGCCCCCAAACCTCCCCCTCTCCCTCCAAACCCCACCCTGCCCCACCCCAAGCCCCCCATTCCACACTTCACCATCCCCACGCCCCCAAACCTCCCCCTCTCCCTCCAAACCCCACCCTCGCCCACCCCAAGCCCCCGATTCCACACTCCACCATCCCCACGCCCCCAAACCTCCCCCTCCAAACCCCACCCTGCCCCAAGCCCCCCATTCCACACTCCACCATCCCCACGCCCCCAAACCTACACCTCCCCCCTCCACACCCCACCCCAAGCCCCCCATTCCACACTACACCATCCCCACGCCCCCAAACCTACACCTCCCCCCTCCAAACCCCACCCCAAGCCCCCCATTCCACATTACACCATCCCCACGCCCCCAACCCCACCCTGCCTCACCCCAAGCCCCCCTATTCCACACTACACCAACCCCACAGCCCCAACCCTACCCCAAGCCCCCCACTCCACACTCCACCGTCCCCATGCCCCCAAACCCCATCCTGCCCTGCCCCAAGCCCCCCCATTCCACATTACACCATCCCCATACCCTCAACCCCCCCACACCCCACCCTGCCACACCCCATCCCCCAAGAACCCTGACCCCACAATGCCCCACCCCCCATTCCACCCTGCCCCGCCCTGAGTCTGGGTCTTAGGAACTGGGTGGGAACAGCAGAATGGAACCCAGGCGTTCTGGCTATGAGCCCCCCGCTCTGACTCACTAGACCCCCCCAGAGCTGAGGACAGAACCCAGGAGTCCTGACGCCCCCCTCCCCAAGCCAGGGACAGGACGTGGCTGCTGTGTATCCCACTGCCCAGCCGTGCCCTCGGCGGGCGACGCCCGGCCCCAGCTGGCTGGCTCTGCAGCCCGACTGGAGCTGGCCCCGGGGGAGCCTGAGGCAGAGCAAATGGGAGCGAGGGAGGGGAAGGGATGATGGCGCAGAGTCCTTTAATAGATTCAATTTCTGCCGCCGCTGGCTGCGGGGCGCGGAGCCATCAATTCGATTCGGGGGCCGGGGAATTTGATTTGGAACGACCACGCCATCAATTAGCGTTTATTGATGCCATTCCTCACTGGCAGGCAATGGGACTGGAAGCCGTGGCTGGCTACAGAATACCAAGTGCCCCCAGCTCAAGGACACCGGGCCCAGCTCTGCCTGGGGGGGTCCCGACTCTTCTGCCTTCTCTGGGGCCTTGCACGAGGCGTAAACACGCTGCTCCTCAACTGGGATTCAATCCCTCTGAGCCCCTGGGGGACCCCCGCCCCTGAGCGCCGGGCCCCCGTGGGACCGGCCAGCAGGATGCTCTGGGTCTGGGCAGGGATCCCCTGAGCCCCACGGGCGGCTGGCCTGGCCATGCTGCTCCCAAGGCAAGGCAATAGCCAGCAGCCATTTCCAGGGGAGCTGGTGGGATCCCTGAGGGGGCCACCCCCCGAGCCTTGCCCTGGGTGAGGGCCTGCCCAGAGTGTGGGGGGCTGGGCTCAGCACGTCCTCACTGTGCTGCAGGGGCCTGCACCCCCCTTGGTGCCAGAGGCTGCAGCCCATGTTCCTGGGTGGCGAATGGGGCTGCTGAGGTGGGGGTGGGCACTGGGGCAGGGGCCTGAGGTGCTGCCGGGGGGGCCATCAGTGGGTCAAAGGGAGGGCAATAGCCAAGGGGGCAGAGAATCAGGGGAGCCCCCCTCACTCCTAGAGGGGCAGCCAGGAAGAGCCCTGCTATGGGGTGGGGAGAGGTCAGGGGCGCCAGGCTGGGGGGTCTTGTCGATGAAGCCAGGGGCGCCCCGGCGGGTGGGGACCAGGGTGTGGGGTGCTCCAGACGGCTGGTGGAGCTGTGGGGGAGGGGACAAGGCAAAGGCTTTTCTCAGCCGCTCGTTGAACAATCTCTCCAAAAGCGCCGTAAAACCCATCTGCCGTGACAGCGCCACTGCAGCAGGCCATAAAAGCGCCTGGAGCTCGGGAGCAGCGCGCGTGCCCGCAGGAGCCCTGGGTGTGCCCCGCACCCCACCTGCGCCGTGCCCAGCAGCGAAGCCTGCGGGGCCCAGATGGGTTTCGCTGCTCAACTTCCCCCAGTGAAGAATAAAATAGGAAGAATTTGTATGCGTCTGAGGCCTCCAGACACAGGGAGGGTGACTCCATCCCCAGGTGGGGGGAAACTGAGGCAGCGAGGTCAAATGACTTGCCCGAGGCCACACAGGGAGTCAGCAGCAGAGCAGGGAATAGAACCCAGGAGTCCTGGCTCCCCCCATCCCTGCTAATTGCCAGCTGACACTGCCAAGCAGCCCCAGAGGGTGCAGATCTCAAGACAATGAGGAACCACAGGCACAGTGTGTTTGGGGCTGCCAGCCTCTCTCTCCCCCCAGAGCCAGCCCAGCAGCAGTTCCACCCCACTGGTTCTCCGTACTCCCTGGGGGCAAGCCATGGCCAGCACCACCCCCTCCCTCCCTCCCTCCCCCACTATGATGAAGTGGGAATTTTTTGTAATATTGTTATGAAGCCTTGGTGTGCCTCAGTTTCCCCTGCAATTTGCATTGCTCCCAGGGTGAGGGCAGGATTCAGTTTCCATGGCCAGACGCACACTGGAGAAGCAGCGCAGAGACCCCCAGCTGGAGAACCCAGGGTGGGGGTGGAGCTCACTCACCTGGGAACTACAGGAGGAGGCCAGAGGCTCCCAACAGCTTGGCTGGGGACGAGCTCTGGGCTGCGCAGAACGACCTGCGTTTTGACCTTCCCTGCTCCATGCCGACCTACGGCCCTACAGCGCTGGGGGCCCCTTGGCTAATCAACGTCACTGTTCTGAGAGCGCTGCTTGGGGTCACTGCAAATGCTGGGTGAGGGGCCTGGTCCCTGCAGAGCGGACAGGCCTCTGCCCAGCGTCTGGCTCAGGAGGACTCGCTGGGCAGTGCTGCCGGGGCGAAGCAGGAGGAACGGAGCCCCACGCTGAGCGCATGGCCTGCCCGGAGGGACGAGGGGGACCCCTGGGGTCTGACACATTAGAGTTCCCCCGAGAGCCTGTGCCAAAGCCGAGGGCATGGCGCCAAGCCTGGGGCTCTGCCACATCCGCGCGGCCCAGGGGGACGCAGCTGCCACTGGGTTCCTCTCTCTCTGGGACGTTTAGAGCAGCGCAGTGTCTCAGCATGGGGCCAGCGCAGACGCAGGGCACCAGTCCACTGGCGCATGGTGCTACCTGGCAGCCCAGAGCGCCCAGGGGAGCTCTGAAAGCAGCATGGGGGGGCAATGCCCTTGTGGGGAACCCTGCTCAGGAGGTTGTTACGGGGGGACCCCTGCTTGGGCAATGCTCCCCCCATGGCAGAGGCAGCAGGACCCAGACGCGGGTGGCACAGGAAGCTACTTGGAGCTGGATCCGACGGATCAAGCTGCATGTTCCACATAAGGGGCCGTGAAATTGACACACTGTGGCGCTGGCTGCGCCAGCCGCCCATGGAGCTGCACATTAGCCGCCCAGCTGCTCCCTCAGGCACAGAACTGCAGGCCAGGCTGGCTCTGCTCCTGGAGCCGAGGGACTGACGGGGCTGGGGGGCAGGGAAAGGACCTGGGTTGTGGCCAGGAGCAAGGATCGCAAACCTCTGCATCCTCCAGCACGGCCCTGGGCTCTTGGCCCCACAGCCCAACCCACTGAGCTGGTGGTTAGCCCCTAGCACTGGGGAAACTGAGTCACAGAGAGGGGCAGGGACACATCCAGCGCCTCACAACAACTCTCATGGAAAAGCCAGGGCAGAACCCAGGAGTCCTGGCTCCCAACCCCCCTGCTCTAACCACCTCTGGCTCTTCAACTCTCCTGGGTAGTTAGCAGCCAAGGCCCAGCCCCAGCCCAGCTCTGCCATCCCCACTGGTGGGGACTGGCCCACTGGTGCAACGGGGACTCCGTTCCCAGCATTTCTCTGCTGCCGCCAGACGCAAGAGCAGATCCCCCAGCCAGGCCAAGCCTGCTGACCGCACTGGGGAGCCGTGGCCTTGGGGCCACCTTGGGGGGGGGGCAGGGTCTGTGTGCTCAGCTCTGGAGGCCCCCTGCCCTGGCACTGGCTTGGGGAGCAGAGCCCAGCGCAGTCCCCACTGAGCCAGCCTCGAAGAGTGGATCCCACCCAGCCACGGGCCAGCCCTCCCCAGAGCTGGTGCCCCCTGGCAGGGAAGCCCTGTGGCCAGTGCTCAGCCCTTCAGCGGCAGGGCCTGGCTCTGCTGAGCACAGCTGGGGGTGAGGCTGTCTCCCGGCAGACACCGCTGCACGGGGCTGGCAGATTTGTGGGTGCTGCCGGAGGATGGATGGGCTCATAACCAGGCCAGTCACGCTGCTTTATGGCTGGCACTAATTTTCCTCTAGCACCTATCCGCGCTGCGTATTCTAATTGCTTCATTTGGGTGGGGGGGGGCAGAGTTAGACGGGGCGGGGGCGCCGGCTCCAGGGAATAAATCCATGGGATGGGCTTTTTACAGCTGTTTTCACTGGGAACGTACAATTGCAGCTCATGCCCGGGGTGCTGCTGAAGAGCAGAGGGTGGGCAGAGATATGGCAGCTGGGCACCGCCACAGGACAGCTCGCAGCACAGGGCCCCCAGCTGGACACCGGTGCGGGGGAGCTGGCAGCGCCGGGGGCCCCCGGCTGGACACCGGTGCGGGGGAGCTGGCAGCGCCGGGAGGCCCCGGCTGGACACCAGTGCGGGGGAGCTGGCAGCGCCGGGAGGGGAGCTGGCAGCGCCGGGGGCCCCCGGCTGGACACCGGTGCGGGGGAGCTGGCAGCGCCGGGAGGCCCCGGCTGGACACCGGTGCGGGGGAGCTGGCAGCGCCGGGGGCCCCCGGCTGGACACCGGTGCGGGGGAGCTGGCAGCGCCGGGGGCCCCCGGCTGGGCAGTGGCAGGGGAACGCTGCATTGCAGGAGTCACTCACAGTTGTTGATCTGAGTGCTGATGCTGCTGCCGCCGCCTCCTTGTTGTCACGTTGCCAGCGACACGCAGCAATGACAGGCCTGGAAATTAACATCTCCCTGGCAGCGAGGTGCCCGCCTGACATGCCAGCCACCAGCTGGGCCCCATGCACCTGCTGCTGGGGACGGGGAAGGGCACTGACTGCCCAGGGTGGGGGGCCGCCCTCCGCTCTCAGGAACCCACTGCACAGTTTATTCTCTTACCAAGAGGCTTTGGGGGCAAGAAGGGGAGACGGGGGGCTGGGTGTCGGCCTGGGGCTGCAGGGAAGGACACCCCAGCCCCAGGCCAGGGCTGCAGCCCACTTGTGTCTCGGTGCCCCCAGCTGAGCACAGCGGGGTCCCAACTCTCCACTCACCCTTCACCCCCACGCCGCCCCCCGACGCCATGCAGGCCTGCCCCTCCCCCCCTCAGACCCTCCCCGCGTGCGGCGTGTCTCCGGCGGTGTTTCGCTGTTAACATCTCCCGGCGCTGCAGCCAGCTCGCTCGCCTAATCAGCGCAACATTCCCCATTGATCGCTGGCCGCGCGCCAGCCTGAGCAGCGAGCAGCCGCTGGCTCCTGGGCCTGCAGCAGCAGCCCCGGGGCTGGGCCTAGGGATGGGGCCCTCTGCCCACCGGGCTCCCCGCAGACCCTCGGTGGCCCCAGAGACACCCCGAGAGCAGCTCCCTGGGACAGAGCAGTGAGTGCGCTGGGTGCAGAGAACTGCTCCCAGGTACCAGGCAGGAGAGCAGTGACTGAGAGGGGCACCCCCTGCCGGTTCCCACCCCATGGAGCCCAGTGACCCCAGCCCCGCTGCTGAGCAAAACCAGTTAACCCCCTGACTGCTGCATTAGAGTCTCCTATTGAGGCCAGACAGCAGCCCCTGCCGTCGGGAGCCGTCTCCCGGTGCCCCCAGGCACCCCCCCAAGAGCTGCGGGGGGTGCCCAGCGGTGCCCACCCTGGCTCTGCTGTGCTGAGCGGGTTATCGATTCCCTGCTCCCCCGTCCCCGTCTCCACGGAAACCCAGCCTGGCCACGCTGCAGGCTGCTCGGGCCATCAATCAGGGCGGGGGGCCTTGGCCTCCGCCCCCGCGCAGCGCCCCCTGCTGGAGGGCCCCGCGGCATCGTGTCACCCCCTGCTGGGGAGGCGTGGCAGCGAGCGGGGCCCCGGCTCCCCCAAGGCGGATGAGCTGTAATTACAGCTTAGGCCCCTGCTCGGTCCCACTCCCAGCAATTAAACCCCCAGCGGGAAGGGGGACAATGAGCCAACCCACCAGGCCCCGCTCCCGTGCCAGCCCCCCTCCTTCTGACAATACGCCCCCCCAGCCCCCTCCAGCACACACGGGCCTGCTACAGGCTCCATAAGGCCTGGAGAGCGGGAGGAGTACCACCAAGGAGCACAACATTCCCTCCCTTCCCCAGGGTGCTGGGCTGAGGCAACAGGCAGAGGGGGAGCCCCCTGGATGGCCCCTCGGGGCCAGGAGGAAGCGCCGTGTCAGCTGGGATTGTGGGAGCAACACCAAGGCTGGGGGAGGGCCCCCCACGATCCCCCACGGGGCTCCTCCCACCGCTCACTCCAGACCCACAGGCCTCTCCCAGGGACCTGCTGCCTGGCAGGCTGAGGCACAGTGCACGGGCAATGCATGTGGGGTGATGTGCCCCTGAGATCGGGGCAGAATCACCCAGAGCCAGCACCAGCTCCTCTGAGAGCCACCCCTGGAGCGAGGGGAGCAGCGCCCGGCACGTGGCCCGGCTGCAGCCTCAGGGGCTGGCAGGCAGCGGGCATCTCTGCTCTCGCCCAGCCCCAGGAAGGGGCAGTGGAGCCGCTGGCGTCTTGCAAACGCTTTATTGGTTGGCTCAGTCGCTAACACAGATACAAAAATACGAACTGTACATGGCCCAGAGGGGCGTCTTCACGGAAGACAGATCAGCCTCGCCAGAGCGAGGAGCGTTACCGAGAGGGAGCCCAGCACCAGGGGCCGAGCTGTGCCGGGGCTCCGGGGGAGAGAGTCCAGCCCTGCCAGTGGAAGGGGGGCCAGCACCTGGGTACCCTGCAGGGCCAGAACCAACGGGATCCTCCGGCTCCCCACGGGGCCTTTGGGAATGTGCCAGGCGGGGAGGAGCCACCCCGCCCCGGCAGGGTCCCTCCTGCTGGAGTCTCTGGGAGTCGTCCATAAGCAAAGGCCCATTTCCCGGGTGCACAGAGCCCTGACCACCAGGAGGTGCCAATGAGGCCAGGATGGAGGCGGGCGTCTGGCTGGCAGCAGCGGGGACGACGGAGAAGGGCCCTGGGGAGGGAGAGAGCCCGTCAGGGGAGCACGCCGGGATGGAGCAGGAGGGGTGGGCATGGTGCCCAGGGACTGAGAGCCCAGAAATCAGCACCAAGGGGAAGCCTGCCTGGGATTCCCCCCGCCCTCAGCAAATCACCGCTCCCGAAGATGGAGCAGACGGGGTGCAGGTCTATCCAGAGCTCCCTTCATCCCCACAGCCTACCAGCACCAGGCCCCCACAACCTCCCACCGCGAGCCCCCCAGCTCCTCCCTGCACCTCAGCTCCCAGCCTGGAGGCTTCCCGGCCAGTCCCAGCCACCCTGGCCTTGCTAACATCCCCGGTACCTGCCCTCCACCAGGGCACCCCCTCTTACCGTCCAGCCAGCCTCTCCTCCTGCAGCTGAATGCCAGCACGGGGCGGCTCTGGGACCGGCACATCCTGGGTCTGGGCGCTCTGGGGACCGGCAGGTGGAGCGAGCTGGGGCGAAGGCGCCCGCCCCACAACCCACACCGTGGGGTCGGCTGCTTGGAGCGTTTGGGGGAGACAAAGTCCCAAAATCCCCAACTTTGCAGCAAGGAGACCCCCCCCAAGAGAGTGGGGGGGGGAGTCAGAGCCACAGGAGGGGGAGGGGGATGAGGGCGAGGCTGAGGCAGGGGCCGTGGGGCCGGAGCGTGGCCAGCGCGGTGCTGTGACCTGGTGACTCGGTGTCTGCAGAGAGAACAAGAGCAAAAGGCCCAGGGAGCTGGGGGGAGCTGGTCATGGTGAGCTCCCCCAACCCCCCCCTCCTGCCCATCCCCCCCACCCAAGGCATGTAGCACCCCCCCACATACCCACCCCGACCCCCCCTCCTGCCCATGCCCCCCCCAAATACCCACCCCGACCCCCCACCTGCCCATGCCCCCCCAAATACCCACCCCAACCCCCCCTCCTGCCCATCCCCCCCACCCAAGGCATGTAGCACCCCCCCCACATACCCACCCCGACCCCCCACCTGCCCATCCCCCCCACATACCCACTCCAGCCCCCCTCCTGCCCATGCCCCCTCCACATACCCACCCCGACCCCCCTCCTGCCCATGCCCCCCCAAATACCCACCCCGACCCCCCTCCTGCCCATGCCCCCCCAAATACCCCCCCCAACCCCCCCTCCTGCCCATCCCCCCCACCCAAGGCATGTAGCACCCCCCCCACATCCCCACCCCGACCCCCCACCTGCCCATGCCCCCTCCACATACCCACCCCGACCCCCCTCCTGCCCATGCCCCCCCAAATACCCACCCCCAACCCCCCTCCTGCCCATGCCCCCCACTTCCGTGGGGCACGTAGCACCCGCCCACACACATACTCACCCTCCGACCCCCCTCTCCCACGAGGCTGAGATTTGGGAACTTCTGTCACAGGCTTTGTTGCTGGAAACAAATCAAACCCAGAATCCGTCACTGACTCTTGTCTCCAACAGGAAGCCCCCCCGCCCCCCCTCGCCCCGCATCCCCGACACTGCCCTTGTGCTCCCCCCCACCCCCGATCCTGGGAACTGGCCTTGGCCAGCCTCCCGGCACCAATGTGCATCTGCCCCCCCTCTCAGGGTGTGGGGGTGTCCATGGCATGTTCTTCCGAAATCAGCAGCCTCCCAGCCCCCCACCAATGCCGGAGAGAACCGGGGGGTCCCCTCCCCACAGTGCCAGGGTGGAAAGGGTTAATGCCCAGGATGAAACCAGCCAGACACCTAGAGTCCCCCAGACAGAGCTGCCCTCCCCCTGCCGCAAGGGATTCTGGGAAGAGTCTAGACTGAGAGCGGGAGGGCCCCTCCATTAGCAGGCTCCTGCCGCGTGGGGGGGGGGGCCCGCTCCGCCCCCCCCCCCAGCGCCCGGCCAGACGGACTCACTCGTTGCCTTGCAGCAGACGGCCACTCGTAGCCTCAGGCACCGCCCGGCGCTCTCTGGGCTGGGGACAGCTGGGGGCAGAGACAGGGACATCAGGGCACTGCCCACACGGGCACAGACAGGAGCCAGGCCTGCCCCGAACCCAGGTGTCCGGGAGGCAAGGCCAGGGCCCTCCCGCTCCAGTCCCCACCCCGCTCGGACCCCTCCTCTCAAGGGGCCATTGAGGGGGATTTATGAGCAGCTCCCAAGCGCCTGGCGGGCGGCTCCATGGCAGGGCTCTTAGTGAAGCAGGAAGCACCTGCGACCAGCAGAAGAGAGTTCCCCCCGCATCCCCCGCACAGCTGGGAAACACATCAGTCCAGCCCCTCCCTCAGGGTCAGCCGGGGTCACCGTCAGGCCCGCCTGTTAGGGGGACGCCAACGGCCCCAGCTACTCCCTGGCTCGCCTGCAGGCACCTGGCCGTCCACCCACAGGGCAGTGCCCACCACGCCCCCACCCCCCAGGCAATCTCTGTGCACCCCACGGCCAGCGCTGCTGGGGAGAGCAGTGGGGCTACAACCCCAGGGGAGCCCCGCTCCCGGCAGCCCACTCCTCACTCGCACCCTGAGCAGACCAATGCGCCCCCAGGGCAGCCACTGTGGGGTGCTGCACCAGCGTCCTTCCCCGCCCAGAACAGAGGCACAGCAGCAGGTTGTTTGGATGGCCTGGGGTGTGTGTGCGGGGCAGAGACCCCAGGGAGCTGCTCCCCACCCCCTCAGAGTCCAGGCCCTAGCAGCCTGGGCCAGCGAGCTCTCAGGGGCAGCTGGCATTGGCTGGCTGGAGCAGGGGTACCCAGCCAGGGCCCAACTCAGGCAGCAGCCAAGATCTGGGCAAGGGGCGCCCCCTCCTGGTCACCTGGCACACTGCAGTGGGCTGGGGAAACGGGGACAGAACCCCTGCCAGGGCACTGCCTCCCAGCTGCTCCCACATCCACCCAGCCCACAGCTCCGCCTGGAGCCAGCCCCACTCGGCAGGGCCTGGGGAGTCCCTGGGGGCACAAGGGGGCACCGGGGGGGACACTCACAGATGTAGTAGTAGGTCTCCCCCGGCTGGAACTCGAAGCCCAGCGAGAAGGGCGTGAAGCGCTGGATCTTCTCGGAGAAGCGGACGGGCCCGAAGGGTGCGTGGGGCCGGTTGCACTCCCAGCGCTTGAAGGCACCGGGTGACTCGTAGCAACCCCGGTAGCCCTCGGTGTCCACCATGTGCAGGCTGAAGGTCTCGGCCCGGCCCGCAGGCACTGGGGGCTCGTAGTGCGGGCAGTAGATGTCCAGGTAGTCGTTGATGGAGACCTGGACAGCATAGTCTTCCTGCAGGAACCTTGGCGAGAGAAGGGGCCAGTGAGTGGGCACAGAGCCATGGGGCCAGGAGGGGCCAGCAAGGGGGCAGGGAGCTGGTGGGGGAGCAGCCATGGGGCCAGGAGGGGCAGGGAGCTGGGAAGACTGGGGACAGCAGCACCCCCTCTGCACCCACCAAACCCTGGACAGAGCGGCTGTGGGGGAAGGGGAGCCAGAGTTCAGCCACACCCACCATCTGCCCACTGTACCCGGCAGCCGGAGGAGGAGCTCTGGCCTGGGGATGACAAGTGCCCGCGCTGCCTGTGGGCTCAGAGCCGGCTGCCTGGGCAGAGGGGTGAGGTTCCTGCAGCCAGACGCTTAGCAGCAGCTGGGGCAGAGCTGGCCGGGCCATGACACCCAGCGGGCCCAGCCAGGCCCCACGTGCTGAGAGATGCACCCTCCTCCCCTGCCCCTGGCTTCTCCCAGAGTCCGTGCGTGTCCCCAGGGTCGGTTCACGTTGGCTGGTTACAGGGCACCCGCTAACGCCAGGGAAGAAACCGGGAACTCGGGGGTGGCTTGTGTCGGGTTTACAGATTCCTTTGTGCCCATTTCCCGTGCTGGCGACCTCGGCACTGCCTGCAGGGGGAGGGCACTGGGACAGGGTGATGAGATTCCTGCTTGCCCCTCCTGGGCACTTCAGACAGAGGGATGGACCCAGCAGGTGCCAGCCCCTCGGGAGCACAGGCCAGACACGCAGACCCAACGGGGTCAAGGGACTGACACAGCTGCGCTTGCAGCCTAGATTGGCCCCCGACTCACCCCACTGCACACGCCAGCTTTGGGGGCCGTGCGAGGGGGACAGCCCCAGTCCCTCTCCCCCGGTGGTCAGGCCAGGGGCTGGCAGGCCCAGGCCCGAACACCTGGAGTGGACGTGTCAGCCGCTGGCTCCCACGCAGCGCTCGGCTCCAGCCTGTTGTTGAAACAGCTACCGGGCAGCCGGCCTCGCTAAACAAAAAGGCATCAGCTCCGATTAGGCTCAGCCTGCTGGAACTGAATGCGCTCGGCGGGGCGGCTGGGGAGCCGGGGCCGCGGCTCAGAGCCCAGCCACACCGGGCCGCGAGCTGAGCACGCACAAAGCCCCTGCCCCAGGCGCAGGCCTCATGCCCCGCTGCGCTGATCGGCTGTGACATACCAATGGGGGGAAGGGACGCTGCTCACACACGGGGCCGCTGGGGCCAGCACGGGCCCCTGTGCAAAGTCTGGTGCGCACAGTGCACGGCCAGGCCCAGGGGAGCTCACACGCCTGTGCACAGACCCATGCATGGCAGGCCCAGGGGAGCTCACACAACTGTGCACAGATCCATGCATGGCCAGGCCCAGAGGAGCTCACACGCCTGTGCACAGACCCACGCACGGCCAGGCCCGGGGGAGCTCACACAACTGTGCACAGATCCATGCACGGCCAGGCCGAGGGGAGCTCACACGCCTGTGCACGGACCCACGCACAGCCAGGCCCAGAGGAGCTCACACGCCTGTGCACAGACCCACACACGGCCAGGCCCGGGGGAGCTCACACAACTGTGCAAAGATCCATGCACGGCCAGGCCGAGGGGAGCTCACACGCCTGTGCACGGACCCACGCACGGCCAGGCCCGGGGGAGCTCACACGCCTATGCACGCGCACGCGCACACACAGAGTGCGCGGCCAGGCCCAGAGGAGCTCACACGCCTGTGCACAGACCCACGCACAGCCAGGCCCAGGGGAGCTCACACGCCTGTGCACAGACCCACGCACGGCCAGGCCCAGGGGAGCTCACACGCCTGTGCACAGACCCACGCACGGCCAGGCCCAGGGGAGCTCACACAACTGTGCACAGATCCATGCACGGCCAGGCCGAGGGGAGCTCACACGCCTGTGCACGGACCCACGCACGGCCAGGCCCGGGGGAGCTCACACGCCTGTGCACGCGTGCACACACACACACAGAGTGCGCGGCCAGGCCCAGAGGAGCTCACACGCCTGTGCACAGACCCACGCACAGCCAGGCCCAGGGGAGATCACACGCCTGTGCACAGACCCACGCACGGCCAGGCCCGGGGGAGATCACACGCCTGTGCACAGACCCACGCACGGCCAGGCCCGGGGGAGCTCACACGCCTGTGCACAGACCCACGCACGGCCAGGCCCGGGGGAGATCACACGCCTGTGCACAGACCCACGCACGGCCAGGCCCGGGGGAGATCACACGCCTGTGCACAGACCCACGCAAGGCCAGGCCCAGGGGAGCTCACACGCCTGTGCACAGACCCACGCAAGGCCAGGCCCAGGGGAGCTCACACGCCTGTGCACAGACCCACGCACGGCCAGGCCCAGGGGAGCTCACACGCCTGTGCACAGACCCATGCACGGCCAGGCCCAGGGGGCAGCTCCACCAGGATCCAGATTCCCAGTGGCTGCACTGCAGGATTGAGGCTGGACTGGGCAGCGCTGGCAATGGGAGGGAGCATGGTCTAGTGGTTACAGCGCAGGAATGCGACCAGGAGGTGCAGGGGGGCTGGGCTGTGCCCGCTCTGTCAATCTACCCTGAGCAGGAGACAGACCCACCAAGGGCAGCTGAGAGCAGCCCCAGTCCAGCTGCATCCCCTGCTCTGCCAGGCTGCAAGGGCAGCTTGGCGGCTGTGCCCAGGAGGCAGGGAGCGCCAGGCTGTGCCGTGCCCTGGCAGGCAGTGGGCTGGGACATCAGTGCCCGTTTAACGAGGGCTGAGCAGGTAAGAGCTCACACTGCCCTGCCCCACCCACCAGCCAAACGCAGACACCTGGCCGATCTGCCTCCCCCGGGCAGGGCAGGGCTGGCGGCGTCTGTGCTCACTGGGCAACAGCTCAGGATGTAAACAGAGCTGCAGGCCCAGCCCCGCTGCCCCCCTCCCGGGCTAGGAACTTGGGAACCTGCCTGGCACAGCCAGGGAGGACAGCATGGCTCAGCTATCAGGGCATCCGGCTACTCGCGGCCCCGATGCATCGCTCCCTTGGCGCGGGCACACACAGGGCTGGGGATGGGCTGGGGGCACAGTGAAAACTACCACCTAGTTCTGACCTGGCCTCCCAGCTGCAGACCGAGGTCCAGGTGCCACCTCCACGCCCCGCGGGGGCAGCTCTGATGGGGATGCCCAGCACTAGGGCTGCACGCCCTGCTGAGCCTCTCCCCCAGCCCACAATCCAGCCTCTCTGCTGCAGGACACCAGGGAGCTCGGGCAGGTCCCCGGGTAGTGGGGTCGGCAGTGTGGGGAGAGCACAGCCCGGCTAGTCCCTGCACCGGCCTCGGCAAACGCTGATGTTGGATCAGCCGGCACCACGGGCCTGACTCGGGCAGCTGGGCCGCAGCTTTAGTCACGCTGTCGGGAGGGGAGCGGGCAGCCGGCCCCACCTACACCCTGCTCTGCCAGCTCCCACCAGCAAACCCGGCCCCAAGCCACGGCACAAAGACGCAAAAGGGGGCAGGTCACCGAGTGCCCCCCCATGCAGCCATTCGCCCCTGGCTGGCCCAGACGCCAGCACCGCAAGGGAGGGAGCGCTCCTCTCTCACCTGGACACAGTCACCCCGACCAGAGTCCTCCCCCGTGTCCCAGGAGTAAGAGGGGAATTTGGGCCCCCTTACAGCCTCCCCAGGGGCTTCCCTGGAGGCCCAGAGCCCCCCAGAGGCCGGGCCCTGGGCACCCCCTTGCCACCCCCCCTGCCGCCGATGCTGGACGCCTCTGCCACCACTTCCTCCTTGTACCCGAGCCCTGCCCAGGTTACGGCTCCCAGGCCTGCCCCCTTTCCCCCAACTTGTGCTCAGGTCCTGGGGAAGCGCCTTCCTCTCAGCAGGGCCCAGGCTCCGGTGTGACAGGCCGGCCCAGTAACCGCTGTGTGTCAGGGGCAGCCGAGCCCCATCCCTCCCACCCCCACTCGGACCATCAGCCAGGGGGCCAAGCCCACAGGGCCTGGGGGTGGAGTGGGGGCCTGCATGTGCTCTGTGCCCCGAAGCCGAGGGGCTAACAGCTCCCTGGCCCTCCATGGGGCAGGGAAATCAGGCGCTTGGACGGAGTGATTTGGGGGCAGGACTCTCAGCGTTATCGCCCCAGAGGAGCGCCCAGCCTGGGGAGAACTTTCACCCCCCACGTCCCCAACCCCGAAGAGCTGCAGCTCCAAGCGCATCCCACGGCAGAAGTCAGGAGCTCAGGGTGGGGTTTGCCCCAAATCGCCCCCGATGCTCCTGCATTGGGAGCCAGCTCTCCCCTAGCAGGCCAGAGCCCTGGGAGCGGGATGGCATCCGCCTGACAGAGCTCTGGGGCAGGGGGAGGGGAGATGGGCTCACCCCCAAGTGCAGCTGTGCAAGACCCTCTAGGTGCCCAGCCCCACAGGGAGGAGCCAGGACCCTCCTGCCTGGAGTAGCAGGGAAAGGTCAGCGATCCAGTGTACTAGCCTGCCAGCCCCCGCCCGGGGCAGAGCCTGCTCTAGTGAGTCCCAAACACAGCTAAGATTCGTAGCGGGAGGGAGGGCCCTGCAGCCCCCCATCCCCACCCCCCTCGCGTCTCCGGGCACGGCCTGTTCTGCCGCACGCTGGGGGAGCCTGACTCCAGCAGACGGAGGAGCCTTCGGGCACAGCCCAGGTGCCTTCGCCATTGGCACCCCCGTGCTGCCTGCAGAGGGGACAGGAGCCGGTGCCACACTCCAGGGGCACAGACACAGCAGAGGCAGGGACCCAAAGCTGCTCCCCGCCGCTCCAGCCCCAGAACCCAGCTGCCAGCTCAGCCCTGGGGCTCGGTGCCACGGGCAGACAGGAGAGTTCCCAGTTCAAGGCTACAGAGGGGGGACACTGGGCCGGTGAGTGGGGGGCTGAGCCCCGGGCACATCCAGGGGGCAGGCTGCAAAGCACCGTGTCCAGGGCCAGCTGCGATCACTGGGGAGGGCCCATGGGGCGAGCACCTGCAGCAGGCCCGCAGCCCCCTGCCCCTTTGCAGGGCGCCAGGCGCTGCTGGGCCGTTCCCACGCCGGGCGCGTTTCCCGGGGAGCGAGTCGCCCCGGACTCGCCCCAACTCGCCCCCTGGCCGGGCGGCGCCGCTCAGGAACGCTGGCCTGGCACAGGTGAGGCTGGCAGCGCCCGCTCCCTGCCCCGCCGCCTGGCACCAGCTGGTGAGGGGCCGGCCCAGCCCTCGCACCGCTCTCAGCGCCCCCGGGACTGGCCCGGAGCGGCGAGCCCAGGGCGCAGCCGGGCCCCGCGTCGGCGTGGGGGGCCGGCGGGCCGGGCTGGGGCCGGGCAGGGGGCGCGGGCACTGCAGACAAAGGAGCCGCCGGGCGCGCAGCCGGGGCCGGGGCCGGGGCCGGCCGCCCGGGGCCCCCCAGCCACGGAGCCCGCCGAGCATCCCCGCTCCCTGCCCGGGCGCCGGGCCGAGCCGGGCCGGGCCGGGCCGTACCTGGGGTTGCTCGAGTTCCAGTAGACGCTGTGCCGGAGGCCGCGCACCGGCCGGAGCCGCCCCCACAGCAGCGGCCCCCACAGCAGGAGCCGCAGCAGCAGCGCCGGGCACATCGCTCCGGCCGGGTCGGGCGGCGGGCGCGGGGCTGCCGGGCGGGGGCACTGACCGGCGGGCGGCGAAGGGGCCGGGCGGGGGGCAGGGCAGGCCCCGCCCCCAGCTCCAACTTCGGGCCAATCAGCGGCCGGAGCGCAGCCACCCCGAGCAAAGTTCCCCAAGTCCCAGCTTAACCCTTTGGGGGCCGAGCGCACCTGCCCCCCCCGCCAGCGCCCCCCGTTAACAGCTCGCGCGGAGCCGGGCACTGGGGGTACGGGCCCTACCGGCGGGTGGGGGGCCTTTAGGACACAGCCTCCCCGGCGAACCCCTCCAGCCCGGGCGTTCACACCGCGAGCCGGAGCCAGCCCGCTCCACGGGCCCCGTCAGCGCTGCATGGGGGGCTGGGCCCAGCAAAGGGGTTTCCATGGAAGCGGGAAAACCCCAAATATCTGGGCCCAAATTTTGTTTCCCGGCCGCCGGTTCCGGAGGAAGTGTCCCCATTTCCCGGGGGAGGGGAACGGCCCTTTCCACCCCCTGGCTGCAGCAGCCCTAGGGGCTCAAACTCTGTGACCCCTTTGAAAATATTTCAGGCTGTGACAACCCCTCCCCCTTCTCCTGCCACCCTCACTCCTGCGCTGCTGCTGGCGCCAGCGCTGCCTTCAGGGCTGGGTGCCCGGCCAGCAGCTGCCGCTCTCGCAACCCCCCCTTTGGGGTCAGGCCCCCCAGTCTGAGAAACGCTGCACTGGATGCAGGGACCCCGGGGGTCACCTAGGCCGGAGCCATGCCATGCCAGGGCTTTCTCCTGTCTGAACCAGAGCAGATCCCTGGGAACAAGCTGCCGGTGCTTTGTAAAGGTGGCCAGGGATGGAAACCCCCCCAGCCCCAGGTGTGCTGCCTGGCCTAGCGGTTACGGTCACTCTTAAAAACTGGCAGCTTATGTCTAGTCTGAATTTGGCTGGCTCCCGTCTCCAGCCGTCGGATCAGACTCAGCTGCTGAGCTCCCGTGATCCCCTTTGTCCCCCCTGGCCGGGCCTTCACTCTCGTAAGGTGACCCCTGGAGCCCGGTGGGGTCAGACCACTGTTCTAACCCTTGATCAGGCTGGGGGCTCTGCTCGCCCCCCTCGCCAGCTTATCAGCATCCTTAGATTGTGGGCCCCTGGCTTCCAGCAGTGCCCAGCGGGGCCCTACGCTGACCCCAGCCCCACCTGGGCCTGCACCAAGGACCCCACTAGACCTCTCTCCCCTCCCCATGCCGGAGCGAGCGCCCAGGCAGCCTGACTTCCAGTGGCCCCTGGACTCGACAAACCTTCCCCTTATCTATGGGAAGCGAATCATTCCTAGATCTCACCAAAGGGGGGCCCTCCCCTAAGATCAGTGGGGGCATGGCTCCCGGTTGGGCTGCTGGGGGAGCGGAAGGGCGTAGCCAGCCCAGGGCTCGGGGCATAGCCGTCCTAACCACGGCGTTTGGCGGAGTCCCCTTGGAGGCAGCTCAGGCACTTTTCCTGACAGTTTTCCAGAGCCCCAGCCGGGCTTGGCAAGGAGCCTCAGTCTGCTAAAGCCAGCCCGGTGCCACAGTCCCCATCGTACAGCCCGGTAGCCACCCCCCTCGGCAGCACAGCCAGGGAGGCCCCAGATGGACCTGTCCTCCCTGAGCTCTCCCCCCCCCCTTCTCCTTGCTGAGCCTCATGCTGTCCAGCTGCACTCACCTAGCAGCCCTGGGACACCCCCGCCGGGCCCAGTCTGCCCAGCTCCTGGCCACGCAGCCCCTAAAGCCCCCCCGCCCCCTCAGCATTCTGCCAGCCGAGCATGAAACATCCCCAGCAATGCAGCCTCAGCCCCCCTGGCAAGGTCAGGATGTGATCCCTGCCCCAGGGGCACAGTCCCTGGCACCCCAGTGCACCCCACTCTCCTGGGGGCTGCATCCCAGACCCAAGGCCTCCCCATGCTGACAGGCATCGCACCTCCCTCCGACTCCCCAGGGTCCGCTGGAGTCCTGGTGCAAGGGCCAGAGCCGCTGCGAGCGTCCCCCAATCCAAGCTGCGCCCACCCCAGCCTGGTTACGCTGCACTCCCAGCAGAGCCTCCCCTGGCTGGGTCTAGTCCCGTAGCCAGGGCAATGTCACAGCCCCCCGGCAATAAAAGGTAAGTGGATCCACGCGGCCAGGCAGCACAAGAGAAACTTTGTTCTGTGTTTGGGGGGCAGCGTCGGTGCTGAATGATTCTGGCACAGGCAGTGCAAGGGGCAGCAGCCTTTGGGCTCGTTACCTGGGCTGGTGCAGGGAGAAGCTGGGACACAGAGCCTGGCACAGAGCCATGGCACATACTACCACCGCCCCCCCCCTTGGCACGGCCCTGCCCATCGAGCGACACCTGGCAGCACGGACCAGCAGCGCCCCCACCGGGCTGAGCTGGGGGTGAAATCCTGGGGCTGCTCCTGGCTGCAGAGCATTGGGGGGGAAGGAGTGATGCCAACACACCCCAGCTGCGCCCCCGGGGGCGTCCATAGCTCTTACCTATGGGGGGCACCCCCCTGGGGGGCGCTGGGGGAACAGGGATGGGCGAGCTTGAGGGGGGATGGAGAGTCTGCCCCCAAGGGGAAGGTACCCAGAGGCAGAGGGGGCCCCCCCATGCCTGCCCAGGGGGAGGGGTGCCCCCTTGGGAACAGAGACACCCCCCCACCCCCGGGGATCCCCGAACTCGCCACTCCCAGGCTGCCTGGCTCTGGGCCCGGCCGGCGCTTGAGCCCCTGCGCCACCTAGTGGAGCATCGGGGTAACCACCGGGGGAATTTCGGGGTCTTGGCTCCAGCAAGCATCCGGGCCCAGCCCCCCGGGCAGGACAATGGCACCAGCGCCGAGCACTCCCCCCACGGGAGGAGGCAATAGAATTTGTGCTGGGCCTGGCCCTTTCCATTGCGCCCAATGCCCCGTGGGGGGGCTACGCACTAACCCTGCACGCGGCCCTGCCCCCGGGCACCCAGCGAGGGGACAGACTCACCCCAGCTCTGGGAAGAGGGGAGTGGGCCAGAGCCAGGAGCCCTGGGAGGGGGAAGCCAGTGGGTTTCGGTAGGGGAAGGCACAAAGAGGTTGTCACTGGCAAAGGTGGAGGGGGGTTGGCAGCCCCCCAAGCCACCCACCTCTGAGCCACACACATGCCCCAGCCAGGACAAAGCACGTCTGGCTCCCCTCCCGTGCCAGGCTGGGGGGGCACAGAACCTCCCCTCTCCCTGGCAACCCAACCCCCTGCTGGAGACCCTCAGCAGAGCAGGCACAGGGGAGGCTGGGAGCCAGGACTCCTGGGTTCTGGCCCTGGCAGCGGATTATACCTGGGCTTTGCTCCCTGGTGGGCCCTGGTGGCGGGGCAGTTCCCCTGGGTGGGGATGGGAGCATGAGGCCCTGGACTGTGGTCCTGAGGGTGCAGGGTCCTGGCCTGGCCCTTCAAAGCTGCTGCCCTGCAGCACCCCAAGGCTGAGGGGAACCCCCCTGACACCTCCATTAGGACACATGGGATAGGGATCTGAGCCCCCTGGCGGGCTCCTGGCGCCAGGAGAGCACCGCATGCCCTGCAAGGGAGAGCCGGCCCCAGGATGGGCAGCTCGGGCACTACATGCCACTCCCAGGGTGTCACGGCTCCCCAGGATCTGGGCTATGCCCCAGTTTGGAACAGTCTCTTGAAGGAGCCTATCAGTGGGCCAGACCCTCCCTCGCCCCAGGGGTCCTACCCGCCCTTCAGGAGATACCACGAGGACTCAGCCCTCCCAGCCAGAGCCTCTGGGCTCCAGCTTCCTGCTCCACCCCAGGCCCTGCCCAGCGAGTCCCACCCAGCCAGACCCTGGTGTCAGAGTCCCCGGGCGATGCTCTGGAACTGCTCCCCCCAAAGCCAGTCAGGACTCTGGGAGCCTCCTCTCCCTCGGAGCAGCCTGTCTTCAGGGCAAGAAGCTCACACGGTGTCACCTCCCGGGTCTCTCCTGGGAGCATTCAGCATCCCCTGCCCCTCCGTGTGCTTCCCACAGCGAGTCCGCCCAGGCGGGGTCCTGGGGAAGCCACCGGGTCCTGCACCCCCACTTCGCAGTCAGACGTGACTCTCAGCCAGCCAGTAACACAGAGGTTTATTCGATGACAGGAGCACGGTCTAAAACAGAGCTTGTAGGTACAGAGAACAGGACCCCTCAGCCGGGTCCATTCTGGGGGGCAGAGAGCCAGACCCCCACATTGCACTCACTCCTCGTCCCCAGCCAGCTCCAAACTGAAACCCCTTCCAGCCCCTCCTCCTCCGCTTTGTTCTTTTCCCAGGCCAGGAAGTCACCTGATTCCTTTGTTCTCCAACACTTTTAGCATCCCCTTGCAGGGGGAAAGGGCCCTGGCCATTAGCTGCCAGGAGACAGAGTGTCGGCCATTTATGCACACTGGCCCTTTGCTCTGCAACAATTACACCCCCTTATTCCACCACCTAGAGACTTAAGAACTGCATAGGGGAAACTGAGGCACCCTTACAGTACTCAGAGGAAACATTAAGAAGAGTCCCACTTCGTCACACGGGGCACAGAGAATTCACACTGGAGTGGAAGGAGTTAACTCAGGCAGCTCCCCTTTATTAGACACTTTGCAGATGATCTAAAGCGGGTTCAGAAGCAGCCAGCGCCCTAGACGAAGGGGGAGCCCCCCACCAGGGAGTCCCTCCCACCTCAGCCTGGCAGCATCCCAGCAAATCTCCCAGGACAAGCTCCGGCACGCACCCGTGCTCCCTGCCCAGACGCAGCCGCTCCCCTGGGGTGCGCCCAGCCACACCCAGTGTTCAGAGCCCTCAGCACCCAAGGCCTCTCGGGGCCCAGTTCCCAGGGCAGAGGATTGGCAGGTCCAGCCGAGGGGATGGCACCCTGGCAGGGCGTGGGCAGGAGAGGGGCTTTGGGCAAATACCCAGGAACAGCGTCCGCAGCAGAGTGTAACAGGCCAAGCCTCCAGCATGTTCCGATCCGGCTCCGCAGCGTCCCCGAGCTGGCGGGCAGGGCGCCTCCGAGGGGGAAGGGGAGGAGCCCAGAAAGAGAGATCCCAGAGTCAGCAACAGAGGGGGCATGGGGGGCCATGCCAGCAACAGGGGGGCCAGGAACCCCAAGTCCAACAGGCAGCGAGGGAGGGGAAGTTCCTGAGCCCGGGCAGCCCACACGCAGGCAGCAGTAGCCGTCTCACGCTAGGTGTACTGGAGATGCCCAGTGGGGGGCGGGGGAGCTGGCCTGGGGGAGAGAGAGAAAATGTGAAACAGGTAAGTAATGAGGGCAAGGGTCTGCCTTAGTCCCCCCCCCCCCCCGAGAGTCCCCGCTCAGCCCAACCCCGCAGAGTCCCATCCCAGCCCACCCCCCCCGCCCGGTGCCCCGAGCCGCGTCTGCAGCCAGCCCTCACCTGGAGGGGAGCACCATGACGTGGGGGCCGTCGGAGCGCACCAAGGACAGCTCGGGCCCGGCGGGATCCGAGGGCAGCAGCCTCCTGGGCAGGGGCAGCTTGGCAGGGCCTGGAGGCTGCGGAGAGACGTCAGGGTGAGTTACTGAGGAGGGCTCATGTCCTGGGGCCCCACGCAGCACCCACTGCCCCCCGCCCCCCGTTTCCTGCACATCCCTTGGGGGGAGACAAGGTCGACCCCCCCCACACACACACAGGCAGCCTGGCACCTGCTGGGCCCCACAGCCAGACATCCCTCCCCACGCACAGATCCACGCCACCGTCACCATCACCCCGCGTGGCGCCCGCCGGCGCGGTTACCTGAGTGCCTTTCAGCACAGGGTCTGCAGGCAGCGGGCGCGTGGGGGGGGGCGGCCTGTCCCGCAGCAAGGCCTGGGCAGAGAGAGCAGGGACAATGAAACAGCAACACAGCGCCCCACGCTGGCAGCTGCTGGGGGGTCCGCACAGACCCCTGGGGAAGAGGCAGGTCCTGCCTGCCTCAGCCAGGGGGCGATGGGAGCCCAGCTCCAGGCCGGGGGCTCCAGGGACAGAGTGGGGCCAGGGCTGCCCCACGGGGAGCCGAACGCCAATGGGCTGGGGCTAAAATCTCCCAGCCTGGGTGCGGCAATGCCAGGGGCCCCGTGGGGAGCTGCTGGCCCAGTGCCCCTCCCGTGGCCAGGCATGAGAGCCTGGGGCAGGGCGTGCTGGGCCCTGGGCTGGGGCGTGCGTGTCAGGCTTGGGGAGAGTTTGGGGCAAAGGCCACATGTTGGGCACTTGCTCCGCCCCATGGCAGCACCCAGGATCCCACAGCCCGACACAGGGTGCCCGGCCCTCAGGGCTATGTCCTGCCCCCTCATCGGGGCTGGGGAAGGGAGACTTGTGGGTGACGTGGGGTGGTGGGACAGGCAACGCCCCAGACCCTGCAGGGCCAGTTTCACCCTCAGGCCCTGCCCTCACTGCTGCTCTGACCCCATCACCCCCAGCGCACGGGAGGGGAGCCCAGCCCTGTGGGGGCAGAGCCCCCGGTGAGTCCATGCAGTGCCAGGCATGCAGGGGCCTCGGCTGGGGGGTTAGAGCAGGGCCCAAGGTCGTTACCTGGGATTCCTTAGGAAGCGGGTCGGGCGGGAGCGGCTTGGAAGGCGGGTCGGGCCGGGCCCAGCCGTGGGGAATGGGCTGCAGAAAGAAGAGGAGCAGAAAGCGGCGGGGGGGGGGGGGGGAGGTTAAGAGAGGGGCCGGGGGACCATGCAGGCAGGGGTCAGTCAGTCAGTCAGTCAGTCGCCATGCAGCATGCGGAGAGTCATCGCACAGGACAGAGACGCCCGCCCGCCCACGTCCCCCCAGGGCAGAGCAGATTGTGCGCAGGCTCCGCTCGCAAGGACCCCCCAGGATCCTAAGAGGTCGCAGCCCATGGAGGGGAGCCCCCACGCCAGCATCAGGGGGCCCTGGGTTGAGGCACAGCCCCGTGCCAGGCTGCTCCCCGGGCGGGACGCCCCTTCCTTTTGGGGGGGATGCACCCCGCTCCCTGGGGGCCAATCCTCTCCCGTCACACTGGGGCTGGCCCAGGGCTCCACAGAGCAATCGGACCCCGCCACCCCAGAGCCCCTCGCCCAGTAGCATCCAGTGCCCACCCCCGACGCTGCCAGGGGGAAGGAGGGGGCAGTGCCGGGATCGGCACCCTAAGCCTCGTGGCCAGGTCAGGGATGGTCAGCGAGTGACGTCCTTGGCTGTACCCTGACCCACAGACAGCACCTCCAGCAGCACAGCAGCCCTATGCCGAGGCAGGGACCAGCCCCCCCTGCTGCCCCCCATAACGGCACAGCCCCACCCACCCCCATCACAACCCTGGGGCCAGCCCTGCCTGCCGGGGAGAGCGCCCCCTGCTGCCCCCCATAACGGCACGGCCCCACCCCCCCATCACAGCCCTGGGGCCAGCCCTGCCTGCCGGGGAGAGCGCCCCCTGCTGCCCCCGATAACGGCACGGCCCGACCCCCCCATCACAGCCCTGGGGCCAGCCCTGCCTGCCGGGGAGAGCGCCCCCTGCTGTCCCCCGTAACGCTCCCTGCGGCACGGCCCCACACCCCCCATCACAGCCCTGGGGCCAGCCCTGCCTGCCGGGGAGAGCGCCCCCTGCTGCCCCCGATAACGGCACGGCCCCACCCCCCCATCACAGCCCTGGGGCCAGCCCTGCCTGCCGGGGAGAGCGCCCCCTGCTGTCCCCCATAACGCTCCCTGCAGCACGGCCCCCCTCCCCCCATCACCGCCCTGGGGCCAGCCCTGCCTGCCGGGGAGAGCGCCCCCTGCTGTCCCCCGTAACGCTCCCTGCGGCACGGCCCCACCCCCCCCATCACCACCCTGGGGCCAGCCCTGCCTGCCAGGGAGAGAGCCCCCTGCTGCCCCCCATAACGGCACGGCCCCACCCCCCCATCACTGCCCTGGGGCCAGCCCTGCCTGCCGGGGAGAGCGCCCCCTGCTGTCCCCCGTAACGCTCCCTGCGGCACAGCGTTGTGACTTGCCTCGCCGCACTGGTGCGAGGTGAAGCTGAAGTGGCACCGCTGTTCCAATCACAGTTCCACACCCCCCCACACACACACACCCCCCCCACGGGCGCACCCCCCCCCCTTCCCAGCCACAGCTCTCACGCCCGGCACGCGCAGGGGTGACTCGCTGGCTGGAGAGCTCTCCCCCGATACACTCGGGCAGGGAGTGAACGTAGGACGCCACCACTCGGTTTAACTCAACTGCTCATTCCGGGGGGGGGTGGGGGGGGGTTAAGCCTCCCGTTCTCCCCCTGGCGTGTCGGGAGCCCGACTCTCACGAGTGCCCCCTAGTTCCCTGGGATACTGGGCCACCACTGCTAGGGGGAGAGCCCCCTATGGAGCCCCCACCCTGGAGCGCTGCACCCCCCGTGCCCCCGTGCCCAGCACTAACTGGGGACTGAGCCCCCTATGGAGCCCCCGCCCTGGAGCACCGCATCCCCCGTGCCCCCCACTAACTGGGGACTGAGCCCCCTATGGAGCCCCCGCCCTGGAGCGCCGCACCCCCCGTGCCCAGCACTGACTGGGGACTGAGCCCCCTATGGAGCCCCCGCCCTGGAGCGCCGCACCCCCCGGACCAGCACTGACTGGGGACTGAGCCCCCTATGGAGCCCCCGCCCTGGAGCGCCGCACCCCCCGTGCCGCTGGGGCCTGCACTGACTGGGGACTGAGCCCCCTACTTGAGCACCTGCCGTCCGGCCCTGGGCCGTCTTGGCAACTGCAGCAGCTCAGACCCCATCCCCAGAACACATCGGCCGTGGGAGCAGGACCCTGGCCTCCCCCCAGCCTATCCCCAGTGGCCCGCAGCGCTGGCCCCCCGCCCCAGCGCTGCCCCAGCTGTGGGGCCCCAGGCAGGACGGGAGCAGCCCCCAGCATGGGGTGGGCGGTGCTGGACTCACCTTACTGATGGGCATCATCTGCAGCTCGGTGCTCTGGGGCCACTGCAGGGGCCGCGGGTGCCCAGGGTGGGGCTCGTTGGAGCCTCGTGGCTCCAGCTGAGAGATCCTGGGGAGGAAACACGTCTCAGGTGCCCGCAGGGCAGCGTCCCCCCACTTCACACACATCCCACCCCCAGGGGGCCAGGTTGCAGGACTGCACAGGGAGGGCACCGGCACCTACCCCCCCAGGCCAGCCCTAGGCGGCCCCCCAGGCCAGCACTGCCCCCAGGAGCACTGAGCCCTCGTGTCCCCAGTTCCCCAGCCAGGGGGCAGGCAGGACCCCCCATAGGACAGCAGGGTGGCATCTCACCAGGGCCAGCTGCCCCCAGCATGGCAGGTCCATGGCAACCAGCCACCCCACCGCCTGTGCTGCTGCTGCGGCCACCCCCCCAACCTCCTGGGGAGGCTGATCCCCAGCCCCTGGCCAGCCCCCTCCCCCCAAACTGCCAGGCCCCGCAGAGCTGGGGGTGAGAGACTGGCCAGCACTCAGCGACCAGTCACCAGCAGAGACACAGAGATTCCCCGTTCGGAGCCTGGGGGACAGGGAGAAAGAGAACCCTCCAGGCAAGTAACTCAGAGCCCCCCACTCGGGGGGGGAATGGGAATACGGTGAAGGGAACCCGTGACACTCCCCCCATGGACACAGCACTGCCGTGGGGAAGCTCACAGTGAGCCAGTGTCCAGCCCCCCGGCAGGGACGTTACCCGTTCGGGTCGGCTGAGACTCCTGCGCTGAGCAATTGCACCTGGGTGCCTGGCTTGGCGCTGCAGGGAGAACAGAGTCAGGGTCGCCTCCCGGGCCCAGAACGTACCCACGGGAGCCAGGGAGCAGAGGCGGTTCCTGTGCTGGGGACGCACGGGGGAGGAGGGGGGAGGCGTTACCTGTACTGGCAGCTGGTGCCCTTGCCGAGCTGACAGAGGCGCTGGTGCAGGCCGGCGCGCTTGGTGTACCAAAGCCCCAGAGCGAGGGCCAGGAGCAGCGCGGCCGGGATCAGCAGGGTGGTGGGGAGCGAGCTGCCCCCTGGCAGGAGAACAGCCCATTAGTGTCCCTGGCAGAAAAGGCCCTGCCCCCCCCCGCCCCCGCCTGGCACCAGCACACAAAGCCCCATTCTTCTCACGCCCCATGCAGCTGGGGGGGGCCCTGCATCCGGCCCTCGGGTGCCACCAGCCCCACCCCAGGGGGAGCCGGGTCTGAATCCCTGCCCCGCCCTGCCGGACACCTGGGTCCCAACCTCGTCACTGTCAGAAACAGCACAATCAGCCCCGCCCCCCATGCCCTGCCCCCTCACCTTGCTCCAGGCCCCCGGGGCCGCTGTCCACGCTGCCCCCGGCCCCCCGGCTGTTGCAGGCGGGGGCGGCCCAGCCCGCCTCACAGTGGCAGTGCCCGTTGTTGTTGCAGACCTGGGGGGGACACACGGAGCCTCCTCACTGATGGGCTCTCAGCGAAGGGATGGCACAGCCCCCCCTCCCAGACCTGCTGCCCCGCTCACCCCGTGCCCGTGGCATTTACTCCCACACTCCTGCACCCCCAGCTCGGAGACGTCCTGGCACCGGCCACCGCTGCACACCTGCCCGGAGAGAGAGGGAGTCACGAGAGAGAAAGGGGGGGCCCTGGCCCAGCATGGGGGGGCCAGCGACCCCCTTCCCACTTGGCTGCTGCACCTGCTCCTCTACTGTGCCCCAGGGTGTTCCCCCAGCTCACCTTCCCGGGGCCACAGGCCGTGCCCGGCAGCACCATGGCCTGGTCGCTCACATCCTCGCCCAGGGGCAGGGGGATAGCGCGGCAGCCAGGTGCCACCCCATCCTCCAGTGTGCCCTGGGCACTGCCCCCCTGGCACTGCAGCCTCCCGCAGCCAGCATCCCTACACGGGCAGACAGGGGTCAGGAGGACAGACGGACAGGGTAGGGGGAAGGGGACAGACGGGTGATGTACAGGGGTCACTCACCGCTGGGCACAGGGGATGTAGGTGCCATCAGGGCGCTGCCCGCAGTGCCCATGCTCATCCCCTCTGGCATTCAGGGACGCCATGCAGACGTCGGAGACGGGCCCCGAACCTGCATGGGACAGAGCCGTGAGCATCGCAGGGGCCTCGGCACCCCCACTCCATCTCCCCAGAGTCCCCCCAACTCTGCTGCATCCCACCCTCCCCCCAGACCCCTGCCCCTTACCTGGGCCCCACAGCTCCTGGCACTGGCCCTGGTAGGTGGTGCAGGCCCCCCCGTAGCAGTGGGCCTGGCCCCCGGCACAGGGTTGCCCGTCCTGCAGGTATGTGTTGGGAGGGCAGCGTGGGGACAGCCCGTCGCAGAACTCGGGGAGGTCGCACTCACCACGGGGCTCCCGGCACACGGAGCCGGCCCCTCGCAGCTGGGGATCAGAGAGAGTCAGAACGGGAGGTGTGTGTGTGGGGGGGGGTCTCTGGCCTGGCCTCTGGCTCAGGGGGGCTCGCTGGGCCGTGCTCCCGGGGTGAAGCAGGAGGCTGCAGGGCCTGTCCTGAGGGACGAGGGGGACCCCTGAGGGTCTGGCACATCAAAGGGCCCAAGCTGGGGGCACAGCGCCGACCCCACAGAGCCATGACCCCCCCCTTGCAGTAAAACCAGCTGTCATGTGGGACGGTCCCCAAAGCCTGACTAAACCCAGCACCTCCCACGCTCCCCGCTGCCCCCGGCCGAGGCTGGCTGGGCATGTCCGTGACCAGTCCAGGCCGGCCGGCCATTCCTTAGCGCCTGCTCCAGGGGCTCCGAGTTGTTTAACTGTTTGCTCCAGGCTCTTTCCAGCCAGCGAGGTCAGGCTGACGGGTCGGTAACGCCCTGGGCCCTATGTTTGCCCTACTCCGCCCTCCGGGGGCTCTCGACGAGAAACACCAGTGGGTCTGTGATTGCTTCAGCTAGTTCCGGCAGCAGCCTGGGCCGCGTTCCATCAGCCCTGCCACTGGACTCCAGCGACTGTAGCCCAGGTATAACCCGTGCCTTCCCGCGCCCTTAATATGAATTGTGCTGCCATCTGGTCGTGCACCCCCAGAAAGCGACGAGGTGGAGCCCAGGGCTGGGCTGGCAGAGGGCTGCGGGTCGGGAGTGAGGGGCACTGGCAGGGCCCTTCCCACTCACCTTGCAGTCCTGGCAGCAGGTATCCCCCGTGGCACACTCAGCTCCAGGGGCCAGCCGGCAGCTGCTGGCGTTGCAGCAGGGGTCAGTGCACTCCTGTGGGGCAGAGGGGCGGGTGAGTGGGTGTGACGAAGTGGGGGATTTTCTGGTTTTTTCCTTGGTTTTTCCAGTGGTTTGCATACAGATGGGGTGGGACTCAGTGTCCCTGGGTGTTACTGGTTTAACGAGGGAAGGGGAGAGGGAGTTTGTTGGTACAAAGGACCGGAGAGGGAACTCGGGACCCTGGCCGATGGCCTGGAGGATGGAGACCCCAGCGACTGGTGACCCGGAGACCCGGCTCAGGAGTCACAGCCGGTTCTGGCCAGTGGGGGACAATGGGCTGCGGGGAGAGGACCCAGGTGACCTGACCAGCCGGTTCCAGCCAGAGGGGCCAGAGGACAGAAGAGGGGAGAGCAGGCCCAGGAGACCCTGTTTACCTGGAGAGAAGACAATGGACAGAGGGGGCTTGGGGCGTGTAAGAGGGGATATCGGAGGCCCAGCGGGGAGCAGGGGGGCTCTGGGCTGGAGAGGAGGAGCAGGCAGAGCCCACCTGAATGCAGGGGAGCTGTGCTGAGGCCCTGAGAGTTTCCTGTGCTGGGTTCAGACGCTCAATAAACCCTCCTGTTTTATGCTGGCTGAGAGTCGCTCCGGGCTAGAGAACAAGGGGCATTATCCCCTTCGGGGGTGAGGAGGCCCAGGGCCCCAGAGCGAGGGGACTCCCTGAGGGGGCGCACGGCAGAGACAGACGTGCTACGGCTGTGACGAACTGGGAATGTCCAAGGAGAGACCCAGGAGGTGAAGCCGTGGGAGCTTCTTGCCCTGGGGACAGGCTGCTCCACGGGAGAGGAGGCTCCCCAGAGTCCTGCCTGGCTTGGTGGGGAGCAGTTCCAGAGCATCAACCGGCGACTCCATGACAAAGGCTCAGAGAGCTGCGGCTCCAGGAGGTGGAGGGGCCTGACCCCGGGAGAGTGGACCCCCAAGAAGGGCTGTCGCACTGAAAGGGGCACCCCCCACGGACCGCACGGGGCCATGAGTGGGCACGACCTGTGAGTCCGTGACAGCGGGGCCCTGGGGGCGAGGAGCAGACATCCCCTCACACACGCGCCTCCCCCTCTTACCTCCCGGAGGCCACAGTCACACGTCTCGTCCTTCTCCACCAGCCAGTTCCCGCAGCGCGGGCGCACGACCAAGCTCTCGGGCTCGGGCACATTGAAGAGGCACCAGCCCTGGCCTCGGCGCAGGCTCTGCTCCACGTCCTGCCGGCTGCAGCTGCTGAAGCTCAGACCGGGCATCAGCCTGTGGAGGCGAGCCCGTGAGTGCAGGGGGGCAGGGCCCAGGGACCTCCCTTCCCCCCCCACACGCCAGGGCACCCCCAGACTCACCCTGTGGGTGGCGCCATGATGCAGCTCCGCTCCTGGTAGGGGCCGACGCAGTCACACTGGCGCCCGGCACCGTCGTGGTTCATGCCCAGGTTGTGGCCCAGCTGGTGAGCCACGGTGGAGGCCACGACCAGGACGCTGACCGAGTGATCCTGCGCAGAGAGGCCAGATCAGAGCGGGCGGGGGCAGAGGAGGGGGCGGGGGCAGGGGCGGGGAGGTACTCACCACGCTGACCCCGCCCGATCGCGCAGCCGAGCACATGGAGGCCTGAGACGCCATCCCCACCGCCACCCCCTCCAGCGGGGCCCCCCTGTAAGAGTGAGCGAGCGTTAGGGGGGCCGGAGCCCAGATCCTGGCTGCATGCGCCCGGCGTCAGACAGGTTCCAGCCTGGCCCCCCCCGGCCCCCGCACTCACGTGAGCAGCTGGGCGTTGTCATGCGGGAGCCGGGGCAGCAGCTCCTTCTGCCTCCATTGCAGGAAGCGCTCCAGCGTGGCCCGGGCGCTGGGCCCCACGGTGATGGGGTCCCCTTGGTTCCACACTTCCACCGCCAGCAGCGCCACGCGGACGCCCAGGGGCCGATAGAACTGGGGGGGAAGCTGGGGTTAGAGATGCTGGCTGGGCAGTGGGCGCCAGACCAGAGTCACTGATGGCACCACTGCCCGCACCAGGGCAGTCCACAGTGGGAGTCAGGGCTGGCACAGCAGGGGCTGCGGGACGGGAGTGAGGGGGCCGTGGAGCTGAGGGAGGGGGTGAACGACCCTGACGAACTGGGAATGTTCTTCATGTTTCCTTTGAATGCTGGGTGGGTGCCTGTGATGCAGCAGGGAGAGGGGAGTGTTGGCCTGGGAAGGTTGCAGGGGAGTTTTGCTGGGACTGGCTGCAGTGGGGAAGGGAGGATACCTGAGCAGGTAACCTGAGAACCAGGCTGGGGGAGGAGCCAGGTGACACCTCTGCTCGGGGAAATGGACAAAGGCTGGAGGAGGAGCCGGGGAGGGGCCCCGCGGGGTGAGACGGCTGGAGGGAGTTTCAGTTTGGAGCTGGCTGGGAAATGGAGGGGAGCCCAGACGGGGCTCTGGCCTCCCTGGGGCCCCCCCAAGATGGACCTAACTGAGGAGGTCCTGTTGTCTGTACCTGCAAGACCTGTCTTGGACTGTGTTCCTGTCGTCTAAATAAACCTTCTGTGTTACTGGCTGGCTGAGAGTCCCGGTGAATTGCAGGAAGTGGGGGGTGCAGGGCCCTGACTCCCCCACACTCTGTGACAACGACACAGACCTGGAATAACTGGAGCTGCGGGACAGGAGTGAGGGTGCGCAGAGCTGGGGGGAGGGGAGAGGCACAGGCTGGGATAACCGAGGCTGTGGGGCGGGAGTGAGGGGCACTAGCAGAGCTGGGGGGGAAAAGGGCATCCCAGGGGCCATTAGGGACCCACCGTGTCCACCTGGTTGGCGATCTCCAGCATCCGGGTCTGGATCCGTTCCATGTTGGGGTAATTCTTGAACTGCAAGGGGGGAGAGGAGGCGTCAAGGGGGGAGGAGCCTCCATGGGGCTCAGGAGAGTGAGGCACATTCCTCCCCTCCCCGCCCAGCATGGGCAGGAGTCACTCACCTCTGCATGGTCCACCACCATCACCAGCTCCACGAACGGCTGCTCTGGGGCTGCCTCCCGCTTCCCCTGGGGAGAAGGGGGAGCCAGTGAGTGGGAAGGAGGGCACTCAGCCAACGCATGGACACAAGAGCCAGGACCGGGGGGGGGGGGGGGGAGTGGGGGTTGTGACCTAGGGACCCAGGCAACAGCTCCCCCCCATCCCAGAGACAAATGAGACTGGGGGGGGGGCATGGCCCCAGACACCCCCCAATTCCCCTCCCCCACCTACCCTGCGTGGTTCCGGGTCCAGCAGTGGCTGCGTGTGGTTGGGGGGCCCCAGCCCACACTCCCTCTGTCCCAGCCGCATGTCCCGGGGCCGGTAGGCCAGGTGCCTCCCACGGGGCCCTTGGGGGTCCGGCTCCAGGCCGTAGCTCCTGTTCTCCGAGGCCACGAGGACGCCGCTAGGAGAGGAGGGGGAGACGGGCGTTAGCTGGGGGGCAGGGACGGGGTTAATCCTCAGGGCAGGTCACAAGAGAGGCAGGGCTCAAGGGCTCAACAAAACCGCAGCCCCTGCTGGGCGGGGGGGCAGGGCTAAGGTCACTGGGGCTGCAGGTCGGGATTGAGGGGCACCCAGAACGGCTCCTCTTTAAAACCCACAGAGATTCCCCCCCCCCCACCTCCTTCCATTGGCCAGGGCACCCCCACCCCCATCGTCCCTCCCCCCCAATTTCAGCCCCCAGCCTGCAGCTGCAGAGCTCTCCCCCACCTGAGTCCGGAGCAGGTGCAGACGCTGGCCCAGGAGCCTGGATACTCCCGGACGTGGCCCCGGTAGCAGCAGTTTCCCTGCAGCAGAGAGAAGCTGAGTTTAGCTGCAGCTCCGAGCGCTCTCGGGGGACCCAGCTGGGACCTCTCCCCCTGCAGAGCAGCCCTGGCCAGCAATGAGGGGAGGAGACACTGGTCCAAGTAATTGACCAATACAAATACAACAGTGCCAATGACAGGGCACTGCCCTGGAGAAGCTCGCAGCACCCCCCGCACACACACACACTCGAGTCCTGCCTGGCACAGCCAGGGCACTGCCGTCAGAGTCGGGGGTGGGAATTTTCTGTACTATTTTTATGTCCATTCCTCCCCCCTCCGTGTGCCTCAGTTTCCCCTGTATTTTGCATGGCTGGGGGAGGCGTTTGCTCCCAGGGCAGCTGGAGACAGTTGTGAATGTCACCCAGGTGGAGGAGTCACTGAGAGGGGGTGGCCCAGGCCACCCCGAATTCCTGGAGAATCTCAGAGAACAAAGCCAATTAAGGGACAGACACACCTGGCAAGGAGGCGGGGGAAAGGGGGATTTCGCCTCCTCTGCACACAATCCCCAAGCTGGAGAACAAAGGATGGGGGAAGGGGAGGGACAGAGCTGGGGGGTTTCACTGGGACCTGCCCCATGGGCCGGGGGTTTGCTATGGGGTGACAGGGCTCTGATGCTGCTTTCACCTTCAGCTCTCAGCACCAGCGAGTAATAAACCCGCCGTGCTGAGTGCGCTGTGTGGGTGTCCCTGCCAGCGCTGGGCACGGGCACCCGTCCCTGCAGGGGACAAGTCTCTGCCAGGCACCTGGCGCACCTGCTGGGTGATGCAGGAGGGCAGGTGCCCCAGCGGTTCGGTCTAAGGCGGTGAAGCCGCATGGCCTGCCCTGGGGAGGACTGGGACCCCGGGGATCTGCCACGCTGCAGGGGTCTGCCAGAGACTGATCCTGTGGATCCCAGCCACAGACCTACCTGCGAGCCGGCGGCCTGCGTCACCCGCGTGCCGTTCGGCAGGTAATAGAGCAGCGCCCGGGCACCCGGAGCCACCTCCCTGCCGGAGACAGACAGACAGTGAGAGCGAGCCCAGGGAGGGGCGTCCCCACCCCGTCCCGCCACTGGGATGCTGGGGGCTGCACCAGCCAAAGGGAGCACGGCCCCCCAGGGTGCACAGTGTCCCCATAGGCCAGAGGGGCACTGCCTTGCTCCCCAAGAACAGAGGCAGAGGGTGTTCCCCCTCCACCGGCCCCACGGAGGGGCAGGCGAGGCCAGAGGGAGCATGACCCAGCTGGAGCCCATCTGCTGCCAGGCCACTGCCCCTGCACACCCCCCGGGCTCCCCACAGCAATGCCCCCAGGCCTCCCTAGAACAATACATGGGCCCCCTGGCCCCTCCCAGCTCCAACCCCCCAGGGCCTCCCAGCCCCCCAGCTCCCTCCTCACAGGGCTCCCAGCCCCCTCCTCACAGGGCTCCCCGGCCACCCCCAGCTCCAACCCCCCAGGGCCTCCCAGCCCCCCAGCTCCCTCCTCACAGGGCTCCCAGCCCCCTCCTCACAGGGCTCCCCGGCCACCCCCAGCTCCAACCCCCCAGGGCCTCCCAGCCCCCCAGCTCCCTCCTCACAGGGCCCCCAGCCACCCCCTGCAGCTCCCCAGCTCCCTGCCCCCCGGGCCTCCCTGTCCCCCCCTGCAGCCCCTCAGCTCCCTCCTCACAGGGCTCCCTGGCCACCCCCTGCAGCTCCCTCCCCCCCCGAAAAAATGCACAGGTGCCTCAGCCATCCCGTGCAGCCCCCCAGCTCCCTGCCCCCCAGGGCCTCCCAGTCCCCCCCTGCAGCCCCCCAGCTCCCTCCCCGCTCAGGGCCCAGCAGAGCAGGCCCTGTGCAGCTCAGATGCTGCCGCCCCCCCCCCCCCAACACACACACGGTCACAGCCAGCTGGCAGGGAGGGAGGGGAGGAAGAGGGGTACAAGGAACACACCCAGTCCCCCTGTGACGGAGCAGGAAGCAGGGTGGATTTGACCTGGGAATGTTGCAGGGGAGTTACACTGGGGAGGGGGGACTTCCCTGGCAGGAAGCTACCTGAGCTGTAACCTGAGCCAGGAGGGGGTGGGGAGAAGTGACACCTTCTGCCCTGGAGACTGAACAAAGGAGAGGAGGCGGCGGGGGGAGGGGGTTTGGTTTTCAGTCTTGGGCTGGGGGGGGCAACGCAGGGAACCCCAAGCTGGGGTCTAAGCTCCCTAAACCCCCCAGAAGGACTTGATTGAGGGGTCCTGGTTGTACCTACGAGCCCTGCTTGGGACCGTGTTCCTGTCGGCTAATAAACCTGCTGTGTTACTGGCTGGCTGAGAGTCCCGGTGAATCGCAGGAAGTGGGGGTGCCGGGCCCTGACTCCCCCACACTCTGTGACCCCCCCCAAACTCACCGGTTTTGCTCTAACTCCAGCACAAGCTGCGCCCCCTCCAGATCCAGGGCCACCTGTAGCCGGGCTGGGAAGCCCTCCTGGGGGAGACCAAGGAGCGGGTTACAGGCCCAGCAGCTGGCGACCCCCAGCCTGGGAGTCACCCCCAACACCCACCCAGGATGGAACATAGGGCTGGTCCCCACCAGGGGGCACCCGAATCCGGGTTCCCTGCCCCACCGCTTACCGGCAGCCGAGGGGGTGGGATGGAGTCACTGGGACAGGGGTGAAGCCAGCCCCTCTGCCCCTGCCTCATGGCTGAGCCCCCCTGTGTTTGGGAGGAGGAAGCATGGGGGGGGCACCTGCCAATGCCCCCTGGCAGACAATGCCCCGGCTCACCCACCCGCCCAACCCCGCTCATCGCAGCCCAGCCCAGCATTGGGGTCGCTGGCCTCTGCTTTGGGCAGGGCTCAGCTCCCCTGCCATGGTTTGGGGGGCTTGTCCCCTTCCCAGCCAGCATCGCCGATGGGGCCCAAGCTGTGCCGGCGGGTGACGGCGGGAGCGGTGGACGGGGCAGCCCCACCACCCATGTGGTCTTGGTTAGGCCCTAGCATGCCAGAGGTCAGGCAGAGGTCAGGATGGGGTCCCCTCCCGGAGCTCGCCAGGAAGCGCCCCTCCCTCATTAGCTCATTGTCCTGGGGGTGGGGTGTCGCAGGAGGTGTCCCCCCCCACACACACACACACCCTGCGCTTCCTGCCCAGCACGGAGCAAAGAGGAAATGCCACAGAGGATCCCTGGCTGTGGCCAGGCCAGGCCCTTCCGGCCGGGGGGCAGGCAGGAATGAGCTCACACAACCGGCCTGGCTGGGGGGGGACGGGGGAGTCCACAGGGCAGCGTCTCCTTCCCTGCCCCTCCCCCAGCATGGGTCTGAGGGGACCTTCTCCAGGCATCCCCAACTCCCAGTGTAGGGAGCCCCCCGACGCCCCTAAGGAAGCCATTCAAGGCAGCGGGGCCTGCTGGGGCCGGGGGATGGGGGGAGCTGCAATGCAGCAGGTCCCTTCTCCCCCATCCTCGCAGGGGCTGGGGGTCTCTCCATGCTCCCATCCCCCCAGAGGCTGCAGGTAGTTGCTCCCTGCCGGGACCCCGGGAACAGGGCAGGCGCTGAGGCCAGAGCCGGTACAGGGGCTGGGTTTCCTGTGCCCGGAAAGGGAACCGGGGAATCCAGCGGGGGTGGGGAGTGATGCCAGAGGAGCACCCATGGGGCTGGGAGGGAAGCGCTAGGGCTCCTCGAGTGCCCCCCCCAAGCAGGGGGGATCGCAACAAATCCAGTGCGGGGGCCAGGCTGTGTGGGCACTGCCCCCTTCCCGCCAGCTGGACTGGGTCCCACCCAGCCCAGGGAGAGGCCCCCGCTGACAGACGAGCCGGGGGGGTGCTACAGTTGGGGGGAGCAGGGGTGCCAGGGAATGCAGTCAGTGGCTGCTGGGGGTGGAGGGCAGAGTCCTTACCAGGTCTGTCTCGGCCATGCTGAGTGTCCGGTTGCCCTGCAGGATCCGGGGCGTCACGTGCCAATAATGTCCCAGGTCCTCGCGCTGCCGCCTGGAGCTGCCGCCTGCACGGGGCCGAGAACAGAGCCATCACCCCGGGTGCCCCTGTTCCCCCAGGCCTCGCCCCGCGCAGCACGGATCCATGCGCTCCTAGAGCACGGCCCCCCTCCCCCAGACTGGCACGTGGGGTCCCAGACCCCCCCGGGGCTCCCGGCCAGGCAGGTGCACAGAGCGTGCCCTGGGATCCAGACCCCTGCCCTAGTCCACATCTGACTCGGTGCCCCGGGAAGAATCGGGGACAGGCTGGGAGCCAGGACTCCTGGGTCCCATTCCCAGCTCTGAGCCTGGCGCCCTGTGTGGCCTGGTGAGTGTCTCTGGCTCTCCACCCCCACACCGTAGGTGGGGCACGTGCCCCTGTCCCAGTGAGTGCTCAGAGCGGGGCCCACGCCCTGTGCCCGCCGTTCACTACGGCACTGCCTGTGTGTGCAGGACGTGCCCTGACCGCCTGGGCAGGCGGCGCTGAAAGAGACCCGCGTATGCAACGGGCAAGAACTGCCAAGGGTCCCACTCCGAAACGGCCTGGCCGAGCCCCAGCAGGCACGGGCAGCCCCCAGCCCCACAGGGCTCCAGCCGCTGGGGCCGCACAGAGAAGGCCCTTCACGAGCGTCCCTGCATCTACAGCAGCAGCAGCAGAGCCCATCCCTCCAAAGCTGCACCTGAAGCCAGGCGACCTGGCGGGGTCAGGGTGGGGCAATCAGCCGCCCCCGTCCTTCCTCCCAGCCCCTGGCCACCCGCCAAGCCCCTGGCGCAGCAAGGCCAGGGCCCTGGGGGCAGGCAGCGCTGGGTGGAGCTGGAGGAGCCGGTCGGGGTAGGATGCCAGCACAGACCTTCCCGCCCTGCTAGGAGACGCCCCCTCCATCACCATAACGCTGGGTCTCCCCGGGGGAATAGGTAACCCCCCCCCCCCCCGCCCCAGGACTTCAGGCTCCACAGTCCATTTGGCTCTGCTGAGACACCAGCCGGGGGCTGAGCAGCAGATAGCATGGGGGGGGTGGGGGGGGGGGAGAATTCATCTCCTGGGCCCCAGAGCCAGCCTAGACTCCTGCCCCCCAGGCACAGCCAAGGAGTGGGGGGATGTCAGGTGAAGAGCTCAACCCGCCCCTCACCCATCTCCTCCCCAGCCGCTCTGCATCCACTCCCACCCCCAGGGCCTGCGATGGCAAAGCTTACCCTGGGGAGGAGCTCAGCCCCCCCCATATCCCCTGACCACCTCCTCCCCCCCACTGGTGCAGGGACACCATGGTCCCGCCTTCCCACCCCCTGGCAGCCTCCATGACCTGCAGCCCCCTGGCTCCATATGGCTCTCAGCTGCAGCCCGCCCCCACCCCAGTGATGCCAAACCTGTGCCAGTGCAGCCTGCCCCCCAACCAATTGTCTCAGGCTCTCTGCAACCACAGGCAGAGTCAGTTGCGGGGGCGGGTGGGGGGAAGCTGCCTTGAGTACAACTTGCAGGGAAACCTGCCTGAGTCTGCAGAGAGCCTGAGCCAATTGTCCCAAAGGGAAGCTGCTTGCTGCCTCCAAGCCCCACTGCTCTGGGGCTCCCACCAACCTCACCCAGAGGGGTGCTCTAGGCACGGCAGGCAAGGAAAAGCACAGTGGGCCCAGCTCCCCCAAGCAGAGCACAGGAGCCCCTCCAGGTGCGGGGTGCAAAGGCACAATGCACCCAGGGCCCCCAGGTGCTTGAATCCACCCTTGTCAGACAGGAACACCCAGCCCCCCACGGCACCTGGCCCCACGGCTCAGCCAACCCGATGGGCACCTGCACAGCGGGGGGCTGGGCTGGGCCGGGCCGGACCAAAGGTCTGCAGGAGTCGCATCAGCACCGGTTCGCTCACCTGTCACGGCCCCTCCCTGCAGGGTCGCCAGGTGCTTGGAAAGGCAGCGCGGGGCTGGTGACTCGGCCCCAGTCCCAGCTGCAGACAGGGGCCCACTCCCCGCCCCCCCAACCCGCTAGATCCCACTCCCCACCCCAAGGAGAGAACCCAGGAGTCCTGGCTCCCAGCCCCCCCACCCCACCAGACCCCACTCCCCGCCCCGAGCCAGGAGAAAACACAGGAGTCCTGGCTCCGAGCCCCCCTGCTCTAACCATCAGCCCCTACTCCCCGCCCCGGGCCAGGGAGAGAACCCAGGAGTCCTGGCTCCCAGCCCCCCCAACCCACCAGACCCCACTCCCCGCCCCGAGCCGAGGAGAGAGCCCAGGGGTCCTGGCTCCGAGCCCCCCTGCTCTAACCACCAGCCCCCACTCCCCGCCCCGAGCCGAGGAGAGAACCCAGGAGTCCTGGCTCCCAGCCCCCCCACCCCACCAGACCCCACTCCCCGCCCCGAGCCGAGGAGAGAACCCAGGGGTCCTGGCTCCGAGCCCCCCTGCTCTAACCACCAGCCCCCACTCCCCGCCCCGGGCCGGGGAGAGAACCCAGGAGTCCTGACTCCCAGCCCCCCGCTCTGACCCACCCGGCCCCAGTGACTTGGGCGCCGACTCCAAGGGTCTCCGTGGTCCCTCACCCCCTGCTCGTCCCGGCCCCCCGGGCGGTCTCCCCCGCCGCCCGCTCACCTGCGCGCCGGGCGCCCCAGCCGGCTCCATGGGGGCCGGACTCGTGGCGGGGCCCGGGGAGCCCCGAACCGCTGCCCAGGGCCCAGAGCAGCCCGAGGAGCAGCCGCAGCCCCATGGCGGGGCTCAGCCGCCGGCCCTGGCTCCTGGCGGGCGGGGCGCCGCGGCTGCGGGTTTATCCCAGCCCCGATCCGGCCGGGCCGCCCCCGCCCTCCCGGCTCGCACGGAGCGGGGCCGGGCCGGGCCTGGCAGCGCCCGCTCGGCCGGGAAGTTCCCCTCCCCGGCCGGCCCTGCCAGGGCTCGGGTCCGCCCAGCGAGCTCCGCCTCCGCCGGCCCCCGGGGAGCTCGGCATCGTCCGCCGGCCGCTCCCCTCCGCCTGCCCCGCAGACCCTGACCCCGCCCCCCAGACCCCTCTGCCCCCCAACTGCCCCGCTCCCCTGCGCCTGCCCCCAACACCCCGACCCCTCTGCCCTGCTCCTCACCCCGCCCCCCAGACTCCTCTGCCCCCCAACTGCCCCACTCCCCTGCGCCTGCCCCCAAGACCCCGACCCCTCTGCCCCCCAACTGCCCCGCTCCCCTGCGCCTGCCCCCAACACCCCGACCCCTCTGCCCCGCTCCTCACCCCGCCCCCCAGACCCCTCTGCCCCCCAACTGCCCCACTCCCCTGTGCCTGCCCCCAAGACCCCGACCCCTCTGCCCCCCAACTGCCCCGCTCCCCTGCGCCTGCCCCCAACACCCCGACCCCTCTGCCCCCCAACTGCCCCGCTCCCCTGCGCCTGCCCCCAACACCCCGACCCCTCTGCCCCCCAACTGCCCCGCTCCCCTGCGCCTGCCCCCAACACCCCGACCCCTCTGCCCCGCTCCTCACCCCGCCCCCCAGACCGCTCTGCCCCCGTTATGCCCCACTCCCCTGTGCCTGCCCCCAAGACCCCGACCCCTCTGCCCCCCAACTGCCCCGCTCCCCTGCGCCTGCCCCCAACACCCCGACCCCTCTGCCCCCCAACTGCCCCGCTCCCCTGCGCCTGCCCCCAACACCCTGACCCCTCTGCCCCCCAACTGCCCCGCTCCCCTCCGCCTGCCCTGCAGACCCTGACCCCTTTGCCCCCCTGACTGCCTGTGACGGAGCAGGGAGTGGGGCAGATGTGACCTGGGAATGTTGCAGGGGAGTTACACTGGGGAGGGGGGACTTCCCTGGCAGGAAGCTACCTGAGCTGTAACCTGAGCCAGGAGGGGGTGGGGAGAAGTGACACTTTCTGCCCTGGAGACTGAACAAAGGAGAGGAGGCGGCGGGGGGAGGGGGTTTGGTTTTCAGTCTTGGGCTGGGGGGGGCAACGCAGGGAACCCCAAGCTGGGGTCTAAGCTCCCTAAACCCCCCAGAAGGACTTGATTGAGGGGTCCTGGTTGTACCTACGAGCCCTGCTTGGGACCGTGTTCCTGTCGTCTAATAAACTTGCTGTGTTACTGGCTGGCTGAGAGTCCCGGTGAATCGCAGGAAGTGGGGGTGCCGGGCCCTGACTCCCCCACACTCCGTGACACTGCCCCGCTCCCCTCCGCCTGCGCCCAACACCCTGACTCCTCTGCCCCCAACTGCCCCGTCCCCCACACGCTAACCCCTCTTCCCCCAACTGTCCTGGAAGACGGGTCTAACAGGAGAAGCTTCTACTGCTGCCAAGGCTTCAGGACAACCCTGATGGGCCGGGGCTGCTTGGAGATGGGCGCGGGGCAGCCTTTGAATGCGGAGTTGTCTCCACACATCTGGGGCTGGGGAGTTGGGTCCACACATCTGGAGCTGAGTCATACAAAACTCTGGCCTTAGTGGCGCTGGCTCCCAGCTGCGTCACAGGCATGCGGGGGTGGGGGGACTGGGGCAGGACCAAAGATGGGAGGAGAGAGTTGAGGATCAGCCCCTGCTCTGCAAACACCAGCTCCTCGGGACTGCCCTGACCACAGGCTCCCACCAGGGTTTGAACCCAGGACGCTAGCACAGCCCCCAGCCTTTGGAGCTTAAAGGACTAACTCCCTCAGCCAGCAGGAGGAGCAGGCTGTTATCCTGCCTGTGCACCAGCTGCTAGAGGGGGACATGAGACAGCCAGGAAGGCCAAGACCAGCGTCTGTTTAATGAGCCAGGAGCCCCGTCCTGGGGAGGAGCCTCCCGCTGGCCCCCCGCGCCTCAGTCCGCGTAGGTCATCTGCTCCTCGCTGCTGCTGTCTCCAGACAGGGGCGCGTGGCCGGGGGTGCAGGCGAAGCAGACCTGCCCCATGTCCCTCCAGCAGGGCTGGCAGTAGATGGTGCCGCAGGTGGGCGTGGGGCACAGCTGGGCGGTGCGGCTCTCGGGCGAGCCGCACAGCACGCAGTACCGGCGCAGGCAGCGGCGCAGAAGTGGGCACCAGAGGTAGAAACGCTCCAGCAGGGGCTTCTCCTGCAGCAGGGACAAGGCCGGGGGCTCTAGCGGGCGTGGGCAGTGGGTCCTTCTCCCAAGGGACTGGGAGAGGCAGTTTCCCTGGGGCTTTTGCTTGGCATCCTCCCCTGCAGCCCAGGCCGGGGTCTTGTCCTGGCTGTGGGGTCGGAGTGGGAGCCAGAGCCTGTGATGTGACTGTGGCCCCAGCTGCTGTGCCCTGAACTTTGGGACAGCAGAGGGGGGAGGAGCAGAATAACACGAGCTGGGGAGGGCTGTGGGGAGGGGTGGCCATCCACCTGTGGCAACGGGCGGGCGAGTGTGTGCAGAGGGTGTGTGCAATGGCTCCCCCATGCATGTGTGAGCATGTGCACAATTGTGCAAAGGGGTGTGCGATGGCTCTCACCAGCAGGTGTGAGTGTGGCTGCTGTCTCCGTGGGTGTGCAGAGGTGTGTACGTATGTGGGGGCTGCAGGGCCCTCCCCTGCCCCTCGCCAGCCCCTCGCCCCACCCAGCCCGACGCCTGCACTCACAAAGGCCTGGTGCCGCCGGGCTCGCCGGGCGATGCGTCTCCTCTGCAGCCGGACGAAGGCCTGGCGCTTGCGCAGCAGCTCGTTGTACAGGAAGAGAACCCGCTTCTTCTCCCGCTGGCCGGAGGGGAGAGCCTGAGGGGCCGTGGGGGCAGGAAGGCAGAGCCCCTCCCCCAGCTTCACTCCCCTGGGATCTGGGGGCGACCCCACCCCCAGGAGTGTGGGGAGAGCGGGATCTCAGCCCCCAGCCCAGGCTAGAATCTACAGAGACAGGAGGGAGGGCGTGTGGAGGGACCAGAGGGGAGGGAGGAGTCTCGGGGTGCGGGAGGGGGTCACTGGGGTCTCAGGGGCAGGATAGGGCTCACCTTGGGGAAGTAGAAGGCAGCAATGACGCGGCGCAGGCGGTGGGCATACACCTGCCCCAGACACAGCAGCACCAGGGCCCCCAGGGGCAGGCAGCTGGCCAGGTAGTCGCTCTGCGCCATGGCCTGGGGCTGCGGCAGGCAGGCTGCGGGGGCCAGACAGACAGGGTGAGGCCTCGGCTCCGTGTTCCCCTCGTCCCCCGCCCCAAGCAGCCGGAGCGCCGAGCAGGGGAGAGGGCGCTGCCCTGGGGTCTCGCCCGGACGACCCCCGTGAATTTCCAGAGGGGAGGGGGAATATCCACAGGCTCTGGAGAGCAGCTGGGCTTGGGCAGAGATGGGCCAGGCCACGGGAGCCTGCGCCCTCAGGAGCCCCATGCCTGGGGGGGGCACCCTCCATGTGGGGGAGGGGTGTCCATCTCCCCCACCCTCACCCAGGTTAGTCGACTCCAGTGCCATCTCGGAGGACGTGTTCAAGGCGCCGATGGTGCTTCGGAGCAGCCGGGCCAGCAGGGAGCGGCCCCCGACCCGCACCTCCAGGTGGTGGCTGCCTGCAGCGGGCAGAGTCGGGGTCATGGGGAGGGGGACACACACAGGTGGGGGGTTGTAGAGGCCTTGAGAAGGCAGGGAGGGGAGTTGGTGAGCCCTGCCTGTGGGGCTGGAGTGCGGGTGCCCCCTACCAGATATTGTGAAAGGCAGTTGCTGCTGCTGGAGGGAGGGAGGCCATCATCCAGAGATGGTGCCATGGGGCTGGGGAACTGTGCCTGTCCATGGGGAAAGTGCCATGGGGCGGAGGAGCTGTCCCTATCCCTGAGGACAGTGCCATGGGGCTGGAGAGCTGTCCCTGGGGATGGTGCCATGGGGCGGAGGAGATGGGGCTGGGGATGGTGCCATGGGGCAGTGCCATGGAGCTGGGGACAGTGCCATGGGGCTGGGGACGGTGCCATGGGGTGGGGGAGATGGGGCGGGGCATGGTGCCATGGGGCAATGCCATGGGGTGGGGGACGGTGCCATGGGGTGGGGGAGCTGTCCCTGGGGACAGTGCCATGGGGCAGGGGATGGTGCAATGGGGCTGGGGATGGTGCCATGGGGTGGGGGACGGTCCCATGGGGCGGGGGAGCTGTGCCTGTCCCTGGGGACAGTGCCATGGGGCTGGGGAGCTGTCCCTGGGGATGGTGCCATGCGGCGGAGGAGATGGGGTTGGGGACGGTGCCATGGGGCAGTACCATGGGGCTGGGGACAGTGCCATGGGGCTGGGGAGGGTGCCATGGGGCTGGGGAGCTATCCCTGGGGACGGTCCCATAGGACTGGGGACGGTGCCATGGGGCGGGGGAGATGGGGCTGGAGAGCTGTCCCTGGGGACAGTGCCATGGGGCTGGGGACTGTGCTATGGGTCTGGGGACGGTGCCATGGGGCTGGGGATGATGCCATGGGGCTGGGGATGGTGCCATGGGGCGGGGTAGCTGTCCCTGGGGACAGTGCCATGGGGCTGGGGACTGTGCTATGGGGCTGGGGACGGTGCCATGGGGCTGGGGATGGTGCCATGGGGTGGGGGACGGTGCCATGGGGCTGGGGAGCTGTCCCTGGGGACGGTGCCATGGGGCAGGGGACGGTGCCATGGGGTGGGGGGCAGTGCCATGGGGCAGGGGACGGTGCTATGGGGCTGGGGATGATGCCATGGGGCTGGGGACGGTGCCATGGGGCGGGGTAGCTGTCCCAGGGGACGGTGCCATGGGGCGGGGGAGGATGCCATGGGGCTGGGGATGGTGCCATGGGGCGGGGGAGATGGGGCGGGGGACGGTGCCATGGGGCGGGGGAGCTGTCCCTGGGGACAGTGCCATGGGGCGGGGGAGGATGCCATGGGGCTGGGGAAGGTGCCATGGGGTGGGGGACGGTGCTATGGGGCTGGGGAGGATGCCATGGGGCTGGGGACGGTGCCATGGGGTGGGGGACGGTGCTATGGGGCTGGGGAGGATGCCATGGGGCTGGGGACAGTGCCATGGGGCGGGGAACGGTGCCATGGGGCGGGGGACGGTGCTATGGGGCTGGGGACGGTGCCGTGGGGCGGGGGGCGGTGCCGTGGGGCGGCGGAGGGGGCCGGCTGCCCGTGCCAGGCGCTCACTGCGGAAGGAGTACTGCACGAAGGAGTGGTGCCGGATGACGCTGAACATGGTGTAGAGGACGTGGTCGAGGCCCCAGGACAGCAGCAGGAAGAGCAGTGGGGGGACGCACTCCAGCAGCTCCAGCATCTGAGGGGGAGGGGTGCGTTACAGCCTCCCCCAGACCTCCCGGCCCACCAAACGTCCCCTGCTCCCAGCCCAGTGCTCCCCCAAAGTACAGCGTGTGATGCTCGGTCAGCGCCAGCCGCCAGGGCTCCCACGGGGGTGACGCCGCCGGGCAGCCAGGAACAGCCTGTGCCAGTGTGGCCCCCAGCCCCCACTCACCAGGCTCTTCAGCTCGGGCGGCTGCACGGCCAGCCTGCAGGGGAAGATCACGCCGGAGACCTCGGCCCGGCGCAGGGGCAGCAACGTACGCTTCTTCTGGAGAGACAAAGCAGAGCAGCACAGGCTGGCACCCGGGGCCTGCCCCTCCCGAGGGCCCTCACCCCACCTCCCGCCTGGCCAGGGGCACTCACCTGGAACAGCAACAGGGAGCAGGACAATTAGTGGATTGTCTGCCTGAGAGCCCATCGCCGAGCCCCCCGATCCCCAGCCCGCGGCTCCCCATGCCCTCCCTGAGCCAGGCCAGGTGCCCTCACCTGCTTCCAGCGCCGGGCGTCAAGCTGGCGGAAGTAGGTGGTGACGTAGAGGTTGTCGAAGCGGATGTCATGGTTATAGTGGTTCGTGTAGGAGAAAGCGCTGGGAGAGGAGTGGGGGAGCTGAGACCTGGGGCCCCGCTGGGCCAACCCCCCCGCCCCACGCTGGGCACTGCCAGACAGGCACACGGGGCACAGGGCCCCACCCCTTGCTGCCAGGGGAGGCCTCATCCCAGAGGCTGCACACAGCTTGTCCACAGGTCGCAACGGGCTTTACAAGGTCGGGATCCCGTCTCTCTTTTACACATGGGGAAACTGAGGCATGGAGTTGGAACAGGACTTGCCCCAGGTCACGCAGTGGCCAAGGTGGGACTAGAAGCCCAGTCCTGAGTCCCAGCCCCTGGTCTACCCCCTAGGCCATGCTGCGTCCCATCCCATCCCCCAGGGCATGTGGGAGTGGAGGCTCGGTGCCATCCCATGCAAGGGAACGGAGCCCGTCCCCTGCCCCCGCGGGCCGGCGGCCGAGCTCACGAGATGAAGACGAAGAGGAAGGTGCAGGAGAGCAGCAGGCGCAGCACGGAGATGGCCTGGCCCAGCCGGACGCTCTGCTGACGCACGTGCGAGGTCACCTCCTCGGTGAGCCGCTCCCGGGACACGTTCACGCCCATCAGCGTGTCCTGGGGCTCGTGCTGGGGGGCAGAGAGCCAGTCAGCGGGGCGGGGGGTGCAGCAGGCGTGGGGGCTGGGCATCTCACCTCCGGGGGCACTTTGTACAGGGGGGCTTTACGCACCGTCGGGGCCTGGCCGGGGGGAGAGGTCGGGCTCACACCCGGGAGGGTGGGGAAGATGTTACAACCCCAGGGGGGCACTCTTTCTGCCCTAGAATGTCACACCTTGGGGGGAGGGAGGGTGTCACACCCTAGGGATGGGGGAAGGGCGGGCGTTACATCGGGGGCAGGGCGGTCACACCTGGACGACCAGCTGGGCGCTGAAGTCCTGGCTGATGCCGGCCACGGAGCCGTTCACCTTGTCGTAGGTTTGGCCAAAGTTTCCCTCCACGGGGATCTTGTCCCTGCACCAGGCGTGCATCACTGCGGGGGAGGGGGTTTGAAGTGAGCTGCATGGAGTGGGGAGCCCCCCACCATGGGCCCAGCCCCACCTGTCCTTCCCACCTCAGGGCCGCTAAAGGTGTGGGGGGCTTCCTGGCTCTTCCGGTCTCTGGCAGCACTGGGCCCCAGGTGGGAGAGGGTCCCAGCGTGGGGGGGTCATGGAAGGAGGGTCTCTCACTCTCTGCAGCAGGCCTAGTCCTCTCCGCCACCCCGCTGCCCACGTCCCTGGACATGGGCACGCAGCAGCCAGCCAGGGCTCCCAGCTCCTCCACCGTGGGGTCACCCTCTGGCCCCTTCCCCTCCCCCACAGCTGCCCCCAGCCCAGGGTCTCCCCAAAGACTCACCCTGCACCACGTGGCAGAGGAACTTGAACTTCATGGGCAGGCAGAGCAGATGGCTGATGAGGGGCACTGCAATGCACTGCAGACAGGCTTGGTGCTTGGCGTCGAACCAGGCCTGGCAGCGCCCGATCGCCTCGTCAATCACATCTGGGGGGGGGAGCAGGTCACTGGGGCCTCTCGCCACAGCCCAGCGCAGCCCCCGGCTCAGCCCCACAGAGCGAGCGGAGCCACAGCCCTGCCTGGTGCAGCCTGGCCCCGCCTCGGCCCCTCACAGGCCGCCTGGCACTGTGTCCCCCGCTCCCGCGCTGCCTGGGCACACTCACATTTGCAGCGCAGTTTGGTTTTCTGCTCGTACAGCTGCTGTGTGCTGGCGGCGCGCTGCCCCTGTGCCCGGCGCGGGCGCCTCACGCCGTACCCCGCCTCGCTGGCCACCTGCTCGTTCAGCCCCGCAAAAGCCTGCGAGACGTTCCGGGTCTCCGCATTGAGGGTCTGTCCGCCTTTCTGCTGGGGGAAAAGGTGCTCACGGGGGGGGGCGGGTCTGACGATGGGGGGGAACCTCACCCTGGGCTGAGTGGGGGACCTCCAGGAACCACCACTCAGTGCAGCTCCTGCCCCGCTGCCCTTACCCCGGTGCCCAACCTCAACTGCCCAGCTCATCTGCCCGGCCCCAGCCGGACTCCCTGGTGTCCCTGTGCCCCCCGCCAGGCTCCCCGGTGTCCCTGCGCCCCCCCAGCTGGGCTCCCCACCATCCTGGTGTCTTTGTCCCCCTCCCAGCCAGGCTCCCCAGTGCTCCAGGCCTCCCCCCTGATCCCCCACGCTCCCTCCACCACACACACACTGTGCCCTCCCTGGCCAGAGCTCCTCATTGGCCATCCCGGCCAGGCTCCTGCCCGTGCTCCCTGCTCCTCACCACCATGTCGCGCAGCACGGCACGCAGGGGGGCCGTGGACACCTTCCAGATCTGCCGGCTGTGGTTGATCTGCAGCTCCACGGTGCAGCCCACGGAGCGGATCACCTCGTCCAGGTTGTGCCGCATGTTGGCGATGGGGCCTGGGGATGGGCCATGCGGCCAGGTCACAGCCCCCGGCGCCAGGGCAAGGCCTGGGGCCAGAACCACCTGACAGCCCCCTGCTGAGATGGGGTGAAAAACGAACCCCCCCCTTGCCATACCCCGAGTGAGGGTGCAGTGGGGAGGGGGGTCACACCAGGTGCCCAATGAGGGCGCAGTGGGGGGGTGACGTTATTGACACAAACTGGGACCATATAGATCAGGGGTAGACAGCACACAAGCTGATTTTCAGTGGCACTCACACTGCCCAGGTCCTGGCCACCGGTCCGGGGGGCTCTGCATTTTAATTTAATTTTAAATGAAGCTTCTGAAACATTTTGAAACCTTATTTACTTTACATACAATAATAGTTTAGTTATATTATAGACTTATAGAAAGAGACCTTCTAAAAACGTTAAAATGTATGACCGGCACGTGAAACCTTAAATCCGAGTGAGTCAATGAAGACTTGGCCCACACTTCTGAAAGGTGCCGACCCCGGTATAGATCATTGTTCCAACCAAGGTCCTGTAGTGGCACCAAATCTTGTATAAAGGGGGTCAAAGAAGGTGTCTAAGACCAGGCTCTGGTTTGCTGGTTATGATGCTGCTGTCTGGGTGTGTGTGTCATTTTTATAGCTGAAGTTATGAATATTGGCTCTGACCTGTCTGTATTTCAAACTTGTGCTGTGCTTCTGGGTGACACCCCAGACAAGTTGGTGTCAGCTCGGCCTAGCCTGCTTGACGTCCCATTACAGCCCATCAGCTACACAACTGACCCATGGAGAGAAGGCAGATACGCCTTGTGACTCAGCAAGACATGCAGGGACCTGCCCATGCACAGAACTCTGAGATTTTTGGACAGCTTGTCTTTTGAACAAAGAAAGAGAAGCCACAGGGCAAGAGACTATAAAAAGCTGCTGCAGCTCCTCCATCTTGTCTTCAGTCCTGCTTCTTGCCTCTGGAGGGACTTGGCTACAAACTGAAGCTCTGAACAAAGGACTGAATGAGCCATCCCAGCTGGAGGTGGACTCCAGAGACTTGATTTGAACCTGCAGTTTATTCCATCACTGCTACAAGCCTGAACCAAGAACTTTGCCATTATTGGATGTAATTGATTCCATTTAACCAATTCTAGCTCTCATCTCTATCTTTTTCCTTTTATGAATAAACCTTTAGATTTTAGATTCTAAAGGACTGGCAACAGCATGATTTGTGGGTAAGATCTGACTTGTATATGGACCTGGGTCAGGGGCTTGGTCCTTTGGGATCAGTGTGACGAACTGGAAATGTTCTTAATGTTTTCTCTGAATGCTGTGTTGGTGCCTCAGAGTCCCCTATGCAGTTCTTAAGTATCTAGGTGGTCCTCGTCCCCAGCCAGCTCCAGACTGAAACCCCCCTCCAGCCTCTCCTTCTCTGCTCAGCCCCTTTCCCCGGCCAGGAGGTCACCTGACCTCTTTGTCTCCAACACCTTCAGTTGGCACCTTTGCAGAGGAGGGACCCAGACCATCAGTTGCTAGGAGACAGTGTCAGGCATTTAGGTGCACTGGCCCTTTGCTCTGCAGCAATCACACCCCCTGATCCCACCACCTAGATATTAAGAACTGCAGAGGGGACACTGAGGCACCAACACAGTATTCAGAGAAAACATTAAGAATATTCCCAGTTCATCACAATCAGGAGAACCCTTTTTCTTTTACTGGGGTATTGGTTTTCATAACCATTCGTCCCCATAATGAGTGGCACTGGAGGTGATACTGGGAAACTGGAGTGTCTAAGGGAATTGCTTGGGTGACTTGTGGTTAGCCAGTGGGGTGAGACCGAAGTCCTCTCTGTTTGGCTGGTTTGGTGTGTAAAGGACCCCAGCTTTGGGCTGTGACTGCCTGGCTCTGAGCAATTTGCCCTGAATCGATACACTCAGTTGTGTCCTGCCAGAAGCAGCATCCTTATAGTCGGGGGGGGGGGGGATGTCACCCCCAGGTGCCCAGTGGGGGGGGGTCACACCAGGTGCCCGGTGAGGGGGCCCCACGCCCACCCATCTCCAGCCTCGGCCTGTCTCCTTACCGTCATAGACGGCAGCCAGGACGTAGGTGAGCAGGTAGAGCCTCCCCTCCTTGCCCAGGAACTTGGGGGCCACCAGGAGGCTGGCGCAGCGGAAGTGCGGGGAGACACCCCAGCCCAGGGCACTGACACCTGCAGGGGAGGGGGGCTGAGAGAGCTGGTGGCTTCTTCCCACAGCCTGCGGCCCAGCTGGGCACCGGTCAGGCCCACCCGCCCCCCAGCCACAAGACACCGACCCACCACAGGAAACACAAACAGCCCTGCCCTGGGCACCCACCCACCATGGGCACCCACCCACCGTGGGGCACTGACCCCCTGGGCACCCACCCATCAGGGGGCACTGCCCCCCCACGATGGGCTCCTACCCTCCAGGGGGCACCGGCCCCCTGGGCACCCACTCACCCTGGGGAGACGCCCCAGTACAGGGCACATACCCACCAGGGGGCACCGACCCCCTGGGCACCCACCTGCCAGCCCGTACATCAGCTCGATCTTGTGACCCTCGTCGAGGCTCATAGGGAAGATGAGGAGCTGGGAGAGGCCTGGACAGCCAAGAAGCTAGAATGTGGGAGCCGCCCTGAGCACCTCGGGCCCTTCCCTGCCCACACATCCCTCCCTCCAGCCCCACACATGCCCCGCCCATCACGGGGGGCTCAGGCCGGCTACAGGAAGGCCACAGCCTGGGCAGCGCAAGGCAATGGCATCGCTTTAACAAAATGGGGTTGGAGGCTGATGTAGCTAAACTAGGGTGACCCCCCCACCCCAATATCCCCCCTGATATCCGAGTGCCCTCAGACACCCCAACATCCCTGTTGTCAGCACTGCCCTGGCATTACTGGCCCCCATCACAGGCTCCCAAGCAGCCCCCCCCCCATTTACCCCGTATCCTGGCCGTCCTGGGTTCTAACAGCTCCAAAGGGCCTCCCCAGCCTGCCTACAGGTCCCAGCTGGACTCACCGAGGGCCAGGAAGCCCCCAACGCCTGCGCCCAGGAAGAACTTGCTGAGGCGGAGCTGGTCGGGCTGGCTCCAGAGGAAGCGGGCACAGCAGGCGGGCAGCAGGCCGAGCACGGCTCGCTTCAGGGCTGTGGGGAGAGACAGGGGTTAATGCCGGGTCTCCCCAGGGCACCATGGGGGGGCTGCCCCACCAGTAACAGGGCGCTGGGATTCAAGGGGCTGGGGCCCAGGCCAGGATCCCCGAGGGGGGTCTCACTCGTATTGGGCAGTTTCTGCCGCTTTGGTCTCCCCATGACACCTGTGCTCTCCTCCCTCCACTGTGACGCCTGGGGCTCCCTCCGCCCACCCGTGCCCCGTATCCCAGCGACGGGCTGAGAGGCCTGGGGCTCCCCGCACCCGCCCGTGCCCCGTATCCCGGCAACGGGCTGCGAGGCCTGGGGCTCCCCGCGCTCGACAGTGCCCGTATCCCGGCGACGGGCTGCGAGGCCTGGGGCTCCCCGTGCTCGCCACTGCCCGTATCCCGGCGACGGGCTGCAAGGCCTGGGGCTCCCCGCGCCCGCCAGTGCCCGTATCCCGGCAACGGGCTACGAGGCCTGGGGCTCCCTCTGCCCGCCCATGCCCCATATCCCGGCAACGGGCTGCGAGGCCTGGGGCTCCCCGCGCCCGCCAGTGCCTCGTATCCCAGCGACGGGCAGCAACTCCCGCCATGGAATCCTGCCCAAGTGAGACCTGATGGGGCCCTGGTGCCTGTGACTCTCCAGGAGTGGGACACCAGGTCCCCGCGCCACTGCACAGCTGCCTCCATCCCCACACACCCCACTGCTGCGGCCCCTTGGCGTGTGCCACCTGCCCCAGGCCAGACTCGAACACAGAGCCCCACAGACTGGGCTGGTAAGAAGGAGAAACAAGGTCCCCCACTAGCTGGTGCGGGCTAGGGCTAGCTGGGTTCTATCACCCCAGAGCCACATGGGCCAGCCCCAGCATCGTCCGCAGTGGGGGCCAGCTGATCTGTGCATCACACAGCCCCCCGGACCAGACGAGGTCAACGCCCCCCACAGGCTGATTAGGCAGGAGCCAGCCCCATGCCCACCCAGGCGTGCTGAGAGCTGGGCACGTAGTGGGCACCCGGAGCAGGAGAGAGCCAAGCAGGCTGGGGTGGGGCGGGGAGGAGGCTGAGAGGGTCGGGGAGAGGGGCTGGTGTCTGGAGGTGTCTGGGTCCCAGCAATGCCTCGTCTCTCCGCAGCCCCGGGCCCCATTCCGTGGGGCGAAGTGGAGGATTGGGGGTCCCCCCCCACCAGCGCCAGCTCCATGGGGCTTGTCTCAGCTCTCCACAGGGCCCTGGGCACGTCAAAGCAGGGCCCGTGGCTCAGGAGCAGGAAGGGCAGTGGGGGGCCAGGGCTGGCGGGGGAGAGCCCCGTGCGGGGCGTGGTGCGCAGCGCGGGCAGCTTCGCCCTGGGCATGACCCTGGCCAGCCTCTACGGTGCCCTGGTGCTCTTCGCGCAGAGCTACAACGTCTGGTACTGCCTGGTGTCCACCACCAGCCTGGGCGCTGGCCTAGGGCTGGGGATGGCCTTCTCCAGCAAGGTGCGCGTCACCGTCCTGCTCATGCTGCCCCACGTCTTCTCCAGTAAGTGCCCCCCGCCCGATCCCACAGGGACCAAACCCAGTGCCGGGATCACCTGGCGTCACCCTCACGCCCCCAGGCTCCCCTGCCCCTGCCCGACATACCGGCCCTGCCCCTGCCTGGCACACTGTGAGTGGCCACAGGGAGTGGGGGCAGCTGAACTGGTGCCACTTGCCCCACACCCTCCACCTGGCGCCCAGCTCCCAGTCTGCCCCCCTGGGCACCCTGCATCCCCCCAGACCCTGCCCTGCCTGCCCCGCCTGCCCCACTGATGCCGTTGGGTGACTGCCGCCCCCTGCAGAGCAGGGGAAGAACATGCTGCTGCTGGTGGCGCTGGGGATGGCCATGCAGGGGCCCTGCACCAACATCCTGCGGAACTTCGCCCGAGCGGCCCAGTCTGTGTCCTGCGGGGCCGAACTCACCCTCAACCAGACGGCCGAGCTGCTGCAGAAAGCCAGGGAGCCGCTGCTCAGTGAGACGGGGAGCGGGGGGATGGGTCACAACTGGGGAGCTGGGGGGGGCAGGGAAGGATCCATTGTGGAAGCTGGGGGGAGGGCTAGGTGTTTCAGGGGGATTGGGGTATCCTGTTGGGGGTGCTGTGCGGCGCCCAATGTGGGGAGCAGCAGGGGGGGCCCTTGTGGGGGGCTGTCTCCCAGATGCTCACCGTGTCCTGCCCCCAGGCGCACTGACCAGGATCAAGGCCATTGCCCAGAAGGCCAAGGTGGTGGGTGACCGCGTCCGCAAGTTCTTCCGCTCTGTCATGGACTCTGTGCGGCACGTTGGTGAGTGGCGGGGGGCAGCTGGGACATGGCACCGACAGTGACCGCCTCCTGCTGGCCCCCTGCAGCCTGGATCAGCTCAGCCTGCAGCCTGCTCCACCCGCCCCCCTCCACCTACCCCACCCTGCTCCATCTGACCCCCACCCCCTCAGCCACCCAAAACCCTGATCCAACCCCCCGCCAGCCCCCACCCTATCTGACTCCTCACCCTAGCAAGCCCCCAAACTGGGGCCCTCAACTTGTTCCTCTATGCCAGCCTCCAGTCTGGGACCCCATTCACTACCCTCAGCCTGCTCCCAACCCCAGTCCCGTCCCCCCCAACCCCACCCTGCTTCCGTTCTGTTTGCCCGCTAGGGCGGGGGAACATAGGCACCAGCCATGGCTTGGAGCAAAGCCCATCTCCTGTGCCCCACATGGTGCCCCATGGCGCTGCCCTCATGCCCCAATACCCCCACAGCCCCATGCCCCCTTCCCTGTGCCCCAGGATCACATCTTCGTACCCTGGCTTGCAACCCCTTACTCATGGGCATCATCCCTATGCCACCTTGCCCACCCTCGGGCCCCTGCCCTGCTGCCCCAGGGTGCCCTGCCATGCTGTCCCCACAGCCCGGGCCCTGCGGAACGTGTGGTACTGGCTGGTGCATGTGGGTGAGGTGTGCAACCAGGACCTGGGTGCCCCCTACACCAAGTGCCTGCGGCTCTTCGACACGGCCAAGGACAAGTGTGAGCGCGTCATCCCTGCCCTCTTCTTCCTCTGCTACATCCTCCTCCTCTTCAAGCCGCTCTGCGGCCTGGCCAATGGTGAGTTCCCTGGGCGCGGCCAATGGGGAGTTATAATATATGGAGATATACCTCTCTCATAGAGCTGGAAGGGACCCCGAAAGGTCATCGAGTCCAGCCCCCTGCCTTCACTAGCAGGACCAAGGACTGATTTTACCCCGATCCCTAAGTGGCCCCCTCAAGGATTGAACTCCCAACCCTGGGTTTAGCAGGCCAATGCTCAAACCACTGAGCTATCCCTCCCCCCAGGGGGCCGGGCCAATGGTGCGTTCCCTGGGCGGGGCCAAGGGTGTTCCCTGGGCGGGGCCAAGGGTGTTCCCTGGGGGCAGGGCTAATGGTGCGTTCCCTGGGCGGGGCCAAGGGTGCGTTCCCTGGGCGGGGCTAATGGTGTGTAACTAGGCTATGGTGGGGCCAATGGTGTATGAGTGTCTCCAGGGGGCGGGGCCAACAGTGAGTACCCTCCAGGGGGCGGGGCCAACACCTCCAGGGGGCGGGGCCATGCTCCGTAATAGAATCCCAGCGATGTGGGGCTGGAAGGGGCGCGAGGGTGCAGCCCTGGGCGCAGAGGCAGGACCCGGTGACCCTAGACCCCCTCGGGGCTTGCTGGGTGGGGCTGGCCGAGGCAATAGGTACGGAGCCCCCAGCTCACCTGGGCACAGCTCCCCCCATGCAGCCCCCCACTTTCCCCACAGCGCTCCTGGTCTTCTGCGTCATCCCCCAGTACGTGCAGCCCTTCCTGCGCAGGAGAGTCGTGGCCCGTGAGTGCCGGGGGGCGCAGCGGGGGGGGTCCCCAGGACATAGTCCTCCACGTGCTGCGGGAGGCGCTGCCCTGTAGCCCTGGGAGGGGGCAGCCCCCCCCATGTGCTCAGCAGCACTGCAGTGCCCAGTGCCCAGCGCCCCTGGGCCTCAGCCCCCTGCTCTTCCCCCAGGTCTCCCCCTCTCCAGCCCATCGGGGTGGCCCCCACCTGCAGTTGCTCTGCCCCTCCAGATCTCCTCCCCCTCCAGTCCCCTGAACGGCTTCACTGCCCTCCATGGCTCTGCCCCCCAGGCCTCACCCCTCCTGTGGCTTTACCCCCACCTCCCTACAGCTCTGCCCCCACCTTTCACCCCCCGTGGCTCTGAGCCCCCCAGCTCTCACCCCCCAGCTCTCATATCCCCATGGCTCTGCCCCCCCCCAGTGCTCACCCCCCCATGGCTCTGCCCCCCCCAGTGCTCACCCCCCCGTGGCTCTGACCCCCCCAGCTCTCATATCCCCCTGGCTCTGCCCCCCCCCAGTGCTCACCCCCCGTGGCTCTGAGCCTCCCAGCTCTCACCCCCCAGCTCTCCCCCCCATGGCTCTGACTCCCCCGTGCTCACCCCCCCCCATGGCTCTGCCCCCCCCAGTGCTCACCCCCCCATGGCTCTGACTCCCCAGTGCTCACCCCCTGTGGCTCTGACCCCCCCCCTGCTTTATTTTCCCAATGGCCCTGCCCCCCCCCCAGTTCTCACCCTCCCCCATGGCTCTGCCCTCCCCCAGTGCTCACCCCCCCCTGGCTCTGACCCCCCCCCCCAGCTCTCATATCCCCATGGCTCTGACCTCCCAGTTCTCAACCCCGCTTCCCCCCCCCCGTGGCTCTGCCCTCCCCCAGTTCTCACCCCCCCTGTGGCTCTGACCCCCCCCCCAGCTCTCATATCCCCATGGCTCTGACCTCCCAGCTGTCCTGAGGGTGCTGAGCCGCGTGCGCAGGGAGTTTGAGTTCAACATCTCGGCCGTGCACCAGTTCGACGTCAGCCTCAACTCCACCAAGAGCCTGGCCCAGGTGGCCCTGGACATCATGGAGGCTGTTGGCCTGCGGCTGCAGCCAGCCCGAGAGGTGCTGGGCCTCTTCGCACACGTCTCCTCCTGCGTCCTCCTCTACCTGTACCTGCAGTGAGTGCGTCCCAGAGCCCGCCAGGGACAGCACCTGGGATTCCTGGCTCCCAGCCCCCCTGCTCCAACCACCAGCCCCCACTGCCCCCCAGAGCTGGGGGGAGAACCCAGGAGTCCTGGCTCCCAGCCCCGGCCGCGCTAACCCATCAGACCCCCCATCCCAGAGCCGGGGAGCAGGGGCGGCTCTAGGAATTTGGCCACCCCAAGCACGGCGGCACGCCGCGGGGGGCGCAATGGCGGTCGCCGGTCCCGCGGCTCCGGGGGACCTCCTGCAGACGTGCCTACGGAGGGTCCGCTGGTCCCGCGGCTCCGGTGGAGCATCCACAGCCATGCCTGCGGAAAGTCCGCCGGAGCCGCCTGCCGCCCTCCCGGCAAAATGCCGCCCCAAGCGCGCGCTTGGCACGCTGGGGTCAGGAGCTGGCCCTGCCGGGGAGAGAACCCAGGATTCCTGGCTCCCAGCGGACCCCACTCCCCTCCCCGAGCTGGGAGGAGAACCCAGTAGTCCTGGCTCTCAGCCCTCTGCTCCAACCACCAGCCCCCACTCCCATCCAGCGAGTCCTGGCTCCCCTGCCCCGCTCCCTGTGCCGCGCCCCCCTCAGCCTGGTGTCCCCGCAGGGCCCTGCTCTATCGCAGACGGTACCTGCACGACGACAACTTCGACAACATCTACATCACAGGGCGCTTCCTGGCCATGGACGTGCTGCGGGCACGGCAGGGCAGGCCCACGGTGCTGCCCCTCTCCGCACGGGAGAGCACCAAGTACATCTGCCCGGGTAAGGGGCTGCGGCAGGGCCTTGGGCAGAGGGGGCTGCTCCCGCCCAGCTCCCACCCGCTCTCAATGGGGCTTCCTCCCGCCTGGCCCAGGCTCCCTGTTCCTGTCGCGCCGGGAGCGCTTGGGTTACGGCCTGGCCCTGGCAGGCGTCCTACGCCACGTGCTCCTCGGCCTCGCCCTCATCCTCCTCGACTACGGGGTCTTCTGGCTGCTCGACCTGGTCCGCTACCAGCTGCATGGCGAGATCGTGGCCAGGGGTGAGTCCCCCGGCCCAGCCCCGCCCCTCCCCGGCCACCCTTCGGCGCTCGCTGAGCCCCCTTGGCCAGGCCCACCTGCCCCTGCTGGCCCCAGGGATGGCACATTGGGGAGTGGGATGCAACCACTAACCCAGCCCTGCCAGAAACCGGACCCTTCACCGCTCCCCACCCACACCCGGCCCCGCCGGCCGCTGGGCCCCCAGCCGCTCCCCGCCCACACCCGGCCCCGCCGGCCGCTGGGCCCCCAGCCGCTCCCCGCCCACACCCGGCCCCGCCGGCCGCTGGGCCCCCAGCCGCTCCCCGCCCACCCGGCCCCCGGCCGCTGGGCCCCCAGCCGCTCCCCGCCCACACCCGGCCCCGCCGGCCGCTGGGCCCCCAGCCGCTCCCCGCCCACACCCGGCCCCGCCGGCCGCTGGGCCCCCAGCCGCTCCCCGCCCACACCGGCCCCGCCGGCCGCTGGCCCCAGCCGCTCCCCGCCCACACCCGGCCCCGCCGGCCGCTGGGCCCCCAGCCGCTCCCCGCCCACACCCGGCCCGCCGGCCGCTGGGCCCAGCCCACACCGGCCCCGCCGGCCGCTGGGCCCCCAGCCGCTCCCCGCCCACACCCGGCCCCGCCGGCCGCTGGGCCCCCAGCCGCTCCCGCCCACACCCGGCCCCGCCGGCCGCTGGGCCCCCAGCCGCTCCCCGCCCACACCCGGCCCCGCCGGCCGCTGGGCCCCCAGCCGCTCCCCGCCCACACCGGCCCCGCGGCCCCCCGCCCACACCCGGCCCCGCCGGCCGCTGGGCCCCCAGCCGCTCCCCGCCCACACCCGGCCCGCCGGCCGCTGGGCCCCCAGCCGCTCCCCGCCCACACCCGGCCCCGCCGGCCGCTGGGCCCCCAGCCGCTCCCCGCCCACACCCGGCCCCGCCGGCCGCTGGGCCCCCAGCCGCTCCCCGCCCCCCCCCGGCCCCGCCGGCCGCTGGGCCCCCAGCCGCTCCCCGCCCACACCCGGCCCCGCCGGCCGCGGGGCCCCCAGCCGCGCCCCCCCCCCACCCCGCCCCGCCGGCCGCGCGGCCCCCCGCCGCACCCAGCCCACACCCGGCCCCGCCGTCCGCAGGGCCCCCAGCCGCAACCCCCCCACACCCGGCCCCGCCGGCCGCAGGGCCCCCAGCCGCACCCTGCCCACACCCCGCCCCCCGCCGCCGCTGGGCCCCCAGCCGCTCCCCGCCCACACCCGGCCCCGCCGGCCGCTGGGCCCCCAGCCGCTCCCCGCCCACACCCGGCCCCGCCGGCCGCTGGGCCCCCAGCCGCTCCCTGCCCACACCCAGCCCTGCACTAACCCAGCCCATCTGCCGGCAGCCCCCGTGGTGATGAGCGTCAGTGTGAACGGGACAGGCTACACGGGTGAGATCTACCGTGACCTGGTCTCTGCGTTCGACGCCCTGCAGCGTGGCAACGTCAGTGTCCTGTCCCGCCGGTGCCGCCTGCGCCCTGCTGAGCCGGACTACCGCACCTACCTGCTCATCGGTGACCAGCCGGGGGGGGCGGGTTGCACCTGGGCACTAGCCGTCACTGCCTGCGCTGTCTGAGCATAGCCAGATGCACTGTGTGCCCCGGGGGTGCCCATGTCAGTGCGTGTGCAAGGCCCCATATGCCCCACCCCACGGCTCACCAGCCCGCACGGGAGAGCTGCACCCACAGGGTCAGCCTCAGCCCCCCTCCATCAGTGTGGCTGGCAGATGCCCCCCACTGCACCCAGCAGCCCCTTGCCCCCACATTGTGCCCAGCCCCCCACGTCTGACTGGCGCCCCCTCCTGCTCACAGGACTCATGTACGGCGTGTGCTTCTTCATCGCTGTCTTCGGCAGCTATGTGGGGCGCTTGCGCAGGGTGGTGTGCGCCTCGTATTACCCCTCCCGCGAGCAGGTGAGACCCCCCATTAGCCAGACGGACAGTAGGCCTGGGTCCTTCCCTGGGCCCTCCGCGGGAGAATCTCTCCATCCCTCCCCCCCAGCCAGAACATGGACCCTTGCTACGGACACCCCCCCACACCCAGCGCCCCGCCCCGTGCCGCTGACACCCCCCCACACCCAGCGCCCCGCCCCGTGCCGCTGACACCCCCACACACACGCAGCTCCCCTCCCCGTGCCGCTGACACCCCCCCACACCCAGCACCCCGCCCCGAGCCGCTGACACCCCCCACACCCAGCGCCCCGCCCCGTGCCGCTGACACCCCCCCACACCCAGCACCCCGCCCCGAGCCGCTGACACCCACCCACACCCAACACCCAGCGCCTCGCCCCGTGCCGTTGATACCCCCCCACACGCAGCCCCCCTCCCCGTGCCACTGACACCCCCACACACACACGCAGCTCCCCTCCCCGTGCCGCTGACACCCCCCCACACCCAGCACCCCGCCCCGAGCCGCTGACACCCACCCACACCCAACACCCAGCGCCTCGCCCCGTGCCGCTGATACCCCCCCCACACGCAGCCCCCCTCCCCGTGCCACTGACACCCCCACACACACACGCAGCTCCCCTCCCCGAGCCGCTGACATCCCCACACACACACGCAGCCCCCCGACCCGTGCTGCTGACACCCCCCCACACACACGCAGCCCCCCGACCCGTGCCGCTGACACCCCCCTACACCCAGCGCCCCGCCCCGTGCTGCTGACACCCACCCACACCCAACACCGAGCACCGTGCCACTGACACCCCCACACACACACGCAGCCCCCCTCCCCGTGCCGCTGACACCCCCACACACACCCAGCCCCCCGTCCTGTGCCGCTGACACCCACCCACACCCAGCCCCCTCCCCATGCTGCTGACACCCCCCCACACACCCAGCCCCCCATCCTGTGCTGCTGACACTCCCCCCACACACCCAGCCCCCCGCCCCATGCCGCTGACACCCCCCACCCACACCCAGCCCCCCTCCCCCTGACGCTGACACCCCCCCACACCCAGCCCCCCGTCCTGTGCCGCTGACACGCCTCCCTCACACCCAGTCCCCCCATCCGTGCCACTGACATGCCCCCCACACCCAGCCCCTCCCCCTTATGATTATCCCAGGCCCAGCCCCCCACCCCTCCATGGCATCTACCTCCTTGTTCCCTAGGAGCGGACGTGCTTCCTCTACAACAGCATCCTGACGCGGCGGACAGGCCTGGCGAGCTCCCTGCTCCGGGCCACGAGGCAGCGGGCGGCCGACGAAGGCCACACCAACCTGCTCCTCATCCTCGCCTCCAAGTAAGGGAGCCCCCTCCCCCCGGGGCCAGCCCCCCGGTCTCGGGTCAGGTGCCTGGGCAGGGTGGAACCGTCCTCTGAGTCTTTCCATGCGTGGGGCTCACGGGATCCATCCCAGGCCCTGGCCGCCAGCTCGCCCCATTCACCCCTGGGCTCCTGACTGGCAGATATGGAGACCTGAGGGGGGGCCCGCGGGGCAGCTCACGCTCCTGTGCCCCTCGTGCAAGGGGTGGCATTACCCCCTCTGAGATCCCATGGGCTTGTCCCCTCCGCTTTCCACGTCACGTGACCCCCCACCCTGAGTAACCTCCTCTGTGCACACTGCAAGACCCCCTCACCATCGCCCTGCCGTGCAGTTCCCCCTCCGGTGCAGGCTGAGTGACCCCCCCCGGGTAACCCCACCCTGCAACCCCCCACTGTGCATGCCCAGTGACCCCCCCAAGTAACCCCCATACCCCACCCTGCAACCCTCCCACTGTGCAAGCCCAGTGACCCCCCCAGGTAACCTCCATATCCCACCCTGCAACCCCCCCCCATTGTGCATGCCCAGTGACCCCCCCAGGTAACCTCCATACCCCACCCTGCAACCCCCCCCATTGTGCATGCCCAGTGACCCCCCCAGGTAACCCCCATACCCCACCCTGCAACCCTCCCACTGTGCAAGCCCAGTGACCCCCCCAGGTAACCTCCATACCCCACCCTGCAACCCCCCCCATTGTGCATGCCCAATGACCCCCCCAGGTAACCTCCATACCCCACCCTGCAACCCCCCACTGTGCAACCCCCCCCATTGTGCATGCCCAGTGACCCCCCCAGGTAACCTCCATACCCCACCCTGCAACCCCCCACTGTGCAACCCTCCCATTGTGCAACCCTCCCATTGTGCATGCCCAGTGACCCCCCCAAGTAACCCCCATACCCCACCCTGCAACCCCCCACTGTGCAACCCCCCCATTGTGCATGCCCAGTGACCCCCCCAAGTAACCCCCATACCTCACCCTGCAACCCCCCCCTGTGCAACCCCCCCCATTGTGCATGCCCAGTGACCCCCCCAGGTAACCTCCATACCCCACCCTGCAACCCCCCCCATTGTGCATGACCTGTGACCCCCCCAGGTAACCTCCATACCCCACCCTGCAACCCCCCACTTTGCAACCCCCCCCATTGTGCATGCCCAGTGACCCCCCCCAGGTAACCCCCATACCCCACCCTGCAACCCCCCACTGTGCAAGCCCAGTGACCCCCCTCCTGTGAGTGACGCCCCCAGGTAACCCCACCCTGCAACCCCCCACTGTGCAAGCCCAGTGATCCCCCTCCTGTGAGTGACGCCCCCGGCTCTGTGCCCATAGGTTTCCCCTGTGCGCCTGGTTGGCGCAGAGGATGGGCGTCCACCAGCGGTACTGCATGGGTTGTGGGCGCATCGGGGGTGGGGCCGCCAGCCAGGACTTCATCACCTGCATCACCCCTGGCTGCAGAGGTAGGAAGCAGGGCGCAGGTGACAGCGGGGGGAGGGGAGCCTGGGACTGAGGGGGCAGCAGAGGGCAGGGCTGGAGGGGGAAGAGGGGTGGGTGAGTGACCCTTCCCCCCCCAGGCACGGACAGCCAGAGCTGAGTCTGACGCCCCTCCCTCCCCAGGGATCTACTGCAGAGAATGCTACCAGCTGCTTAGCAACGTCTGCTCCATCTGCATGGCCCCCCTGGCCTACCAGGGCGACATGGACGAAGAGATGTGAGTGAGGGTGGCAGGGGCCCTGGGGGCACCAGCACCCAGCGCCCACCATGGGGCACAGAGCCCACGGCAAGGGGATGGCATCAGCTGGGGGCAGGGGCATCATGGGCTCGGTTTGCGTGGCTGGTGTCCCTCAGGCAATGCCACGAGAACCCCTGGGGGAGGGATGACATCTCCCCTCCTGTTGGCTGCCTGCCCCACCGTCCCGCCTCCCTGGGCAGGGCAGCCAATCAGTGTTCTTGCCCCCTCCCTTCTCATGGATCTCAGGCTGGCTCTGCTCCAGCCCCCCAGCTCTTGTGACCAATGGGATGGCTCCTCTGGCTCCCCGAACACCCAGCCTGGAATGGGGAGAGGGGACCCTAGTGCAGCCCCCCAGGCCTGGGAAAGGGAGTAAAGAGCCCCTGGAGCTACCGGAGGAGCAGAGGTGGGGCTGGGGGTACAGAACTGATGGGGGGGAAGTGGGGCAAAGTCACACTAATTGCCCCACACAGCACGGGGGCAGGGCGAGGCGGGGAATAAAAATCAAAACACCCCAAAACCCACCAGCTCCTCTAGATTTACGGCTCTCCGGCGCCTGGGGGCCAATCAGGTGGTGTTGGGGGGTCCGGTGCATTATTTCTGCCCCCAGCTGGCACTGGCGTTTGCTGCCCGTTGTGTAGAGCTCTAGCTTGGATACAACACAACACAACACGCCGGCTGGGAAAGGAGGCTCCCCCCAGGGCTGGGGTCCAGGCTGTGGCAGGTGAGAGCCGAGGGGCCCAGCGGGAGGAGATGGCTCCCCTGCCTCAGCCTGGCCCTCGTCCCCACAGCGACTCCAGTGACGAGGAGACCGTGGGGCTCTGGCTGGGCGCCACACGGGCGCTGCGGGGGCAGGAGCAGGAGCAGAGGCGCCAGCTGCGCCAGTTGCTGAGGCAGCGCATCCGCCAAGCAGTGCAGGGCCAGGGCTCCTGCCGGCGCCTGCCCCAGGAGCTGGCCGCGTGGGTCTGGGCCCAGCTGGAGGAGGATGAGAGCGGAGACAGCACCGGGGCCAGCACTCCCAGCCCCATGGCAGCGGCTGACGACAGCTCCAGGTGAGCGGCTGGGAACGGGCAGGGGCATAGGCCCAAAGGGGGCAGGTCCAGGCACCAGGGCCCATAGGGGATACCCAGGAGGCCTATGCTATAGGGAGAGCTCCTGCCTGCCCCACACTGCTTCAGCCCAGGCTGCCTTTCCACCCGTGTTTCCAGCCTGGCTGGGGCTGGCGCTGCAAGCTGGGCCCCACCCACTCCCCCAGCACCACTACAGCCTGGCCCGAAAGTCAGGAGGGATTTCGCCTGGGGGGCAGCTGGGCCAGAGCAGGGGGGCCCTGTGACCTCATGCAGGGGGGCTCGTGGGCACCCACACGTGGTCCGGCCTGGATTTCTGACAGACAAGGTTGGCAGCCGCTGGGCGGGGCTGAAGGGCTGGGGGCTCCTGGAAGCAGCAGAGAGGGGAGGTGGAGGAAGAGCAGGTGCGCAGGGCCCAGCAGGATTGGGTGGGAGGGGAGCGCGGGGGCCAGGTGTTGAAGGCCCCATCTGCCAGCACTGATCTCAGGGGCCTCCCCTCTCTGCCCCGCAGCGACCTGGACTTCAGCTACCAGGAGCAGCCCGAGGGCAGTGACGGGGAGGGAGGGGCCCTGCCGGGGCCCAGGCCCCCAGAGCCAGGGGAGCTGGAGGAAGTGAAGACGATCCCAGATACCAGCCAGTGAGGGAAGCACCAGGAGCCGGACCAGTGCCAAGGAGACAGATGCACCGTGCAGGTGGGGGCACCAGGCAGATGGTCCTGCCCCCCAATGCATGACTGGCTCCGGCCTGGGCACCAGGGGGTTTCCCCCTGCCTGGGAGCCCGGTCCCCAGGGACCGCGCCATCAATAAAGCGCCCTGCGGCTCAGGCTGATCTGTGCACTGGACTCTCTGTGCCATGGAGGGGGGCTCTGGGTGCAAGGCCTAGCGTCTGCAGCCCCCCGGCTCTCTGGGGCCAGGGGCTGCTGTTACCCCAGAAACCCCCATTTACCTCCTGCCCCTGCAGCGCCCCGGCCACCCCCAGCACAGGCAGGGTCCCCCAGGCAGCCAGCCACACACAGACAGGCGCGCCGAGGCTCCCTGCTTCTCCGTTTATTGTCAAGCAGCCTTCATTTAAAAAATAAAAACAACAGCAACCAAAAAGCGCGTGCGGGGCCCGACCCTGGGCCAGCTCCCGCTGACTCGAGTTGTACTTTGGTTTCTTTACACTAGAGAAGTTCAAGTAGCCGAGATTTCAAGTTCACCATAAGGCACTTTAAGGCCAGGCCAGGCCAGGCCCCCCACCCCCCCCAAAGGACTGACAATGACAGCAGACAGCACTGGGGGCGAGGAGGGGGGAGAAATATATTACATCATCTCTTTAAATATAGATAAACTCTGATCTGGGGCTAATACTCCCCAGGGGCTGGGGGGCGCTGCTGCCAGGGCAGACGGGAATGTGCAAACAGCAGAGACGCCCCTCGCGGGGGGGAAGCCGCAGCTCGGGGGCGGCCCCTGGGGCTCCTCTGCCTCCGCAGGAGGGGGCGGCCCCCAGCCCACAGAACGGGCCCCCTTCCTTTCCTGGGCCAACTTGCCCACATAGTGCAACCAGAGAAAGCAGCAAGGAGTGCAGGGGCGAGTGAGGCCCGGCGGGGGCGGGGGCGGCCCTCAGTTAAGGCATGGAGGTGCGCAGGGCACCCTAGATCTGCATTTCCCTGCAGCGGACAGCTGGGGCAGGGGCTCTATTCCACAAGCTATTTACAATGGGGGGGCTGAGAAAGCCGGGGGGCACTCGGGGACACCAGCTGTGCCCCAGGGCACTAAGCACTTTTCCTCCGCCCAGCGCCCAGCCGGGAAATGAAGACATACAGCTGTAAAAACCAGGGGCTGGCTCATGCGCAGGGGGGTGGGGGCAGCACAGCTCTCCCCAGCACATCCCCACGTGACCCCCACATCCGCAGGGCCCTGCCAGCCAAACCCACAGGAGAGCGGGGGGGGGGGGAGCGAAGTCCCCACCCTGCAGAGCCAGCTCCGTGGGGTGCAGGGCCGGCCACATGCACCAGGGAGGCCACCAGGTGGCGCCCCGTGGCCAGCTGTCAGGGCGCGTGACACCCCAGGGCAGGGGGGCGCAGCCAGGCCTGGCACCTGATTCATCCAGGGAAGGGGCACCTGGTACAAGCTGGCTCCAGGTACAGCCTGTCCCACCCGCAGGGCTGGTGGCTCCCTGCCAGCTGGGTCGGTGTGGACACGCTGCCCTCCCCCCCCCGCCAGCTCTGAGCACCAGCCAGCAGGGAGGGGCTATGAGCTGGCAGAACCGCGAGATCCCTTCTCACCCCCCCTTGGGCAGTGCAGGCACAGCAGCCAGTACCTGGCACTGCCCCCCAGGCTAAGGGGAGGGGCAGGGCGAGGCCCCCCCAGCATTTCATTGTGCAAATCCGCCAGGGGGAGTTTCCCCCTTTGCATAATTCAGAACAAACAGCGACGGGAAAAACAGGAACAGAAACTTGCGTTGTCAAGTGAGAGACAGTTTGTGTGGGGAATGGCTTCCCACCCAGGCAGCAGGGTCAGGCTGCAGCCCCGCCCCAACCTGGGAACAGAACCCAGGAATCCTGGCCCCCTGCTCTAACCCAGCAGACCACACCCCCCACCAGAGCCAGGGCGAGAACCCAGGAGTCCTGGCTCCCAGCTCCCCCACCCCCCAGACTCCACCCCACTCCCCTCCAGACCTGGGGACAGAACCCAGGAGTCCTAGCTCCCAGCCCTAACCCACCAGCCCCCACTCCCCTCCCAGAGCCAGAGATAGAACCCAGGAGTCCTAGCTCCCAGCCCCCTCCCCCCCCATTCTAACCCACCAGCCCCCACTCCCCTCCCAGCACTGGGGAGAGAACCAGGAGTCCTGGCTCCCAGCCCCCCCATTCTAACCCACCAGCCCCCCTCCTCTCCCAGAACCCAGGAGTCTTGTTTCCCAGTCCTCTGCCAGCTCTGTGAAGAGCAGTGAGACACAAGAAGGGGACGAGGCCCAGCCCGGAGCCCCTGCTCCAGGAGAGCTGGGACATATTCCCCAGGCAGCCCCGCCTGCCTCCCCCCACAAGACCCACATGCCCGAAAGCCCCCGACGGTCCTTATTGCTTCTTGTGCCCACTCCCGCCAGGGCAGGGTCCGTGTGCTCCAGCTGGGGGCGCCGTGATGCACTATCCCCAGGGGGTGCTGGGCCTCCGCCCCGCCCAGCACATGCTCAGCCCGCTCCCAACCCCGGAGCGGGAGCTGCTGGGGCTGTGCCTGCAGCAGCCCCCCACCAGGGCAGCGCCCGCCCTGGGGATAGTGCCTCCGGCCGCCCGCCCGCCCGCCCGGGGCAGGGCCCTACGCCGTCTCCACGGGGACGGCCCCGTCCAGCTGCGGCCCCTCCTCCGCCTCCCCCTCCTCCTCCTCCTCGTCCTCATTGGGCGGGGGGGCGCGGGGCGGGTCCCAGAAGCGGGCCAGCGAGAGGCGCAGGCTCTCCAGGCGCCCGTTGGACAGGTCGAGGCCCTGGGGGCCGGCGGGGGGCGGGGGCGGCTCCTCGCGGCGGCGCCGGCGCGTCCGCACCTCCAGGCAGTTCTGGCCCTTGAGGTGGCGCTGCAGGTGGTCGTCCTTGGCGAAGGCCTTGTGGCAGAGGTAGCACTCGTAGGGCCGGGCGCCCGTGTGCAGGTGCATGTGGTTCTTCAGGTCGTAGCTGTGCAGGAAGCGGGCGCTGCAGTGCTGGCAGGAGTAGGGCCGCTCGCCCGTGTGCTTCCTCATGTGGATCTTCAGCTTGTCGTTCCTGCGGGGGGGTGGGGAAGGGAACCATGAGTGGGGGAAGGGCGAGGGTGGGAGGGGCCAGTCAGTGGCAGAGGGGGTGGAGCCAGGAGATGCCCGTCAGCAGGGGCAGTAACTCTGGCCCAGGAGATGCCCAAGCTCAGCGTAAGCAAGGGCCAGGATCACACGAGAACTGCCCCTACTCCCCCGACAGAGAGCTGCCCCCTGCCCCCCAACCGCACACAACCACTGTCCCAGCTGGGCACTGCCATCCATCCCCTGGCATGGGAACATAGGAACGGCCACACTGGGTGAGACCAAGGGTCCATCTAGCCCAGCGTCCTGTCTGCCGACAGTGGCCAATGCCAGGTGCCCCAGAGGGAGTGAACAGAACAGGGAATCAGCAAGTGATCCATCCCCTGGAGCCCATTCCCAGCTTCTGGCAAACAGAGGCTAGGGACACAATCCCTGCCCATCCTGGCTAATAGCCACTGATGGACCATGAATTTATCAAGTTCTTTTTTGAACCCTGTTATAGTCTTGGCCGTTAGAACATCCCCTGGCAAGGAGTTCCACAGGTTGACTGTGTTGTGTGAAGAAATACTGCCTTGTGTTTGTTTTAAACCTGCTGCCTGTTAATTTCATTTGGTGACCCCTGGTTCTTGTGTTAGGAGAAGGAGTAAATACACTTCCTGATTGACTTTCTCCACGTCAGTCATGATTTTATAGACCTCTAGCATACCCGCCCTTAGTCGTGAAGCAGGGGTGTGCGTGGGGAAATCAGCAGACAAAGCGGGGGGGGGGGGGAACTGACTGGGTGAAGTAGGGGGTGCAGGGGGCACGTGTGAGGCACTCAGCAGGTGAAGTGGGGGCACACAAGGGGGACTCACCAGGAGTGTGGGGGGGGGACTCAGTGGACGAAGCGGGATGCAGGGGGACTCACCGGGTGAAGCGGGCACACGGGGGGCACAGGGGCACCTCACCGGGTGAAGCAGCAGTGCAAGGGGGGACTCAGCGGACGAAGCGGGATGCAGGGGGACTCACCGGGTGAAGCGGACGCCGCACACCTCACAGGCGAACGGCTTCTCGCCGGTGTGGGTGCGCATGTGCCGGGGCAGCTTGCCTGCGCCATGGATGATCTTGTGGCAGACGGGGCATTCCTGGGGCATCTGGGAGCGACGCTTGCGCACCAGCTTGTCGGGGCTGTCCAGGCCGGAGGCCAGGGGCTCCTGCTGCAGGGAGCTCAGGTAGGCCATGAGGTCAGGGTCAATGGGGTCCTCGTCGGAGCCGGCGTCCTCGGGGGACAGGGCTGGCTGATAGGGGTAGGGATACGGATAGGGGTAGGGGTGCGGGGGCAGCTCCTCCTCCTCAGCCGCCTCGTAGCCCTCGTAGGGCTGGGCCAGGCCCTCGGGCGCCGGGGGCAGCAGGGGAGATGGCTCCCGAGGCTCGGGCAAGGGGCTGCCGGGGCCCGGCTCTTCGGCGTGGTGATTGAGCCGGGAGGATCGAGCCTGCAGGAACTTGCGGGTCTTCTTGCTGCGGCGGGGGGCCGGGCGGGCAGGGAGCAGGGGGGCCCCGGCCACGTCCGGCAGGGTGGCAAAGGCCTCGAGGTAGCGGCGTGCCCGCTCGCAGTCCCCATCATCGGGCCCGGGCGCCTCCCGCCCACTGCCCTGCAGGATCTCCACGCAGGCGGCGATGACGCAGGGGATCTCCAGCAGCTGGGCAGCCTGCAGCACCTCGCCCATGTTGGCGCTGCTGATGGTGAGCGTGGCCGTGTACGCGAACTCCAGCAGCGCACCCAGCGCCTCGGGCCCCACGAAGTCCAGCTCGCAGACCTCCTGTCCCGGGCCTGGCCCCGGCCCCGCAAACAGCTTCTTGAAGTAGCGGCTGCAGCCGGCCAGCACGGCCCGGTGGGTGCGGTACTCCAGCCCCTGGCTCCGGATGGTCACGTCGCACAGCACCCCGAGCTGGCGCTGCTCGTTCAGGCTGCTCAGCAGCTCGCTGCTGTGCTCCGGGAAGGGGATGCCGATCAGGTCATCCTCAGGGCTCCCCATCCTCCTCACCTGCGGGCAGAGACACAGCCTGGTCAGAGCCTCCCGGCCTCGTGCTCCCTGCAGCACCAGCCTCAGCTCCTGCCAGTCTTGGCCGGGGGGCAGCCCCCACACTGGGACTAGCCGTGCCCTGAGCCAGGCCATGCAGGGGGCTGGAGCCCTCCCCAGAGCTTCAACCCCCTCCACTGCTCCGGGGGGCAGCCAGTGCCCTCCGCCACACAGGGCCTGGTGGGAGGGGAGCAGCCCACGGGGCCGCGTGGCGATGGAAGGGGGAGGGGGCAGCCACTTAGAGGAAACTTCTGTGGTGAAAGCGTTAAGTGCGCCGGCTCCGCCATCGATTGAGGAAACCCCCCCACGCCCCGGAGCGGTGCCAATGCCGGTGCGCAGAGGGGGAGTGGGCGTGCAGCCCCCCAGCACAGCAGATTCCTAGAAGAGATAACGCCGGCTCCACGCTCCCACGGCACCGATAAAATCTGCCCCGAGGAGCTCAGACTGACGCCAAACAGGTGGGGTGGGGTGGGGTGGGGGGAACAGTACGTGCAGGACCCCCGAGCAGAGGGCAACGTCTGGTGGTGGGAAGGTGCTGAAATTCAGCGGCTCCTTGCCCCCATTTCAGGGGTGTCAGCAGCCCTACACCCCCCCCCCCGGTTCTCTGGCAGGCCCACGGAGCTGGGGACCTATTTGCACTAAAGCCAGGTGCTGCCAGCAGGTCCCAGCTGCCTCCCAGAGCCAGGGATGGGGAGACAAGTCTGTGCAGACAGAGGCCAGAGCTGGGGAGGGGGGCATGATGCCTGTGGTCCCAGGGAGCACCTATGCCCAGGGCTTAGATTCACCCTGCCAGGAACCGGGGCTTCGCCTTCCCCCGCAACCCAGACACAGCCGCAGCACCTGCCTGCCGCCCCCCTCAGTGCGACCACACCAAAGGGGGAAATCTCAGCACGCCGCATTTGAATTGGCAACTGGCGCAGGCGGCTTCCTGAGCCGCCACTCACAGCCCCCCAGCGCCCAGCCCTGAGACCTCCCCTGGCACGCACCAGCTCCCCACGTGGGCATGAGACATGGGCATAGGGCCCCAACCTCGCCCCCATCCCCATGGGCACACACGGGCCCCGTGCCAGCAGCCCCCGCAGAGGCCAAGCGGCCTGGTCTCTCTCTGCCCCAGCCAGGGAGGGGACCGGGGCTGGGCAGGGGAGCGGGTCCAGCTGCTACCCGGGCTGCGCTGGTGTCGAGCGAGGGTCCCCCAGGCTGGCAGCCACCAAGGGGGTCACCGCTGCTCTTCCTGTGCCCCGCGTGCTGGGGAACGAGGCACTGCCAAGGCCGGGAGCCCCACGGAGCCCAGCCAGGCTGGGAACCAGACCAGGGACCGGGCCGCCTTTCCTGCCCTTGGCAGAGGAGGATCCCCGTGAACCCAGGGTCCTGCCCCCGCGGTGGGGGGCACCACCACAGGCAGCCAAGCATGGGTGCAGCGGGGAAGGGCAGGTGGGATTTATACCGCAAACCTGACAGTGGCCTGGCCGGGGAGGACAGGCTAGGCCCAGCCCTGGCCCGCCTGAGTCTGGGCAGGGGGAGATTTCCTCCTCTTCCCCCCATGCAGCCACCCAGGCCAGCCTCCCCCCACACGCCACTTGGGAGCCACAAGACACGGCTGGGGGCCACACCACTGGGGGGCTCGCTCCTGGGACAGGCTCTGGGTGGAGCACCCCTCCCCCAGCCGGGCAGGGAGCGGCACCGGAGACGGGTCCCAGAGGCAGGGGAGGGGGCAGGATAGTGCAGGCAGCTCCAGCCACCCCAGCACCTCCCTGGGGCCAGGCAGCAATGGGCACCGTACCCCTGCTTGGTGCCCCAGGCATGCTGGGAAGGGGCTGCCCACGTACCCCCCCCGTAGGCTGCCTGGGGCAGAGACGTGGCTGTGGGGGGGGGGGCTCCAGGGGAGCCACAGACCCTGAGACAAGCAGTGCCAACCGGGCCCCTCCCCCCCCAAAGCTGAGGGCAGCAGGGCCATGGAGACCAACCGCCCTCCCACATGGGCCCAAGACGTACCGTGGGGGGGCTCCCTGGGCCCAGCACCCCCTCCCTGGCTGGGACACAGGGCTGGGCTCTGTCCAGGGGCACCGCCAGCCTCCCCAGCCCCCCACCACCACAGCACCCCCTCCCCCAGCCATGTTGTGACCCCTAAGAGCTCCAGGGCCCAGCGCCGACACAAGCTCCGAGAGCCCCAGACCCGCCAGGGAGCCGAACGGTGCAGGGGCAGCAGGGACTTAGCCAAGGTCAGCCAGAGCCAGGGATAGAACCCAGGAGTCCTGGCACCCGCCATCCGCCTCTCACCACCAGAGACTGCTGCTGCCGGGGGAGTCTGCCCCGGCGCTCCCAACCCGAGCTGGTGAGAGGGACCAGCAGAGCAGGATCAGTGCCCAGCACTGGGGTGGGGCAGGACCCACGGCCGCGGGCAGCTGGGCTGGGGGCAGAGCGTAGCCAGGAATGAGGGTGCGTGAGGGGCCCCTCCCTGTCCCCAGCTGTGCAGGAAGGCGGGGGACATGCCCCCTCTTGCCCAGCTCTGGGGGGTGTGGACAGCGGCCCCATGGCAAGCAGGCCCAGCCCCCCACGGCCGCTCCCTGTGCTTGGGTGCCAGCCAGCTGGGGCTGCCTGCCGGTGCAGGGAGGTGGGAACAGAGCTGAGCGCAGCTGCCCCTCCCCTCTCTGCCAAGCAGGATCCACCGGCAGGGCAGGCAGCAGCCTCCCCAGAAAGCGGAAGCCAAGTCAAGCCGGCTCCTGGGAAGGAGGCCCCCCGGCCCCTGCCACCCACCCGGAGCAGGCAGTGTCAGGGGGCCAGCGGGGCATGGCAGCGGGAAGCAGAGCAGGGCTGAAACCCCATCTCCAGGGTTTGGTCCACACCCCTGCCCAGATGCCCACAGAAGGGACGTGCCAGCTACACAGACCCTGCTGCCCCGCAGCACCCAGCCCGCCTGCCACGGGGCACTTGGCCGCTCCCATCTCTGGTGATGCTCTGCTCTGGCCTCAGCGCCCGCCCTGGCCACAGCAAGGGCTCCTGCTAGCTGCTGCTTGCCCCCATTCAGCATCTGGGGAGGGAGGTCCGTGGTCACACAGCAAGCCAGGGCCCCCTCACTCTAACTCACCAGACCCCACTCCCCTCCCAGAGCTGGGGACAGAACCCAGGAGTCCTGGCTCCCAGCACTGGGCACTGAGCACTAGGCCGTTCCTTCTCCCAGCAGCCTCTCTGGCTGGCGTTTCTCAGAGGGCGCAAGCAGGGCTGGATTAGAGGGAGCAGATTAGCACGGATTAACCCATCACACCCCTCGGAGCAGACAAGCCGTGACAAAACCCCAATCAGATTAGCAGGGGAGATTAGCTGGGGGGATTAGCGGGCAGGAGATTTCGCACACAGCAGATCAGCCCCAAGTGAGTGGGGGGTACTGGAGGAGTTGCGGGACCCCCTCACATTGCTAGGAGATCCTCATGGAGCCCCTCACCCAAAGCCGGAGGCACAGGCTGTCCCAGGGCCGGGGGGCTCTCAAGCCAGGGACTGTGTGTCCCCAGCACCCAGGAAAAAAGGCGCTGCCGTGACACACAGCACTGGCACAGGGGACCCAGCCGGCTCTGGGATGGGGATGCTGAGCTGCGGATACCAGAGCATCCCCAAGGGCAGAGGGGGAAGCAGAAAGACTGTCAGGAGGGAGGGGCACTGGCAGAACTGGGGGGCGGGCATGCCCAGCACAGGAGGTGGCTCTGGGCTGAGGAGGGGCACCGCCAGGGCGGGGAGGGGGCAGGCCTGGGATAGCAGAGCGCTCTGGGCAGAGTGAGGGGGGGAGGCCTGGGATAGCAGAGAGCTCTGGGCAGGGCGGGGAGGGGGCAGGTCTGGGATTGTCATTTCTCATCCTAGCAGCCCAGGTGCACAGGAACCACCCCGCCCCCAAACCCTCAAATATTGTTTTGCTCCCAGTGTCCTGCAGCACCAGGGAGCTGGGGCCAGCTGGAGCCACCTGAACCCGAACACACACAGGGGAGGGGGCGCCCGGCTGGGCCCTTCACGCTCGCAGCTCTTCCTGTTTCTAGCGCAGCACCAGACTGCCTGGCAGCTAATGGCCGAGGGGGGGTGACACATTCCCCCCCAAAAAAACACCCAAATGGCCCCGGTCCCCGCTGGGAAATTCCACAGCAGCCCAGGGCCGCATGCAGGGGGATAGGGGCCCCTCGCACCCACGTGAGTTGGCCCCTGGGGCTCTGCATTCTGGGCCTCTTGCACCGCTGGCGCCCCGGCGCCCCCAACCCAGACCCGCTCCCCACAGGGCTGATGGCTCGGTGCAGCGAGAGCTAACTGAGAACCCCAGTGTTTCGCTCTCGATTCCCCTGCCGGAGTCAGATCCACCCCCGCCCCCCCGCGTCTCTCACAGTTTCACAGCTCCTGCCCCCAGCCGGGTGCGGTTCTCCCTGCGGGTGTGAGAGAGAGGCCCCCGCGCCAACAGTGCTTCCCACCCTGCTGCTGCCCCCAGCCAGGCCTGCCAGTCCCGGCAGCCAGCACCTCAGCGCTCCCTTCCTCCAGCCCCGGGGGGCAGGGGACCCGCTACAGCCCTTTGGGCAACACCTCCGGGGGCACCCACTGCCCCAGCTCAGCCGGCTGGGGGCCTCTACATCACAGGTGGGAACCCTGCCCCAGCCATTAACCTGCAACCTCTTGGGCACAGAGGGGAGGGGGGTGAGGAGCTCAGCGTGGGGCCTACCCTGGGGTCACTGCAACAGGGGGGCCGTGGCCCAGCTGAGCTGGGCAGTGGGGGGTCAGCTGCCTCGTTACCCCTGGCCTGGCAGATGGGCAGCGGTCGGCACACAGGCCGGATGGCACCGCCAAGGGGCAGGCCCATCCCAGCGGCTGGGAAGGGGGGGGACTTTCCATCACACCCACTGCCTCTTACTGCCCCCCCCCCCGTGCATCCTCCCCGCAGGAGCAGCACTGCATGCAGAGCCAGAGTTACCATCGAGGCAGATGAGAGCGATAAGCGACGCGCGGCGGGGGGGGGGGGCAGGTGTGTGGGCGCAGAGCGCAGCCCGGAAATGGAGAGCGGCCGCATGGCGCAGCCCCCGCCCCGTGGAGCGGCCAGGCCCCAGGGCTCTGACCCCACAATCCCCCGACCAGCCCCTCTGGAGACGGTTCCCCAACCTCTCCCACAGGGGACTGGGGGGGCAGGGAAACCTGGGCTCCGCGCAGGGAGCCACCCCCTGCAGCTACGAGGCTGAGAGAAAACAGCACGCAACTCCTCCCCCCTCCCCCCGGGCCAGGAGCCTCAGCATCTCCCCAGCCCCACTGGGCCAAGCTGTGAGATGGTGGGACTCCAGCCGCCCCCCGCCTTGCTGCAGAGCACAGCCTGGCCTGCAAGGGGGTACGGCGGGTCATGCATGGGCAGGGATCCTGCAACCGAACCCAGCCCAGAGACGCTTCTTAGGCTCCCAGAGATGGGGAGGAGCAGGGGGCCTACGTCCCACCCCCCGGGTTTCCCAGCCACTTCTGTGTTGCAATACCCAGTGCTCAGGCCCGTCCACAGGACCCAGGCCCTTCCCCTGCCGTGAATCATCCACAGCCCGGGCCAGGGCCCACCCGTGACTCAGCCCTGCAGCACCCAGCACAGAGCAGGGCCTGCAGGAGCCGACGACGCCCCGAAGCAAGAAAGGCAGCACCCTCGCTCTCCCCCTGGCGAGCCACGGAGCAGGGGCGGGGGGTCCCCCTGCTCCCAGCACAGCGGCTGGGCCTGCGGCAGCGGGGCAGGGCAGGGCGTCTGGAAGCTGCGTCAGCTCCCGTGGCCAGGCCTGGGCCCAGGGTGATTTCACTCTTTCCAGCACAGCTCTGGCACCGGAAGGCAGAGCCAGTGCCGGTAAGGGGGGCCTGTTCCCAATCACTGCGGTGAGCCAGGGCCAAGGCAGCACCGCTCCCCACGCCCACGGCTCCTCTCTGCGGGTAGCAGTGCCTCGCAGGGGCCCAGCCGTCCCACCGAGCGGGGGCGGCCCGTCTCCCCAGGTCCCAGTAGGCCCCGGCCGTCTCCCCTGGTAACAGCGCCACAGCCCCTGCTGGGGAACAATGCGATCCCAGCGGGTCAGCCTGACACCGTGTGCCCGGCAGGCTGGGCCCCGCGCAGAGGCCAGCTCCGCCCCGCCCCATGTGTCAGCAACGCAGGAGGAGCCTTGCGCAACCTTATTCGTTACCTGCCCTGCTTCGCCTGGCAACCAGCCGGTTCCCAGGGAACGAGCCGCAGCCCAGGTCAGAGCCCTGCCCCTGGCATCGCGCGGGCCTGGGTGCCACCTGGCAAGGGCACAGCCAACCGCTCGGCTCCTCCTTGCTCTCACGGCCCTTTGTGCAAGGGGCAGGTGGCGGGACCCAGGGGCCTGGGAAACCCTCTCTGCGAGGCTGCCTCAAGCCGCTGCAGTTCCAGCTGGAGACGCTTCATCCAGCACAGAACTGGGCAGCATTGCTGTGCGTTACTAAACAGCTACCCCACCCCACCCCAGAGGCAGCTGCCTCAGCACCAGGCGAGGGATCACTGGGCACTTCACAGAACCAGCAGCTGCCACCCACCATTCACACCTCAGAGCAGAGCCTGTGTCAGATGCAACAGCAGCCACCCCATCCAGCAGCCAGCTGCCCCCACGGGGGCACAGGGGGGCAAACCCCCGAGGTACTGGCCAGCACCCAGCCACTGGGGCAATCCAGAGAACAGCGCTGAGCCCTCTCCCACCAGGAGCGTGCTGCCCTTCACCATCGTCCACCCCGGCACCAGCCTCCTTCAGAGCCTGCCCTTCCCGCCCCACTCCCTCCTCCCCGGGGGCAGGCCTGGGTTTGGGCCGCTGCCCTGGGCCCCACGGCAATGGTGATTTAACCCACCTCCGGTGGGAACCAAACGCCCCACTGCTAGTGGAACATGCAGGGACTGGAGAGCACCCCACCTGGGGCCCAGGCCCCCAGCCTCAGCAGCTGTAAGTGTCTGAGTTACACCAGAGCCGGGGCCCCGGGGAGAGGGACGCTGTCGAGGGACTTCACAGCTGCACTGGGAAATGTGAGTCACAGGGGAGGTGAGAGCAACTCTAACCACTGGGACATATTTCCCTCCCACCCATCCCCAGAGCCAGGGAAAGAACCCAGGAGTCCTGGATCCCAGCCCCCACTCCCCTCCCAGAGCCGGGGAGAGAACCCAGGAGTCCTGGCTCCCAGCCCCCGGTGCTCTAACCCACCAGAGCCCACTGCGCTCCCAGAGCCGGGGAGAGAACCCAGGAGTCCTGGCTCCCAGCCCCCCTGCTCTAGCCCTGAGACACTGCTCTCTCCTCATGGCCCACAGCAAACCCACAAACAGCCAGGCACAGAGCAGGCAATCGCCCCAACTCCCTGCAGGGTCTGGCTGCTGGGCTCTGCTCTCCCTACCTGGCCCCCAAGCGCTGCCAGCACCCGAGCACAGCCCCACGGGGGGAAGGGGAGCATCTAAGGGGCAAAACCAGTTAACACAGAGCCCCCCAAGGTGAGCTCCAGCCAAGAGGGGGCAATAGCCAGCTTCTCGCTACTGAGATTAGAGATCCCCCCCACGAGCCTGCCCCATGACCTGGGCGCTGCCAGGCCCATGTCTGGCGGCAGTGGGGCCCCGCCGTGCACGGAGGCAGGGGGATGGGGGCTGAGCGGGTGCCGCTCTATGAAAAACAACGAACACACAAGAAAGGAAATGGTTTTAAACAAGGAGGAAAACAAAACCCACCCGCCCCATGGCGGGGGGTGGGGGCGAGTGTGTGACACCCCCCCCATTCTGTGCAGCACTCTGTCAAGCTGCCGCCAGGAGCCAATTGCGTGTCAACCTCCGAGCTCAACTACATCCATCACAGCATCACCCTGCCAGGCAGCAGCTGGACCACGGCAACGGGACCACGGCCCCCCCCACACACACAGGGCACAGCGACGGGACCACGGCCCCCCACACACACAGGGCACAGCGACGGGACCACGGCCCCCCCCAACACACACACAGGGCACAGCGACGGGACCACGGCCCCCCCACACACACACAGGGCACAGCGACGGGACCACGGCCCCCCACACACACACACAGGGCACAGCGACGGGACCACGGCCCCCCCCCCACACACACAGGGCACAGCGACGGGACCACGGCCCCCCCCCCACACACACAGGGCACAGCGACGGGACCACGCCCCCCCCAACACACACACAGGGCACAGCGACGGGACCACGGCCCCCCCCACACACAGGGCACAGCGATGGGACCACGGACCCCCCCCACACACACACAGGGCACAGCGACGGGACCCCCCCCACACACACACACAGGGCACAGCGACGGGACCACCCCCACACACACACACACACAGGGCACAGCGACGGGACCATGGACTCCCCACACACAGGGCACAGCGACAGGACCATGGACCCCACACACACACACAGGGCTCTGCAACGTGACCACAGACACAGCCCCCCCCCCACACGGCACAGCGATGGGACCACGGACCCCCCCCCCACAAGGCACAGCGACAGGACCACGGACCCCCCCCCCCGACACACACACACAGCACAGTGACGCGACCATGGACCCACACACAGGTCACAGCAACTGGACCACGCCCCCCCCCCACTCACACAGCACAGCGACACGACCACGGACCCCCCTCCCCCCACAAGGCACAGCAACAGGACCACAGACCCCTGTCCCCACACAGGGCACAGCAACGGGACCACAGACCCCTCCACACACACAGGGCACAGTGACAGGACCACGGACCCCCCCCCAGACACACACACAGGGCACAGCAACGGGACCACAGGCCACACACACACACACACACACACACGGCACAGCGACAGGACCATGGACCCCCCCCCACACGGCACAGCGACAGGACCACGGACCCCCCCACACACGGCACAGTGACAGGACCACGGACCCCCCCACACACACACACAGGGCACAGTGACAGGACCACGGCCCCCCCCCCACACAGGGCACAGCGACGGGACCACAGGCCACACACACACACACACACACGGCACAGCGACAGGACCACGGACCCCCCCACACACACACAGGGCACAGTGACAGGACCACGGACCCCCCCCACACACACACACAGGGCACAGCGACAGGACCACGGACCCCCCCACACACACACAGGGCACAGCGACGGGACCACGGACCCCCCCACACACACACACAGGGCACAGCGACGGGACCACGGCCCCCCCCCACACACACACAGGGCACAGCGACGGGACCACGGACCCCCCCACACACACACAGGGCACAGCGACGGGACCACGGACCCCCCCCCCCCACACACACACAGAGGACACTCTTGCCAGTGGTGTTACTGGGCAGAACTCACGCCTTTCCCTGCTCCTCTAACGGGCCGGGCTGGGGGGGGGGGAAACGTGTGCTCCCTGCAGACACCCAGCCATTGCCCCAAGGAGCCAGCGCAACCCCCCACCCCCACCGCTCACAGGCCGGCCCAGATGCCAGAGCAATCCCATCCCAGGCCCAGTACCAAGGAAGGGGGAGCCCTGTCGCCCCCACGGCCATGCCTGCTGTGTAGCAGGCTGCAGGGGAGGCCGGGCGACAAGGCCCCCAATGCATCTTAAACCTCAGCCCACCCCCAAATGCAGGGCTCAGGCAGTGCCTGGGGTGACGGGCACCCAAGGGCACCAGGGCCAGTGAGCAGACCAGGCCGAGCCAGGACTGACGCTCACCCTCCCGGTGCCTCCAGCCACCCGTCACCCAGGCAGAGCCGGGGCATCAGGAGGCCCCTAGATGTGGGGCAGCTCCACAAGTGGGGGGCATCCACCCCCCTCAGATCCAGCACTAACCCCACCATAACACCCAGGGCCTCAGCTCTGCTCCACAGTGCCCAACTGAGAGACTAGGTGGCCCTGCGCCCGACTCCCCCAGGGCCTGCACACATCCCCTCACAGGGCCAATCTGTCTCTGGCTCCCCCAGAGCCAGCCTGCCCCCAGCTCCCCCAGGGCCTGCACCCCCAACCCCCTGGGCCTGTGTTCCCCCTCCACCCCCCCAGGGCTGTCCCAACCCCATCTCCCCCAGGCCTATCCCCCCCACAGGGCCAGCCCAACCCCGACTCCCCCAGGGCCTGCAGCCCCCCCCTTCCAATAGGGCACACAACACTCCCCCCCACCCCCGCCCCGGCCGCAGCTCCCCTAGGGCCTGCAAACTGCTCCCCCCCACAGGGCCAGCCCAACCCCGACTCCCCCAGGGCCTGCACACATCCCGCCACAGGGCCAACCTGTCTCCAGCTCCCCCAGTGCCCCCAAACCACATCCAGAGCCAGCCTGCCCCCAGCTCCTCCAGGACATGCAACACCCCCCCAGCAGGGCCAGCCCAACCTCGGCTCCCCCAGGGCCTGCACCCCCAATCCCCTGGGCCTGTGTTCCCCCTCTACCACCGCCCCAGGCCTATCCCCCCCACAGGGCAGCCCTAGTTTAGCTGGGTCCCAAGCACTGAGGGTCTCCCCACCTTGTGCAGATGGTTCCAGCTCACTGGCTCAGTCCCACTCCAGCCTTTGGGGACCCTTGGAGCTGGCAGCCCCGGGACAGCTGGGCAGCCAGGAGCTATTGCCACTAGCACACCCAGCCCCCACCTGAACCCAGCACCCCACAGAGCACACACGGCGGCCCAACACCAGGCCACCGGGCTGAGACCTGGGGACACCTGGCTCCCATTCGCAGCCCCGCCATGGCCTCTCGCTGGGACCCCAAGCCAGTCTCTCCGGGCAGGTGGGCGCAGACCGAGGCTGTTCGGGATCGTGAGGCTCAGACTCGCCGGGAGGAAGCCAAGGCACAGCCCCCCCACCACCGCCTCCCCCGGCAAGGGGCACCTGCCATACCAGCAAGGGGCCAAGATGTCTGCATCCCCTTCCCACAACACGCAGGCCCCCAGAGCCTCCCTGCCCCACAGCCACCGGGGCACAGAGCTCCCAGGGGAGCACCCCCCAGACAATCCCAGCACCGCCTGGCGCCTGCAGAGCGGGCACGGCCAGGGCACAGCCAGACGCCGGCTCCGCTCGCCCCGCGGGTGCTGCCCGGCCCACTCCCCGCCAAGGGGGCCAGCGCGTGCCCCGGGCCCAGGGCCCCTCACCTTCGGCTGCGTGCCCGCGCGGCTGGCTCTCGGCAGGGCACCCGGGCTCCGTGTGAACCTGGCCCCGCTCCCCGCTCACACTTCACCTCCCACCCCACCTCAAAAGGAGTCGACGCCCACACCCCGGGTCACGCACCTCCCAGCCCCGCTCCCCAGAACACACACAGCATTAACCCTTTGGTAGCTGGCCACGGCGCCGGGGGCCCCCCCGCCCCGAAAGAGAGGAAATTCCCAGCACGCCAGGCCAACGCATCAGAGCACCTGGGGTGAGGCACAGCCGGGGGAACCCCCCCACACACACCAGCCCCAGTGGAGACGGGAACAGAGGCCAACCGCATGGGGAAGGGGGCTCAGGGCTGCCTCCGGCCCAGCCATGGGGGTGGGGTTCCCCCCAGGCCCCCTGCCCCAGCCATCCGAGCGGGGGCCCTGCTGCCTGTGGGATAATGCTCCGCTTGCTGGCTTAGCTGCAGCCCCGACACCCTGGCCAGCGCAGCCCCCTGGGAGTCCCGGGGTGGGGTGTGCTGTCCGACCCCGCAGGGAGCCTCAGCGGCTGCAGGCTCTGCTCTATCGGCTCCCACCCTGGGCTCGTCCCGGGGAGCAGGGCTGCATCAGCACCAGAGCCAGGCTCTGCTCTGCGCTGCATGCCGCGACGTGCCCAGCCGGCCAGCCCCAGGAGCCACCCGAGAGACCTGGCCTGACACGCCTGGCCCCACATGCCAGAGAATGACAGGGGCTGGCAGCTTGGCTGCCCCCAGTGCCCCGGGGCGGGGGTGGGGGGTGGGGGGGAAGCAGACAACCGATGTCTGCCTGCAGGCTCCCAGCTCCCACGTGCACAGCAGGAAGGTGCTGGAAAGCATCTAGGCCATGGGGGGCTTCAGCATGCACCCCTTGAGGCTGCATTCAGGATGACCAGCACCCCTGGGTGCTCAGCGAGCTCCCACCAACACCCGGGCAGGGCACCGCCGTTTACGGCAGGGAGCGAGACGGGCTCCTGGCAGCGCTGGGCAAGCCGCGCCGCCAGCAAGTGGATGAGATCCCAGGCAGGGCACGGGGCAGGTGCTGTGAGCATGTCATATCTTACAGGCTGTTCCTGCCCTAAGCAGCTGAGCCAGAGTCGGAGCCAGACCCCCTCTTTGCTCAGCTTCACCCCTCCCTCCTCCTGTGCACCAGGGGTGACGCTCCTGAGCCACTGGGGGCCAGCTCCCCCCACTGATCTGCACCCACACACTGTTGGCACTGCCCATGCCAGTGCGCTGGGTGCTCCAATCCCCTGGGCAGAGCCTATGGTGCCAGCTTTGGTTGGACAGATTCCTGGAGGTTTCATCACATGACACAATCTTCAGTTCCCAGAGACTCCAGGACAATCCTGTAGGGTTGGCAACCCTAGCAGAGCTGCGGCTTCTCACAACATACCTGTCACAGCCTGCACCCCACCCACAGCACTTGCTGGGCCCTCGCCCTGGGCAGCCGCAGCCCTGCCAGGCACATGGGCAGCAGGGGAGAGCGCTCCTGGGGCAGCCACCGTGTCCCTAGGGGCCATGGCAGGTCGCAGGACCAGGGTTGGGCACTCAATGCAACTGGCGCTGGGAACCCGCAGTCCCCAGCCCGGTCAGGGAGGGGCAGCCAGGCCCTCCCACCGGCGGCTCCAGCACCGGGGGCTCTCAGAGACACAGGCCACGCCAGAGGGGTGGGGTGGTGAGAGGGGCCATGGACCAGTGCCCGTTTCCCAACCCCACAGCCCCCACCCTGCCCGCCGAGTCCATGCTCACACCACACCAGTCCCCTGCCCAGCAGCACTGGGGGCCCCTGGCAGCAGCAACCCAGGGCACTCAATGGCACTCAGTCCCCCAGGGAGGGGGGCGGAGATGCAACCAAGACCCCCTCCATGGCGGCGAGTCGTTACCCACCAGTGCCAGGAACATGCTGAGCACAAATCCAGAGAACAATCACCCTGCTGCTCTGCCCGGCAACAGAGCGGGCAGCTGGGGCCATGGCACTGCCCCCCATGCTGCACCGACCCCCCCCCACTGCCCCCCATGCCACACCAACCCCCCAGTCCCGCATGCTGCACCAAACCCCACACCGCATGACTCCTGGCGCACCCCAGCAGGCAGGTGCTGAAGCTGAGCCCGGTGGGACGCAGCCAGGAAACATCTACAGAAGCAGCCTTGACTCTGGGGTCTCCTTCTGTGAAGGGTTTAAAGGGGCTGGGTCCCAGAGGTGCTCTGTGCCCCTGCTGGAGTCCACGAGAGTCAGGCCCCCTTAAGGCATTTTGGGGGGGGGGTGCCAGGACTGAACCCCCCACCACACCAGATCACAGGGTTCCGGCTTTCGGCTGCAGCCATCTCACAGAGCACAGCCGATAGGCAGGAGTCAGAGCATTACCGGGGCCGCCCGGCCTGCCTGGCACCAAGCACCCCACCTTGGGGCAGAGAGCAGCACCCTGCCCCCGGCCCCGCCCAGGGCCTCGCAGGCTCAGTCAGAGCAGCCGCGGGCCCAGGCCCCTACTGCGGGGAGCGCCAGGCTCCAGCCACCCGCCAGGAGCAGAACAGCCAGTCTGGGGCAGCAGAGGCTGGCTCCGGGCGCCCTGGTGGGCACAGCTCCGAGAGGAAGGGCACGAGGCACCTGCCTGCCAGCCCTCCCTGCCTGCCCTTTGCCCCCATAAAGGAGGGGAACGGCGGCAGCGGAGCCAGCCCCCCCCAGCCCAGGTGTGCCAGGTGCTAAGGGCAGGAGATAAGGTGGGCGAGGCGGGCAGGGAGGGGCATGGGCACAGGAGTCGCACGCAGCCCTGAGTCAGAAGGATCTCGCTGGTGGCAAGTGAGTCACCGGGTCGTCCCACCCCCGCCCCCCAGGGGTGTTGCAACCTCCTGCTTTCAGTCACCAGAGCAAACCACAAACTGCTCCCTGTCACTGTCAGGGACGGGTCTTCGCGGGGGGCACCGGGAGCCAGTGGCACCCACCAGCCAGGCCAAAGCCAGATGGACTCCAGAAAACCAACTACCAGGCGCCCCCCGCTGCAAGCTCAGAGCCAGGCCTAGGGCCTCCTCGGAGGCAATGCTGCTGGGACAGCTGCTGTTCCCTTCCCCCCCCCGTGCCAGCCTCAGCCGAGACCCCCCCCTTCGCCCCGTGCCAGCCTCAGCCGAGACCCCCCCCTTTGCCCCATGCCAGCCTCAGCCCGGACCCCCCTTCGCCCCGTGCCAGCCTCAGCCGAGACCCCCCCCCTTCGCCCCGTGCCAGCCTCAGCCCGGACCCCCCCCCTTCGCCCCGTGCCAGCCTCAGCCGAGACCCCCCCCCTTCGCCCCATGCCAGCCTCAGCCCAGACCCCCCCCCTTCGCCCCTTGCCAGCCTCAGCCCGGACCCCCCCCTTCGCCCCATGCCAGCCTCAGCCCAGACCCCCCCCTTCGCCCCATGCCAGCCTCAGCCCAGACCCCCCCCCCCCCCCCTTCGCCCCATGCCAGCCTCAGCCCAGACCCCCTTCCCCCCTGTGCCAGCCTCAGCAGAGACCCCCCCCCTTGGCCCCGTGCCAGCCTCAGCCTGGACCCCCTTACCCCCCTGTGCCAGCCTCAGCCGAGACCCCCCCCTTCTCCCCGAGCCAGCCTCAGCCGAGCCCCTCCTACCCCCCCGTGCCAGCCTCAGCCGAGCCCCCCCCTTCTCCCTGTGCCAGCCTCAGCCGAGCCCCCCCCTTCACCCCATGCCAGCCTCAGCCCGGACCCCCCTCTTCTCCCTGAGCCAGCCTCAGCCGAGCCCCTCCTACCCCCCCATGCCAGCCTCAGCCGAGCCCCCCCCTTCTCCCTGTGCCAGCCTCAGCAGAGACCCCCCCCTTCGCCCCGTGCCAGCCTCAGCCCGGACCCCCCTCTTCTCCCTGTGCCAGCCTCAGCAGAGACCCTGACTGCAAGGGGCTCAGACAGATTCTTGCTCCACAGCTGCCCCTCATGAGCCCTCAGCGCCCGCCACAGCTCTGTGCCCAGCATGCCTGGCAGCCTCAGGGTGCGAGCTCCCCATCTGCCCCAAATCCCCCACTCAAGGCGGGTTACAGCTCCTATGGCGGACGGATGCCCAAGGCCGATGTCCGCAGAGTCCCCGACCCAGCCAGCCTAGCAGGCCTGGGCACCCACAGCTCCCAGTACCCCGAGGAGCAGGCCCTGAGGGCAGGTTCGTCCCCCCCACACAGACAGTTCCTCCATGCCCAGCTCCAAGGTCCTACAAGAGCCCAAGGAAGGGGGCCAGTGGGCACGGGCCAGCCCAGGCGCTGGGGAGAGCTCGCCCAGCCAACTCCAGGGAGGAGGGTCCATCCCTGTTATTCACCAAGGGATTGGGCCCAGGATGCCAGCTAGGGCTGTGCACCCCCCACACCTCTGGCCCCATCAGTGTCACTGCCAGACGCAGACAAGCAAGGCAGCATGGCTCCTCAAACCTACTCCCCCCACCCCAGCACAGGACAGCTCCCCTGCCTGAACCCCTGGCCCTGCCCCCCCCCCACAGCTCCCCTGCAGGACCCTCTACTCCCAATCCCATCGAGAGCCACTGGGGCACCCGGATAAGCAGCCCTGACCCCCCCCCCCCCGCAAGGGACTGCAGGCCCCAGAAAGCTGCCAGATGCTCCAGGCAGCATTGCATGCTGGGATTCGTAGGCTCCATGAGTTGCACCAGAGGGTTCCCGGTGCTGACCCACGGGATGGGCCCCAGCCCCAGGGGGCTCACACCAAGGGCGCAGACCCCTTGTGGGTGGCTGGGGAGCAGCGTGCCAAGCGCGTGGGCAGGGTCATGTGGCTGCTGGGGGAGCCCCCTGCAAGGAGAGGGGTTCCACAGGGCAAGGCTCGCAGCCCAGCGAGGGCTCTGGGGGGCAGCTGGCATGGGGGGCAGGGCCGCGTGGGAGGCAGGAGCAGCGGAAGGAAGGAGTTGCTGAAACGCAGTCGATGGGGGAACAGGAAGGAAATATTAAACAGCAAAAAACCCCAAACCAAAGGGAGATGAACTCAGGGCACCGACCTCCACCCCACCCCCCACAGGAGGGGAGCAGCTCAGCCTGCCTGCCTGGGACAACCCAGGAGCCTCAGCACCAGGCCCTTCCCCCGCCCCCGAGGCCTTGAGCGAGACCCGCTCAGCCGCCAGCTGCCTCCCACCCACCCAGCCAGGCGCTGGGGCCAGCGTGCCAAGGAACCCCCACACCTCCCTCCCCCCAGCCCAGCTCAAGGCACGGACAGGGCTTCCCCCTCACGGGAGCCTCTGCTACAGCGCCCGAGAGCCGCAAAGCAGGAGACGCAGAAGAGGCCGGCTCGGTGCGGCCCCTCCAGCTCTGCCCTTGCGCTGCTGCTGCATTTCGCCAAGTGTCTCCGCACCTGGCCCCGGACTAGCGGGTTAATTCCTCCCCGGGGCTCAGTCCCCGGTCTCTGCCCCCCCCAGCTCTGCAGCCTTGGGGTGGTGGACAGGACCCCCCTGCTGCATTCAGTTCCTGCTTCCCTCCACGCTCCCCTCAGCAGCTTCCCCACCCAGCCATGGGAGCTGGCTGGAGGCCGGCTAGCCCCTCGCTGTGGGAAGAGGCAGGGCAGGGCCAGCTCTCAGCCTGGCACCAGGTGGGAGCAGAGTGCCAGCTGGCCCACGCCGGGGCCAGGAGCAGTGCAATGAGCTGGGTCAGATCTCAGCCCAGGAGGCCCCACTGGCCCAGCACCGAGACCCACCGAGCGGGAGGGAGGCAGCTCTGCTGAATGGCCAGAGGACAGGAGTGGGGACCATAACCCCCCCCCACATCTAGGAGCTGCAAGCAAGGACCCCCTCCTCCCCCCAAGTGCCAACACCCTGGAACTAGCGCAGCATCGGGTGCAAGGCGAATCCCCAGCCAGCTCCACGCTGCAGCTCACGGGAGAGGCCGGCCCACCAGCCCCCCTGGCATCGCCCCGCGTACTAGTCCCCATATGGGGGTGCAGGGTTCCCAGCCTCGCTCCAACAGGGCCAGAGCTACAGACAGCAGGGGCGCCGAGCTCAGCACCGCGACCAGGCCAAGCCCCCGGAGCCGCCTCATAAGGACAGCGGCTGCTTGGAGCCCAGGCTGGCCCCCAGTGTGCCCCCACCCCACCCCAAAACAGAAATAGCCCGGCTTCCGCCCCCCAGGCAGCTGCTGAGGCCACCGAGCTGCACCTGAGCCCAGCGGCCAGGCCAGCGCTGATCTCCGCCAGCCGGGGTGGGCGGTGCTAATCCCCACAGCCCCACAGCCTGGAATAGAGCTCAGAACTAGGCCACTGCCAAGATCCCAGCCCCACCCCGCCCGGCTCAACCTTCCCACGGCCCACGCAGCGCCGGCTGCCACGCTGGGGCAGGCCGTGCTGGCCCCCCAACCATGGGGCTTGGGAACCGCTCCCCACAGCCCTGGGGCAGGATGCAGCAGCCGTTCTGCACTGGGGCGAGTGAGTGTCACAAGGGGCAACGACACCCTAGTGCTGACCCCCAGGCATGGGGCCAGCACTGACTGCCAGGGAGAGCGCCCCCTGCTGAGCCCCCACCCGCTCCCTGCATCCCAGTGCCCCCAGCCCTGCCGGGGGAGAGCGCCCCCTGCTGAGCCCCCACCCGCTCCCTGCATCCCAGTGCCCCCAGCCCTGCCGGGGGAGAGCGCCCCCTGCTGAGCCCCCACCCGCTCCCTGCATCCCAGTGCCCCCAGCCCTGCCGGGGGAGAGCCCCCCCTGCTGAGCCCCCACCCGCTCCCTGCATCCCAGTGCCCCCAGCCCTGCCGGGGGAGAGCGCCCCCTGCTGAGCCCCCACCCGCTCCCTGCAGCACAGCGCCCCCTGCTGAGCCCCCACCCGCTCCCTGCAGCACAGCGCCCCCTGCTGAGCCCCCACCCGCTCCCTGCAGCACAGCGCCCCCTGCTGAGCCCCCACCCGCTCCCTGCAGCACAGCGCCCCCTGCTGAGCCCTGCCGCCCAGGGTGGGGGACTCATTTCCTCTGCAGTCCCACACGCTTCTCCTGCTAAACCTCCTTCCCATCTACCTCTCTCACTCAGGCCCCACCCAACAGCACAGCATGTGCAGGATTAATTATTACTAATTAGGAGAGGACTAATGTCCTTGCTGCCCCCCCCCCGGGCACTAGGGGGTCATTGGGCCACAGGACAGCCTGGACAGGTGCTGAGCAGCAGGATGTCCCCAGGCTCTGCTCCCCCTTGCCAGCAGGGGCTCTCAGGCCCCAAAGCTCTGTCTCCCAGCACCGGGGTCCTTTGCCAGCTCCCTCCCACCCAGCTCTGACTGGGCAGGTCTCCCCAACACCGGGTAACCCCCAATCCTGGAGATGGGGAAGCCCAGCAAGGCACCTTCCTTCACGCTACTTCCTGCCCTGGGCAAAGCCTCTGCTCCCACCCAGCAGCTGTGCATGGAGCGGAGGGGCCTGGCCAGCTCCAGGCTAGGGGTGGGGGGAGGACACCCAGGGGTGGAGCACAGAGTGACTGCACACTAGGCCAGCAGTGCCTGGATTCAGGAGCTCCCTTGGGGTCCGGCCCTGCTCCCCCAAGGCGATCAGCCAGGACACACGGAAGGGGGCTCAGGGTCAGACTGGATAAGATCCCCCCACACCTGACCCTCCGGGGACCATGGAGTGGGAGAGGATTGGAGCAAGAGCCCAAGGCAGCCAGCTGGGGAGCAGAGCTAACACCCCCCACCGGGACCCCTGGGACAGCCAGGGCCCTCCACCACCGATGAGCTCAGCCTGACATCAGTGCCTGGGCTGCAGGCTGGGAGGAGACAGTGCCCAGAAGGAGGGGGGATGGCCCTGGGCAGCAGGACCCCGCCCAGAGGGGGCAGTGCACAGAGAAGCACTCACCACGCTTGCCAGGCGCTGCCCATCGGGGCCCGGGCTGCAGCAGCAGGGACAAGCAGGCAGCAGCAGCGCATGCACACCCTGAGCCTGCCTGCTGGGAGAGGCCAGAGCTCGCCTGACCTACTTCTCCTTCCGCATCACCTGCTTTCATTTTCCCTCCCGCAGCCTGGTCCCCCCCGCCCGCCCACCCTCCCGCCCGCCCGCCAGGGGAACCCGGCCAAGTCACGCCGGCTGCTCCCTGGGGACATGGGGCTCCAAGGCCCAGCAGCTCCAGAAGGTGCCAAGAATGCACATGGGCAGGGCAGGGACACCATGAGCAGCTCAGCGCCTCCCCGCAGGAGCTGAAGGTCACCAGCCTCGGGGGAGCTGGCACGGTGGGGTGGACAGAGCGGTTCTCTGGGGCTCCCCGAAAGGGCACCAGGCACCTGCTGCTGGCTGGGTCTCAGCCTGGCCCCCTGCAGCAGGGAGCAATTCCCCAGTTCCCCAGGGCCAGGCTGAGACCCACCATCTGCAGGACGTCAGAGCCCAGCACCTGACTCCAGAGTCCCATGTGGGCGCCCCACCTCCAGGGTGCCCCATCTCGCTGCAGCCAGGGACACGGCCTGCTGCCCCCTCGGCCCAATGGGGCTCACCCTGCCCCCCATGGGGGAGCACGAAGGAGTCACCCATCACATCCAGACTCAGATCTGCCCCCGCCCCCACACGCAACTCCTGGAACTCCACCCCCCCAAAGCTGGACCCCCCCTTCCCCAGCACGCCAAGGTTACTGCGGCAGGCCCCAAGGCACGGCGTGGGCTCCCAGGGCTCCAGCGCACTACCAGCAGCAATTTCTCTGTGGTTTCATCATCCACCCGCTCCTGCTGGGGGAGAGGTTCCTCAGCTGGGCATGGCAGCAGCCCCTGCTGCTCCGAGCCCCAGTGCCGCCAGGCCGGACCAGGCTGGGCCACTCTGGCCCACTGACCCGCTCCTGCTGTACCCCTCAGAGGCCTGAGCTGGGGAGGGTGCCCAGGGACCCAGCACACGGGGCTCTCCATGCACCCCATGACCCTGGGACCCAGAGGTGCCCCAGCCAGAGGACATGGATTCAGGGGGTGTTGGAGGAGCTGGGGCCCAGCTGCACTCCCTGGGTCTCACATCCCATCGCTCCAAGCCCCCTGTGTGATGCAGCTGGGACTCCCCCCCTCTCCCCAAATACCCTCCGGATCGCGGAGCCTCCCCAGGGTGCTGCCAGCACAGCAAGGCCAGTGCCACCGAACTCCCAGGAACACACCAGCCAGGGGGCCAAGTGGCATTGCCTCCCGGCCTGACCCCCATTGCTCACGCCCCACCACCCCACACCCATCCCGCACAGCCAGCGGCGCCTCCTCCAGGGACGCTTGTAGCCCAGTCAAGCTTTGGCTGCAGACACAGCCCACCTACCCCCCAGCCCTCCTACCCAGTCTCCCCCCACCCCCGGGGCCCTCTAGCGCTGCCTTCTCCGCCACACCAAGCTCAAGCTCCTTGTCCTGCCTTTCAAGGCCCTACAGAGCACAGCCCCTCGCTTCCAACCTGACGCTTCCCCCGTGTGCCCCTGCCATCCATGCCTCCAGAGAGACCTGCAAGGCCCCCTCCCCTTTCCACAGCTCCGTGCCCACGGGATGCCAGCCAAGTGAGGGGCCCCGCAGGGGGCCGCACGCGGGGACAGCCGATAGGTACGTCCCTGGACGGCAAGCAGGCAGAACCCGGAGGTGCCAGAGTGAAGCAGCCTGCCCCACTCTCAGCAGGAGTCGATTCCCTATTAAGGAGGGGGAAACTGAGGCACAAAGCCAGGCAGAGACTTGCCACCCGAAGCCGCAGTGTCAGAAGCTAGAAGTAGAACCCAAGAGTCCCCCCGCCCCCTGCACTCTAACCACTAGACCCAATTCCCCTCCCAGAGCCAGGAGAGAACCCAGGAGTCCCAGGCAGTAGCCATGAGAACAGCCCCTGGACTCCGGCCCAGCAGGAGCTGTCCTGGGAAGGTAGATCCCAGCAGGTCAAGGGGAGTCTCAGCCCTGAGACAGCAGCTGCTCATCATCCCGCTGTGGCCCAGACAGTGTTGGGAGGGTAAATACGCGCCCCACCCCCTGGGTAAACACCGTGACCAGGGGCGGCCGGCTCGGGTGGGAACAGCTGCCATGGGCTGGGCACACTCAGGGCAGAGTCCAGCAGCCTCCAAGCAAGGTGAGAGTGATGGGGCACCAGATTCCCGGCAGGCGGCCCCCAGAGCAGAGTCTGACCCAGATGCCCCAAGAACCCCCGTGCCAGACACACACTGTCATCCTGGGATACATAAGCATTAATGAGAGCAGGGAGGGGTGGATTATCCCTTCCCGCCGAAACCCCCTTCCACTCAGGGACAGGTGACACTTCCACAGAACAGTCCCTCGCCAAGGGACAGCCAGAACACACACCCCATTTACTGTAGGCCCTACACAAACAAAGCAGATCACATGTGCTAAGCGATGGCCAGGGGGAGGGTCTTCGGTTAAGTGCAGGGCCTAGCTCAAGTGGCCACAAGCGTTAGTCAGCGACTGCTGCAGGATAGATTATGGTGACACCCAGTTCCTCCCCGCTCTGCAGGCCAACGGGGGGGCTGCTCCCTTGGGCCACCCTCCGGGCATCAGGGCGGCCAGGGCGCCAGAGGGCAAGGGGCCCTGTGCCCAGCAGGACGCGGAGGTGGGGGGTGAGCGCTCACCAGGTTTGTTACTGTTGGGTCGCAAGCCAGGCAGAGGTAAACAGAACCCAGGAAGGGCCAGATCAGACTGTCCTCCCACTGGGGCCTGCCCAGCCACGGGGTGGGGGAAGCTCGGCAGGGAAGAGCCCCCACGCCTGAGCAGGCCACCCCCCAGATAGCAGGGGGGGGGTCTGCTTAGCTCTGGCCATACCCAGTTTCTAGCCCAGCGACAGCCCCGTCCGGACACAGCGAACCACGGCAGGAACCACGGTCCCTCTCCCCACCTCCGCCAGTTTAGCCCAGTAAGAGTCAGACTCCCCCACCCAGACGCGGCCAGCGCAGGGGATGCGACGAGTAATCCTCCCCACCCCACCTCTCCTCTCCTCCCGCCTGGCACCCTGCCCACCCGCAGCTTCCAGGAGAGCCAGCGGCCTGGCGACGTGTCCACATTCGCCGTAACTTGCCGCTCCCAACGGGTGCACTCAGGGTTTCCATTCCCGCCCCCCAGCGCGCCAGGGGAGCTGCGCCCGGTGGGGCCCGAGCCCCGGGCAGCCCTTCACCCAGCCGGAGGCCGAGCTGGCTCTCCGCAGGGAGCTGCCAACAGCCCCAAGGGGCACCAGCCGGGCTAGCCGGGGCCCAGATCTACGGAGCCGGTGTCTCCGATCCCCTGGGCCGGGCCAGGCACACCCGCCCTGCCACTCACCTACCAGCTTAAGGAGGGTTATTTATAACCCCAGACCTGAGCCACCAACCAGGCCTGCTCCCGCCCCACGGCAGCCCTCCCCCAGGGGGTGATGGGGGCTCCGCTCCAGGGACCACGACGCACCTGGCGGGGTCCAGGGAGAGACCCGAGCTGGGGCAGGGGGCGGGGGGGTGACAGGAACCAGGCCACCAAGGGGGGCGCTAATGGGGCGCGGGGCAGCCGGATCCCCCCAACTATTCCCCCCCGGGGGCTCCGGGCAGCTCCCGGCGCAGGACTCACCGCTCTCCGCTCGGCTCAGGTGCAGCAGGCGGGGTCGGTGCGCTCCGCTGGGGGCCGGACTCCTGGGGCCCCTCGCTCTGCCCGCCCCTGCGCTCTCCCCACCTCGCTCACCTGTCCCGTCCCGCCCCGCCCCCCGCGGTCCCCACCTCGCTCACCTGGCCCGCCCCGCCCCCCACCTGTCCTACCCCCCGCGGCCCCCCCGCCCTGCCCCGCCGCAGCCCGGCCCCTCCCGCGCCGCTGCGCGCCCCCCCGCTCCCCTCCCGACCCCTCCCCTCCACCTGGCCCCAGCCGCTCAGCATCTCCCCCGCGCCCTCCTTAGCCGGCTACCAGGAAGCGCCCGCCCCCGCCCCAGCTCATTGGACAGGGGCTGGGTTCCCAGCCTCTCATTGGTGGGGGGTGCTGCCCTTCGGGCCCCCCGGGACACACCCCTCAGGGGCGGGGGGAGGAGGGAGGAATTACAGTGTCTGCAGCAGCCCCGGCTCGGGTCCCCCCCCGGGCTAATGGGGCCCTTAAAGCTGCACCGCTCCCTTGGGGGGGGCTCGCAGCGCTGGGGGGGCGGGGCCTGCCCGGGGTGGGGGCTCGCAGCGCTGGCGGGGGGGCCCTGCCCGGGGTGGGGGCTCGCAGCGCTGGCGGGGGGGCCCTGCCCGGGATATGGGGGCTCGCAGCGCTGGGGGCACGGGGCGTACCCGGGATGGGGGGGGCTCGCAGCGCAGGCGGGGGGGCCCTGCCCGGGATGTGGGGGGCTCGCAGCGCGGGCGGGGGGGCCTGCCCGGGATGTGGGGGGCTCGCAGCGCTGGCGGGGGGGCCTGCCCGGGAGGGACGGGCGCGGCGGGCGGGCGGGGGGGCCCTGCCCGGGGTGGGGGCTCGCAGCGCTGGCGGGGGGGCCCTGCCCGGGATGTGGGGGGCTCGCAGCGCGGGCGGGGGGGCCCTGCCCGGGAGGTGGGGGGGTCGCAGCGCTGGGGGCACGGGGCGTACCCGGGATGGGGGGGCTCGCAGCGCTGGCGGGGGGGCCCTGCCCGGGATGTGGGGGGCTCGCAGCGCGAACGGGGGGGCGGGGGGGCCCTGCCCGGGGTGGGGGCTCGCAGCGCTGGCGGGGGGGCCCTGCCCGGGATGTGGGGGGCTCGCAGCGCTGGGGGGGGCCCTGCCCGGGATGTGGGGGGCTCGCAGCGCTGGCGGGGGGGCCCTGCCCGGGATGTGGGGGGCTCGCAGCGCTGGCGGGGGGGCCCTGCCCGGGATGTGGGGGGCTCGCAGCGCGGGCGGGGGGGCCCTGCCCGGGATGTGGGGGCTCGCAGCGCGGGCGGGGGGGCCTGCCCGGGAGGGACGGGCGCGGCGGTCGGGGAGGAAGGTGACTCAGAGCTGGGGTGGGAAGGAGGCTGCAGCTGGAAAGGATGACCCGTCCCTGGCCGGCTCTCTCCGGGGGAGGGGTCCCGGCCTGGCAGGGGAGCCCCGGGACTGGACACCCCCAAAGGCCCAGCTGAGCCGCAGCTATCGCTGGCCCCTGGCTGCAAACTGCTGCGGCGGGAGCTGGCCCGGCTCCCTGCCCCGGCCAGGGCAGGCTTGCCAACCCTCCAGGACTGGCCTGGAGTCTCCAGGAATTAAAGATTATGTCACGTGATGGAACCTCCAGGAACATGTCGAACTAAAATTGGCAGGGGGGAGGCCTGTTCCCAGGCGCCCTGCCCTGGCTGGCCCTCTGTTCATCCCCACACATATTCCTCCAGCCATCCTTCCATTCATCCATCCCCACACAGATCCCTCTGTCCGTCCCTCCCTCCCTCTGTCCATCCCCACACAGATCCCTCTGTCCGTCCCTCCCTCCCTCTGTCCATCCCCACACAGATCCCTCTGTCCGTCCCTCCCTCCCTCTGTTCATCCCCACACATATTCCTCCAGCCATCCTTCCATTCATCCATCCCCACACAGATCCCTCTGTCCGTCCCTCCCTCCCTCTGTCCATCCCCACACAGATCCCTCTGTCCGTCCCTCCCTCCCTCTGTCCATCCCCACACATATTCCTCCAGCCATCCTTCCATTCATCCATCCGTCCATCCCCACACAGATCCCTCTGTTCATCCCCACACAGATCCCTCTGTTCATCCCACTGTGTCCTGCTGTTTATCCCTCCGTCCGTCTGCCTGGCCCTCCATCCAAACATCCCCACACACATCCCTCTGTCCCCCTCCAGCCATCCCCACATAGACCCATCACTCCATGTACTCTGTCAACACACCAGGCAAAGCACTGAGGCATTGACACAGCCAGAATGGGGGACGCTTTCCCTCCCCACCACCCCCGCCTGACTGGCTGTTCTCTCAGCAGCATCGGTGTCAGCCAGCAGGAAAACCGGTTCGCTCACTCCCAGCCCCACGCCCTGGGCCCTGCTTGTCAGAACATAAGAACGGCCCTACTGGGTCAGACCAAAGTCCATCTAGCCCAGTGTCCTGTCTTCCGACAGTGGCCAGTGCCAAGTGCCCCAGAGGGAGTGAACAGAACAGGGAATCAGCAAGTGATCCAGCCCCTGTCGCCCTTCCCAGCCTCTGGCAAAAAATGTCCAAATGTCTCACCTGCACCTGGGCATAACTACGCAGCCAACAGGGAACCCAGCATGCAGGCTGAGGCGGTGGGAGAAGATGGATTTGGGTCAGAGCACAGGACTGGGAGCCAGGACTCCTGGATTCTGTCCCTGGCTCTTTGAGGGGAGTGGGGCCTAGGGGGTTAGAACAGAGGGGCTGGGAGCCAGGACTCCGGGGTTCTAACCCTGACTGCCAGAGTCGCTGGGTGGCCTTAGGTAATGTCCCCCAGCCCCAGCTCTCTGCATAGAGCTGGTGATGTGAACTCGGAGGCATAGCCCCTAAAGATAGCCCAGGCCCTGCTTTCTCTGAGGTGATGGGAGAGGGGTATCCTCCCTTCCCTGTGCCCACCTGGGAGAGTGCCAGGAAGGACCCGGGGCAATGGGGGCTCATGTAAAGCGAGGCACTCAGAGCAGGCAGGAGGGCAGGCCAGGCCAGGCCAGGGTGGGGCAGGCTCCCCGAGCAGCAGCTCTCCCCACCTGCGCAGGTGACTCGGGTGGGGTCACAGGCACAACCTGTTTGGCCACAACCGGCGCCCAGGAGGAAAGGAATCAAATGTTCCTGGCTCCTTGCTCACCTCAGCTCACCCCACCCGCCCCTGCCCTCCACCCCCTGCCCTGCCTGCTGCTCCAAGGAGGGGCTCCGTGGCGGCCTGATTCAGACATGGCCCTGGGCCAGGCCCCCACTGCCCAGCCGCCAAGCCAAACAGGGGCTCTGTACAGACATTAGCTCACTTGCAGGAGGCAAGTCCATTCCGGGGGCAGGGATCCAGCTCCGGCTCTCCCCTTCTGCCAGATCACTGCCCACAGAGTCCATTCCAGTGGGCACAGATCCAGGGCCGGGTCATCCCTCCTGCTGGGGCAATTACCCTGCACATACCTGGCTGCTGAACCAACAAGGGGGTTCAGCCCTTGGGGCCCCCGTGTGTCCCCAGTGGAGTGGGGGAGGGTTGCAAAACTGTCCTCTGGGGCGATGGACCTGAGGTGCCTGGCCCTGGCTGCCCCCCCATCCCTCCCACCCCACCGGGGCAAGTCCTCTGCATCACCAGAGAGAGAGGAGCAGCTTTGGTCCATCTGCTCCTCCCTCCATCCCTCTCCCCCTTGCTCAGCAAAGCCCTCGCACACGGCTTACAATAACCCACATGCAGGCGGGCGGGGGGCAGAGGGAGCTGGCTCCGGAGCCACCCAGGGGCCAGGCGAGAGCTGTGGTACCTCCAGGGAGTGGCCTGCCTAGCCCAGCCCGGCTGCTGGGTCTCCCTTGGCCTGAGCAGGCACGGGGGGAGGAGGCTGCTGAGGAGCTGGGGATGCGTGGGGACGGATGAAGCGAGTGAGGGGGAAATCCAAAGAAAATCCCCTCTTTGGTGCTGACTTGCAGCCGGCCCAGCCACCCACCTGCCTGAAACCAGCCTCCCACGGTCCCTCCCACTTTCACTTTCAGGGGCCATGCAGCTGCACCCCAGGGAGGTGGGGGGGGCTGGGGGTCCGGGATGTGTCTGGCAGACCCGGTCCCTGGGAGGATCCTGGAATCAGGGCCACCATGGGCCTAAAGTGCCAGGCGCTGGGCCATGCTGGGCAATGCCAGGCAGGCCTGGCCGGGACCCGCTGAGGGCTGGGCACCGTTGACCGCCGGGTGGGGGGCACCGCACTCTGGGAAATGGGATGCAGAGGTGCAGACCCTGCCCTGCAGAGACATCCACGGCCCAGCCCAGCTCCTGGGGGCGTCAGAGGGGTGGGGGGAGCTTCCGAGCCTTCCTGCACCCCGACCACTTCAGAGGCAGCTTGGGGGATGAAAGGCGCCCAGTGCTTCGTGTCACAAACCCCCTGAGGCCGCCAAGAGCCGAAATCAAACCCACCGCAGGCCCCGGCGTCGCCAGCTATTTATAGACGCCGCAGGGGAAATGGTTCTAAGGAGGAACCGGCAGGAGGGGCAGGAGCCCCCAGCTCTCTGCGCCCGCCCAGGCCTGGCCCACGGCCTCCCACTTCCGCCTAGGGCGGCACCCAGTGCTACCGGGCAGCCCAGTTCAGCTGCCAGAGCCCACGGGGGTGGGAGCCCGGCACTGGACGGAGAGATTCCTCTGCAGAGCAAGAGGCCAGGGACAGCGTCTGGCCTCCCTTTTGCTCTGGCCTCCCCGCTGCACATGGTGCCAGCCAAGCCCATCGCTGGCTGCTGGGAGTCAGGCCTGGGCACTGTGCAGGCACCCCCCCCCCAACACCCCCTGGCTCCGGCGGGTAGCAGGGGGAAGTGCTTGCAGCTGGCAAGGCCGCACTCCTCCTCCCTCGCTTCCCCATTCCCTCGCTCTCTCTCCCCCTCCCCCGGTTTTCTCTAAGTCGGGCGGCTTCTCTGCAAGCCCCGTGGGCTGGATTGGCGCATGTTTATAGGAAAGAGTCTCTCCCCCCGGCCCCCACCCCCCAGGGCTTGCTGAGCCCGCAGCCCCTAGTGTTCTAGGAACCAGACACCAAACCACACAGCCCCCCGGCGCCCCTCCCTCGCCCCAGTGCAGGCTGGCAGATACCAACCCCCTTCCCCGGCTGGGGGTGCGCGGTGCTGTTTTTAGGCACTGGTCTATTTTGGGGTGTGGGGGCTGTGGCTGTGTCGCATGGGGGCTGGGCCCATCCCCGTCGCTGCTGCCACGGGCCAGCCTGTCAGCCAGAGCCCCCGACCGCCCATGTGCAGCCGGCACCCCCAGCTCAGCCCTGGTCTGGGCCGTGCCCCCCATCGCAGACCCTGGGGCAGTGGCACGGCTCAGCCCCAGCGCCCCCAGCATGAGGGAGCTGGGAAGTCGCTTTGCAGGTGCCCCGTCCCCACTCAGCGCAGGACATTGGCAGGAGCCCCGAGCAGGGCGGGGGCATCGACGGGCACTCACCTTCCGCCCCCCCAGGACACAGCCCTCCCGGGGCGCTGGGCAGCACAGCAGGGATGAGGACGCCTGACGGCAGCGGGGCCAGCCTGAGGCCAGGGAGCCTCTGATCCCATCTCTGCCCAGCCGGGCAGCGTGGCAGGAAGGACCGGGCGGTCATTGCCGACAGCTGCGGGCGGCGTTGGCTTGTTCTGGCCTGCAGAGGGCGCTGCTGGGCACCGACCGGGGAGAGGCGCCTCGGAGCCGGAGTGCAAAGGAGTCGGCATGGGCAGCACGTGCGTGTGTGTGCGCGCGTGTGTGTCTGCAGGGGGGTGTGTGCGTGTGTGCGTACAGGGGTGAACGTGTGTGTGTGCAAGTGTGTGCAGGGGGGTATGTACGTGTGTGTGTGCAAGGGTGTGTGTGTGCGTGCAGGGGGTATGTATGTGTGTGTGCGTGTGTGTGCGGGGGGTAATGTGTGTGTGTGTGCGCACGCATGTGCAGGGGGTATGTACGTGTGTGTGTGTGCGCATGTGTGCAGGGTGTGTGTGTGCATGCAGGGGTGTGTGTGCGTACAGGGGTGAACGTGTGTGTGTGCAAGTGTGTGCAGGGGGTATGTATGTGTGCATGTGTGTGCGGGGGTAATATGTGCGTGTGTGTGTGCGCGCACGCATGTGCAGGGGGTATGTACATGTGTGTGCGCATGTGTGCAGGGTGTGTGTGTGCATGCAGGGGTGTGTGTGCGTGTGCAGGGTGTGTGTGTGTGCAGGGGTATGTACGTGTGTGCATGCAGGGGTGTATGTACATGTGTGTGTGCACAGGGGTGCATGTGTGGGTGTGCACATGTGCAAGGATGGGGGTATGTGTAGAGGTGTATGTACATGTGTGTGTGTTTGTGTGTGCCTGTGTGTGTGCAGGGGTGTATGTACATGTGTGTGCAGGGGTGTGTGTGCCCATGCGTGTGCATGCTAGCCTGTGAGGGGTGCATGGACATGCGTATGGCACACCTGGCTGGGCTGCCCAGCGAACCTGCTGGGGCCATGGGCTGTGAGATGGGGTGCCCGGTGTTTGGGGTGGGGAGGTGCCTATCAGAGCCATGGCAGGAAGGCCCCCACCCTTCAGCCATGATTCTAAGCTAAGGGAGACCATGTGCTCACAGGCTGGGGTCCCTCTCTGCCTCACGCCCAGACCCAGCTGTGATGGGACGATACCTCTAGCACCCAGCACTGGGGGGCTGGCCCCTTGCCAGCTGCCACGGTGGTTATCGAGCTCCCCCCCCCCCCACTGCTTCCCCAGCTCTCCGGGCAGCGCTGCAGTTCCCCACCCACTGGGCACAGGAGGTGGGGCCGGCGCAGGGACAACACCTGGCAGCAGCGATTCGGTGGCACCGTTTATTGGAGTTATAAATAACAGCGATGGGCCGGGCATGTGGCTAGAAGAACGTAGAGGTACTCATGCAGCACCGGTGCCGGCCCGTCCCGGCTCCAGCAGGGCCCCTCTGCCCTGCCAGGCTGGGCCTGGTGCTGTCTGCTGCATGCAGGAGACCCTGCCAGTCATGATAACTCCCCTGCCAGCCCCGGAGCCCTCCAGCATGGGGGCTTTGGCTGCTGCTTGCCACCTGGCCCCTGCTCCACCCTCAGCCCTGATGGCTCCTTCTGCCAGCTCTGATCTGTCCCCAGCCTCTCCCCGCCACTCTCTGTGCCTCCCCCTATGCACGGACCAGCCTCTGTGCTCCCACCCCAGAGCCCAAGCTCTGAGGCTACCAGGATCCTCCTGAGCCCTGGGGATCGGGGCCTGTTCAGAGCCCCCATGGCCAAGAATTCACCCTATGCTGAGTCCTGCCCCCACTGCTACCTCCCTCCTGCTTCACCTCCTCCCCCCTTTGCAGACGTGCTCAGTCCCTGTCCACCTCGAACCCCCACCCAGCCCAGCCCAGCCCAGCCCAGCCAGCAGGGGCTGAGACCCGGTCACCCCCGGGCCAGTGCCCAGAATGGATCAGCTGGCCCAGCATGTGGCAAGTGGGCAGGGGGTCGGGCTGGCACATGGAGCCGCTCCCCCGCACGTGGCAGGTTTTTAATCTACTTTTCTTTACCAAAATAAGATAATTTGAAATAAATGTGAGAACCGCCCAGTCCCCCGCCACTGCCCCCTGCCAGGCGCGTCCGACACCACAGGGAAGGGCAGGAGCTGGGGGGAGGGCAGAGGGACGGGCTGGGGCTGGGGGAGGGGGAGATGGGGTGAGGCAGGAGCTGGCGGGAGGGCAGAGGGACGGGCTGGGGCTGGAGTACGGGGAGATGGGGTGAGGGAGGGGCTGGGGGAGGGCAGAGGGACGGGGTGGGGCTGGGGTAGGGGGAGATGGGGTGAGGCAGGGGCTGGGGGAGGGCAGAGGGACGGGGTGGGGCTGGGGGAGGGGGAGATGGGGTGAGGGAGGGGCAGCGGGAGGGCAGAGGGACGGGGTGGGGCTGGGGTAAGGGGAGATGGGGTGAGGCAGGGGCTGGGGGAGGGCAGAGGGACGGGATGGGGCTGGGGTACGGGGACAGGGGGTGAGGCAGGGGCTGGGGGAGGGCAGAGGGACGGGGTGGGGCTGGGGTAAGGGGAGATGGGGTGAGGCAGGGGCTGGGGGAGGGCAGAGGGACGGGCTGGGGCTGGGGTACGGGGAGATGGGGTGAGGGAGGGGCTGGGGGAGGGTAGAGGGACGGGGTGGGGCTGGGGTAAGGGGAGATGGGGTGAGGAAGGGGCTGGGGGAGGGCAGAGGGACGGGCTGGGGCTGGGGTAAGGGGAGATGGGGTGAGGCAGGGGCTGGGGGAGGGCAGAGGGACGGGGTGGGGCTGGGGTACGGGGAGATGGGGTGAGGCAGGGGCTGGGGGAGGGCAGAGGGACGGGGTGGGGCTGGGGTAAGGGGAGATGGGGTGAGGCAGGGGCTGGGGGAGGGCAGAGGGACGGGGTGGGGCTGGGGGAGGGGGAGAGGGGGTGAGGCAGGGGCTGGGGGAGGGCAGAGGGACGGGGTGGGGCTGGGGTAAGGGGGGATGGGGTGAGGGAGGGGCTGGGGAAGGGCAGAGGGAGGGGGTGGGGCTGGGGTAGGGGGAGATGGGGTGAGGCAGGGGCTGGGGGAGGGCAGAGGGACGGGCTGGGGCTGGTGTACGGGGAGATGGGGTGAGGGAGGGGCTGGGGGAGGGCAGAGGGGGTGGGGCTGGGGTAAGGGGAGATGGGGTGAGGAAGGGGCTGGGGGAGGGCAGAGGGACGGGCTGGGGCTGGGGTAAGGGGAGATGGGGTGAGGCAGGGGCTGGGGGAGGGCAGAGGGACGGGGTGGGGCTGGGGGAGGGGGAGATGGGGTGAGGGAGGGGCTGGGGGAGGGCAGAGGGACGGGGTGGGGCTGGGGGAGGGGGAGATGGGGTGAGGCAGGGGCTGGGGGAGGGCAGAGGGACGGGGTGGGGCTGGGGGAGGGGGAGATGGGGTGAGGCAGGGGCTGGGGGAGGGCAGAGGGACGGGCGGGGGGTGGAGTACGGGGAGATGGGGTGAGGCAGGTGCGGGGGAAGGGCAGAGGGATGGGGTGGGGCTGGGGTAGGGGGAGATGGGGTGAGGCAGGGGCTGGGGGAGGGCAGAGGGACGGGGTGGGGCTGGGGTAAGGGGAGATGGGGTGAGGCAGGGGCTGGGGGCACGCAGAGGGACGGGGTGGGGCTGGGGTAAGGGGAGATGGGGAGAGGCAGGGGAGGGAGGAGGGCAGAGGGACGGAGTGGGGCTGGGGTAAGGGGAGATGGGGTGAGGGAGGGGCTGGGGGTGGGCAGTGGGAGGGGCTGGGGCTGGAGTACGGGGAGATGGGGTGAGGCAGGGGCTGGGGGAGGGCAGAGGGACGGGGTGGGGCTGGGGTAAGGGGAGATGGGGTGAGGCACGGGAGGGGGCAGGGCAGAGGGACGGTGTGGGGCTGGGGTAGGGGGAGATTGGGACAGGCAGGGGCTGGGGGAGGGCAGAGGGACGGGGTGGGGCTGGAGTACGGGGAGATGGGGTGAGGCAGGGGCTGGGGGAGGGCAGAGGTACGGGGTGGGGCTGGGGTAGGGGGAGATGGGGTGAGGCAGGGGCTGGGGGAGGGCAGAGGGACGGGGTGGGGCTGGGGTAGGGGGAGATGGGGTGAGGCAGGGGCTGGGGGAGGGCAAAGGCGTGGGATTTCCAGAGGGATGGGGGTGGGGGGCTGGAGATGAGAAGAAGAGGGGCGGGAGAGGAGGGTGGGGGGCAGGCCAGGGGAGTGGGGCATTCAGGGGCTGACCAGGGCCGTAGCACCTGGGCTGGGGATGGCTGGAGAGGCCCATAGGCCCAAGCTGCAGGCTCGTGATGGGGTCGGGGCGGAGGGAGGCTGCAATGGGGTTTCTAGGCAGAGGGGCCAGGCCTCAGAGGTGGGGGCCCGAGGGATGCTCCCCCACTCCACTGGGCTGCAGGGCCCGTGGCCGCACGGGAGCCGCTGTGCTGGGCCGTGCCCCCGGCTCAGCGGGGCTTGGTGAGCAGGATCTCCAGCCAGCAGGGGCAGGCGGTGATGAACTGCCGGGAGTAGCAGGGGCCCCAGCCCTTGGCGAAGCTGATGCGGATGCTGTTGGGGTCGCAGGGCCCATCGCCTGGCCTCCGCCAGCCGGCCTGGCCACCCGCGCGCTCATAGTCAAAGACCTGCAGGGAGTAGCCGGGCAGCACCTTGCGCACGGGCGGGCCGCGGGCGCCGGGGGGCCCCAGCGTGGGAGAGCTGGCGAAGATGGGGTGCTCGCTGCGGTTGTAGGCCCACACCCCGTCCCGCTCCTGGCTCAGCAGCAGCCCGCGGCCGATCTTGCTCCGGGCCCGGCGCACGGCCGCACTGCGCCTCTCGGCCTGCAGCTGGCCCAGGGAGAAGCCGCTCCCCTGCGGCAGCTCGCAGAAGATGTTGACGGAGGTTTCGTGCACGGCATAGAGACGGCCCACCCGTGTCCGGTGCTCCCAATAGGCCAGCTTGCACCAGCAGCCATCCCTGGTGGAGCTCCACGCCAGGCCGGGGTCTGCAGGGGTGAGAAGGGAACCTCTGAGCCCACGCACAGAGCAGCCCCCAGACACCCCCACCAAGCCCCCAGAGAATGAACAGACCACCCAGGGACCTTCCCCGGCGCTGGGATGCAGCCCCTCTGGGGTGGGACATGGGGGGTGTTTATACAGGGACCCCTCCCCCAGCACTGGCTGTGGGGGGCGGAACGTGAGGGCTAGTTAAACAGGGATCCCCTGCCTGGTGCTGAGAGGCAGCTGGCTCTGGGTGGGGCACCGGGGCTGGTTATGCAGGGACCCCTTGCCTGGTGCTGAGAGGCAGCTGGCTCTGGGGTGGGGCACCGGGGCTGGTTATGCAGGGACCCCTTGCCTGGCACTGGCCATGGCTGAGCTGCGGGGCTCTGGATACAGCCACACAGAACCAGTGCAGCCCCGGCAGTGGCAGGGGGCTGGGGGCAGGCCGGCCTGAATGCCCCAGCTTGAAGTTCAGCCCGGCCAGCGGTGTGGGCAGGTGGGGAACGGGCCCTGGGCTCTGCAAGGGCCAGTTTCAGGCCCCGTCTCTGCTGGTGAAGAGGAGCTGCCTCGCTCTGCATCTCAGCGTGGCCGGCAGGGGCTCAGACCCACCACGCTGGCCCTCCTGGGGTTCTGGCTGCCTGACCCCGCTGGCCCTAAGCAGATGGCCACGGCCCCCCCAGCACCCCAGGCTCGGCCCCGCAGGGTATCGTGGGGCAGCTGGGCTGGAGCAGGGTGTCCGACTCCATCGCGGAGCCGGACAATCACCGGGGGCGTGAGTCACGGTGGGGTGCTGGGAGCCGGCACGTAGGCCCAGGACTGCCCCAGCCACCGTCCTGGGGGACCGCCCTCCGTGGCCCGGCAAGTGGGGGGCGGTCCCGGCAGCAGGCGCCGGTCCCAAGGCCCTGGAGCCGTGGGAGGGAGGGTGGAGCCTGGGGAAGGAGCCGGTGGCCGGCAGCCAGGCCGGAGTGCGGCTTGTGCGTCAAGGCACATTGTGAGTGTCCCTGTGGGCAGCACTTCCTGCGGCGGGGAACGCGGACAGGCCAAAAATAACAGGCGCAGCCGGGGCTGGGGGCCGGCCGGAGCCACCCGCTCCCCGCAGACAGGAACCCCCCGGCCCTGGCTGCTCCGGGCAGGGGGGCTGGTTGTCACCCCCACCAACCCCTTCCCCTGCAGCCCCAGAGGAGTTGGGGGGCAGCAGCAAGGTCAGATCTGCCCTGGGAGCTCTGCAGGGGCGTGGCTGGACCCTGCTCTGCAAAGGGCTGAGCCAGCAGGGGAGGCCCCAGGGGGCCCCAGGGGCCCCATGTCGGCAGCTCTCCAGGCTCCAAGGGCCGGGATGGCTCAGCGGGTGCCCTGCACCCCTGACTTATGGGGGTGGGAGCCACCTGACTCACACCTGGTGCTGCTGGCTCCTGAGTGGGGGGCTTCTCCTTGCTCCACCCAGGGGCCCTTCTTCCCCAGTGGGGCCCCCAAAACCTCATGCAGGAGGAAGGTGGCAGCAGGATCCCCCCGATACCCAGGGCTGCAGCCTGGCAGCCCTGGTCCCCACCCTGCCCAGGGCTGGTCATCCGGAGTCCCCTGACGCTCCCCTCCTGGGGCTGGGGGGTCACATCCCCTCGGTGCCCCCCAGTCCCTATGGGCATCCCTTGTGCCCCGGTCCCCACCGTACCTCGCCAGTCTCCGTGGGCGTTGCAACCAGACTCCAGGTGGCTGGAGTTGGGGCGCTCCGACACCTCTGCCCAGGGGCAGCTGAAGGGGGAGATTTTGGAATAAGGGGGCGGCGGCGTCTCTGAAAGGGAACCAGACAAGAGCGGAAACCAGTGAGCAGCTGTCCCTGGGGCAGCCCCCTCCCCACCCCACCCTGATACCAGCCCTCCCCTTCTGGCGCAAAGCAGCCCCAAAAACAGCAGGGCAAGGGGGGCCGAGTTCTGGGGATAGACAGACAGAGAGAGGGGCTGTCTGGGGATAGATAGATAGAGGGGGTGTCTGGGGATAGATAGATAGAGGGGGTGTCTGGGGATAGATAGATAGAAGGGGTGTCTGGGGATGGATGGATAGATGGATGGGGTGTGTGGGGATAGATAGATAGAGGGGGTGTCTGGGGATAGGTACATAGAGGGGATGGATGGGGGTAGATAGATAGATAGATGAGGGGGTGTAGATAGATAGAAGGGGTGTCTGGGGATGGATAGATAGATGGATGGATAGATGGATGGGGTGTGTGGGGATAGATAGAGGGGGTGTCTGGGGATAGATACATAGAGGGGATGGATGGGGGTAGATAGATAGATAGATGAGGGGGTGTAGATAGATAGAAGGGGTGTCTGGGGATGGATAGATAGATGGATGGATAGATGGATGGGGTGTGTGGGGATAGATAGATAGAGGGGATGTCTGGAGATAGGTACATAGAGGGGATGGATGGGGGTAGATAGATAGATAGATGAGGGAGTGTAGATAGATAGAAGGGGTGTCTGGGGATGGATAGATAGATGGATGGATAGATGGATGGGGTGTGTGGGGATAGATAGATGAGGGGGTGTCTGGGGATGGATGGATAGAGGGGATGGATGGGGGTAGATAGATAGATGAGGGGGTGTGTGGATATGGATAGATGGATAGATAGAGGGGGTGTCTGGGGATGGATAGATAGAGGGGGTGTCTGGGGATAGATAGATGAGGGGGTGTCTGGGGATGGATAGATAGAGGGGGTGTCTGGGGATGGATGGATAGATGGATGGATAGATGGATGGGGTGTCTGGGGATAGATAGATAGAGGGGGTGTCTGGGGATGGATGGATAGATGGATGGATAGATGGATGGGGTGTGTGGGGATAGATAGATAGAAGGGGTGTCTGGGGATGGATAGATAGAGGGGGTGTCTGGGGATGGATGGATAGAAGGGGTGTCTGGGGATGGATAGATAGATGGATGGATAGATGGATGGGGTGTCTGGGGATAGATAGATAGAGGGGGTGTCTGGGGATGGATGGATAGATGGATGGGGTGTCTGGGGATAGATAGATAGAAGGGGTGTCTGGGGATGGATAGATAGATGGATGGATAGATGGATGGGGTGTGTGGGGATAGATAGATAGAGGGGGTGTCTGGGGATAGATTGAGCAATCGAGTGGTGGGGGCAGGGGTGGGTGGGCCAACCACCCTTCCCATGCTGAGCCCCAGCTCCGAGCGGTGCTGCTGGGCAGTGGGGGAGGTGCGCCCTGGTGGGCCCCCAGCCCGGCCCCCCCGCCCCACTCACCGGGCATGGCGAGCCGGCTGAGGTGGTGGGGATTGCAGCAGAGTGTGGCCCCCTCGCCGCAGCCCCCCCAGCCCCCGAAGCTCTGGCAGCAGCTCAGGCGCTTGAGCTCGTGGGGGTCCCGGAGGTCAGGCCAGCGATAGAGCCGGCAGAGCAGCACCTGAGGGGGCAGGGCCTGCTTGGTGCCACGCTGCTCTGCCCGGGCCACCCAGACGCAGCCCGACGGCCCGGCTCCCCGGCTCTCCACCGCCTGCACCAGCAGCTCCAGCTCCTCGTCCTTCAGCTTCTTGAAGAGGGCGTGAGCGGCGGGTTTGAGGGCGCTGGGCCCATCCTCGGGGCCGGGCCCGGCACAGCGATGCCTCCAGAGCCGCCGCACCAGGCTGGCCCGCCGCGAGCGGAACATGGGGTGCTGGGCCCACCTGCGGGGGGAGAGAGGGGTCACGTGCCGTTCCAGAGATCCCCCATGTCCCTGCCTGTCCAGGCCCAGGGCAAGCAGGTGTTCCCCCCCCCACACACCCCGGCATCAGGTATAGCCGGGATCCAGCCGGACACCGGGGTCCCCACCGGGGCTGGATCCGCTCCTTATTGCAGCTGGGCCTCGGCGCAGCGCCCTCAAGGGGGAGCCGGCTTGTTCCAGGCCTGCCTCCGCTCGGCCAGGCTGGCTGGGGCTCCGCTGATCCGGTCTCTCCCAGAGCTGCCCCCAGGCCAGCTGGGCTGGGAGTCTGTATCCAAACACCTGGGGCCTGAGTGAAGGGGGCAGGATCAGTGCTGGGAGTGGGGCAGTGGCCGGTGGCACCGGAGGCCTGGCAGGCATTCTCCACCTCTGGCACCCGTTGCTGGAGCAGGAGTCAAACCCCTGACGATGCAGCAGGGCACCCTGTCCTGGCAAGGAGCGGAGGGGCTGCACCCATCACCCCTCAGCAGCACCCACCGGGCAGCCATGTCCCCAGAGACCCTGGGAGTCAAAACGAGAATTCGATGGACAGGCCGGTGTTCACTCCTGACACACTCACTACCACACACTGACAACTCACTGACACTCATCTGCTGCTCCCTGTCACACACACAGTCACTGACACCTGTACATTCACACAATGCAGCACATACACAGTCACACACACTCATGGACACCTGTACAAACACACAATGCAGCACACACAGTCACACCCACGCTGCGGCTCTCTGACACACCCACGCTGCTGCTCACTGACACATACCCTGACACCTGTGTGCAGACACACTGTGCAGCACACACACAGTCACACACACGCTGCCGCTCACTGACACACACACTGTGCAGCACACACACAGTCACACACACACTGCCGCTCACTGACACACACACACACTGACACCTGTGCAGACACACTGTGCAGCACACATGCAGTCACACACACACTGCCGCTCACTGACACACACACTGTGCAGCATACACACAGTCTCACACACACTGCCACTCACTGTCACACACACACACACTCATGGACACCTGTACAAACACACAATGCAGCACACACAGTCACACCCACGCTGCTGCTCACTGACACATACCCTGACACCTGTGTGCAGACACACTGTGCAGCACACACACAGTCACACACACGCTGCCGCTCACTGACACACACACTGTGCAGCACACACACAGTCACACACACACTGCCGCTCACTGACACACACACTCACGGACACCTGTGCAGACACACTGTGCAGCACACACACAGTCACGGACACCTGTACAAACACACAATGCAGCACGCACACAGTCTAACACACTCTGCCACTCACTGTCACACACACACTCATGGACACCTGTACAAACACACAATGCAGCACACACAGTCACACACACTCACGGACACCTGTGCAGTCACACTGTGCAGCACACACACAGTCACACACACGCTGCCGCTCACTGACACACACGCACACACTCTGACACCTGTGCAGCGGCTCCCCTAGGCCGTGCCGAGCGTTGCTGGCCAGCTCCAGAGCCAGCACTGCCCAGGGCAGCACCCTCCCCCCTCCGTCTAGTGACTGGTGGGGCCGGCTCTGGACCCAGCGTTGCCCTGGGGCAGCGCCCAGCTGCGTTACCGCTCTAGGGACTGGTGCACCCCCAGGGACGGGCCAGGCCCCCACTGTGACGGGGCCTCCTCCCCAGCCAGCTCCCCCCCCGACGGGATAACTCCAGCGCTGGCAGCTAGCGCTGCGTCCGCACTCGGGGTGCGCTGGGGTCACTGGTGTGTGTAGCTAGGCCCTGCGAGCGTGAGAGGCAGAGCCCCAGCTGGGACTGGGGCCTGGTCCCCATGCTGACCCCCAGGGAGAGAGCGACTCCCCCCGTGCCCACAGCACACGCACCCTCCCCAGGCAGGGACACACAGGTACCCAGACCTGCCCCCCTTCCCCACCTACCTCCTGGCTCTGATCTGAGGGACCCAGCCTGTGATGAGCGGCATTTATGGCCACATGGGGGCGGGGGGATTGGGTGGGGGCGGACAGAGACAGGGCAGGGAGGAGGGACAAGGGCCTGGGCTGGGCTGCCTCCCACCGACACCCCAAGAGACACAGTCACTGACACACACACGTCCTGCCTGACACATGTAGTGCCTGGCACACACACACACATCCTGACACACGCATTGTGCCTGGCGCGCACACACACACACACTGACACACACATGTCCTGACACACATACCATGCCTGGAAAACACACACACACACACACACACACACACAGATGTCCTGACACACATACCATCCCTGGCATACATGCACAAACATCCTGACACACGTACTGCGCCTGGCACACACACACACACACACACTGACACACGTAGTGCCTGGCACACACACACACATCCTGACACACGTACTGTGCCTGGCACACAAACACGTGTCCTGACACACATGCCACCCGGTGTGCACACACACACATCCTGACACATGTACCGCACCTAGCACACACATACACATCCTGACACACATACTGTGCCTGGCACACACACACCCTGACACATGTGGCAGTTGGCACACAAACACGCATCCTGACACACGTGGCACCCGGTGTGCACCCACACCCACACCCACACACCCTGACACATGTACTGCCTTGGGCACGCACACACCCTAACATATGTGAACATTCAGTCACACACAGTACAGTACTCAAACACTCCTGCATCCCCTGTGCCATACACAGTCACACTGACATGCACACAGAGCACATACTCACAAGCACGCGTGCACACAGTGACACACATACGCCAGGTGCCAGGCAAGGCAGCTGGGGGCCATGGCCCATTCCAAAGCCCCCCCCGTTGGCAGAGCTGGGGTGGCACAGCAAGAGGCCAAGCAGGGAGGGGATGGTGCCCATGGGGCGGGTGGCTCACTCACTGTGGGGCAGCAGGCGGGCGCGGTGCCTGACGCTGGGGCTCTCCGGGAGGCTGGGACACTTCTGCCTGGCGCACTCAGCGGCCAGGGCTTTTTCCTGCAGGCGGCTCCCCTCCCACGGCCCTCCCAGCTGGGGGAATCAATTGATTAGAGGCTGCCCAGACGGCTTGGCTGGGCTGCAGGGAGGGAAGCTGAGCTCAGTGGAAACAATGCAACGGGGAACCCCAGGCTGGGGGGGGAGGGGGAGCCCGGGGGGCAGAGCCCCAGGCAGGCGGGTCTGAGGGGGACCAAGGGGGCCAGAACCAGGACGGGCGGATGGGAGCTGAGGGGGACCTGGGCAGTGGGGAGCATGGGATGAGGGGGAGCCCCAGGTGAGCAGATCCCCGGGTCCGGGGGTGCGGGCTGAGGGGGAGCCTCGGAAGGGCCTAGCCCTGGGCAGGGGCAAGCTCTGAGAGGGGAACAAGGCCTGAAACGCGGTGCCCGGAGCAGCCCCTGCCCCCAGAGACAGCCAGACGGATGGCGGCAAAGTGCAGCAAGGGGCCGGGAGCTGGGCAGGCACCAGGACCCTCACCACGACCTGGGCAGCGTGTGAACAGGCGCCAGCTCACCCCGGGGCTCACAGCACCCTCCCCCGTTCACACGAAGACCCCCATCTTTGGTTTGATTCACGGCATTCACTGGGCAGAGGGGCCAGCAGGATGGGGGCTCACACCCCAATGGGGGTCACGTGCTGCCTTGGGGTCGGCTCAGGCCGGAGTCTGCCCTGCCCAGAGGGGGAGGCTCTGTGTTGTGGGGCAGGCAGACTCTGCAGTGCTGGGGGGCTCTGTAGCGTGGGGTCATCTTGGTGTCTCCTCTGGGTCGGCCGGTTTTGCTGTCACATCCCTGCCAGTTCTGGTTCTCGGGTCCCCCATGGTTCGGGGGAGCAGGGCCCTCGCAGAGCACTGGGGTGAGATGGGCTCCAGGCATCCAATCCCACCTTGTCTGGGCTCCCGCGCAGCGACACAAACACACCGAGGCTACGGGCCTGAGAAGCCAGCCCCATGCCCGTCGGCCCGCTCCGCCAGCCCTGCCGTGACCCCCATACCACCTCCGCCAGCCCCATGCCCGTCGACCCGCTCCGCCAGCCCTGCCGTGACCCCCATACCACCTCCGCCAGCCCCATGCCCGTCGGCCCGCTCCGCCAGCCCTGCCGTGACCCCCATACCACCTCCGCCAGCCCCATGCCCGTCGGCCCGCTCCGCCAGCCCTGCCGTGACCCCCATACCACCTCCGCCAGCCCCATGCCCGTCGACCCGCTCCGCCAGCCCCACTGCTACCCCCATACCACCTCCGCCAGCCCCATGCCCGTCAACCCGCTCCGCCAGCCCCACTGCTACCCCCATACCACCTCTGCCAGCCCCCTCTCTGCTCCCCCCGCCTAGCCAAACCCCATCCCACCAGCCCTGTGCCCAGGGCCTGGCTGGCTCAGGCTGTGGGGAGGGGACTCCCCGAAGCTGGTGCTGGGGGGTTGCCCCTTTAAGAGGGTGGGAGCAGATCCCATGGAAAGGCGGTTAATGTAAACGGGCCCTTATCCCACTCTCAGCCGGGCTTCCTGCTCCCAACTTCCCACTGAGATAAGGCAGGCTGTGCTGGCGCCAGCCACTCAACTCTGCTGCAGGCCCCGGCCCCACGGAGCCTCCGCACAGCGGGTCCCCGCCGGTGCCGGGACAGTGCCAGGGGCAGCGCTTCTCCCGGGGCGGGCGGCATCTCTGGGGACACACAGACCCCACCCCCAGCCTTCCCCCTGGGCTGCCCCCCAGTCGCCTGCACTCCCAGGCCCAGGCTGGCAGGGGGAGGCTGTGGCTGGGATGCCCCGGGCCAGGGCGGCCCCGCAGGGCCTGGCGCACGCCAAGCTGCGGGTCAGTGGCCAGTCGGGCTGTGACCTTTGCCGGAGCTCCAGCCAGTCTGGCCCCCTGGGTGCATTCCCGCCTCTGCAGCTTCCCCCGGCTCTTGGCAGAGCCGCGGGCGGGATCTTTGGGGGGCAGGCGACAGGAAACGGCCTGGAGAGGAGACAGGCCGAGAAAGCAGCTCTCTAAACAAGGAACTGAGTCACAGCCAGATAAACTGAGGGGAGGGGAGGACTGGCAGCAGGGGCTAGTGGTGAGAGCAGTGGGGGCTGGGAGCCAGGACTCCTGGGTTCTATCCCTGTGTCTGGGAAGATCATAGGGGCTAGCAGTGAGAGCAGGGGCAGACTGGGGACCAGGACTCCTGGGACCCTCCGACAAAGGTGCTACAGCACAGCTGTGCCCAAGCCCTCCCAGGGGCCCCCTGTGCTGCGGGAGGCAGTGGGGGTTTCCGACGCCAGTGCCTCTCATGCCCTTGTGCTCAGTTGTGGTACCCCTGGGCTGGCACAAGAACCCCGGCACCCTGGCTGCAGACCATCTACTCCTAGGGAGCCTTGCACCAGAGCTGGGCTTCTTCCGCACTTCCTGCCCAAACCACTGGGCAGCGCTGCCTGGTGCTCAGCCCCAGGGGCCCAGCCCCTGCCCAGCCCCAGGGCGCCATGGCAGAGGGGGGACAGACGCTCTCTCGGGTGGTCGAGCCAGGTCCTGGCCCAGGGCATTTGGCCCCCTGTGAGCTGTGCAGAGCCCCCGTCCCAGGTCATTCCGCATCTCCTTGCCCATGCCAGCTTCACTCTGAGCAGCGTCCCAGCGTGCTGGGCGAGGGACCTCTGCCCTCCCAAGCGGGGGCTGGCTGGGGGCGGGGACTGGACCCGGGCCCATGCTGATAATGTCCCAAACACAGGAAGGAAAAGTTGGATAAACAGCAGGAGCTTTGCAGGAAACTCGGCCCAGAGACTTGGCCGCCGTGGGCCCTGCTCCCCACCCCCGACAGCCCCTACCAGCTCCCAGGCCTGGCCGGGGTCGATGTTTGGAAGGTTCATTGGGCCTGGTGTCAGGGCAGCTGAAGCAGGTGGATGGAGCCACCTGGGGCCCAGCTGCGCCTGGTGAGCACAGCCCGTCAGAGGCACCCCCAGCCCACACACAGTCAGCACTCAGAGCCGTCACGCATTGCCCAGGTTTATTGGGGAGCCCTGGGCCGGGGGCCTGGCACCCACCGTCGAGTCCCATTCCCGTCCCGTCGGGGCTGGAGAGCCGAGATTCCAACTAGAGGGGAGAGAACAAAGCCAGTAGCCATGGCTCGGACGCAGCCTGGAGCCCACCCATCCCACCCCGGTGAGACAGCACCTCCCACTGCCCTGGGGACCCTGCTGAGCAGAGGACACAGCCCATCCCCCAGCCTGGAGTCCAGGTGCCACCTCCCTCACTGGGCCCCACAGCCCAGGGGGCTGAGCTGAGCCTCCTGCGCCTGGCTGCACCCCAGAGCCCCCTCAGCCCCCTGTGGCATCGTGGGAAAGAGGCGCTCAGGCCAGGCCAGGTGCCAGGCCCTGCTGGCGGAGGCGGAGCCAGGCTGGCGCACGCTGGTATTTGGGAAGGAAGGAAGGTGCCCCTGGAGCCCCATGCTGATGGCTCTGAACTGCGTGGCCCTGGGGTGGCCATGCCAGCCCGACCGGTTCATCTGTTGGCCCTCACTAGCCGCAGACAAGGGTGCTGGGGGAGACACTTGTGGATTTACCTGCTGGGGGTAGAGATGCCCCAGCCTGGCTGGTGGCACCTGCTAGATCCTGGCCCCCTTCTCTGACCAGCGCTGGGCAGTGTCAAGGCTGGGGGACATTCGTACCCACCTCCTACGGGCTCAGGGCGTGCCAAGGGGTCCCTCTGGCGGGAGCTCCGTCCGTTCCAGGCCCCGCAGCAGCATGGGGTCAGGCGACCAGAGAGCGCAGCCAGTGGGCCCAGCCCTGCGGAGGGGCAGGGGGGCTGGGAGGAGAAGCACACGGCACACGAGGGGGTCGGGAGGGCTAGTCCAGCAGTTCCTTGATGCACCAGCAGCACAGCAGGACGTAGGCGCACTCCCGCAGGACGTCCAGCAGCCAGTAGCTGAGATTCAGCCCCACGGGGCCCTTGGGGAGGGGCCCCGGCAGCACCATGCCCCGAACCGCCCGTCGCAGGGGGTAGGGGGCCAGCTGCGCCAGGGGGTAGCGGGTCAGGGCCCGGGGCTGCCAGGCCAGGCGTCTGCCCAGAAGATGCATCGTGCGGGAATGAGCCGGGGCTGGGCCCTGCCGCCGCCTGACCCAGTCCAGTCCCTTGTGCAAAGGCTGGAAGCTGCTGGATTCTTTGCAGCTCAAAGGGCTGCATGAATAGGGCCTCGGGCAGGGTGGGGGAGGGGCTGCTGCCTGCGCCAGGCCTGGGCATTTTGCTGCCTGAGCAGGTCTGCTTGCTCCCGCCCCCGGGGGGCCTGGCCTCCAACCTGCTGGAAAAGGGGGGCAGCCTCCCTAGGGGACCCCCCCTTGGACAGGGCACTGGGACCCTGGGCCAGGCGCTCACCCAGGGAGAGTGCGGATTGGAGACGTGGTGCCAGGGGCAGAGGCTGCCAGAGACCGAGCAGCACTGGCTGGGCTCTAGCTGTGGCCAATGGTCCCAGGGAGGGGTCAGACTCCCTGCACATCCCATCTCCCAGAGTCCTCTGCCCTGCTCAGGCCGGACTGCCATGGACCCACTGTGAGGAACTGGGACTGTCCTTATTGTGGGCTGTGAATGCTGAGTGGGGAGGGTTGGCCTGGGAGGACAGTCTGCACTGGGGGAGGGGAGACTGGCTGGAGGGAGGATACCTGAGCAGGTAACGTGAGAACCCAGGAAGAGGGGAGAGGCCAGGTGACACCTCTGCCCAGGAAGCTGAACAAAGAGGGCGGGAGGAGACGCTGAGGGAGAGAGTTTCAGGAGGTGGCTGGGGAATGGAGGAGAGCCCAAATGGGGCTCTGACCCCCCAATGGGGCTCTGGTGCCCCTGGGACCCCAAGATGGACCTAACTGGGGGGGATCCTGTTGTCTGTACCTGCAAGACCTGTCTTGAACTGTGTTCCTGGCGTCTAATAAACCTTCTGCTTTACTGGCTGGCTGAGAGTCCTGGTGAATCGCAGGAAGCCGGGGGTGCAGGGCCTTGTGTCCCCCCACACTCCATGACAACCCACTGACCCACACTGTAGGGGCGACGCTCTGAGCCCCCTGGGAGCCAGCATGGGCGGGAGACGCAGGCAGGAGGCTGAGTGCAGCGGGTTTATTCATAGGGCCCCTGGGCCCTCCGTCCACATGTCCCAGTCAGCAGTGCCCAGTGGGCGGAGGTGCACTCACGCCCTGCTCCAGAGGTCTGGGAGGCAGGGCCCAAGGCCGAGGAGGGGCAGAGCCGCGGGTGGGTGTCCCGACAACAGTGCCCGGGGAAGCAGCCCGCGCTCAGCCCAGTTCGCCGCCGAGCGGAGGGCCCGCCTGGCAGGGCCTCACTGGCGCGAGGTGCGCTCCTCCTCCTCGTTCTCCAGCAGGTAGGCCGGCTGGTAGCTCTCCTGGCCCAGCGCGTTGGTGTAGCGCAGCGCCGGGTTCTTCTGCGTGTTGCTCATGCTGCCCAGGGAGGTGTAGCTGCAACAGGAGGAGGGGGGCTGTGAGCAGGGCGGGGGCACGAGGGGTCCTAGATGCCAGGCGTTGCCTAGCGCCTCCTTCTGTGCTAAAAAGCCCCTGCGCAATCCTGGATGGGGGCGAGTCCGGCCAGGCATCTGACCTCATGCACCGTGCCACCCCGTCCTGCCACCTCCTCAGCTCCCCTCCCACTGCCCAGCTCTCACTCCGCCCCCCAGACCCTGGGCAACACCTGACTGATGGGGACCCCCAGCTGCCCACCCCCTGGGCCATGGACGAGGGCTCGGGGAGCAGTGACAGGGTTGGGGGAGGGGAGGCACAGTACCCCCAAGCCGGGCTCTTACCCCTTGTCATACAGGATGCAGTACGGGACGAAGAGCGTGCGCAGGAACTGCCAGATGTCCCGGTACGTCCAGTCCTGGAGGCAGAACAGAGGTCACGGCGGCAGCTGCGCGGAGCCCTCGGCTCCCCCGCCCCGCGTTTGAGGCCAGCTGGCTGTGTGGGGCTCAGCCAGTCCCCGCTCCAAGCCACTGGCATCCCTTCCCCAAAGGCACCGGGACTGTCACTGTCCCCCCAACGCCTTCCCTCTGGGACACCGACCACCCCTCAGCATGGCCAGCTGGGGTGGGGGGCGAAACAACAGGGCACTGCAAAGTTGGGTGGGGAGCCGCAGGGCCCGGACATGGCACACAGAAGGGAAGGGAGCCGCAGAGCCTGGACCCGGACACACGGAGGGGCGGGGAGCCACGGGGTGCAGACATGGGCACATGGCAGGGCAGGAGCCGTGGGGCGTGGACGCGGGCACATGGCAGGGCAGGGAGCTGTGGGGCACATCTGTGGGCACACAGCAGGGCAGGGAGCTGTGGGGCGCGGACGCGGGCATCTGGCAGGGTGGAGAGCTGTGGGGTGCGGACCCAGGGACACAGCGGGGCGGGGAGCTGTGGGGCGCGGACGCGGGCACCTGGCAGGGTGGAGAGCTGTGGGGTGCGGACCCAGGGACACAGCAGGGCGGGGAGCTGTGGGGTGCAGACCCAGGGACACAGCAGGGCGGGGAGCTGCGGGGCGTGGACGCGGGCACACGGCAGGGCAGGGAGCTGTGGGGAGCAGCCATGGGCACACGGCAGGACAGGGATCCGTGGGGCGCGGACACGGGCACACGGCAGGGCGGGGAGCAGTGGGGAGCAGCCATGGGCACACAGCAGGACAGGGATCCGTGGGGCGCGGACACGGGCACACGGCAGGGCGGGGAGCGGACCCGGGCACACCGTAGCTTTAATTCCTAGCCCAGGTTTTTTGGGGCTTGTCTGAAAAGTCCGTTCGGAGAACTAGCTTGGGACTGGATCGCTGCTGGGAAGGGCCTGAGACAACCCACAGGGGTTAGAGTCTGAGGGGTGTGTGGAGACGGTGCTGCCCAGGGGAGGCAGGAGGGATGCCGTGGGGAGGGGAGAGGTGGGGTAGGAGGAAGTGCCGGACAGGAGAGGGGGACTAAGGTCTCATCCCTTAGACCTGATTCCCAGCCCCCCTGCTCTAACCCACTAGAGCCAACTGCCCTCCCAGAGCTAGGAGAGAACCCAGGAGTCCTGGCTCCCTGCCCTGTATTCCAACCGCACTTCTCTGCCCCACTAGTAGCAGCCCTAGCACCATGACGCACCAGCAGAGGGTTCACCCGCATGTACTCGGGCCAGCCGGGGTCGGTCATACACATGGGCGTCAGAGTGCGGGAGTAGGGATCGGTCCTCCTCGTCCCCATCAGCACGGCCTGCAGCTGGGGGTGCTGGGCCTTCAGGTCTGCTAGTGCCTGCTGGATGTGCCCCTGCACCGTGCAGAGGCAGAGGTCGTACCTGGCACGCAGAAAGAGCAGCAGGGGACACAACATTCAAGGGTGGGAAAGCCCCGTGGGGAAGTCAAGGCCCCCACCCCAGTGAATTGGTTGGTTCATAAGAGTGTATGAACGGCCACACTGGGTCTGACCAATGGGCCCTCTAGCCCAGTGTTCTGTCTTTTGACAGTGGCCCGTGCCTGATGCTTTGCAGGGAATGAACAGAACAGGGCAAGTATCGAGTGATCCATCCCCTGCTGTCTCCAGTCCCAGCTTCTGGCAGTCAGAGGTTTAGGGACACCCAGGGCATGGGGGATTCCCAACACTGCACACTGAGGACTACCCACAATGACTCCAAGAACTCTCTTGACTGGTAACAGCTAATTTAGACCCCATCATTGTGTATGGAGAGTTGGGATGATGTTTTCCAATGTGCATCACTCTGCATTTATCAACATGGAATTTCATCTGCCATTTTGTTACTACGTCACCCAGTTGTGCGATCCCTTTGTAACTTGTTTGACTTAACGATCTCCAGTAATTTAGTATCATCTGCAAACTTGGCTACCTCACCGCTAACCCTCTTTTTCCAGATCATTTAGGAGTATGTTGACCAGCACTGGCCCCAGTACAGATCCCTGCTATTTACCTCTGTCCACTGTGAAAACTGACCATTTATTCCTACCCTTTGTTTCCTATCTTGTAACCAGTTACTGATCAGACCTTCTCTCCTATCCCCTGACTCTCTGCTTTGCTTAAGAGCCTTTGGCGAGGGACCTTGTGAAAGACTTTCTGAAAGTCCAAGTTCATTATATCGACTAGATCACCCTTGGCCATGTTTGTTGACCCCTCAAAGAATTTGAATAGTGCTGAGGCATGATTCGCCTTCACAAAAGCCGTGTTGACTCTTCCCCAACCTGCCATGTTCAGCTCTGGGTCTGATCATTCTGCTCTCTACTGTTGTTTCAACCAACTTGCCTGGTACTGAAGTTAGGCTCACCAGCCTGTAAGTGCCAGGGTTGCCTCTGAAGCCCATCCTGCCTGGGCTGTTCCACTGCAGGGAAGTGGGGAGCTACCTGGAAATACAGCCCCCCCCTCCCCCGCTTACCTCTGGGTGGTGGCCTGAATGAACTGCTCCATCTCGGGGAAGGGGGACACAATGCGAATATAGAGCACCTGCAGCTTCTCCTCCCGCTGTGGGAATCGCCTGGAGAGAGAGACATCCGTCACCATGACTCACCATCCCCAGCCGCCTGGCCTGGCCTGCACAGGGCCATGCAGCGAGTCAGTGACAGAGCTGGGACCAGAACCCAGGAGTCCAGGGAATTATACACCAATCAGACCAACTTCAGTTCCTGGAACATGCTATTAAACTATCAACTTGTGAGCACCCAGAGGAGATCAGGGCGATAAGGAACAGCCAGCATGGATCGGTCACGAACAAGTCATGCCAGGCCAGCCCAATTTCCCTCTCTGACAGGGATGGGGGAAGCAGGTCATGTGAGAGATCTTGAATTTAGTGAGGCTTTTGACACAGTCCCACATGACATTCTCACAAGCAAGCCAGGGTCTAGACGAAACGACTATAAGGTGGGTGCACAACTGGCTCAAAGGCCGTCTTCAGACAGTAGTTAGTGACTCACTGTCAGAGTAGGAGGGCGTCTCTAGTGGGGTCCTGCAGGAGTTGGGCCTGGCTCTGGTACCGCTCAGTATTTTCACTGCTGACTGGGATAACGGAGCAGAGCACACGCTTATCAAATATGTGGATGACACCAAGCTGGGAGGGGTTGCAAGCACTTGGGGGGACGGGATTATTGTTCACAATGAGCTTGACAAAATTGGAGAATGAATCTGAAATCAACACGATGAAATTCAGAAAAGACAAGGGCAAAGCACAACAGTCAGAAAGGGAAAACCAAATGCACAGCTACAAACGGGCACTAGCCGGGGGGAGGGTTGCACGGCTGGATAGGGTCTGGGGCTTACAGCGGACCACAAACTGAATAGGAGTCAACAAAATGATGCAGCCACAAAAAAAGTCCATTACTAGGGCACATTCCTGGGAGCGTCGTGTGTAAGTGTCCCACTCCACTCGGCACTGCTGAGGCCTCAGCTGTCCTGTGTCCAGTTCTGGGTACTGCACTGTGTGACAAAGTGGGGGATTTTCTTGTTTTTCCAGTGGGTTGCATGCAGAGGGGGTGGGACTCAGTTTCCCTGGGTGTTACTGGTTTAATGAGGTGAGGGGAGAGGGAGTTTGTTGTTATAGAGGATCAGAGAGGGAACTTGGGACCCCAGCCGATGGCCTGGAGGATGGAGACCCCAGTAACTGGTGACCTGGCGACCCAGAGGCCCAGCTCAGGAGTCACAGCCAGTTCTGGCCAGTGGGAGGACAATGGGCTGCAGGGAGAGGACCCTGGTGACCTGACCAGCCGGTTCCAGCCAGAGGGGCCAGAGGACAGAAGAGGGGAGAGCAGGCCCAGGCGACCCTGTTTACCGGGAGAGAAGACAATGGACAGAGGGGGCTTGGGGACGGTGATATCAGATTCCCCTCTGGGAAGCAGGGAGGCTCTGGGCTGGAGAGGGGGAGGAGGCAGAGCCCACCTGGATGCAGGGGAGACTGAGATGTGCTGTGCTGAGGGAGGCCAGGTCTTTAAGGAAGATGGGGACAAACTGGAGGGCCCAGAGGAGAGCCCCAAAACTGATCGAAGGTTTAGAAAACCTCACCTGAGAGGAACGGCTCAAAAATGGGGCACGTTCAGTCTCAAGAAAAGACGACTGAGGAGGGACCTGAGAACAGTCTGCAAATCTGTGGAGGCTGCTATCAAGATAGGAATCGATTGCACTCCACCTCCACTGGAGGCAGGACAAGTGGCGATGGGCTGAATCTGCAGCACGGGAGATTCGGGAAAATCTTTCCGACTCGAAGACAAGTTACACTCTGGAGCCGGAGGCAGCGGACTCTCTAGCCCTGCAGACAAAGCCCCGTCAGAGACGGCCTAGCCTGACTTGGCCCTGCCTCAGCGCAGGGGGCTGGACTTGATGACTTTGTGGGGTCCCTTCCTGCCCCACATTTCTATGACGCTCCCCAGTAGCCCCCACTCCCCTTCCAGAGCTGGGAATAGAACCCAGGAGTCCTGACTCCCACCCCACTGCTCTAACTCCCTAGAGCCCACGTCCTCCTTTGAGCGCCATGCCCAGGGCAGCCCGCTGGGGCTGTGACGCAGGGTAGGGGAAGCCGCGGGTACCTCTGCACGGCGGCGTGGAACAGGTGCAGCAGGGCCGTGCAGTCCTTGCCCCCGTTGAAACCCACGCAGATCTGGGCCAGGCTGAACCGATCCAAGGCCTCTTCGATGGTCCGGAGCGCTGCTGCCACCTTCTGGCCCAGGGCGGAACCTGCCGCAGAGGAGAGGAGTCAGCGAGGGGGGGACTGGGCTTGGTGCAGGTCGGAGCCTCCCGCCCCCCTTTCCCCACCTGCTGCACGGAGTCTCGCTCTGGGGCGAGGCAGGAGCAGCAGCCAGCAGGGTAGGTCCCAGCCTCTCAAAGCCTGGGGCTGCCCCATCTGGGAGGTTGCTGGTTACACTCCTGCCAGCACTCCCCTGCTCCCCATCACGTTTGATACCCACCACCCGTCCCCCGCTCTCCACGGGGCCCCGGAAGCCTGGCTTGGGGGGGGGTCTGAACGGGGTTAGCAAAACCATCCTTGAGATCCATCCTCATCAGCCTCGGGCCTGGCCTGTGCAGCACAGCCGTGCCGGGAGGAAGGGGCCCACGCTGCGCTGACAGGTGCCCCTGCCCAGCTCTGTCGACTCTGTCAGCGCGGGGGACATTTCAGCAACGCAGCTCTGCTGGCACGAGCCCTCGCAGACACATTTATAGTGGCCGAACCGTGCCGGTGCGGGGAACTGGCACAATCCATGCCACCCTAAGCAGAGTCCTGCCAATGCTGCCACACCGGGAGGGCACGGCTGCTCTCGCTAGACTGGCATCGACGAGGCCTGCCTCATCCCCAAGGACATGGAGGCTCCAGCTGTGCCTACAGGCCCCATCCCCATGGACACGGAGGGGGACAGTCCCTGTGCAAAGAGCTCACAGGCTGAACGGACAGGCTGCTTTTACCGACAGGGACCCAGAGAAGGGAGAGGCAGTGAGTGGCCCATGTCATACCGAACCAGTGGCAGAGCTGGGATTTGAATCCAGACCCCACGGCCAGGCAGCTCCCTCTCCACGGCAGCCCAGCTCAGTCACGACCAGCAGTGACTCCATGGTGGCTGCTGGCCTGTGCACAACGGGTTGGGGACCAGCCTGGAGCCAGACAGGTGCTCACATCTGAACCTACCAGGGCTGGCAGCCTCCACAGAGGCCCAGGTCTGACTGGACCCCCCCTTCAAACTGTTCCCTGCAGGTCCGGGCTCAGGCAGGTGGGTGGGAAGCACCATGAGGGAGCCTGGTGCTTCAGTTGCTCCTATTATATGCAGCAGGACCAAGCCCCAGAGCCACACGCCCCTGTAGCTACTCCAGCCAGGCCATACCAGACTCAGCCAGGGCATACACATCCGTGGCTGCCCGCGCCACAGGGTCTGTCACCAGGGGCACAACCAGCGCAGGGCGTAGGTTCTGCATCAGGAAGCTGTAAGCTTCCTCCAGGTGCTGCTCAGACTCCGAGTCCAGGGTCAGCCTCACGCGGTAGTAGTTGTTGACCCAGTCAGGGTAGGAGCCCAGGTGTGTGTGGCGCCCAAAGCAGGCGTTGGCCTGGTTGAGCATGGGTGCCAGGAGCGTCTCGTCGGCACTGACGTAGATCTCCCGGGAGTGGAAGCAGGTCTGCTCATTGCGGAAGAGGTGGCCGAGCCCCTCCAGCGCCCGCTCCATCAGCACCGGGATGCCCGGGAAGACGTAGACGTTGCGCACGCTGACAAGGGGGTATTTCATGGCATCGCCCGTCCTCTTGTCCGTGCCGTAGTTGAGCAGTGAGGACTCAGGGACGTGCGCCAGCTTCATCTCAGGGCAACGCACGTCCGTCTTGCCAAAGAACCTGTGCACCAGGGCGACCAGCTCTGGGTGGGGGCAAACCTGCTCCCCGAACGCTTTGGCCACCGCCTCAAAGGTCACATCATCGTGGGTGGGGCCAATGCCCCCTGATGTCAGCACATAGGTGAACTTGGCTGCGAAGGAGGAGATCTCCGTGGCGATGATATTGACGTCATCAGGGACCACGGAGATTCTGGCAACTTTCACCCCCAGCGACCGCAGCTTCCGGCACATGAAGAAGGAGTTTGTGTCCTGGGTGAGTCCCTGGAGGCAAAAATATTGTGAGATGACCCCAGCCAGCAAAGTGGTGGCGCATCACCACTGGCCACATGCTGCAGAACTAGGAGATGCCTCAGGGGGTGGAGGGCGGGGAGCGGGCAGGCAGGGAGCCAGGACTTCTGGGTTCCATCCCTGTCTCTGGGAGGGAGAGGGGACTAGTGGTTAGAGCGGGGGGGGGGGCTCTGGGAGCCAGGACTTCTAGGTTCCATCTCTATCTCTTGGAGGGAGAGGGGACTAGTGGTTAGAGCAGGGGGGGCGCTGGGAGCCAGGACTTCTGGGTTCCATCCCTATCTCTTGGAGGGAGAGGGGACTAGTGGTTAGAGCGGGGGGGCTGGGAGCCTGGACTCCTGGGTTCCATCCCTGTCTCTGGGAGGGAGAGGGGACTAGTGATTAATGCCTGGGACTTTTCAGACCCTCATGGGGAAGGTGCTGTCATTGAACATTTACCAGCCTGTGCACTTTGACCTCCCCACAATGGGGATGTCCTAGCTAGGCCCCTCAATAAAACTCGACTGGGACTCTAAGGTGAGTTCCACTAGCTTAGGGCTAAATGGGGGCCCCTCCACCCTGCTAAGTAGGCCCGGGTCGACCAGCAGCGTGAGGAGCTACCAAGGTGAGCGCGGGTGATGCAATCTGGCCAAGCGTGGGGGAAGACAAAGTTCACGGCCAGCCTGAGAAATTGTTGTCCCAGTCTCTGTCGATCTGGAGCCTGACCCCAAACGGTGCGACACGGGTGTGGCGCAGAGGACAGAGCAGCTGGGGAGTGCACAGTGCAGCGCCAGTATTGTACCTTCAGGATCTCATCTCCGATGATGATGATCCCGGCTGTGACGGCGTCGTGGCCATTCTGCACAGGGAGGGTGCTGCTCTGCGCAGCCATGGCTTGGAAAGGCCGGCTCTCCCGTCCCACCCGCCCAATGCTCCTGCAGATCCTGAGGGCCCAGTGCATGGGCACCCACAGTCAGGTCCCTCCAGTCTAGAGATGACACCCAGGCATCTCCAGGACAACAGCACCTGCAACCAAACATCAGAGCGCTCACAAGGATGCTAAGGCCGCATGAATATAAACGCCCAAGAGAGCACAGAAATGGCCTAAAGGAGAGCGACTGGGTATGAGAGCCGGAAACAAAGGGTCAGACAATGAGTGGGGGCACAGCTGGGAAAAAACCCAGGAGTCCTGGTTCTCAGCCCCCAACCACTAAACCCCACTATCCTCCAAAAGCCCAGGAGAGAACCCAGGAGTCCTGCCTCCTAGCCCCCCCGCTCTCCCGCTCTAACCACCAGCCCCCACTCCCCTCCCCGAGCCAGGGAGAGAACTCAGGACTCCTGGCTCCCAGCCCTCCCGCTCTAACCCACCAGCCCCCACTCCCCTCCCAGAGCCAGTGAGAGAACCTAGGAGTCCTGGCTCCCAGCCCCCCCTGCTCTAACCACCAGCCCCCACTCCCCTCCCAGAGCCCAGGAGAGAACCCAGGAGTCCTGGCTCCCAGCCCCCACTCCCCTCCCATAGCCGGGAAGAGAACCCAGGAGTCCTGGCTCCCAGCCCCCCTCTCGAGCCAGGGAGAGAACCCAGGCGTCCGGTCACCCCCACCTGCTGGCAGCCCAGCGCCTCCAGTCCCGGCCCCGCCTCCCCAGTCACAGCGAGTGAAGCTTCGCCTCCGTCGGCCCTCTCTCCTTTCATTGGATAGTCAGGATGCCAGTCAGTAGACAAGAAGACTGTGAATGCGTTGATTGGCCAGTCTTGACACGGGAGAAAGTGACGTACATCAGAGCTTCTCACGGCAGGGGCTGAACCATCGCAGCCCGTGGAGGGTTCCTCCCGGCCATGGAACGTCCTCGCAGCTGATTGGTCTGCATCTTCCCCGTGGGCGGGGCGCTGAGTTTCCTCCACGTTTTTCCGGCAGGGGGCGCTGGTGCAAAGGGCGTGGCCACAGTCTGAGCGTTGGGGGTGCGCAGACCAGGGTGTCCGTGGGATCCTTCCCCCCCCCCCCGCCCCCGGATCTAGGATCCCAGCACGCTGCAGGGATTGGGCTCGCTGCCCACCTGCCCCACGAGGCCCTACCTCCCCCCCGGTGCTGGATCCAGGCTCACTGCCCACCCCACGAGACCCTACCTAGGCACCCTTCCCTGGGACCGTCCCCCCGCTGCTGGGATCCCAGCACACTGGAGGGCTGGGCAGCGAGCCCAATCCCATGGGGTGCTAGCCATGCACCCTTCCCTGCGAGTTTCATGGTACTGGGCTTGCTACCCTTCCCTCCCTACACCATGGGGCCCTGCCTATGGACACCAGGCTGGAGCTGGCTCTGGCAGACTGTTTCATTATGATTAGCTGTTGGCAATTAGAGCTAGGGGCATAGCTCCTGCCCATACCACTTTACACTGAACCAGCTCCTTGCTTCACTGCTCAGTCGTGGCCCGCTAAAAAGTTGCCAGTAAGGAGGCTGACTAGGGTTCAAGAGGGATAGCTCAGCCGTTTGAGCATTGGCCTACTAAACCCAGGGTTGTGAGTTCAATCCTTGAGGGGGCCACTTAGGGAACTGGGGTAAAAATCTGTCTGGGGATTGGCCCTGCTTTGAGCAGGGGGTTGGACTAGACCTTCTAAGGTCCCTTCCAACCCTGATATTCTATGAAGTCAGAGGCCTGCAGCTACCCAGAGTCAAGTGCTTGACCTGTTTCTCTATGAGCTAAGCAGAGGAGCTATATATCAACAGCTGATACAGACTCCAAGAAGGACATGGGTAATCTCCCCACTAGGAAAACCTGCCTTAGCCATCTAGTTAGACAGCAGGCTGCCTTCTAAACCAAGGGGTCTCAGACTTTTGTACTGGTGACCCCTTTTACATAGCAAGCCTCTGAGTGCAACCCCCCTTAAATATATAGGGTTTTTTAAATTTATAACACCATTATAAATGCTGGAGGCAAAGCAGGGTTTGGGGTGGAGGCTGACAGTGACCCACTTAATAACCTTGTGACCCCCTAAGTGGTCCCACCCCCCAGATTGAGAACTCCTGTTCTAAACCTTGAATGCTACAGACCTAACCCTACTTAAACTCTTACTATGATTATTGCCTTGATGGACAGAAAGTTCATGTTAGGGCAACAAGGCTAATTTTGTAGACAAAGGGTGGGGGGCGTGTCTTAGATGGTTTTAGAGAAACCTTGGGTACTTAGTAGTGAGGTAATAAGCCTTTTAAAGAGTTAAATAGTCTCATCTCTTTTAGGAAAGCAGCAAAGAATCCTGTGGCACATCTTAGGAAAGATTTTCTGAGAGCAAATGAGATTAAGGCACATTACCAGAATCCTGCAAAGTTATTTCTCTCCACACATCTGTGGAGGATTGACACTTGAAACTAATGAAACAAAACAAAACAAAGGCATGTGTTAGCACCACCCACTCCGGGTGGGGGGGGAATATCCAGTGTTTAGACAACAAAAGGTGGCAGAGGGGATTGTTTCAGATGAATGAGAGGAAACCCATGTATTTAAAAAAAAACTTCCTCTTTATTGAAGGACTTCAACCACAGATTTTGAACAGACTTTCTAGAACTTTAAAAATTATTCAAAAATACAGATTCAAAAATACATATCAAACAGTGTTAAAGCAGATGCCAAGCAAGTGGATATAGTGTCCACCTGGAATAAAGTCCAACATACCCCCTGGAGTAAAAGGTACAAGCAGCAACTATCACATGCCAAACAATGTTAAAATATTTATGGTTCAACTGTTGAAGTCTAGATTTTGCAGTTAAAATCTCTCTGCTGAAGTAGAACTCAGGAGAGCATTGACAGACTCAGTGGGTAAGAATCATTGGGTTCTATACAACAGGATATTTCATATGTAAAGGCCAGACTCTAGTTTTGAGACAAGTCATTTTCTACCAGCCACTATTGTCATGATGATTGGATTTGCTTGAAGTTAAATCGCCAGGAGTTTTAATGTATTGAAGCATTTGTCAGATATTTTAAAACAGGAGACAAAACCCCCAAAGGTGCATGTATCCAAGAAAAGACAGAGAGGGGAGGTTCTATACACAGGTCAGACGTAACAGGTTCATTTTTCTGGCTTCTTTGGCAGTGGCCGTCGGAACAGCAGTATGTGAGGCTCTGAGAGGAGATGGAGAGCAGAGCATTAGGACAATCTGCAGGTTAAAATGCACAAGTGTTCTATTCACTTATTCCCTAGTGTGCAATGTTTAGAGAGGGAATAAAACCACAGACCCGGAGCCCTGTAAATTGATACTGACAGTCTGATCTAATTTGCCAGAAGCCCCTTTAGCCAGGTGTGTCATTATATAGTCATGTTATAGATTACGTCTCCCCCATGAGCCAGCCAACAGCCCCAGAGGTCAAATGTGCTCAAGCTTGCAGACAAAGGAAATCCCAGTTGGTTGACAATAGGACAACATCCCATCTTGCTACAAAGATCACTTCTACAATACCCTGTCCCTCCGTGCCTCACTTGGCATACTGAGCACTCAGCCTCAGTTCTTTCCCCAGGCCAGTTGGGTGACAGCTCTACAGTAAACAGCAGCCCCACTAGCATGCAGCAGGGTTTATATCCAATTAAAGGGGGGCAGGGATTCTCCTAGGAAGGAACTGCAATAGCAGGAATCTCTAAATTCTGATTTTGAAGTGGGTGCTGTCTCTTTCTGCAAAGCTCATCACCATTAGTAACAGAAGGCTTGGCCTGCTGCAGACTTTTAGTATTGCAGGAAATTGAGATGTTCCTGCTGTTGAGTCAGTAAACCAGCTGGGGGCCAAATTCCACTCTCCTTACTTATATTGAACTCCCACTGAAGTCATTATGATTACACATGTGAACGCAGCACAAAACCTGCCCCATATCCGGTACCCAGTATGATTCTGGCTTCCAGCCATCGCCAAGTGTGCCAAAACCCATCAAATCCAGCATCATGAAGTCTCGGTTTTTGTTCTAACTAGAATGAATATAACTTTAATCAAGACCCCAGACTAGTAAAGTAGCCCATAGGCTTAGTGACGTGAATCATGGCCAACTAACCTGGTTCGTGGATCATATAATGGACCCAGCCTTGGCTCTGTTGAACTCCTAAGTTCCTCCATTCTGATTCAGACATCAGGTGTGTTTTAGGGACCAGTTTGGCTATATCCTTTGGTAACATCACATGCCTGCAAGCAGGAGGAAGAATACAACATGACAACGCTGGAGGCAGGTACATTTCCCAGTTACCCAACAGCACTTCAATGGCTTGTTCTCCCAGGAGCCCCAGCTCTCTCTTTCTCCCCTTCCCCGAGGGTCACAGATTCCCAGGCCAGAAGGGACGGAGGATTGTTATCATTTAGCCCAGGGGTAGGCAACCTGCAGCTGATTTTCAGTGGCCCTCACACTGCCCGGGGCCTGGCTACCGCTCCGGGGGGAGGCTCTGCGTTTCAATTTAATTTTAAATGAAGCTTCCTCAACACGTTAAGAAGGTGATGGACTTTGCCTACAACGAGAGTTCAGTTCTAGCGGAGAGACCGTCTGAAAACAGCAACGTGCGGCGGCCGGAAAGTGACGACTGGGCCCCCCAGGGCCGCGGGCCCCCGCCACAGCCCGACCCCCTGGAGAACGGGGGGGGGGCGGGGCGGCCCCCAGGGCGGGGAGGCCGCGGGCCCCAGCCCGACCCCCGGCCACGCGCGGCTCGCGGTTAACGCCCCCGGGGCCCGCGCCCCGTTTCCAGGTGGGTTGTGCAGCCCCGGGGGCCCCTTCCTCGGCCGCACCCCCCGGCCTCGCCCCTCACTGCCAGGCCGGCCCCGGGCCTGGCCCCCCGCCCCCGGCCGCGCGCCGGCCCCGCCCCCTCTCACCGATACTCGAACTCCTCGTCGTCGTACTTGTCCGAGTAATAGATCTGCTTGTGCGCCATGCTCCCGCGGTCCGCCCCCTTCCCGGCGGCCTCTGCGCGCTCCCGGGCCGCCTTGGTAGGTCTCGCGCTGCCCTCCACCCGCCCCCACCGACCTCAACCGCCGCTTTCAAACGCCGCCGCCTCCCGCGCCCATTGGTCCAGCCGGAGGAAGCGGGGCGAACTCCTCTCACGTGATCGCCCGGGACGCGATTGACGAAGTCCAACAGGGGGTGTGTCCCCGTCCGGTTCCCCTAGCTCTCTCATTGGCCAAGCCTGAAGAAGGGGCGCGTGCGTTCCGCCCTGGCGCTGGTTGGGCGGGGTGGAAAGGAGCGTGCGTTCCTATTGGCTCGTCTCCGGCGGCCGGCGTTTGTCTGGAGCGTCGCGCTCCCCCGTCACGTGACGGGGCCCGATGAGGCCGAGCTGGGGGCGTGGGGCCGGAAGTGAGTGGCTGAGGGAGGGTCCGGGCAGAAGTTTGTGCTGGAGCCGCGGCCGCCGGCAGCCGAGCGAGCCCGGAGGATCCATGGTGCCCCGGTGAGAGCCGCTCGCGGCCCCCGGCCCCCTCCCGTGCGCTCGCCCCGCCCGGCCCGATCCCCCGGCCTGGCTCCCCCCGGTCCTGCCCCGGCCCGATCCCCCGGCCTGGCTCCCCCCGGTCCTGCCCCGGCCCCCCCGGCCTGGCTCCCCCGGTCCTGCCCCGGCCCGATCCCCCGCCCCGCAACCCCCCAGCCTGATTCCCCCCCCGGCCTTGCCTCCCCGGCCCGGTCCTGCCCCCGCCGGTCCTGCCCCGGGCCCGATCCCCAAACCCCCGGCCCGGTCCCGCCCCGGCCCGATCCCCCGCCCCGCAACCCCCCAGCCAGATTCCCCCCCAGGCCTGCCCCCCCCGCCCCGGCCCCCCAACCCCCCGGGCCCGATCCCCAACCCCCCGGCCCGGTCCTGCCCCGGCCCGATCCCTCCCCCGGGCCTGGACCCCCCAACCCTCCGGCCCGGTCCTGCCCCGGCCCCCCACCCCCCCGGCCCGGTCCTGCCCCGGCCCCCCAACCCCCCGGCCCGGTCCTGCCCCGGCCCCCCAACCCCCCGGCCCGGTCCTGCCCCGGCCCGATCCCCAACCCCCCGGCCCGGTCCTGCCCCGGCCCGATCCCCAACCCCCCGGCCCGGTCCTGCCCCGGCCCGATCCCCAACCCCCCGGCCCGGTCCTGCCCCGGCCCGATCCCCAACCCCCCGGCCCGGTCCTGCCCCGGCCCGATCCCCGATCCCCAACCCCCCGGGCCCGATCCCCAACCCCCCGGCCCGGTCCTGCCCCGGCCCGATCCCCCGCCCCGCAACCCCCCAGCCTGATTCCCCCCCAGGCCTGCCCCCCCCGGACCGGTCCGGCCCCCCCGGCCTGGCTCCCCCCGGTCCTGCCCCGGCCCGATCCCCCGCCCCGCAACCCCCCAGCCTGATTCCCCCCCAGGCCTGCCCCCCCCGCCCCGGCCCCCCAACCCCCCGGGCCCGATCCCCAACCCCCCGGCCCGGTCCTGCCCCGGCCCGATCCCTCCCCCGGGCCTGGACCCCCCAACCCTCCGGCCCGGTCCTGCCCCGGCCCCCCAACCCCCCGGTCCTGCCCCGGCCCGATCCCCAACCCCCCGGCCCGGTCCTGCCCCGGCCCGATCCCCAACCCCCCGGCCCGGTCCTGCCCCGGCCCGATCCCCAACCCCCCGGCCCGGTCCTGCCCTGGCCCGATCCCCAACCCGGGGGCCCGGTCCTGCCCAGGCCCGATCCCCCACCCCCCGGCCCGGCCCGATCCCCCGCCCCGCAACCCCCCCGCCTGTTTCCCCCCCCGGCCTGCCCCCCCCCGGACCGGTCCTGCCCCCCCAGCCTGGCTCCCCCCGGTCCTGCCCCGGCCCGGCCCTGCCCCCCCGGCCCGATCCCCTGCCCCGCAACCCCCCAGCCTGATCCCCCCCCAGGCCTGCCCCCCCGGCCTGGCTCCCCCCGGTCCTGCCCCGGCCCGGCCCTGCCCCCCCGGCCCGATCCCCCCAACCCCCCGGCCCGGTCCCACCCCCGCCGGTCCTGCCCCGGGCCCGATCCCCCGCCCTGCAACCCCCCAGCCTGATCCCCCCCAGGTCTGGGCCCCCCCGGACCGGTCCTGCCCCCCCGGCCTGGCTCCCCCCGGTCCTGCCCCGGCCCCATCCCCAACCCCCCGCCCCGTCCCCCAGGCCTTCCCACCCCCCGACCGGTCCTGCCCCGGGCCCAATCCCCCGCCCCGCAACCCCCCAGCCTGATCCCCCCCCAAGCCTCCCCCCCCCCAGATTGGTCCTGCACCTGGCCTGATCTCCTGCCCTGCAACCCCCCTGGCCTGATCCCCCCCCCCAGGCCTGGCCCCCCCGGCCTGGTCTCCCCAACCCCCTGCCCCGATCCTGTCCTGGGCCCCATCCCCTTTTTGCCCCGCCCCTGCCCCACTTCCTGTGGTGCCCCCTGTGCTCCAGGGGCTCAGCTCCCTACCGGCTCCCCATGACTCCCCCTTTGCCCACCAGGTTCCCCAGATGTGACAAACCCCCTGGCTCTGGTGCCCCCCAGAATCCTGCCTGTGTCTCCCCCACTCATGCTCCTCCTCTCATGGCCTGTCCCCCAGGGTCCTCTTCCCCCCCTTGGCTGCCCCCTTGCTCGCTCTTTGCCCACCCCAGTGCCCCTCTCTGCCTGTTCTCCGTCACTCCTGCGGCCGGGGTGTAAATGGTGCCAGCCGTGGGCCAGTTACTGTCGCTGAGCCTGCACTGGGTCCCCGGGGGCCTTTCGCTCCTTGCTGGACAGTTAAAGTCTAGGGGGGGGCGTGAGACGTCCCTGTGGGGCACCCTGAGCTGGGCGGTTACCTGCCAGTGGCAGGGAGCCTCTGGGTGCTTGTACTTTCCCCTGTGGATCATAGAGCAGATGGTGAGTAAGCAAGGGCCGCTGGCAGGGTGAGATGGGCCCAGGTTCCCAGTGCCTCAGACCAGGGCTGGTTGGGCCCCAGCAGGACACCCGTGGCCACCTCGCTTTTAGCCTCCATCCCTGTGAGGTGATTGCCAGGGCAGCCCGGCTGGCTCGGTGAACAGGAGGCCTGGGTACAGGCCAGCGCTGGCTGCTCCGGGTTCCACTTGGCGCAGACAGCTGGGACGGGGTGTGGGGGCAAGTTGCTCCTTTCCCCATGTGGGTCACAGGGCTGTATTGCTCTCTAGTTCCAGCCTGGGTGCAGTGGAGCCGAAGCATGGGAAGCTGTGAGTGTGCCTCCAGTGCGGCTTCCCTTGGACGCCACCCACCACAGGCCCCCTTCCCACAGGAAGTGGGGGCTGAGGGCCAAGCTTGGTGTTTACATCCCTGGTAACCTTTGTCCGGCTGTGATTTCACCTTCCTCCCCCGGTTGGAAACATTCCTGGTGTTTCTTCATTTCCTGTGGCTTCCCGGCAGCCTCTCCTCGTCCCAGCCTGTGAGGCTGTCTCCCCCTGCTTGGGCCGGCAGACCGAGTAGCTCTGGTTTGCTCTTGGGGGCATAGAGTAACGTGTCTGGGCGGGAATCTGGGCGGTAAATCCCTGGCTCAACACCTGGCCCTGGGAGGAGCAGACAGTGGCACTCGGCTGCAGAGCTTTGACTGAGTTTGGGAGCTGTTTGGGAAGGTCTCAGCAGTGGCTTGGGCAGGTTCGTGGCCCTGGGAACTGGGCACTGGTGCTTTGGAAAGCCGAGCACTGCAGGTAGCTGTGCCAGGCAGATCACGCCGGTCCCTGCGCAGCGCCAGCTTGAGCCCGCTCCTTGTGCAGAGTTGGCCAGTGTTAGTATGAGCAAATGAAGTGCGTTCGAGAGCCCGTGATCCCAAAGGGGCTCCAAGGGGATGCCCAAGCAGCGGCTGTGCGTTCTGCACCATGACGTGGCAAGGGGCAGGTCGGGGGATTTGACTGTCTGACCGTGGGGGGCTTGCAGCTGCTGCCCCCGTGGGCGGGGCAGCTGTGTGGAATGCTCGCCGGTCCCAGCGAGACCTTGGAACATTTGTCTCCTGTGTAGGGCGGAGGGTTTGGGAGTCACGTCTGGCCTGCCGTTGATCAGGCTGCGTCGCCTTTGGCACGGTCTGGCTCGTCTGTTGCCCAGGGCCCTTTGGGCACTAGGTCCGTGTGCACCAAAAGAGAATGATGGGCAACTCCTGCTGTGATACAGGCTATTGGAAACAAAGGGCATAGACTCTGTGCTGGGCTGTCACTTGCTGGGTGTATATTTCACAGGCTGGACTCTTCCCCCTGAGAGGCAACTGACCCAGCGCTATTGAGGCCAGTGCAGAAATGCCAAGTTCAGGCTGCAAGTGCAGCGTTCTCTCACCACCGAGCCCAGCCGTGTTGCATAAACACAGCCTGGGTTCTCACCCGGCCTGTGAATTTCCTGCCTCTTGTGGTTTGCTGTCAGAATATGAGTGGTGTTTAAACTTTGGGTTTTGTAGCTGATGTTGGTAAATTACAGTGTGCGGTGGGAGTTTGGGTGGGTAGGATTAGTCACTGGTTCTGTTGCTAGGGACTTGGATTAACACCTAAATTGCGGCCTTTGTGTCCCAGCCTCGCAGAGCCTCCCCCCTGGATGTATTTTAAGACCCTCCCTGAGGTCTTGGCATCAGAAGCTGCAGTGAGCAGGAATACTCCAAAAGCCCAACGCTCCCTTATGCTTCTCTGCCCATCTGTGCTCCCCCTCCAGTGCACAACAGCCTGCAGCCTGAGCCTGGCTGTGGTTCTGTGCTGTGCTCTGTCCCGGCTTGGGATCCCCCCTGGTTGCTGCTGTGTGGGTAGCTTGGAGTGTTCCCTGAAGTGACATGGGGGGAGCGTCACTTTAATGGCACCAGGCTCTGCTGGCAAAGCTGCTGAAGTTTCGCTGCCTTGCCCGTGTTGTGCCTGGCGGCTCTGCCACGTGATTTATTGCTGGCTGCCTAAGCCCTAATGGCTGCTTATTTATTTATGGCTGAACTCTTCCCCTGTGGGCGAGGGATATAATCTGGGCCTCTCTAGTCACAGGGCCCTATCTGAGTGAGGCTCCTGGGAAATAGCCACTAGTTGAGCCTGCTGCTGGCATGACTCCCCTGCCCTCGCCATGCTGCATGGCAGCTGCCCAGCCAGCCTGCGTGCCAGGTGCTGCTCTGCTCAGATCCAGGCAGCCCCTGCTCCCACCCCTGCACAGAAATGCTGAGTCAGGAAATAGCTGATAGGAAATGAGATTTAGGGTGCAGAGAAGCCTCTTGTGTTGTGAATCTTCGTGGTGGAACCAGGTGGGCCCAGCTGGGGCTCATAGCTTGGTAGAACGGATGTGAGCCTCGGGCTCCGGGGCATATCATGCTCCATGTCCAGTGTGCTAATCCCCTGGCTCACAGGGAGGATGTGAGTGGGGAGGGGTAGCTCTGCCCTGCAAAGAGCGGGGCTTTGGTTCACTTGGGCAAGCCAGAGCCTGGATCCAGTCCCGGATGGGAAAAACTCTTTCGCTGTCTCTGCCATTGTGAGCAGAAGAAAGGGACTGAAATAACCTCGGGGACGCAGGCTTTGAAAGTGGATTTCTCCTGCCTCGTAGGAGGCGCTCGGCTTTGCAGGCGCCCCAGATGGCTTGGCATTGTGTGTGCCCAGGGCTGCCCCAGCGCCCACACCGGGGGGATGCTCAGTGACCCAAAGAGCTTCCTGTCTAGAAGGCTCAGGGGAGAGACCACACCAGCCTCTGGCCAAACTGCTGCTTGGCGCCTGCCCTGCGTGCCCCGTGTCTGGGACTGGGCTCAGGCCAGCTCGGGGGGGCAGCTGGGGGCAGGGAGCCAGACATGGTGTTTGGGGGAGGGGTGGTGGCACCAGTGGTCCCTGACTTTATGCTGCCAGCTCTGATTGATTGGGGTTTACCCTCAGCCGCCTGTAGCTCTTGTAGCCCTGGGGAAGGAAGGGGCCTTTGGCTGGGCTGGTCGGAGAGCCCCTGGGGGCTCCCTGGGCATTGCCTTGTTCCAGCACCTCTGGGGTATCTTGTGGGCTCCCAGGCTCCCATGTCCCATCCTGGCAGTGGCTGTGCTGCCATCTCCCCTCCCTCTGGGCCGTGTTTCCCCGTGTGCGTTGTGTGACGGCTCACCTTGGCAGGGAGTCCCAGTCCTTTATCTGGGTCCTGGGGTGCCCTGGAGCGGAGCCGAGCGCCCCACAGCCCGGCCGAAGGCTCAGCTAGCTGTGAACTTCTTGCACTGGCTCATGCTAATGGGATGTTACCCTTGGACACGGGGTCAAAGGGCAAGTGACATCTACTCCCAGCTGGCCTGTCCCTGGCTCTGCGATGCCCCCGGGGGCCTGCGCTGAGGAGCTGGGGGGTGTCCCTTGCCTGGCCCATCTCCAGGGACCAAGAGGCCATCTCTGCTGCAGATGGCCGCTCCCGGCCCCGAGGGTGGGGGAGTGTCTTGGGCTGCGCCCGGCCCCGGGGGGAGGGTGTCTCTAGCTGTGCTCGCCCTGGGAGGTAGAGGGGTGTGTCTGTCTGTCTGTCTGTCTGTGCCCGGCCCCGCGAGGGGGGGAGCAGGGCATGTCTCTGGCCGCACCCGGCCCTGCGGGGGTCTGACCTCAGCCTGTCCGAGGGGCCATAATGTCAGTGCCAGTGAAGCTGCATCTTGTTTCCCACTAAACCTGTTGTCTCGATGCCTCCAGGTGCCAGCTGCATTAAGCAGGTGTCACTGGGGACTGGGATTGCGCCTCTGGCCAGGGCAAGCCGGGCCCAGCCTGCCAGCTAAGCATGCGCCCCCCACCCCAGCAAGGGTGTGTGTGTTTAGCCCAGCCTGGAGGGAGCACCCCCCTTGTGGCTGCTCCCAGCCCCCCCTTCCCCCATCTGTCACTAATCAGGGCCTTTGCACTGCAGGAGTTGGTTGGTAGTTCCCTTGGCCATCAGTAACCGGCCTGGGCATGCTGCCGTGCCCTGCCCACTCTGGCCAACATCCGCCTGGGCTGCTCAGGTTAGCGCCGTGGGGCTGGGATTGCAGGGCCCAGTAGCTACCAGGAAGTAAATTGGGTTTGTTTCTCTGCTGCGTTTGGAGGGCGGTTTCCTGGGCCAAAGGGAGGAGGGGCGGGCCTGGGAGCTGCGTAGGGTGTGCTGGGCCATAGAAGGAGCTGGGCCCACTGCCCTGGGCCTGGAACCTTCTCCCCTTCCCTGGCCTCCCTCCTACCCCTCATGGCCTCTGCTGGGCGCTGCTCTGGGCAGGAGTCCGGCAACGGCTGGGCTGCGAATGCTGCTTCCCCAGGCGGAGGAGTGGCTGGGCCCGCAGGGGCGGGGTCCTCGGGAGGTGAGTGCAGCATCCCCTCCCATGGGCTCTGTATGGTGCTGTGGGCCACCCCTGGGGGGCACTAACCCAGCAAAGCTGCACAGTGTCCTGGGCAGTCCCAAGACCCCTTGGTGCATGGCCTGGGAGGGGGCTGGGACCCAGCCAGGGGCCCCCTCTGCTTTGCTGCCTTCCTGGCTGTGGGGATGAGAGCCCAGCCCCTCTTTGCAGGGCGCGTCAGTCTGGCCCACTGGCTGTGGTGTCACAGAAGGGTCTGTCTGGAGGCGGGCAGGCCCCTGGGCTCCTTTGCTCTGGGCTGCTGCCCCTTGGGCTGCTGCACAAGGATCTGGGCTTCCAATGTCGTCTCAGTGGCTCACTGGGTTTGCTGCTCCTCTAAGGGAGATTCCCGTGGGCTGGCTGGATGTGTGTGTGGCAAGCAGCGTTCCCAGGTGTCCCTTCACCTCCCCACTGCACCCCGGCTGCTCCAGGCCTCGGCATCTCTTGGCAGATCGAGCCAGGCTCACCTTGGCTGAGACCCCAAACTTTCCGCGCTTGTCTGCTAGGCCTCCTCAGGGGGAGCGGGTGCCAGGCAAGCAGGGATCCAAACGAGGAGCCAGTGCCAGGGGCTCCCCATACGATCCCCAGCGGCCAGACGCCGTCTCCTCCCCGGCTCCTAGTGACCTCCTGGGGCAGGCCTGGCTTGGACGGAGCCAGGCAGCGAGTCAGCGGGGGAAGAGGCTGCTGCGATGGTGGGGTGTCTTCAAGAGCTGTGGCGAGCGGTTCGCTTCGTCCCGTCAGTGCTGAGTGCACGGCAGCCTCCTCGAGGGCTAACGCCCTGTTTGTCGCTGAACCGCAGGTTGGACTCCACGCAGAAGGGCTCTGCAGCTCTGCTCCCCGTGTGCGGCGCAGATGGAGTACGTGGTAAGGCCAGCGGCTCTCGGGGCCTGTGGTGGTGGGTAGGTGGCTTTGGTGATGGACCAGACTTTCCTTCTCTCGCTCGGACCCGCTGGCCTCTCCTGCGCCTTCTCTCTGGGCTCTGGTGTGTTTCTCACTGAGCAGCTGTGCCCAACCGCGGAGTCATGACCCCAAAGGGGGCCATGAGTGTGACTCCTGGGGGTCCCACAATTTTCTGTTCCCCTTGGTGGTGAAGAGCCGTTGCATGCACGGCTCCTGCTGTCGCAGAGAGTTGCAGGGAGCCTGCATGTGCAAGAGGGAGAGAGGGCTGGCGTGCGCATGGTGTCTGGGACACAGATTCTGTCACCCCGTGGGATCTGGTAGCAGTGTCACCGATGCCTCTGCTGTGCCGCTTGGGAAAGGACCTGCCACTGACCAAACCCCGCCGAACATCTGCCCGCCTTCCTGGGGAGCCTTCTGCACGTCTCCCTTCTCTGGTGCATTTCCTGAGCCGCACGTCTGCAGCCTGTCGTGTGGCTGCACGTTGGGATCGCAGTCTGCCAGGCCGTCCCAGCCCGTGGAACGGAATCACTGGCCCCCTGCCACACGATCCTGGAGCTGAGCATGTCGTGTCATGCTCGTTGGGCCCTGCTGGGCTGAGGAGGCCCAAAGAGGGCAGTGGGAGGAACGCCGGCGGTCCTGGCCTGTCCAAGGGACCTTGTGTCAGCTCTGGGTGAGAACAAACGGCTTCCCCACGAGTAGCCGTGTCTCCGGGCACGTCACCGAGGGCGGGGAGGACGGGCCCAGGAGGGGTGAATTGGTGCAGCGTCTCCTGAACTCGCACAGACTGTCTCTGTGCATCAGGGTGTGCGCGCATGGCTCTGCGTGAGTCTCCTCCCAAGCTGCTCGCTTGCTTCAAAACTCTGTCTCAGCTCCCGGGTTCGCATTTCCTGGGAGGGCGTCGGGTGCTGGACCCTGCAGCGGAGGCTCAGGCAGAGCCGCTGTGTGCGGCTGCCCCAAAGAAGGAGTTGGGAGGCTTCCAGCATGGGCCCGAGGGGCCCCGGCCCTGTGAACTCTGCTCCTCAGAGCGTCCGGCAGGGCCGGAGGAGTCTCCCGATGTCTCTCAGGCTGCTCACTGGCTGTGGGGGAGGGCTGTCCGCAGGGTTTGTTTTCCCCACCAGCTCTCCGGAAATGGGATCCTGCAGGGCTGGAGCCAGTGCGCTCAGCCCTGGGACAGGGGCTGGATTCTGCTGGAGTCCAACAGCCAGAGAGCACGTACCGTGCCTAGCAGCTGCACCGCACTGCCCCCTCCTGGGTCCCTGCACCACGACGCCTGGCTGGGGCAGCGCTGCATGGGCCCCGCTGTCTGGCCTTTGCCAGGAGCGCAGCAGGGTGGCTGGAAAGCACGGGCCTGGTCCCCCAGTGAGCCCGCAGAGTCCTGGGGCCGGCTTCTGCTCTCCTGGCCCCATGCTGCCGCCTGGCGGGCGATGGCTCCCTGGGAACGCTGGGCCTGGCGGGGAGGGGGCTCCCTGGGAACGCTGGGCCTGGCGGGGAGGGGGCTCCCTGGGAACGCTGGGCCTGGCGGGCGATGGCTCCCTGGGAACGCTGGGCCTGGCGGGGAGGGGGCTCCCTGTGCACTGGCGGCTGAAGAAGAGTTAGGCCTCGCGTGGCCACTGTTGTTGACAGGCTGGGTCAGACCAGGTGTCTCTCTAGCCCAGGCTCCTGGCCCACCTGCTTTCCCAGTCCCCAGGGATCTGGGCAGGGCTCAGGGTCTGGCTCTCCAAGGGCCCTGGCTCCCCATCCCCCAGACCTTGTCCCTGCATCATCCCAGGGCTGGGAGAGAGCAGCTCTGCCTCCTCCACCGCCCTGCAGCATCCAGGGCTCCCGTGGGGCTCTGACTTAACCCCCTCTTAGGCATGGGCTGCCACACACGGGCTGCAGACTCCCCTTCTAGCCCGGGCTACTTCCCAGACCTGCCTTCAGCCGGCCCCGGCGCTCCCCGGCGGGGGGGCCTTGCCAGCCGCATACAGGCAGTTCTGTAGGTGTAGCTAGCGGAGTCCCCCATCACGTGCTCTCCATCCCAGGGGACTACACCTGAGGGCTGGGGTGCCCCATTGGGGGGCGCAGAGCCACCAGCTGGCCCTGGGGAGGTGGCTGCTGCAGCTATTATGTCCTGGGGAGCTAGACCTGCAGCAGCTTTGAACCTAACAATGCCCTGTCCCCGGTTGCAGAGATGGGAGAGCCTGGCTGGTCCTGCCTGGCGAGCGGCCCCACGGGGTGGGGGGCACGTGACTGGGACAGGGCTCCTGGGGCCGCCAGTCCAGACGCAGCCAGGGGGGTGTTTTAACCCGGTTTCCCCTCTGTTGCCTGAGTGGGCGGTGGGTGACTGGGAGGGGTTTACCCAGCTGTCCCTCGGTGGTTGTGCTGGGGGGAGCCGGGCGCGCTTCCCGATCCTGGTGGAGCCCCAGCTTGACTGCTTGTCTCTGCCGAGGGGCTCACTTGTGCAAATGGGACTCTGGGGACCAAGGAGCGTCTGTGTCCCCCGGGGGTGGCTCCGCCTGGCCCAAGACACATGTGACGTGAGTTATCCAGTCCCAGCCTAGTTCCACTTTGTTCTTCTTGCTAAATCTCCGCTGTGGGGGAGGGCTCAGGTCCGTGTCTGGGAAACCAAGGACTGTTCTAGCAGGGGGAACATGGGGCAGCAGTGAGGGGCACTGGCATAGCTGGGGGGGAGCCCAGGGCTGGGCTGGCAGGGGCTGCGGGTCAGGATTGAGGGGCACTGACAGAGCTGGGGGGGAGCCCAGGGCTGGGCTGGCAGGGGCTGCGGGTCAGGATTGAGGGGCACTGACAGAGCTGGGGGGGAGCCCAGGACTGGGCTGGCAGGGGCTGTGGGTCAGGATTGAGGGGCACTGGCAGAGCTGGGGGGGAGCCCAGGGCTGGGCTGGCAGGGGCTGCGGGTCAGGATTGAGGGGCACTGGCATAGCTGGGGGGGAGCCCAGGGCTGGGCTGGCAGGGGCTGTGGGTCGGGATTGTGGGGCACTGGCATAGCTGGGGCGGAGCCCAGGGCTGGGCTGGCAGGGGCTGTGGGTCAGGATTGTGGGGCACTGACAGAGCTGCGGGGGAGCCCAGGGCTGGGCTAGCAGGGGGCTGTGGGTCAGGATTGAGGGGCACTGGCATAGCTGCGGGGGAGCTCAGGGCTGGGCTGGCAGGGGCTGTGGGTCAGGATTGAGGGGCACTGGCAGAGCTGCGGGGGAGCCCAGGGCTGGGCTGGCAGGGGCTGCGGGTCAGGAGTGAGGGAGCCCAGGGCTGGGCTGGCAGGGGCTGCGGGTCAGGTGTGAGGGGCACTGGCAGAGCTGCGGGGGAGCCCAGGGCTGGGCTGGCCGGGGCTGCGGGTCAGGATTGAGGGGCACTGGCGGAGCTGGGGGGGCGCCCAGGGCTGGGCTGGCAGGGGCTGCGGGTCAGGAGTGAGGGGCACTGGCAGAGCTGCGGGGGAGCCCAGGGCTGGGCTGGCAGGGGCTGCGGGTCAGGAGTGAGGGGCACTGGCAGAGCTGCGGGGGAGCCCAGGGCTGGGCTGGCAGGGGCTGTGGGTCAGGATTGTGGGGCACTGACAGAGCTGGTGGGGGGAGCCCGGGGCTGCGCTAGCCGGTGTGACGAAGTGGGAATATCTTGCTGTGTTCTGTGAATGCTGAGTGGGGAGTGTTGACCTGGGAAGGTTTCAGGGGAGTTGTGCTGGGACGGCCTTGGGGAAGGGAGGTACCTGAGCCTGTAACCTGAGAACCCAGGAGGGGGGTTGGAGGCCAGGTGACACCTCTGCCTGGGACACTGAACAAAGGACACAAAGGCTGGGGGAGGAGCCGGAGGGAGGCTGAGTGAGAGGCTGGGGGGAGTTTTCAGTTTTGGAGCTGGCTGGGAAATGGAGGGGCGGCCCGATGGGGCTTGGGCTTCCCAACGGGGCTGTGGCCTCCCTGGCTGGGGGCCCCAGATGAACCTAACTAAAGGGGATCCTGTTGTCTGTACCGGCGAGACCCTGTTCCTGTCATCTAATAAACCTCTGTGTCACTGGCTGGCTGAGAGTCACGTCTGACTGCGCAGTGGGGGGGCAGGACCCTGTGGCTTCCCCAGGACCCCCCCTGGGCGGACTCGCTGTGGGAAGCACACGGAGGGGCAGGGGATGCTGAATGCTCCAAGGAGAGACCCAGGAGGTGAAGCCGTGGGAGCTTCTTGCCCTGCAGACAGGCTGCTCCGAGGGAGAGGAGGCTCCCCAGAGTCCTGCCTGGCTTGGTGGGGAGCAGTTCCAGAGCATCGCCCGGGGACTCCGTGACAGCCGGGGCTGTGGGTCGGGATTGAGGGGCACTGACAGAGCTGGCACGGGGCAGCCCAGGGCTGCGGGTCAGGATTGAGGGGCACTGGCAGAGCTAGGGGCGGGGGGAGCCCAGGGCTGGGCTAGCCGGGGCTGTGGTTCGGGATTGAGGGGCACTGGCAGAGCTGGGGGCGGGGGGAGCCCAGGGCTGGGCTAGCCGGGGCTGCGGGTCAGGATTGAGGGGCACTGGCAGAGCTGGGGCGGGGGGAGCCCAGGGCTGGGCTAGCCGGGGCTGGGGGTCAGGATTGAGGGGCACTGACAGAGCTGGGGGCGGGGGGAGCCCAGGGCTGGGGGCTGCGGGTCAGGATTGAGGGGCACTGGTAGAGCTGGGGGCGGGGGGAGCCCAGGGCTGGGCTAGCCAGGGCTGTGGGTCAGGATTGAGGGGCACTGGCAGAGCTGGGGCGGGGGGAGCCCAGGGCTGGGCTAGCCGGGGCTGCGGGTCAGGATTGAGGGGCACTGGCAGAGCTGGGGGCGGGGGGAGCCCAGGGCTGGGCTAGCCGGGGCTGGGGGTCGGGATTGAGGGGCACTGACAGAGCTGGGGGCGGGGGGAGCCCAGGGCTGGGCTAGCCGGGGCTGCGGGTCAGGATTGAGGGGCACTGGCAGAGCTGGGGGCGGGGGGAGCCCAGGGCTGGGCTAGCCGGGGCTGTGGGTCAGGATTGAGGGGAACTGGCGGAGCTGGGGGCGGGGGGAGCCCAGGGCTGGGCTAGCCGGGGCTGCGGGTCAGGATTGAGGGGCACTGGCAGAGCTGGGGGCGGGGGGAGCCCAGGGCTGGGGGCTGCGGGTCAGGATTGAGGGGCACTGGCAGAGCTGGGGGCGGGGGGAGCCCAGGGCTGGGCTAGCCGGGGCTGCGGGTCAGGAGTGAGGGGCACTGGCGGAGCTGGGGGCGGGGGGAGCCCAGGGCTGGGGGCTGCGGGTCAGGATTGAGGGGCACTGGCAGAGCTGGGGGCGGGGGGAGCCCAGGGCTGAGGGCTGTGGGTCAGGATTGAGGGGCACTGGCAGAGCTGGGGGCGGGGGGAGCCCAGGGCTGGGGGCTGCGGGTCAGGATTGAGGGGCACTGGCGGAGCTGGGGGCGGGGGGAGCCCAGGGCTGGGGGCTGCGGGTCAGGATTGAGTGGCACTGACAGAGCTGGCACGGGGGAGCCCAGGGCTGCGGGTCAGGATTGAGGGGCACTGGCGGAGCTGGGGGCGGGGGGAGCCCAGGGCTGGGGGCTGCGGGTCAGGATTGAGGGGCACTGGCAGAGCTGGGGCGGGGGGAGCCCAGGGCTGGGCTAGCCGGGGCTGCGGGTCAGGATTGAGGGGCACTGGCAGAGCTGGGGGCGGGGGGAGCCCAGGGCTGGGGGCTGCGGGTCAGGATTGAGGGGCACTGGCGGAGCTGGGGGCGGGGGGAGCCCAGGGCTGGGGGCTGCGGGTCAGGATTGAGGGGCACTGGCGGAGCTGGGGGCGGGGGGAGCCCAGGGCTGGGGGCTGCGGGTCAGGATTGAGGGGCACTGGCAGAGCTGCGGGAGTCTGGCTGGGATAGCAGGGGAACCTGCAGATCAGGAGTGAGTTAGAGGATCAGGTCTCGTTTGGGATCGGTTGGTAGAGCCCCACACCGAGCCCTCACCGCCCGTGCCTGCTCCCCCACCCTTGTGCTCCGGGGCTGGGCCCGGTCTGGGAGTGAAGGAGTTAAGGCAAAGCCCTGAGCTGCTGCCTTTGCCCCTCACTCCCTGCTCCCAAGGGCAGCTGCTTCCTGTGTGTGACTCCAGCCAGCTGGGATCCTGGCCCCTGCGCTGTAGGAAGCTGCTCCAGGGAGGTGGGGCCGGCAAGGAACAGACCCTTGGCTCAAGGGGGAGTGGAAAAGGCGCAGAGCAGGGGGGTTCAGCAGGCACTGGAGAGCTCTTCCTCCCTCCCACTGCTGCTGGGGCTGCTCGGCACCGGGCACCTGATGCCGCTGGCAGGGTGGCAGGGCACGGCTCCAGCTCCCCATCCCAAGGCGTGATAGGCAGGTAGGGCACAGCACCTTGGTGCAGGGCTGGAGCCAAGAGGCTGGGCGCTCACTTGGGGAGAGGGTGCCTGGGACGCCTGGACTCTCCTGGAAAATGCGACTCCATTTCCATTGGCTGGCTGTTCGCCCCTTCCAGCAGAGGGCAGTGCGCAGCTGTCTGGCCTCTGGGGGGGCGCAAGCCCCCTCCATTGCCTGCCAAGAGCATGCAGCCTGCTAGGCTGTGGGGTGGAACACACAGGGCTTGGCTCAGGGAAATGCCGGGTCGGTGAGTCGCTGCTTCCTGGCCCCAGGCTTCCTGCATTTCTTTCAAGTGGTTGTGCAGAGCTGCTGGGCCCCAGGCCAGGGTGAGCTCTGCTCTGTCACGGACTGTGCAGGGGCATGGTGTGAGAGGCTGTGGTGAGCACTGGTGAATCCTGCTGGGAGCTGTGTGTGCACAGGGGATCGCCCTGGGGTGGGGTGGGGGACGCACAGGGATCGCCCTGGGGAGGTGTGTGCGCACAGGGGATCTCCGTGGGGTGGGGGACGCACAGGGATCTCCCTGGGGTGGGGTGGGGGATGCACAGGGATCGCCCTGGGGAGGTGTGTGCGCACAGGGGATCGCCCTGGGGTGGGGTGGGGGACGCACAGGGATCGCCCTGGGGTGGGGTGGGGGACGCACAGGGATCGCCCTGGGGGGTGCACACAGGGGTATCACCGCTGCGCCCGAGGACTCTCCCCTGTGGTGCTGGTGGTTCCTGGAGGCCAGCTGAGCCTCCCTGCTATAGTTAGCAGCAGTCCCTTTGCGACGCTTCGCACTCCGCTCGGGAGGCTATTTCCAGCCTTGGCCAGCCTTCCATTTCCCTCGCTGTGCGTGGCTGCCTGCCAGGGCTCACACAGCGGCTGGCAAGCACTGACACCTGGGCTGGGGGGGGTGGGTGGCCATGGCGAGGTGGTGCCGCTCGGAGCCGGAGCTCCCATGCGATGTGTCTGGCTCTGGGAGCGTTTTACTCATGCTTCTGCTTTGAGGGGTGGCAGTGCCCAGGAATACCCGTCCTGCCCTGAAGGGCTCAGCTCTGGCCTCTCAGCCTCCATTCAGAGCCAGAGTGGTCGGAAGGGGCATTGGGTCCAGTGCTGGAGCCAGAGTCTTTGGTGCCCAGCATGGTTTGCTACGGAGTCCAGCCCCTGTGTTTCCAGCCCTTCTGGCTGCAGAGCAGCCAAAGGGTTTTGCATGGAACCGAGGTAGAGCTGTTGTCCTGAGTCTGAAACGATAGCTCTGAGTGGTGTGGCCTAAATTGGGTGTTAACTCTGAACACTAGTGAGGGCTGCTGGGCTAGAGAGCTCCGACACGGTCTGTGGCCCCGTGGGGAGCTGCCAATTTGCAAGTTGCTGATTGTATCTCTCTCACACCTCAGTTAGTACAAACGCCAACCTGAGTCTGCCCTGGAGGCCTCTGGCCTCAGCCCAGTGCTGCCATGTCCAGGGCTGGTTGCAGCAGCACGCGGTGGGGGTGGAGGGCTGCCGCTCCCTGGGGCTTGGGCCTGGGTGAAAGTGACACGCAAAGGGCGTGAGAACATGGGGTTAGGGTCTCGCGTGCCCCGATGTGCTGCCCCCCAGCACCCGCAGTGCTGGAACAAGCTCGGTGCTCAGGGAGACTGGTAGGTTTGGGGAGGGCAGGGGCACGTTCGGTGGGTGGGTCTGCAAACGGCTGCTGCGGGTGGCAGGCGCTGCAGAGGAGAAGGCTCTCTTCACCCACAGCGGGAGGGGCAGAGAGTCTGGGGCACAGCACGGAAAGGGGAGTTGGAGTGGGGTGCTGGGGGAGCCCTGCTCTACCCATCCTGCTGGTGCCCGGGGACGCTGGGCCGGATGGGGGAAAGGGCTGAGCGTGGGGAGCTGTGCTGCCCCCACCTGGCACACAGGCCCACGGGTCCCTGCAGAGAGGGGGCACCCCCGGTCTGTGCTGCCCCCATGTGCTCAGCAGGCAGAGCCCCCTGCTCTGGCTCCGCCCCACGCCCGTGACCTTGATTTTCTGCTCCAGATACTCCCTGCGACCCCACCCCTTCAGCGAGCGAGGCTCCCCCTGACAGGCTGTGGGCAGAGGCTGTGAGTCAGCACTGCCCTTCCGATTGGCAGCAGCCCCCTCTCCTCTCCTCTCCTCTCCCGGGAGCCGCAGTCACTTAGCGCCAGCTCCACGCAGGAAGCAGCAGCAATTAGCAGCGGCTGCAGCAGCTCCCTCCCCAGCTCCCGGCAGCTGGGGAACCTCTGGCCAGGCCGGCTGAACGCACCAGCTTCCTGCGCCCTGCCCGGCCGGATCCGGAGCACCCGGCCCTGCTTGGTCTCTGCCCTGCTCCTCTCTGCGGCTCTGGGGCACCAGGCCCTGGCTGGACACGTGCGCCCGCCGCATCTCTCCTTGCCCACGGGACCCCCGCCAAGCTCACAGAGGGGGCCTCGTCGGCTCCAGGCTGGTGCCCGGAGTGCAGCCAGGCTGGGTTGGAACACACTCTGTGGCTGCCTTGTCTCCGGACTTTAAATATTCATGCCTCTGGTTTCCTGCTAGCTGGTGCCGGTGCAGCAGGCTGGGGAGTGCTGGCAGGGTGCCGGGTGCTGGACTGGACAATGGGCTCTGGGCAGCACGGCTTGAGGGTCTCCTGACAGGTGGAGGAGCAGCAGCCTGGGCTCAGCCTGTGACTCCGGCTGCCTCGCCCACCGGGCTGCTGAGCACAGGGCCCCCTCGGGTGCAGCCAGTGGCCTCGCCTGCTTCCTCTCTGCAGCTGAGCTGGGATCGGGCAGGGGCCAGGGGTTGCTCTCCAGCTGGCTGCACCGGCGTGTCCCTCCCTGTCCTGTCCTCGCCATGCTGCTTGTTATTGACTGGCTGTAACGAGGTGGGAGCCCGCTGGCTGGCTCGTCAGACCCGGGGAGCGCTGGTGCACCCAGGGCTGTGTGTCGCGGGGAGATGAGCTTTGACTGTGAACAGACGCTGCTGCTCCCTCCTGCCTGCTCCTGGTGACACTCACCCAGCGTCCCTTTGGCTGGGGGCTCAGGGCCGGCTCTCCCAGCGGTCATGCTGTGCTGGAGAGGGGCTGGCGCGGGAGCTGGCCTAGCCCCGTGTTTCTGGAGTTCCTGCTCTGCAGGGTGCTGGCTGCCCTAGGCTCCTTGCCTCTCCGGGGGGCTGCCACCTCACTCCCTGCTCCGGAGCCCCTCCAGCATGGATCTGCTGCAGAAGAGTAAATACAGCCACCTCCGGAATGAGTCGGTCTCCTCCCTGGAGGAGGCAGTGGCCGGCGCGGGGTCCCCAGTGGAGTCCCTCGTCGCCACGCAGTCCCTGCCTGGTTCCCTGTCGTCGTCCTCCCTCAGCCCCATGCTGCCCATCGGGGAGCTCTCGTCGGAGTCTGAGGACAGCCCCACCACCCTGTGCTCCTTCTTCCCCAAAATGGCCAACCTGAAGCTCTCCTACCCCGCCAACCTGCTCAGCCTGCGGGGCTTCTCGGCTGTCGGCATGAAGGAGGCGGGGAGCCTCGAGGAGCCGGGTGCGGTGCTGGCTACGGCGGGTGCCTCCAGCCCCGATTCAGCGGGGCCTGTTGCTGTCTGTCCCCAGGATATGAACAAGCTGAGCTGTGGGAAGAAGACGCGGGTGGAAGGCGGCCAGCTGGGGGGCGACGAATGGACCCGCCACGGCAGCTTCGTCAATAAGCCCACCCGCGGCTGGCTGCACCCCGACGACAAGGTCATGGGCCCCGGTGTCTCCTACCTCGTCAGGGTGAGTGCAGCGGGGTGCCCCGGCGGGGTGGGGAGGGGGGGTGACCGCACCTGCCTGAGCAGCTGTCCCAGCCCCCCAGCACTGGGCACTGCTCCACGCCCCGCCGCCCCAGCAGAGAGGCCCCCGGGCAGGGCAGTGTGTGGGGAGCTCGCCCTGCCGATCTGGCACTTTCCCCTTTGTGCACTGCCCTCCAGGGGGAACACGGGGGAGGCCAGGAAGGGCATGTCTCTGAACTCGGGCGCTGTCATTGCCTGCATGGAGGGGGTAGCCTGCAAGTGCCCAGCCCTGCGTGGCTCCGCAGTGCTGCTGCTCGGGGATCCAGTGCCTCTGCCCTTCACCCAAGGGTTCCAAACCCCTGCCTGCCTGCTGGGGGCCCCTCCTCTGTGGGCTGGGAGGGGAGCTGCCCTGGAAACAGCTGCTTCCTGTGTGCCCAGTGGGGTTTTCTTCCCCTTTCGTGCACCTCAGCCACAGCTGGCTGGCCCCCCGCCCTTCCGGAGGGCCGCAGATGGCACCCGGGGGCACGCTGTTGTCTCTAAGCCCCTGGGCCAGCGGCTGCCACACCCGCTGCGAGTGGAGTGGTGTGGCAGGCGGGGTGGGGGCAGCTGGGATCAGCGTGCCTTCCAAGTCCTCCAGGCAGATGCCAACGCAGACGGGCGCTGTAGGAGGCAGTCAGCCCAAGGCAGCTCTCCAGCACACAGCTGCTCCTTGGAGAAGTGTTGCCAGGCTCCCTCGCTTGCATTGGCACCTGGTGCCCATGTCCCCGAGGCAGCCTTGTGCCCTGGTCCCGGAGCCTGTCGGGCGCAGAGGCACTTGCTGAGCAGATGCAGGTGGCCAGGAGCCTTCCCCCTGCCTGTGACCCAGCACAGCCCGCCAGACCCTGCTCCCAGCTGGGGGTCCCTCCCGCAGTGCCCGGCACCCCCTGTCACTCCATGCAGGGACCCCTGCACTCCGCCCGATGGGCGTTTGGTTTGGCAATGGGGGGCTTTGTCGGAGCTGCCCGTGGAGACTGCAGTTCCCAGCATGCTTTGCTGCCTGGCCGCTCGCGTGGAGGTGGAGCACGGCATGCTGGGATCAAAGTCTCTGGGCTGCACCATCTGCTGGATCACCCTTTACCCAGCCATACCCACACGAGGAGGAGTCCGGTGGCACCTTCATGACTAACAGATTTCTTTGGGCATAAGCTTTCGTGGGTAGAAAACCCACTTCTTCAGATGCATGGATCCAGGCCTGAATGTATATTGGCACATGAAGAGAAGGGAGTTACCTCACAAGGGGAGAACCAGTGTTGAAGGCCAGTTCAGTCAGGGTGGATGTGGTCCACTCCCAGTAACTGATGAGGAGGTGTCATACCTGGACCCAATCCGTGGATGCTGCTTAAACCCTGCCCGGGGCCCTGGGGACAGAGCCCAGGACATGCTGGTCAGCCTCCCACAATGGCACTGCAGCACTGGTGCCATGTGGCAGAGAGCAGCACCAAGCCAGACTCGCGTGTGCCTAGAGCCCAGTACCGCAGCTCTCTGCTCCGAGAGACGCCCTCAGCCGTGGTGCTGTGGCGCTCCTGGCCGTCTCCCTCCATGGGGTGAGCTCAGCCTGCAGAGCCACGTGCGTGGTGGGGCACTTCCCCCCGCATACCAGCTTGGCTGGTCTTTTCCTGTTTGCTTTTCAGCTTGGCTGGCCGCCCTGGTCCCTGCTACTGAGTGCTGCCTCGGGGGCTGGGGCAGGACCGGGGAAGGGGGCTCAGCTTCCCACACCCAGCTCTGTCGGGCAGCCCCTTGCTCCCCCCCGGCTCCGCTGACGCAGCTCACAGCCTGGGTGTGTGCAATGCATTTGGGGCAGGACATGCACACGGAGCACCAGGCTGAGACCAGCCAGCTTGTTTCACTTGTGACCTGAGCCAGGATTACACAGCCCCGTTTCCAGCCTGCAGGGGCTCGCAGGGGGCCCTGTTCAGAGTCCCTGCTGGGATCCTCCCCTCAGAGCCCTGAGCCCCCATCCCCGCAGCATAGGAACAGCCAGAGAAGGCTGGATGGAACTCTTCAGAGAAGCCCCCCTGCCCCCCCCAGCATCAAGGCCACAAACAGGGGGCACTGAACAGAGAAGCTTTGTTCCTGGTAGGCAGGCGTGAGAGTTACTGTGTCTGGCATGAGTGCCTAGCCCAGTCGGGACAGGGAGCAACCGCCCGCCCGCAGGGCCAGTGCTGCCCAGCTGGCATCAGCCAAGAGAGGCAGGGTTCAGGGCTCTGCCAAGCCAAGGGGCACCAGCGGGCTCCTGAAACCATCCTGGGAATGGGGCTTTTGAATTGTGCCCTTTTAATCATCTAGCATCTCCCCTCCCCCCACACCTTCCTCATCCCCCGAGCCCCTGAGTGTCCAGAGGGGCTGGGTCCTGGAAGCAGAGAGGGTGGGTTACTGACCCCTGCAAGGAACGATGGGTTCCTCCTACTAACTTCCTGCGATGCCTGGGCTGGGGGCCAGGGGCTGGGCGTGTGCAGCGGCTGAGCTGCCCTGGGGCCGAGCTGCCCTGGGGCCGGGGGCTGGGCGTGTGCAGCGGCTGAGCTGCCCTGGGGCCGGGGGCTGGGCATGTGCAGTGGCTGAGCTGCCCTGGGGCTGGGGCCAGGGGCGTGTGCAGTGGCTGAGCTGCCCTGGGGCTGGGGCGTGTGCAGTGGTTGAACTGCCTGGGGGCCGGGGGCTGGGCGTGTGCAATGGCTGAGCTGCCCTGGGGCTGGGGCGTGTACAGTGGCTGAGCTGCCCTGGGGCCGGGGGCTGGGCGTGTACAGTGGTTGAACTGCCCAGTGGCCAGGGGCTGGGCATGTGCAGTGGCTGAGCTGCCCTGGGGCCGGGGGCTGGGCGTGTGCAGTGGCTGAGCTGCCCTGGGGCTGGGGCCAGGGGCGTGTGCAGTGGCTGAGCTGCCCTGGGGCTGGGGCGTGTGCCGTGGTTGAGCTGCCCTGGGGCCAGGGGCGTGTGCAATGGCTGAGCTGCAGCAGGGGTGGGGTTGGCACCACAGTTTTGCTGGGATCTGTGTGGTGAAATCCCTGAGGGGGTGCCTGGAGGGCGTTGGCATCTCAGGGATGGTGCCCCAGAGCCAGGCACCAGCCCAGACCCTCCCCTAGAGAAACACAGGGAGGGTTCTTTAGCACTGTAGTATTTCTGCTCCCCACCTCCTGGTGTGAGCCCACAGGGGGTCGTGGGGAGCCGTGCATGGCCCTTGGTGAGGCAGCCAGAGCCCAGAGACAGCCCCTCCCCTGTTCCACCCCTGCAGCTCACCCTACAGTGCTTGGGGGCTGGGGGAGGCCCTGAGTGCTGAGCCGGTGCAGGGGAGCAGCCTGCCAGCATTGCAGCCCTGCTGCCAGGGCTGGCTGGCGGGCGGGCTGGGCTGTGCCATCCCAGCGGGCTTGGGGGAGTCATAGGGCTGACCCCTATCCTGGCGTCTGATGCGCTCTCTCTCACTCTCTCTCAGTACATGGGCTGCGTGGAAGTTCTCCAGTCCATGCGGGCGCTGGATTTCAACACCAGGACTCAGGTAACCAGGTGAGCCGCAGGCCCCCCAGCCTCCTGGGAGCCTCGCAGGCGCTCGGACGCTGGGTGTGGGCAGAGAGGCCTCACGCTGGGAGATGCATCCGCACGTACCCCCTGCGCTGATGCCCACGGACCTGGAGAGTGGGTTCTGATCCAGTGCCCTGCGGTTGAGCAGCGAGGCCACTCCGGGCCCAGAGCACATCCCACGGTGCCCCCTGCTCCCACCAGGTGCTGCTGGGTGGCAGCTGCCAAGGAGCGTGCTGGGGTCTGAATGGCAGCTGCATAGGAGGTGCCAGGGAGACCGGTGCTTCTTAGTGAAACCAGACGCTCGCTCCAGCCTCTGCCAGGCAAAGGAGGCCCCGCCCGCGTCCCTCCCCCCGGCGGGGCCCCACTGTGCCAGCCTGGAGGGGATGGTTTGGAGACTCTCAGGATGGGAGTCCCTTCCCAGCCCACGACCCGTGGCCCCTTTGTGCAAGGCTGGTGTGTATGAATGACTGCGGCCTCTTTGGGGGGCAGGGCCAATCCCCCTTCCAGGCTCCTTCTAGCTTCACTCACCCCAAGTGGGCTAAGATCTGTGCCTGCCCTCCCAGCACTCAGGAGTCTGTGTGTCACCTGGCCCTGGGGGGGGAGGGTCCCTGGGGGAAGTGGCTGGGGCCTGGCCGCTCCCTGGGGCCTGGCCGCTCCCTGGGGCTGCCCTGACTTTGCCCTGTGGTCCCCGCAGGGAGGCGATCAGCCTGGTGTGCGAGGCAGTGCCTGGTGCCAAAGGAGCCGTCCGGAGGAGGAAGGTAAGGCCAGGCTGGGTAAAGGCCGCGCACTCTGGCAGTTGGAGCAGGAGCCCAGTCTGGGGCCAGGGGTGGGGGCGGACATGGTGGGGGTGCAGAGGCAAAGGGCCGGGACTCGGCTCCTTCGCCTCCCACGCACTTATGCTCTCACCCACTCGCCCCAGGGGGGCGGGAAGGGCCAGGCCCCGCTCAGCTGGGTCAGAACTGGAAATTGACCCCGGGGTCTAGGAATCAGGCAGTGCCGGTGTCTGGCAGGAGGCTTTGGGGGGGACACTAGGGGCTGGGAAGGTGCCCATGCACCCCCATGCTCCCCCCCTTATCTATTGGAGCAGGAGCCGCCAGCCCCTGCGGCTGCCCCTGGCAGTGGGATGGCAGCCGTGGCAGGGCTGGGATAGGTCCCCCGCTGTGGGGGGCTGATCAATAGCGGCGCTAATGGAGGAGTGAGGCTGGCTGCTCCAGCGCAGCCCTCCCCCGCTCACTGCTGCTGGTTAATGGATGTGAGGTGGGGGGAGATCGAGTGCTAAGCCAGGCCGGAGGGGCTGGGCTGCTGCCGTTCCCGGGCGGTGGGGCCTGCACAGGGGCTGGGCTGCCAGGGAGCCGGTGTGACTGAGCCCAGGGCCTCGGCGCTCTGCTGTGGAGAGGCTCCCAGGTGCCAGGCCTGGGGCTGCCTGGGATGGTAGATGCGAAGTGCTGAGCCCTGGGCGCTCGGGGGGTTCTTGGCCCCAGCCCCCTAGCGGACGGCCCTTTGCTTCTGCAGCCCTGCGGCCGCTCGCTGAACTCCATCCTGGGCAAGAGCAACCTCAAGTTCGCCGGCATGCCCATCACCCTCACCATCTCCACCAGCAGCCTCAACCTCATGGCGTCCGACTGCAAACAGGTGAGACTCGCCGGGGCCACAGAGCCCCCTCCCTGCCTGCTCTGGCTGGGGAGCAGCCAGCGGGGGGCTCTTGCCCCTGCCTACCCAGTCTGCAGCTCCGCCCCCTGTCTACCTGGGGGGGACAGGCCAGGCCTGCCCCTCGTCCCCCGTGTGCTGGGCCCCCCACAGAGGGTCACTGGTTCGACCCAGGCCCATGACGCCACTGTGCAGGGCAGGTCCATGGCTGCCAGCTCCAGGGGGCGTCCGAAGGCCGAGCACAGACCCCACGTCCTGGGGGTACCTCCCCCACACAGGCATCCCTGGCTGGGCAAAGCAGCTGGGTGCTGTGTCTATGTCACGGAGTTTGGGGGAGACAAGGCCTGCACCCCCGGCTTCCTGCCACTCACCATGACTCAGCCAGCCAGTAACACAGACGACAGGAACACAGTCCCAAGCAGGGCTTGTAGGTACAACCAGGACCCCTCAGCCAGGTCCATCTTGGGGGGGCCCCAGGGAGGCCAGAGCCCAGTCCATTTCCCAGCCAGCTCCAAACTGAAACTCCCTCCAGCCGTCTCACCCAGCCTCCCCCCGGCCCCTCCCCCAGCCTTTGTCCATTTCCCGAGCAGAGGTGTCACCTGGCTCCAACCCCCCTCCTGGGTTCTCATGTTACGTGCTCAGGTATCCTCCCTCAAGGAAAGTCTCCCATCCCCACTGCAGCCAGTCCCAGCCAAACTCCCCTGCAACCTTCCCAGGCCAACACTCCCCTCTCCCTGCTGCATCACAGGCACCCACCCAGCATTCAAAGAAAACATGAAGAACATTCCCAGTTCGGCACAGTCTAACCAAGGACTCTCCCTTCCCCACAGATCATCGCCAACCATCACATGCAGTCCATCTCCTTCGCCTCCGGGGGGGACCCGGTGAGTGAGCAGCTGGGGGCCTTTGCTCCGTGTCCAGGTTCCCCTGATGGCTGGGCTCCATCCCACCTCTGCCCAGGGCTCCCTCGGGGGGAGGGGGCTCTCCCCCACGGCTGGCCCCTGCATCTGGCCAGCACCCCCCTTACTGCTCCAGCAGGGATGAGCCACACCAGCAGGGCTGGGCTGGTGCCCTGGGACATCCCCCTGGCCCTTCATCCTAGCCTCACACCTGGGACTGCCGTTGGTACGCTGAGCACTAGGCTGTGGGTGATGGGTAGGGGTGCCCCCCCCCAAGCTCCGGTGCTGCTGTCACCTTACCCGCTGCGTCTCCCCCACAGGACACTGCAGAGTACGTTGCCTATGTTGCCAAAGACCCCGTCAATCAGAGAGGTGAGTGACTTGTGCCATCTCCTGGCCAGCTGGCGCAGCCATTAACCCCACCTCTGCTGGATGCCTGCCGCGGCCCAGCGCTGCCCCCCCAGCCAGCCGGGGCCATGAGAGCTGGGTTGGCCACCCCCCTGCATGCCCTGGCTGGCTCCAGGCCTGCAGCAGCAGTTGCTGCTGCCAGGGGTGGGTGTAACGACAGCCTGGCAGTGTCCCGGGGTGTGCATGTGTGTGTTTGTGGGGGTCCCTCCCTCTGAGCCCTGCCTTTGTTCCCTCCCCAGCCTGCCATATCCTGGAGTGCCCCGAGGGCCTGGCGCAGGACGTGATCAGCACCATTGGGCAGGCCTTCGAGCTGCGCTTCAAGCAGTACTTGAAAAACCCCCCAAAGCTCGTCACTCCCCATGACAGGTATGGGGGGCAGCAGTGCCTCAGAGGGGTGCTGCTGGGTGGGGTTGCCCCTGGAGCTCCCTGGCCAGCCGGCAGGGCTCTGGGCAGGATGCACTGGCTGCCTGGCTCCAGTCCAGGCCCTGCCGGGCCCTTGGTGAGGCGCTGGGCATGGAGCCGGTGCGGGGAGTGGAGGGCATGTGGCAGAGCTGGGGTGCATTGCCGCTCACTTACTGCTCCCCACCCCCTAGAATGGCCGGGTTTGACGGCTCGGCCTGGGACGAGGAGGAGGAAGAGCCATCGGACCACCAGTACTACAACGACTTCCCCGGCAAAGAGCCGCCCCTGGGGGGCGTGGTGGACATGCGGCTTCGTGACGGCGCCAGTGTGGCACAGACGCCCAATCACCTGGGGGCAACGCTGGTAAGCACTGCTCGGGGGGGGTCCCACTGGCTCGTCCCACTGCGCCCCTTCCCGGGGCCGTGCCAGATGGGTCCCGTGGTGCCAGCTCGGAGGGGAGCTGCGGGCCTGGGGCCACCTGGCCAATGACCCCGGGGTGAGACCTGGCAGGGAATGTCCCTGCACAGGGGGCGCTGCCTGTTGCCAGTCGGATGGGTGGCAGGTGGTCAGGCTGGAGGCCACTGGAGCTGGGTGCTGCGGGCACAGGGAGGAGAAGGGAGCAGCCTGAGCCTTGGCTACTCACCGCCTGTCTCTTCCTCCTGCAGCCTGTGGGCCAGATGTCCAGCACAGAGCACGACCCCCGGAAGCAGCACCCTCCTGCCCAAGGTACTGGACCACGGGCAGTTGTGCCACAGGCTCCCTCGCCCACCTGCTGGGGGCCGCATGGCCTGGCACGGTGCGGCTCAGACACCTTCCTGCCCCTCACGGCGGTGCCAGCTCCAGCATTGCCTCCCCGCTGCCCTCCGCAGTGGGACGGGCTAATCTCTGAGCATCCCCTGTGTGTGCCAAGGCCAGGAGCCAAATGCCCCAAGACTTTCATGTCCCTGGGTCTGGTCCTGCATCATCTTTGGGTTTGCCAGGATCACATGGAGCAAATCAAGGGATCCCAGCAGAGTGTGGGGCTGGCCCCCTGCTGCCCCCTAGCTGGGGTCTCTGGCGGCAGTTCCTGGGGTAACTCAAGGCCCAGCAGGGGGGTGTTGGGCCCTGTAGCTGAGGTGGGGGGTGGGGGGGCTGGCAAGCCCTGCTAACTGCAGCTCCCCTCCATGCAGGAAGGGATAAATACGCCCCTGGCGCTGGCCCAGCCATCCGCACCGACCTGTTTGATGACCCGTCCTACGTCAACGTGCAGAACCTGGACAGGTCGCGCCTGGCCTCTGCTGCCAGCATCCCGGGCACGGCCAATGGCAGTGCCCAGCGAGACCTCTTCGACATGAGTGAGTGGCCCTCTGCGCCAGCTCTGGGCTGGCATTCATTGGCTCTGCGTGGTTGCTGGGCTGAGGGGCCTGGCTTGCCTCTGTCCAACCGGCTAGAGCCCCAGGGCACAGGAGTGAGTGTGGGCTCCGTGTCCATCCAACCCCTGCTCCTCTCCCCCGCAGAGCCCTTCGAGGACGCCCTGCGGGTCCCGCCCGCGGTGCCGGTGGGGCTGCCGCCGGCCCAGCTCCTGGCCTCCATGGAGGAGCAGCTGCGGCGGGAGCCCTGGTACCACGGGAAGATGAGCCGCAAGGAGGCGGAGAAGCTGCTGAAGGTGAACGGGGACTTCCTGGTGCGGGAGAGCACCACCACACCGGGCCAGTACGTGCTGACCGGGCTGCAGGGCGGGCAGCCCAAGCACCTGCTGCTGGTCGACCCCGAGGGAGTGGTGAGTTGGCCCTGGGGCCATGGCGGGGGGCTCCCTTCCCCAGTCCTGCAGGCTTACCAGAGCTGGGAGCCCAGAGAAGAGCCAAGCCACTGCAGGTGTCCTGGGGTGCCGGCTGGGCACGGGGCCAGCACCCCATGGGCTCCTGGGTTCTTGTGCGTGAGAATGATTGACAGGAGCCCTTCCCTGCTCCAGCTTTGGCTCCCGCTCAGCCCCAGAGGCCCTTCGTCACCCCCGCGCCAGAAGTGGGTATGGCCACCCCTCCCTCCTGGAGATGCCTCAGTCTGGTCTTGCAAGGGAACAGGACACTGGCTCCTCTCCGCAGGGTTTGTGCCGCCATGTCTCATTTGGTCACAAGAGGGCGCACGTGCCTCCTGGCTCCACCCACTTCCTGGTCATCCCTTGAGCCCCGTTTCTGGCCCTTGCAGGTGCGGACGAAGGATCATCGCTTTGAGAGCGTCAGTCACCTGATCAGCTACCACATGGACAATCACCTGCCCATCATCTCGGCGGGCAGCGAGCTGTGCCTGCAGCAGCCCGTGGAGAGGAGACTGTGAGGCGTGGGGGGCCTCGGGGAGCCCCCCGGGCCCTGCCCGCCCTGGCCTTCTCATCCCCTGTCTGCCAGCAGGGCTCTTGGACTGGTTCAGCCGCTGCTTGCCCAGGAGCCCCTGGGGCTCCCCGTCTCTCCGCCAGGAGCTCAGACTCCCTGGGCTCACAGCAGCCCCTCCGGAGACAGAGCAGAGGTGGAGGCGGCCAGGGGAGCCAGGGCTGGGTACTGGGCAGAGGGAGGGGGCTGCGCCAGCCACGGCTCCACCTCCGCTAGCACCAAACTCCAGCCTGGGCGGCTGTGGGCGCTGCTCCGAAGGCCAATTGCAACCACACGCCCTCACCTCGTGTTCATCCCCCCCTTGGGAGGGAGCCTGCCCTGACCTCTGAGTGCCTGCTGAGCCTCTGTGAGGAAGGTGAGGGTCAATCCTATTGGCTCAGAGGCCTGCCTGTCTGGAGGTTGCAGAGCACTCCTGGCCCCCGCCCTCCCCTGAGAGGTAGCTCACCCCCAGCAGGGAAGGGCTGGATTCTCATTTGCCATTCCCCTGCAATCCCTAGGGGTCAGCACCCATGGGTGGCACCACCTGTGTGACCCCTTTGGGAGAGCCACTGCACCACAGAGCAGCGCCATGGCTCCTGCTGCACAGGGTGAGAACAAGGGAGACTTTCCCCAGAGGGCGGGAGTGGAGGGCCCCCTGCCCTGCCCTCCCCAGGTGAACCCAGCCCTCTGCTCCGCGAAGCACAAGGCTGGGCCGGCCGCACACCGAATGTACCCGATCACTTTACGTATTAACTCTGTGCCTTGACCCTCTGCAGGTCCCAGATACTTATGCAAAGCAGTCGGCCCTGGGGCGGGCTAGGGAGAGCAGTCAGCCCACCCTAGCTGCTGGGGCAGTGCTGGGAGCACAGCCCCTGTCCTCACACAAGGCTCCACCGGCTCCCAGAGGCCGCAGCCAGCGGTCCTGTCCCAGCGTCCTGCTGGCTGGAAGCAGGGCTCAGGTGGCCCCTTCTGCAGCAGGCTGTTCACAGTCCCACTCCTTGTCCTGGAAGGCAGCTCCTAGTCTGTGTCCAGGGAGCGGCACGGATGGAAATTAGATGGGGTAAATGGGGTTCTCCATAGGAGAGCAAGAGCCCCTTGGCCCCTGTCCTTGCGGGGGGGACGGGGGGACACAGTGCTGTACACTACATCCTGCTGCCCCTTGGGCAGGGTGTGACACAGCCAGTTCCCTGTACCCCAGCTCGGCCCGGGCCAATCACGCAGCCAAAGGAAGCACGTAGCACCCAGAAGGGGGAACCAGAGCTCCCCACATCAGGAGACAAGTGGGTTGCTGAGGTCCCAGGGGGACAGGACAGCTGGCCTGAGCTCTGCTGTTTCTCCCCAGCCAGCGCTAAGCAGCATCCGCCGGGAGCAGCCTCCTGGGCTTCCCAGGCTCTGCTGCAGTGGCAGGTGAGCCCTCTCCCTGCAGGGCATGGAGCCTGCCCCCTCCCCCCGGGTCTGCACGGAGTGTGGGGATCCCAGTGTTGCATGCACATTGTTATACTCTGAAGCCAAAGTGTAACCCTCCCCCTCCCGCCTCCTGCTGGGCTCAGAGGGGGGGAGGGTTTTGCTTTCTCTCCTCCCCTTTCTCTCTTTCTCCTTTATATGGGTTTGATTTGTTACCAGGTCTTGATTATACCAAAGGAATCGGATGGCTATTATTAAAGTTAGTATTTCTTTAAGGCGTGGCTGTGAGTGGCTCCTTGTCTGACGGGAGGGGAGGGGTCCGGTCCGTGCAGGAAGGTGCATGCTGTATCCATGTCCAGCAGCTGCTCCTTATCCAGGGTACACGGGGCGTGTGCTTGGCTGAGGGGTCTCTGAACCAGCAGGCTGATGCTTTGCCCTTTGGGCCCCAGCGGCCCCTCTCCTAGGCTCTTAGACCCTCAGCTTTACATGGCCAGTAACTGCCCCTGCTCGGCCTCCCCTGCCCGAGATCTCCCCAGCGGGCGCCTCCTGCTGCAGCTGGCGGCTGCAAAGGAGGTAACATCCCTGCAGCGGGAGGGCAGCAGAGCCTTGTCCCAGCCCCGTGGCCAGCTGCCCCCCAGCCATGGCGGTTCAGATCTGGGCCAGGGCTCAGCCACCTATGAGGGCTGCTCGCGCCAGGCCAGGCGGGAAGGGCTGGACAGCCCCAGCAAGCTGGGGGCAGGAGCGTCCAGCCCTGCCCTGGCTCCTGGGGGCAGAACGCGGGGAGCTCAGCTCCTGGCTGTGTGTGGGGGGGAGTGTGGGGGAGCTCAGCTCCTGGCTGTGTGTGGGGGGGAGTGTGGGGGAGCTCAGCTCCTGGCTGTGTGGGGGCAGAATGGGGGCGCTCAGCTCCTGGCTGTGTGGGGGGAGGAGTGTGGGGGAGCTCAGCTCCTGGCTGTGTGGGGGCAGAACGGGGGCGCTCAGCTCCTGGCTGTGTGTGGGGGAGCTCAGCTCCTGGGGGCAGAACATGGGGAGCTCAGCTCCTGGCTGTGTGGGGGGGGAGTGTGGGGGAGCTCAGCTCCTGGCTGTGTGTGGGGGAGCTCAGCTCCTGGGGGCAGAACGCGGGGAGCTCAGCTCCTGGCTGTGTGTGGGGGGGAGTGTGGGGGAGCTCAGCTCCTGGCTGTGTGGGGGCAGAAAGGGGGGGCTCAGTTCCTGGCGGGGTGGGGGGAGGAGTGTGGGGGAGCTCAGCTCCTGGCTGTGTGGGGGCAGAACGGGGGCGCTCAGCTCCTGGCTGTGTGTGTGGGAGCTCAGCTCCTGGGGGCAGAACGTGGGGAGCTCAGCTCCTGGCTGTGTGTGTGGGGGGGGGAGTGTGGGGGCGCTCAGCTCCTGGCTGTGTGGGGGCGCTCAGCTCCTGGCTGTGGGTGGGGGGGGGGAGTGTGGGGGCGCTCAGCTCCTGGCTGTGTGTGGGGGGGAGTGTGGGGGAGCTCAGCTCCTGGCTGTGTGTGGGGGGGAGTGTGGGGGAGCTCAGCTCCTGGCTGTGTGTGTGGGGGGGGGAGTGTGGGGGCGCTCAGCTCCTGGCTGTGTGGGGGCGCTCAGCTCCTGGCTGTGTGTGGGGGGGGGAGTGTGGGGGCGCTCAGCTCCTGGCTGTGTGTGGTGGGGGAGTGTGGGGGCGCTCAGCTCCTGGCTGTGTGGGGGAGCTCAGCTCCTGGCTCCCTGGGGGCAGAACGGGGGCGCTCAGCTCCTGGCTGTGTGTGGGGGGGGGGAGTGTGGGGGAGCTCAGCTCCTGGCTCCCTGGGGGCTTGGCCTCCCTCTAGACCGACTTGGAGGTGCCCCATGGGCAGGGGCCCCAGCGAGGGGATCAGCTCCTAGGGTGGGGGGCCCAGCTGCGGGGAGCAGAACCCAGGAGCCTGCAATGGTCTGTTCCAGCACCCCCCGCCCCCAGTGTAGAATAGTCTAACCGCGGGCCCGGCCCCCCTTCCCCTTTGGAATGGTTTGTCCCCCCCGGTCCCCCTCCCAGCGCATGCGGAGTGGTGGGGTCCGCCCCTCCCTTCCCGCGGTGGTAGGGCCCGGCCAGTTTCCGGTTCCGGCGCGGCTGCCCTGAGTGCGGGCCGGAGCCGCAGCGCGGAGCCCCCTCCCCGCGCGGGGCCATGGCGCAGCCCGGGCCCCCCCGGCTCTGAGCCCCGGGCCCCCCATGGCGGCTCCGCACCCCGAGAAGCTGGAGGGAGGAGTCCCGGCCCCGCCGCCCCCCCCGGGGCCCCCCAACCCGCCGGGCAGCGGCCCCCCCGGCGGGCCCGGCAGGAAGCAGGGGAAGGCAGGTGAGAGGGGGGGCACGTGGGGGTGCAGCCGGGGGGCGGGGCTGGGAGGCACGTGGGGGTGCAGCCGGGGGGCGGGGCACGTGGGGCAGGGGATGGTTGGGGGTTCAGGGAGCGATGGGGTCTGGGGCGCTCAGAAGGGGAGGAGGGAATTGTGCCGGGGGCGTGGGGAGGGCGAGGCGGAGGGGCCAGGGGGCGGTGGGGTGGGCAGGGTTGGGGGGGCTTAGAGGGATGTGGGGCAGTGGCACTGGCAGCGCTCTCCTGGCTCTTGCGTGACTGGTAAATGCTGGGCCAGCGGTGCTGGGGTCTATACGGCACCCTCCTCCCCTGGACAGGGATTGAAGAGGGCAGGGCCATGGGGGCCCCATGCCTGGCGCTCTGCACGGAGAACCTGGGCCATGGGTCCCTGCCCCATGGTGCTTCCAAGGGGGCATGGCTGTGCCAGCACAAGCCGCCTGACTGCAGGCAGGGGTGACCCGGGGCTGAGTCGTGCCTGGCCTGCGGAACATGGTTTGGCTGGCAGGTGTTTGTGCAGTGCAGGAAGGGGCCAAGCTGAGGCCTGGCAGGGTGCAGCAGCCATCCCCACTGGCCCTTCCTGCGCACAGGTTGAGCTGAACTCAGCTGGAGCCTGGCGCTTTGTGGGGAAGGGAACACGTTCACCTGGGAACGGAGCTCTTGGGGGAGCCGGCTCGGGATGCCAGCGAACCCTGCACGCAGCTGAGAACTGGGGATGCACACGCAGGACCATGGTGCGGCTCAGTCCTGGGGCCGTGGCCTGCTCCTGTTCTCCCTGGATCAGACTTATTGGTGACCTTATCAGGCCATAAATTTCTTCTGTCCCATCATTAATGGGGTGGAAATGCTGCCTGTGCCTTGGAGGCTCCCCAGGCCCTGCCCTGGGCAAGCAGGTCGGGTGTGAGAACAGGGAGGCTTTGTGGGAGAAGAGAGTTTGGGGGGTGTCTGTTCTTTGTGCAAGGCTAGCTTGAGAGAGGGAGCACAGGGTCGGGGGAGATGCTGGTCTTCATTTCCCCTCTGTGCGTAGGGCGGCTGGGGGGACGGGACGGGCTGTCTTCAGGCCCTGCCAGGCTTGACGGCACTCACTGACTTCACCGGTGCTGCCCCTCACAGGTCTGCAAATGAAGAGCCCTGAAAAGAAACGGCGCAAATCCAACACTCAGGTAGGGAGCATGGCTGGGACTCCGTGATAGGAGGGTGGGGGCCAGGCTGTCAGCCCAGCACCACAACACGAGCACATGCCTGGCACCTGGGGGCAAGAACCCCCAACGGTTCTGGTGGCACAGACAGCCCCACCCACAGCAGGTTGGAGCCAAACCCTGGGGCTGCTCGGAGTGTCCTGCATCAGGGCCGACGGACGCGCACACCCCCATGGAGCAGCGCGCAGCCAGTGGGGGCTGTACGGGCAGCGGTGCCCGTCCTCCAAAGCAGCTAGGGCTGGCTGTTCCCATGGCCTGGGGACTATCCCAGCGTCTCAGGTTCCTTTGACACAGATGGCGCTAGGAGCCCAGGGTCCCTGCTGCAGCCAGGGCTCGTCTTCCCCTCTCCCAGGAGCATGAGGCTCCGGGAGGGGCAGCTTCCTGCTGCTCCGCGTCCGTTGCCAGGCTATGCAGGGGAACTAGTAGGCTCGGCCCTGCCAGTGCTGTGTCTCCCCTCCCGCGGGAGCTGAGGGCCCTGTGCCCCTGGCAGGCCCGGGCCCCACACTAACTCCTGTGCCTTCTCCCCACAGGGCCCTGCCTATTCCCATCTCTCGGAGTTCGCCCCGCCCCCGACTCCAATGGTCGACCACTTGGTGGCCTCAAACCCCTTTGAAGATGACTTTGGGGCACCTAAAGTGGGGGCCTCGTCAGCTCCGTTCCTCGGCAACCCTGTGCCCTTTGGGAACTTCCGCATGCAGGGGGGCATGACGCCCCAGGCTCCACCGGGCTACGCAGGGGGCCCCCAGGCCATGCGGAGGCAGCCCCCGCCCTTCACCCCGAGCCAGATGGGCCCAGCCTTCAGCATGCCCCCCCAGAACCCCAACTACGTGCAGCCTGGCGCCATGAGCTTCCCCGGCCAGCCCTTCAACCAGCCTCTCGGGCAGAACTTCAGCCCCCCCGCAGGGCAGCTCATGCAGGGGCCAGTCGGGGGCTTTGGGCCCATGATCTCCCCCACCATGGGGCAGCCTCCCCGCGGAGACATGGCGCCAGGGCCTGCCCTGAATCCCCCTGCCGGCCCCCCCATGGCCCAGAGGTTCAGCCAGCCTGCCAGTCTCTTTGGACAGTCTCCCATGCAGCGGCCCAGCCAGAACCTGCCCCCAAACACCAGCCCCTTCCCCGGGGCTGACCCCGGCTTCTCGGCTGGGGGCGATGACGGGGGGAAGAACCTCAACCCCCCTCCCAGCACCTTCAGCCAGGAGCCGCACTCAGGCTCGCCGGCCGCGGTGAACGGGGCCCAGCCAAGCTTCGCCCCCAGCAGCACCAGCCGGAGCAGCAGCACCCCCGAAGCTAACAGCCTCCCGCCCTCCAGCAAGGCGTCTGGCAACTCTGGGCACCAGCCGCCGCCGGGCCTGGTGTACCCTTGCGGCGCCTGCCGCAGCGAAGTAAACGATGACCAGGACGCCATCCTGTGCGAGGCCTCCTGCCAGAAGTGGTTCCACCGGGAGTGCACAGGCATGACGGAGAACGCCTACGGGCTGCTCACCACCGAGGCCTCGGCCGTCTGGGCCTGCGACTACTGCCTGAAGACCAAGGAGATCCAGTCGGTGTACATCCGGGAGGGCATGGGGCAGCTGGTGGCGGCCAATGACGGCTGAGCGGGCGCTGGGCCCAGCTAGGGAGGGGCCGTGCTGCCCTCACCTCGTACAGATCCCTGCTTGGTTTTCGGGCCAATTTCCCCTCCCTTATTTTGTAGCCGCCCCTCTCCCCGCGTGCAAGAGACGATGTCGAGTGCTGGCGTCTGGCTTCGGTAACGTTTCCTCTCTGTTCTTGCTTGTCTGCGTGGCTGGGCCTGGTGCAGCTCATGCCCTTTTCAAATACTCGGAGCGTCCATTGGAGGGAGAGGAGAGACCGGTTCCTGCCCCCGGATACCCCCGCGCCTGCCAGCCCAGAGTGTGAAGTCCGGATCGGGGCTCTGGGGTCTCTGTTACTGGCCGAGCTGAGCAGCCAGTGGGAGCAGAAACTCTGCCCCCAGACAGAGAAAGTGACTGTTCCACAGAGACCTTGGGGCAGGGGGCGGCCTGCAAATGCTGATGCTCAGAGCAGTCTCTGCTGGATAGAAGCGGGGCGGAGCTGGTGAGGGCTGTGTCCTGGTGATGGGGGAGCTGTGGTGTGACCCCTAGAGCTGGGACCCCAGGCCAGAGCGATATAGATTCCCCCCCGGGCGCAGCGAGGGCTCGGAACAGCCAGGGCTCCGTCTCCTGGCAGGGGCCTGTAGCAGAACCAGCACACTGAGCCCTTTGCACTTGATGGGGGTGGGGGGGGTCTGTCCCACCCAAGCTGCCACTTCCCAAGCAGCACTGGGCCCTGTGCTGTTGCCAGAGGGGAGGGCGGTGGGTCTGCAGCATGGGGGGGTGGGGGTGCTGCCAGCGTGCGTCTGAGCAGCAGGGAAGGCGGCTTTCGCTTCCTTTCCCCAGACCGCAGCTGGTGCCTGGGATGTGTGTGGAATCCAGGCTGAGTATAGTGCAAGCCCCTCGGACCTGAGCCGGGCCTGCTGCCGGCACGAGGTGGATTCTCCTGATCACTCACGAATAGTGTCTGCGGCGAGACCCCTCCCCAGCCCCAGCGCTCTCGGCACCCTGCCCCCCTGGGAGGAGCTGCTCTGCCAGGTTGTGCTGTGCGCTGGGTTTCCGTAAAGCTCCAGCCCTGGGCCCGGATTAGGTGAGACCCAGATTTCGTTACGAGTCACCCCCCAGCCCAGGGGGCTGAGAGAGCAGCTGGGAGACATGGCCCAAGAGACTCCGCAGCCATCGTTAGGTGTCCTCATACTTCGGGACGTGACTCATGATTTTTCAATGCCTGGGGCCCATGGAGCCTCCAGGCCCCATCGTGCCATGCTGCATGGGAGAGCCGGACGTGCCCTGCACTGCTGGGCCTGTCTGCGCTAGGGGGAGCATTGGGTGGATGGTGCCTGTTGCCTCCTGGGTGCCCATGAAAGCCAGTGGGTGGTTACGCAGCTGAGCAGAAGCTCAGTGCCCCGTTCCAACGTGAGGTAGGTCACACACGGCAGGCTACAGGCACAGGGCTGGGGAGGCCGGCGGGTCCAGCTGTGCCCAGAGCGTGGGGGGCGCACAGGTTGGAAATGTGCATGTTGTGACCAGGCCACATGCTCTGGCAAAGCAGGACCCAGGCCTGTGGAAGCAGCTTCTGAAATCACTGAGTCTGTCCAGGAGTCCCTCCTGTCCCCCCAGGGCTAGGGCTCGGAGCAGGCAATAAGCAGCAGTGGGTGTGAAGGTGTTTTCCTGGGGTTGCCAGCAGCCCAGCACAGAGGTGCCTCCCTTCCCTCTGTACCAGGGATGTAGCCTGCTGCAGGGCTTGGCTCCCACCCTGCTGTGCTGCTGCCCGGGCAGCTCAGCTCACCAGCCCCTCGGGTTCGCTCGGCTGCCTGGCAGTTCGTTCACACCACTCGGCGCTGGCATTTCAGGCAGTGGCTGCGCTTGGGTCATGTTTGTGAGGTTCTCTTGGCTGCCACACTTTGAAAGGCCTGCGCCTGCTTCCTGTGTCAGCGAGAGCTACAGAGCCCCGGGGTTGGGAGTGCCCCTTAGCCGGTGCAGGGGGCAGCTTGCTTTCCACCAGTGGCAGCAACCTAGATTAGCGAGCTGGGGGGAACTGTCTGGAACCAGTTGGAGCGAAGAGTGAGACTCATGGGGGGGGTGGGGTGAACTCAGCGGCCTGGCCTGGGTCTCTTTCTGCTCCTGTGGCTGAGGGGGGTGAGCAGGCCGGTGGCAGGGGGAGGGTTCTGAGCTGAGAACAGCTGCCCTGGGAGTAGCTTGGCGCAGGGGCTGATTGGTAGGCACACGCTTTACCCTGCTGCGTACACACATCGCCCGGAGGCAGGACTGCTCGCTGGCTAACAGCTGCTCCTGTTTAGTAGCCACGGGCTGTCCCAACCCTCGCTGGGCACCCTGGGCAGGCCTGTGTGCTGGGCCCTGCTGCTCTCAGCTGGGTTGGGGGAATCTCCTGGTTTTGTTAACTTCTTGCTGTGTTGATGACTTGTTCCCTTTTGTAAAGTGGTTGCTGGTGTGGTTTGTAATCGTTTTTAACCTCCCGGAGCTTTCTGCAGGACCAGGGGGCGCGGTCTTGCCCCGTTTTAACAGTCTGAGCATTAAAGGAAAACTTTTTGTATTGTCCAGCTATAAAGCTATTTGAAACCAGCCTCCTGCCTGCCTGAGCCCCACCGTTGAACTGGGGCCCCCGCAGCTGAGAGATTTTGCTCTGTTAGCCTCTCCCCTGAGGGTGGCAGCAGGGCCCCCCCCCCGGCAGCATCCAGCCTGCTCCCGGAGTCCCTGGCCCTTTGGTGATGGGGTAGCGGGAAGGGCAGGGGCCTGGGTGTCCGTCGGGGACTCTCGGCCCAGTGTGCGGGGCTGAGGCCCTTGCCTGGGGCGGCTTTGCGAGAGGAAGCTGCTCCCCGAGTGCAGAGGGGGTGACGGGGCCTTTCCTCCCCCAGCCGCTCCCTGCTGCTAGGCTGCAGCGAAGCTTCGTGGGGGGAGACCGTCACCTCCGTGGGGCCAGGCCCTGGAGCGAGAGGGGGGGGCCCCGCCTGCTGAGGGGGCTGGTCCGGCCCAGGCATTGCCAGGGCCGGGCTCTGATGCCACCTCCTGCCCGGGGGGGCGGGATTCCCTGAGCCCCGCCCGACAGCTGGGAGCGGGGGGGTGTCTGCGATTGGCTCCGCGGGTCACGTGCCCCCTCCCGCCCGTCCGGAATGTAGCGAGCAGCTGCCGGAGTTTGATACAAAGTTGCTGCGACGCGCCGGAGCCGGGACCCCCCCGCCCCCCGGGAGACAGAGCCAGGTGCCCCCGGCCCAGCGCCCCCTTCAGCCCGGAGCAGGTCAGTGAGCCCGCGGGGACCGGAGACCCCAGCCCGGCTGCAGCCCCCATCCGGGGGCGGCTGATGTGGGGGTATCGCCGGTCCCCGGGCAGCCCCCCCCTTCTGCCCTGGCCAGGGGCGAGGCCGGCCCCCGCCCTGCGGGGGAGCTTCCTGGGGACCCAGGGGGGTTGGGCGCCTTCCCCGGCGGCTGCAGGATGGTCCTGGGGCGAGGGGCTGGGTGGGCGCTGCCCTGAAGGCACCGGGTCCTTGGCACGCAGCCCAGTGGGGTGAGCAGGGCGGGTCTGAGCCTGCAGGCCCGGTGCTCTCAGCCTGGGGGCACGACCTGATGTCAAGGGGTCCTGGTCCCATGCTGCCAAGTGGGCAGAGCCAGGGGCTGGCTGGGAGCGGGGGTCCCGGCCTGGGTAGGCCTGAGCTGGGGCCCCTGGATTCACTGGCTCGCGGGGGGCCCTGTCAGAGCCTTGCAGCAGGCGTTGGCCAAGGTGCCCGATGGTGCCCTTGGCACGAGTGCGGCTGTGGGCTCCCTGCGCTGGGCCAGGCCTGTCACCCTACAGCAGAGCCTTGCCCAAGGCTCAGGCTCTTCCGCTTTCCTCCCTGCACTGCCTGTGCCCCGTGCCCAGCCCCTGGGGCTGTGCCCGCCGCCCCATATCGCTCTCCCAGTGCCATGGCTTCCCCGGGGAGGGAGTCTCACCCACACGGCTCCGATAAACTCCTTCCTGCCGCTCCCTTCCCGTGAGGCGCTGCCAGCAGAGAAGGCTGCTGTGCAGAGCCCGGGGAGGAGGGGACAGACTGGCACCCACAGCCCGGCCGTGCCCAGGGGCCCTCGTGCTGAGCTGGAGCTGCCCTTCCCTATGGAGCCGCTGGGCAGACGCAGCGTCACCGCCTCTGCTTCCACCTGCTAAACTGCATGAAACGCAGCTAAAAATAGCCCCCCAGTGTCACTTTCCCATGTTGCAGCTGGTGTCAGTGGCATGGGGCTCGGGAGGGGGAGGGGAGGCAGGGGCTGGGCCGAGGCGAATGCACGGTGGGGGCTTGGCAGGGAACAGGCTCGGTGGTGTGGGGAGACGGGCGCCCCGGGCAGCACGCCAGGAAGGTTGGCTCATGCCCGAGGCTGTGTTGTGACCAGGGGTTCTCAGCCGCTTTCTTTCTGAGGCCCCCACAACATGCTATAAAAATCCCACAGCCCGTCTGTGCCCCGGGAACTGGTTTTCTGCATATCAAAGCCAGGGCTGCTGTTAGGGCAGGGCAATTGCCTGGGGTCCCTTGCCACAGGGGCCCCCACGAAGCTACATTGGGCAGCTTCGGCATCAGCCCTGGGGGGCAGGGCTCAGGGCCTCGGACTTCAGCCTCATGTGGTGGGGCTTTGGCTCGCTGTCCTGGGCCCCAGCTACCACTGGCCGTGCTTGGCGGCCCCCCTGAACCCTGCTTGCAGCTCCCCAGGGGCCTCGGACCCCTGGTTGAGAGCCACTGCTGTAGACCCTCTTCAGTGTCACCCCAGGGGGCTGGGCTGTGGGCCCCCTTGGGCGGTGGCCCCGTTCTGCAGGGCCCAGCTGCGTCTCACCTCGCTGCAGCGTTTCCTGCCTTTCCTCACGTTGGGGCACTTCCTGCTTCTCAGAGCTCGGTGACCTGCCCTGGGGGCGAGTGCTGCAGCTGGGCTTCTCCTGTGCTCCCCCGGGCTGGTGCTGGAGTGCAAGAGCCCAAACCTCACAGCCATCCCAGGACAGGGGCAGGGTCTTTATTCCCATTGTATGAATGGGGAAACCGAGGCACATGGTGGGGAAGGGACTCTGGCAAGGTCACACAGTGAGTCTGTGGCAGCAAAGCCAGGAATAGGACCCAGGAGTCCTGGCTCCCAGCCCCCCTGCCCTGCTTGCCAAGGGGGGGGCAATAAGGGCACCCTCCCAGCCCAGTTCTTCCTTTGATGTGAACCAAAACTGAGTGACTTCATCTTATCATCATGGAAACATTGTGATGTCATGGAGTTGGCTTTGTGACATCACCGCAGGGGCCCTCGGAGTGAGGTCTGCTCTGGGTGGGAAGGAAATCCCAAGAGCCTGGGGGCAGGAAGCTCAGAGACGGGCAGTGGGGAGTGACCCTTCTCTCTGGAAGCACCTGGAGCTCCAGTCCCAGACTGGCACCTGGACACCCTCCCCTTCTCTGGGCGGCCAGCTGCCATTCGAGGCCTGGGGCCTCATACACCATGTCCTGTGCCAGCTGGGAATCCCCCGGGTGGGCCGGGCTCCTCGGTAGCTGTGCAGGGAATGCGCTGAATCCCGGGAGGCAGCTGGCTCCTCCCTGCCCCCGGATCTCCAGCGCTCAGAGCCTGCCTTCCCCACATCGCGGCAGGCTCGGGGACCAGGGATCTGTGTTCTCAACGGTGCCAAACCCGGCCCCTCCCACTGCAGGCACCCTGACTCCACGACCCCTGCAAGGGAGAGGGGACAGGTGGGGTTGGCAGCTCCGGCTCCTGGCTCTATCCCCAGCTCGGGTAGAGTGGGGTGGGGTCTCTCCCTGGCTCCCCTCCCGTCTGGCTGGAGCTGTGCCTTGTCGCAGTGGGAACATGCCGTTCCCGCTCCCGTTGGGAGGCCAAGCAGCTCGGAAACGGGCCTGAAGATCTTTGTTTTCATTTGCAAATTTCCCTTTGCAAGTCAAATCGCCCAGGGCAGAGCCTCAGCCTGGGCACCCAGAGCCGTGCAAAGTCCCTGTCCCGGGGCGTCAGGCGTTCTTTGTGCTCTGGGCAGTGTCTCTCCGCTGGCTGCTGCCGGCTGCCCCAGCACTGAGCCCTTTGTCCCCTGCAGGTGGGATCCGGGCTGTCCTGGGACCGGAGCAGGAATGGCTGAGAACTGGAACTCGCGGGACTCGGATAACAGCTGGGTGATCGCAGGCTCCGAGGTGCGGCACGAGGCCCTGGGCTGCAGGGTGGGGATGTCCCAAGGGGGGGCCAAGCAGGTCTCTTCGGTTCTTGCTCCTTCTCCCGCTGGCCCGGGGTGAAGAGTTCCTGGCCTCTGCTGAACACCCAGCTGCTGCGACCCCCTCTGCCACCACTGCCCCTAATCCCTGCCCCTCTGAGCCACCTGCCCTTGGGTGAGGGGTGTCGTACTGTCCCCCCCCTTCGGGTTTGCTGGTGAGACGGGGTCTGGGCCCGAACTGTGGGCCCCAAACACGTCCCGGGGGGCAGCAGGGGTGGGGATCTGACACTCAGGAGCTCTCATTTCAGCATCTGAGGATCGTCTCTGCTGCCCCTTGTCCCTGGCAGGGCGGGGGAGGAGTGGGCTGGGCCCGGGGAGGGCGGGTAGTGACTGGTGTAACCTGCCCTCTGTGTCTCCAGGGTTTGCCCGTGGAAACCGTGGGCCCAGAGCTGGGCACAGTCACCCAGACTCCAGCAGACGAGGAACCAGCAGGACACGCCCTCCCCAAGGGGCACAGCGCCGAGGATGTGCACACGGGCACGTGAACAGTGCAGATATGGGATGAGTCCCCCCATCCCCCCGGGCCGTCTGCGCCCGGCTTCCCCCTGCCCTGCCCAGCCCCCAGCTTCCCCCTGCCCTGCCCAGCCCCCAGCTTCCCCCGTCCATCCCTGCCCCCCGTTCTGCCCAGTCCCCCGGGCTGTCTGCCCCCGGCTTCCCCCTGCCCTGCCCAGCCCCCAGCTTCCCCCTGCCCTGCCCAGCCCCCAGCTTCCCCCTGCCCTGCCCAGCCCCCGGCTTCCCCCGTCCATCCCTGCCCCCCGTTCTGCCCAGTCCCCCGGGCTGTCTGCGCCCGGCTTCCCCCTGCCCTGCCCAGCCCCCAGCTTCCCCCGTCCATCCCTCCCCCCCATTCTGCCCAGTCCCCCGAGTCGTCTGCCCCCGGCTTCCCCCTGCCCAGCCCCCGGCTTCCCCCATCCATCCCTGCCCCCCGTTCTGCCCAGTCCCCCGAGCTGTCTGCCCCAGGCTTCCCCCTGCCCTGCCCAGCCCCCGGCTTCCCCCTGCCCTGCCCAGCCCCCGGCTTCCCCCTGCCCTGCCCAGCCCCCAGCTTCCCCCTGCCCTGCCCAGCCCCCAGCTTCCCCCGTCCATCCCTGCCCCCCATTCTGCCCAGTCCCCCGAGTCGTCTGCCCCCGGCTTCCCCCTGCCCTGCCCAGCCCCCGGCTTCCCCCGTTCTGCCCAGCCCCCCAGGCTGTCTGCCCCTGACTTCCCTCCATCCAGCCCTGCCCAGCCCCTCTTGCTCTCCATCTCCCTGTCCCCCCCACCCCACCCCCACCCCCACGCTTGCTGCCTGACACAGGCGCATCCCTGGCCCCGTGGGTTGTTCTGGCCTCCTGGCTGGGTTCCCAGCTCCCTCTTCCCATTTGGGCTGGGGGGGAGGATCCCTGGGCCTCTTTTGGCTGGGGGCAGAAGGGGGTGGGGAGCTTCCTCAGGTGCCCATCAGGGCTTCTGCATCGGGCAAGAGGGGCCCTAGCTTCCATCCCCCTCCCCCGGCGCTGGGGACGCGCTGGCCTCCCTGCTGGCTGCCCTCTGGACACTAACGAGGCCGTCTCTCCCCAGCCGGCGCCTCCCCAGGCAGGAAGAGTGAAGGCTCCCAGCTGAACACGTCCCCCGGCCCTGAGGAGGCTGAGTTCAAGGTACGTTTGCTGGGGGTGGGTCACAGGTTCCCACGCCAGAGCCCTGTCCCCAAGTGATCCCTAGAGCAGAGGTGTTAGAAAACCAGCCACTCGCCATGGAAAAGCTGCCAGTGATGGAGAACCCAGCACAACCCTGGGTCAGTTGTTCCAATGGTTAATTCCCCTCATGGTGAAATATTGACACCTGACTTTCAATCTGAATCTGTCTAGCTTCAACTCCCAGCCATTGGCTCCAGTTAGACCTTCCTCTGCTAGACAGACGAGCCCCTGATTAAATATTTGTTCCCAAGTAGATCCTCACCCCTGAACCGGCTCTTTGTTCAGCTAGACAGACTCAGAGCTCAATCAGTACAACTGCCCAGCCAGCCAAACTGCCTGCTTCCCTGCTGCTGGCTGGGCCTGCAAGGACCCAGCCCCCGCAGGAGAGAGAGAGTTACAAGGAGAGGGGACGTGGGTCACAGTTGGTGCTTCTGAGGCATTAGCTACTAGTGCTTGGAACATGGACCTCAGCTGCACGCAGGGATCCAGGCTCGCTCCCCTGATCCCTGCACCCAACTAAGACTGGGTGACGGCAGACGCAGGTGGAATTCCAGCCCTGCAGCCGGGGTTTGTAGTTAGGGAGCCGGTAGATGCTCAGATCTGCCTCCCAGCAAGGGGGGTGTTAGCTTTGGCAGCCTAGGTAGCAAGGCCAATACGGGTCATTAACTAATCCCTGATGTGGAGGGGGGGTCGGAGTCTAGAGCTGGGCTCCCAAGCTGCCCAGTCGTGGTGGGGGAAGGAGCCAGCCCAGCCAGGGCACGCAGCCCCACCCTGGGTCTCCTCTGCAGAGCTCCTGCCCGCTGGGCTCAGGGTGCTCTGCCTGCGTCCCGGGAGTGGGAGCACGTGGGGGTGGGCGGAGCATGGATCCTGACAGCGTCGCTCTGTCCCCAGGACTCTGAGGAGTGTCCCCAGGAGACCCTGAGCCTAGCAGCCTCCCCCAGGCCTGGTGCACCGGGCCACGAGGCGCCAGAGATCCAGGCACAGGAAGGGCCAGGCTCTGAGGACCCCGAGCTGGGCTCTGACACCAACACCCTGGGCTCCGCGCCCACTGGCAGAGCAGGTGGGTCCCAAGTCCCTGGGCGGCTCCAGGGTTGGGCCGCAGGGGTGCTGTGCAGGACAGGTGCACAGCCCCCACCCCCTGCAGAGAGCTCAGTGGGGAGGGGCTGAGGGGCTGGGGGCGGGGCCTGGCTCCATGGGGGCGGGTCTGAGTGGCTGGGGGCGGGGCCTGGCTCAGTGGGGAGGGGCTGAGGGGCTGGGGGCGGGGCCCGGGTCAGTGGGGAGGGGCTGAGTGGCTGGGGGCGGGGCCTGGCTCCATGCGGTGCTCTCAATGGGCTCCCCTCACTCTCCGCAGGGGAGCCGCTGGAGGAGGTGAGCAGCAGCGAGGATGATGCCGAGGGTCTGCACCAGCAGCAGCTGCGGGACTCGCACCGGGCCCCGTGTGGCCCTGCCGAGCGCCGTGGGGCCGAGGCAGCCGGTGACGGGGAGAGCGGGCTCAGGGTGAATTCATGCCTGCTGGGCGTGCTGGCGCTGCTGGGCGTCGGGCTCCTGGCCTTCTCCGGTGAGCGAGGCCCTGCGGCTGCTGGGGGGCGGATGGGGCTGGCGCTGGCGTCTCCTTCACCATCTATTTCTCTCCCCAGGTGCCATCTATGACCCTGGGGATGGTAAGTACCGGGGGGGCCTCCCCCTCACTAACCAGCTGTGCTGCTCGCCGGGCCTCTGCCTGTCTCCAGCCCCCAGACTCCCTGCTTGGGGGGGTGGGTGTGTCATTGACCCCCCCCCCACGACACCCTGTGTGGAGCTGCTGAGAGGCAGCCCAGCCGGCTGTTCAAATCTCCTCTCCTCCCTTCCTGCCAGGCCCCACGGAGAGCACGGATCCCAGGGACATCCCAGAGGGGGAGCAGCAGCCGCTGGCGGCTGGTGTGAAGGTACGTGGGGCGGGGGGGAGGTCTCCGGGCCTGAGACTAGCTCAGCGCCCCACTGCTGAACAAGGGGGGTGTCCCCAGCATTGGCTTTGGGGGGAGCAGGTGCCCTGGAAATGCGGCCCCAGGCATCCTTGTCTTTGTTTCCCGGGCACACAGGCCTGCACGATACCGTCATGAGATCCCGCCAGCACCACACAATGAGGTCTGCCACCCGCTGGCCCCACCCTGCTGGGGAAACTGAGGCACAGAGGGCTGGGGCGGAGCTGGGAGGGAAACCCCGGCATCCTGGCTCTCACATGCCCTGTACAGTCACGGAGCTGAGCTTTTACCCTCGCTCACAGGACTGGCTGCAGCAGCCCCCGCTGGACCCAGCTGGGGACCCCCAGAGCCTTCACTCCATGAGCCTGCTTCTGGACAAGCTGGCCAAGGAGAACCAGGGCATCCGGCTCATGCAGGCGGAGCTGCAGGTGGGTGCTTGGGGAGGCCCATGGGGAGCACTGGCGGCATCATATCCTGTCTGCTGCAGCTCTCGGCCAAGGGCAAAGCCAGCTCGTAGCGTGGCCAGGGCGCTCAGCTGCCTTGGGCTGGGCTGCACCAGGTCTGTGTGGCATCCGGGAGCCGGCTCTGTGTATCGCCCTGCGGACACGTCGCCCCTTGCCATGTCCGTGACCGGCTCGCCCGCTCTGTGCGCTGGGACGGCCCCTGGCCAGCACCCACATCCCCGCTGCCCCTAGCTGAGCTCCGGGGGCAGTTCCAGCCTGTGCTGGGGGGACGTGTGGACACAGCTTGAGCCCTTTGCAGTATCTGGGTGGGAGGAGCCTAGCAGCGCAGATATGGGCAGGGGCCCCAGAGGGGGGGTTACTCCCCTCCCTCCTTGGGGGAAGGGGCCCAGCCCGCTCTGCCTGCCCCGGCCAAGCAGGGATTGGCCCTTCCCGGTGGCCTGGGTTGGCTGGGGGGCTGTTTGCGTCACCCCGGCTTGGACCCGTCTGTCCTGACCCTGCCCCCCCTCCGGTGCCCGCAGGCGCAGAAAGACGAGCTCCAGGCCCTGCTGCAGAAGAGCGAGGGGGAGAAGGCCGGCTCCCAGCAGCAGAGCCTGGCAGGGGAGAACGCGCGGCTCCACCAGGCGCTGCAGCAGGCGGCCGAGGCTCACCGCTCCGCCCAGGCCGAGCTGCAGGTGCTGCGGGAGCAGCTGCAGGGCCTGGAGCAGGAAGGCGTGGCCGAGACCCCACGAGTGGCCCCAGAGCGGCCCCACGAGGAGCAGCTGCTGCACCAGGAGCTGGCCAAGCAGAGTGGGCTGCTGGGCTCCGTGCGGCGGGAGCTGGAGGGGGCTCTGCAGCGATCCCAGGGCTCCGGCGGGATGGAGCAGCTGCGGGTGGAGCTGGCTGGTTTGGAGCAGCGGCTAGCACAGGAGCTGCAGCGGGTGGAGAGCTGGGAACAGAACTACAGCAAGGGGCGCAGCGGGGAAGGCAGAGGGGCCACGGAGCCGTCCCGCCCCCCCCGGCAGGAGCCACCCAAAGCTGACAAGAAGGAGGGTGGGTGGCACAAGAGGCCAGAGGCTAGAGAGGAGCGTAGGCGCCGGCACGGGGACCCGGGGGGCAGGGAGCAGGATGGTGCCAAGCACCCGAAGCGCCGGGAGCAGCCCGAGCCCCACAGGCGCCAGGGGCCGCGGGACACCAAGCCGGCTAAGGACCAGAACGGGCAGCGTCGGGCGGGCGGTGGGAAGGCGGCGCTCCACGGGCCCCACGAGCACAACGTCTTCTGGGAGCCGCCCCGGCTGCAGCGGTACCGGGCGCCCCAGGGCTGCACAGGCGTGGCCGGCTGCGCCCGCCAGGAGGGGCTGGAGCTGTTTGGCACCGAGCTGGTGCCGGTGCAGAAGGGGCAGTTCCTGCAGTTGCTGCAGGGCTACATGGCCAGGCTGGGCTGGGGGCAGCACTTTGCAGGGCTGGCGGCCCGGCTAGACGGCGCCTTCGCCAGCGATGGCACCTTCACCCACGACCGCCTGCGCTTCCGCCACTTCGTGGAGGACGTGGAGGAGCTGCTGGAGGAGCTGGCGGAGCAGGAGCAGGGCGACGAGGAGGCAGCCGATGACTTCGAGGAGTATGTGCTGCGGCACTACGGCGGGGACGGGTGAGCCTGCCCCCTTCCCCCCAGGCACACAGAGTGTGGGGGCCGTGTCCACGGGTGGGGGTGCTCGATGTGGGGGCCTGCACCGGGGGCGGGTGGCACCGTCAGCCCAGGCAGCAGGGGCAGCGGAGGTGGCTCTGTGCGCGCAGGGGAGGGGAGTCGGGGCTGCCCAGCGTGTGCGGCGGTGGGAGGGGCGCGTTGCCCTTTCTGCTCCCCACGAGCCCCCCCCGGTGACCCCCCCTGTGTGTTTGCACTTGCAGTTTCACCAAGAAGGAGAGCGAGCGGCGCCGAGCGAAGCAGCGGAGCAAGCAGCTCCCTGGGCACGGCCCCCCGCGGGACAGGGACGGCCACCGTGGGAAGGAGAACAGCCCGCCAGACAAAGGCTAGAGCCGGGGGCCGCTGCCAGCCCAGCCGGGCCCCGCCCAGCCCTGTAGTTTGTAGGGGACAGCGGCCAGTGCCCCATAGGGACGCGATGCTTGTTCTGAGGGGCCGTATCCCAGGCTAGGGGGGCTGGGAGGGAGCGACCCCTGGGGGAAGGTGCTGCCGGTGCAGGGTCGTGCCCCCTCTAAATCCGTATGGCCAGAGTTCAATCAGAGCCCACAGCCATCAGCCCCTGCCCAGCGCGCCAGTGAGATGCCAACGCGCCTGCTGCCAGGCACAGGCCCCTTCCCATGGCTGAGCTGCGGGGGCTGAGCCATCACAAAGGGATGGGGGGCATTGGCGGGCGGGTTTCTTTGGGACAGCAGGGAATGCTTTGCCCACAGCCTGCAGTTCCCCCTGGGTGCTGTGCCATGGCACCCTCCCCCCGCCACCTGCTCTGTCCCTTCCAGGTGCCAAGGGGCCTGAATTCCCTGGCATGGGGCCAGGGCTGGGTTTATGGGGACCAAGCTCCCATGTACACCCACCTGCTGGTTGGTAACGGTGTCCCCCTGCTGCGGCCTGGCTGCGTGCCCACTCCACTGCCATCCCCAGCACCGAGTCAGGCCGGCTCCCGCCACGTGGGGCCCCCTCTCTGCTACCCACCCAGGCTCCCTCGGCACTAACTGCCCCGCGTGTGATGTTGCACTTTGCTAGAAACAAATAAACTCTCTTCGCTGTTGGGAAGCTCCTGAAGCCGGGCACTGTTGAGTGGGGGGGGCTCCGTGCGGCGCTGGGGGGGACACAGCTGCCCCCTGCCTGCCTGCCTGCCCGGCTCCCTGGGCAGCGCTGCCGTGGTGCCCGTTTCGTTGGGGGACTGGGGATGGAGCCCAGCAAATGATGCCAGAGTCCTGGCTCAGGCAACGCCCGGTGAGACGCCTCCATTGCCATTCCCAGCCCCTCCCCTCCCGGGGCCCCCAGGCCAGCCTGCCCCACGTCAGCCCAGCAGAGCCCATTGTGGTCTTCCATGCCACTCCCCACCGTCCAGCCCAGGCCAGAGAACCCACCCAGGGCTTCCTGCGTCCAGCCTGGCCCCTCTCCCTGTAAGCTGGGCCCTTCTTTCCCTGTTCTCCTCTGGGGTGTAGGGACAGCTGGCTCCTCCCAGCTCCCTGCGGCTGGGGGTTCCCTGGACATGCCCCGGGGTCAAGGCTTCTCACCACCAGGGGCCCTTAGCGGGGGGAAGCCTCGTCTCTGCTGCCCTCGATCAGCTCCCATCCCGGGGCCCCAGCGCCTGCCCCTGGTCTCCGGGCTGCTCGCGGGGGCTGCTTTTGGCACCTGGCTGGAGCCATGGGGGTCGGGCTGGTTGCCCTGGGCTGCAGCTGTGACTGGTTTTAAAGGGCTCGAGGGGCAGATCTCACCTCGACAAAAGCTGCCCCATGGCTCCGCTGCCTCGGCAGGGGGTAGGGCCCTCGGAGCTGGAGCTAGACCACGCCGGGCCTGAGACCGGGAGGGAGCTGCAGCCACCCTGGCGCCACCGGCACAGGACGACCAGAGCACCATGGCCCAGCCCTGGCAGGGCCTCTTAGCATCTGGCTGCACTGCAGTGAAAGACCCACAGCTTCAGCCTTCCGTCCAGGGGTATCCCCAGGAACTGAAATTGGGGTGGGGGGATGAGAGATGAATAAAGTAAAGGTTTTGTTAGGCCTGGGCTGCATTACGGAGATCAGGCACCGTCAGAGAAGGTAACGGGGTGCTCAGCTGGCTGAGAATCTGGAGCCCCTTGTGAGGGACACAGCTGGGGGTGCGGGGGGGGCGGGAACGGGCTCAGTGGGGCACACTCTCCCCTGGCAGTCAGTGCTGGCCCAATGGCCCTAGGGGGCCGGGGGTGGGGCTCAGCAGGGGGTGCTGTGCTGGGGGAGGGGCTCAGTAGGGGGCGCTGTGTTGGGGGGCTCAGCAGGGGGTGCTGTGCTGGGGGAGGGGCTCAGTAGGGGGCGCTGTAACACGAGGCGACGCCAAGCCCCCAGTTCCGCCTCGTACGGGGGCGGAGCATTGGAGGCGCCTCCCTCAGCAGGCTTGACTCCGCCCCTTTCCGGGATGCACCACTCTCCTCCCTCTTTCCTGCAGTGGTAGCGCCCCCCACCCGGGCAGCAGCGGCTAGGATGGGCCGGCCCATGTCAAGCAGACGGGGGGGAGCGGGTTTCACCACGTGGGCGGCAAAGTGAATTCGGACTGTACCACGTCGGGCTCGACTCCGCGCAGGGGAGCCAGGTCTTCGGACTCCCCGGCCCGGATGGTCTGTCCCGGGCGGGCCCACGTGCGCTGGGCGTGGGGGGGGTGTCAGTAGCCCCATGGCCGGGCTGCCGCGGCTGGTGCTGCTGCTGAGCGGCAAGAGGAAGTCGGGCAAGGACTTCGTGGCGGAGGAGCTACAGAGCCGGTACCGGGCGGGGGGGAGCCCGGACCGGACCGGACCGGACTGGGCGGGGGGAGCCGGGACCGGACGGGGGAGCCGGGCCCTAGGGGGATCCGGGCCTGGGACGCCGGGACCGGACGGGGGAGCTGGGCCCTAGGGGGATCCGGGCCTGGGACGCCGGGACCGGACGGGGGAGCCGGGCCCTAGGGGGATCCGGGCCTGGGACGCCGGGACCGGACGGGGGGAGCCGGGCCCTAGGGGGATCCGGGCCTGGGACGCTGGGACCGGACGGGGGAGCCGGGGGTGGCTCAGTTCGCGGAGATCCAGGCCAGGGGAGGCCTTGGTGGTGTGACGCAGCTCAGGAGAGGAGGGAGGGAGGGGCCCGGGGCGGGGGCGGGTCTATGGGGCAGTGCGGGGTGGGGCCCTAAGCCAAGGTGCCTGTATGGGGACCCCCATCGGGTGTGGTACTGGGGGGAGCGGCCTAAGGCCGGGGGGGGGGATTGGGTTGGGCCGCTCCCCAGCTGCAGCATGGGAAGCCCCCAAGGCTCAGGGTTGGGCTCTGACTTGGCAGCTGCCCCCCCATCAGGGTGTGGGTAGGGCAGGGGTTCTCAAACTGGGGGTCGGGACCCCTTGAGACGCCCTGAGGTTACTACATGGGGGGTCATGAGCTGTCAGCCTCCACCCCAAACCCTATTTTGCCTCCAGCATTTATAATGGTGCTGTAAATGTAGAAGGGGGGTGGCCCTCGGGCGTGCTGTGCGAAAGGGGGCTGAGACCTGCTGGGGTGGGGGAAATGCATCTCTGTTCCCATGGGCCTGGCAGGAATTGGGGCTGCTGCCTGTCACCCTCCAACCACTTGTGCCTCCCTCTGGCAGGTTGGGGCCGGATGTCTGCGCCATCCTCCAGCTGTCGGGACCCCTCAAGGAGCAGTATGCCAAGGTACTGCCCTGCCACCCCCCGCGGCCCGGTGGCGCCAGGAGTGGCTGAGCTTGTGCTCAGGGCCACCTCTTCTCTCTCTGCAGGAACACGGGCTGGATTTCCAGCGGCTGCTGGACGCCAGCGATTACAAAGAGACCTACCGGCAGGACATGATCCGCTGGGGGGAGGAGAAACGCAACACAGACCCGGGCTTCTTCTGCAGGATCGTGGTGGAGAGCGTAACGCAGCCTGTCTGGGTAAGGAGGGGGCCAACCAGGGGGAGGGGCAACCAGGAGCCACGCCCCCTTGCCGGCAGCCCCCCCGTGACGACTCCTTCCCCGCGCAGGTGGTGAGTGACACCCGGCGCCTGTCGGACGTGGAGTGGTTCCAGGACGTGTACGGGGCCGCGGTGCAGCTGGTGCGGGTGGTGGCGACGGAGGAGACGCGGAAGAGGAGGAACTGGGTGTTTGTAGTGGGTGAGTGGCACTGGCTTGGGGTAATCGCAGTGGCTGAGTACGGCCAGGTTCTGCCCCACGTTCAGCCATCACAAGCCAGGCCCCAGCAAATGCTGAGGTGCAGGGGGTTTGGATCTTTGCTTCGCGGCCTCTGAGCTTTCAGTCACGCTCGGGTGCCGTTTCCCTGCGCACCGTGAGGTCTGGGCCCTCTCTCGTCTCTAAGGGAGGCTGGAGATTCCCCCTGTCTGCCATATTGCACCCCCAGCTGCTGCTGTCCCCCGGTTCCTCACCCCAGCTGAGCTGTGCGGAGCAGGCAAGGCTGGAGGAGGAGCGCTAGGGGAGGGCTGTTTTCCAGGCTGGCTCAGCAGAGTTTGCCTGGCCGTGCTGACTCTGGGACCTCGCCTGTGTGGCTGCAGCACGTAGCCATCCAGCCAGGATCGGGAGCGCTGGGGCCAGCGGGGGGACGGTGGTTGTCCATTGCCCCAGTCGATCTGCATGGAGCTCACATCTCTGGGTTTGCTCCTCCCCAGGGGTGGACGACGCGGAGTCCGAGTGTGGCCTGGACCAGGGCGTGACCTTTGACTGGGTCATCACCAACGACGGGGACGAGCTGTCCCTGGACAGCCAGCTGGAGAAGCTGCTGCACTTCATCTACAGCAAGTTATAGCGTCCTGCAGCGGGCGGAGAGGCCGGGCGCAGCCCAGGGCTCAGACCAAAGAAAACGTTGGGGGTGGGGTCCAGTGAGCCCCGTCCGGGCAGGGACCCCGCTGTGGGAGGCGCTGCAGGTGCAGGGCCAGGCCCGCTGAGTGGGGCTGCGCCCAGACTCCATTCCATGAGGGCAGAAGGCCAATTCCAGGGGTTCTTTCCAGAGCCCGTTCCGGGGCCCTGCTGCAGGCGCCATTCAGCCTCCTGCCCTGCGGGACCACCCTGCACTGAGACCAGAGCAGGTCCCTGGGCCCTTGCCCTGTCGTCAGCCTCTGGGGCGATCCTTCTCCCCTGGGTGGGACCAGAGCAGGGGCTCCGCACCTCTGGGGTGGAGGACAGGTCCTTGCTGCAGCAGGAATGGCGCCTTCCCTCATGGGGCTGTATATCGAGCTGCAGCTGCACTGTCTGCCCCACCGCTCACGCCAGGGGTTCTCAAACGCTTTGTATTGGTGACCCGCCCGGGGGGGGGGTGATGCCTCGTGACCCCCAGGTTGAGAATCCCTGGCTTCGGCCCAGGCTGCTCTGTCACGGCTCGTTGGCAGTGTGGCCTGGGGCTGCCATCGCCTGCGCCATGAATGTCCAGCATCATTGCCCCTTGCTTAGCTGCCAGCCTCCCTGCACTGCTGTGCCCGGGCGGCTCGTGCCCCACATGGCGGCGGTTATCTGTGCCTTGCTGATGGGCGGGGCGGGAGACTGTAATGGGTGCCCATCTACCAGCCTGCTCCACCCTGCACTGCTTTCTGGGTCCTGGGGACCCGGAGCCGCCCATGCCCATGCTGCAAACGCCACTGGGAACATAGCTCCTCGCCGCTGGCTCCCTGCCTGGGCCCGCTGGTCACTGCCCACAGCTCCAGGGACAGATGTCGCTACGAGGGGAGCTCCTGGCCCGAGACGTCCCCTGCGGCCATGCGGGCCTGCTGGGAACAGGCCCTGTCATTTCACCCAGCCACTGGTCGAGGCAGGGGGCTGGGCCTGAGGGTCAGAGCGGCCGCACAAAGTATTGCTGAGCACTTTCTTGACTTGCTTTGCCTGGGCCAAGCCGGGTCGTGCAGCACCGGCGCCAGGCTGGCAGCCTGGGGCTGCGTCTCTGGGTTTGTGACTCTGCTGCTCACCTGACCCCTCTCCCACAAGGGAGCCCAGAGCAATGGGGTGTTGCTGCATCTGGAATAAAGCTGACAGGTGAGAAACACCGACCTGTGTGGGCCTGTTATTTACCGCGTGGAAATGGGGTGAAATCCCAGCCCCCTGTGCCGGGTTGCGGGGGATGGGCTGCCTGGGTGGTGGTGCTCAGCCATTCACACCCCCTCCGCCTCCCCAGAGGCAGCTTGGGGGGTGCGGCAGTCAGCCTGTCAAGATGTCCGGCAGCTGGCGCTCTGTCGCAGGAGGTAAATGGTTCTTTTAGCCTCTCAGGATGGGACAAGAAGCAATGGGCTTAAATTACAGCAAGGGCGGTTTAGGTTGGACATTAGGAAAAACTTCCTGACTCTCAGGGGGGTTAAGCACTGGAATAAATTGTCCAGGGAGGTTGTGGAATCTCCATCCTTGGAGGTTTGTAAGAGCAGGTTAGACAAACCCCCGTCAGGGATGGTCTGGATGATACTTAGTCCTGCCAGGAGTCCCAGGGGCTGGGCTAGAGACCTCTCGAGGTCCCCTCCACTCCTACGATTTTGTGAGGCTGGTGAGTGAGCTGCACTCTGACCAGCGGGGGGCGCTGCTCCCCAATGCGGAGGTAGGTGGGTGTGGGGTGCCCCTGGCTGGAAGGGAAGCGGGATGTGCCAGGCCTGTTGCAACCCCTGGTGCTCTCAGCTGCAGCCAGGACATCTTCCACTAGCCCGTGAATTGCTCCAGCTCGGTCCCAGCTGGGCTGAGAGCCCCGTGCTTATGGGGCTCAATGGGGGGCTCTCCCCTGTGGGCTGAAGGCAGGAGCCTTGCTGGGCAGGAGCTGGGGACAGCCCGAGTGAGGGGGCGGGGGGCCTCAGGCTGCCACAGGGTTCTTGGAGCTTTGCGGTTCCCTGCTGGGCTCCATCCTGCCCCTTGGCCCGGGTACCTGCAGGCTGGTGCTGGGCCAGGTGCGTCCTGGCTGAATCTGCAGCTCCCTCTAGTGGCCTGTCAACGGTGAAGCCATTGGGCCTCGGCTTTCTCCCAGCAGGAATAGCCTCCCTGGCGCAGGAATGGGGGGACCTGCTCCTGTGCGGCTCCAGGCTTGGATTGGCCGGCTTGGGGTGAGGCGGGGGCCACGGGGTGGGGGGTGTCAGGCTCCATGCCAGCCCTGGGGCAGGGAACTGGCTGGCTTGGGGTGTGACTGCACTTGGTGGTTCCCTGTTTTTCTAAGAGGAGTGGGGACACTCTAGGTCCCAGAACTCCAGCGCCCCAGCCTGAGGGCATGTCGGAGTGTCCTGCACCAGCCTGTTGGGCTCTGGTGCTGAGTTCGAGGCCAGAGCACATGGCCTGTTGGTCCCTAGTCCGTGGTTAATATTTGTCCACATCTCACCCAGTTGGCTCGAGGCAAAGCCTGAGCTGGGATAATGGGGGTGGAGGGGCAAGGAGGACTGTGGGTTGGCACTGATGGGCACCAGCAAAGGGTTGGTGGGTTCAGGGCTGGGCTAGCAAGGGGCTGAGACGGAGCCATCCTGGATCTAGGGAGCTACCAGCCCAGACAAAAGTTAAAGTAAGTTTGAGCCCTCGCTGCAGGTTGGGGGGCAGGTGCTCCTGTTTGGGTTTCGGAGGCAGGTTTGTTTGGATCTGTTGGGAGGAAAATCAAATGCTGGAGCCACAGCCCTTCCACCCCCTGCTGAGCCTGCACCCCCCTCTGAGCGCCAGGAGCCCCCCACCCTGCATGTGTGAATAAGCAGTTTAACTCCTGGGGCTGGCATGGCAGCTGGGCGCCTGGTGCTGTAGTTAATAGGTTCCCTGCAGCCAATTCCCTGTGGATTAGCCATGTCCTAAGCAGAAGGAGCCAGTCTAATAACTAACAACTGCAAGCCTGTTTCCCTGTGGAGCAGCTGGCTGGCCGGGGCGGGAGGACACTGCCTCATGGGCTGCTCCGAGGTGATACGGGGGCCGGGGGTTCTGTGCTGGACCCCAGCAGCCCTGCTCCGAGACCTAAACACTGCCCTGGGGAGGGGGTGAGTGCTGGGGCTGCGCAGGCCTCTCCCCCGCCTCCGTTCATTTCACAGGGGTCACATTTGGGGGCTGGCAGGAGCTGTGACTCGCATGCCCTTGCTGGGGGGAGCTCCCGGAGACCTGGGCCAGCACCGCTGCAGGGTCTAGGAGCAGGGCTGCCCTGCGACCCCAGGCTGGACTAGCTGGGGGTTGGGGGACCTGTAGCCCCTCTCTCTGTGGGAGCTGTAGTGCTGTCACTCGCTGCCCCCAGCCTCGCTGCATTGCTGGGGAGCCCTGGGCTGGGGGGTGCTGAGGCATAGGACAGTGCCACGGAGGGGCATACGGTTACTGCAGGGCTGGGCTGAGCTTTGGGTCCTGCGCACCCCCCTTGGCCAATCATGCCCCTTCCCAGCCTGGGGGAGGGAGGACTGACCAGGCTGCTGGGTCTGGAGGTGTCAAGCTAACCAGTCTGATGGAGGGTGGTGGGGTCGCTCAAGGTCCCTGCACCCAACGGCAGGGGGAGCTTCGGGGGCCACGTTCAGATACATCCCCTGGGCCGGTCCACCCACGCACCTGCAGCAGCCTGGAGGCCCAGGAGAGGAAAGCAGCGGGGACCTGGGCAAGGCGGCTGCGTTTGCCAGCCCCTCTCAAGATGGTGAAGACGGGCTGGGCCGGGTCTCAGGGCTGAGCTGGGGCAGGGGAGAGTTGGGTTCAATGCCCAGCTTCGTGGGTGAGTCCCTGAGGCCGACACAAACAGCCAGTGATGTAGGGGCCTGAGGGGAGAGAACCCCAAATGTGGGGTGGTTCCTGTGGCATATGGACATTGTAAGCTGTCACTTTACATTTCAGGGGATTCCTGTTCCTGCATGCAGCCTATGCCATTCTGCAGGGAAGCGGGGGATCTGGGCTGACGAGAACCAGCCAGCCAGGGTGGGGTCAGTTGTGTGTCTGCCCTGGGAGCAGCCTGCTTTGTCTCTCTCTGGTTTTGGGTTCTTGGGTGTTACTACTCTGGGGACTAAGAAATCAAGTCACAATTCAATGCAACCTTGCAGCAAGTGTTTGCTAGTTTGATCTGGCTTCTGTTTGCATTGAACATGAGCGCTCCCCACCCTGGGCGGATGGAGACAGGGCCCACTCCCTGCCAGCTGTGCTACCCCCACAGACCACCCCAGGAGCCAACCTTTGTTCAGCAGCATGAAGCTTGGTCGTGGGACCTGTGTCAGGGCAGGCAAGAGCCCTGGGGGACCAGGCCCCCTGCTCCGGGCTGGCCTCGAGGGGCTCCATTAACTCCCACCTCCAGCTGCTGCCCATAATCCCCACCCTCTGTCTGCTACCATCAGCCTCGTCAAATCTAAGGCGATTAGAGGAGACATTATATAATCGCAGCAGCCAGGGGAGACTCTTAAAAGGGGCAGCGTCCCCTTGAACTTAGTGGGGACCTCATGGGGCAGGGTCATCCTCTGTGGAGAGGTCTGGGCCGCATCTCTGGGAGGGGTAAACCCCCCCCCCCCGCACACTGCCCATAGCTGGACAGACATGCCCTGGCCAAACCCAGGACACTGTGCTGGGACAGCCTGGCAGGGGGCAGGTGGGGGATGGCCGCTAACCCCTCCTGCGCTGTTTCCTCTCCCAGAGGCTTAGGCCCCACTAGGCTGGGGCACAATGTGCTGGCGTGGTGTGTGCCCAGCTACAGAGCCCTCCCTGCCCATGCAGGGACCCCCTCCCCAGCCCACCCTAGTGCCAGCTGGGGACACAGGATATTGGCTTGTTCGCGATCGCTGCATTGGCATCCGCTCCCTCCTGCACCCAACTCCCTCTATCCCCGGCCCGGCCCTTCTGCCAGTGCCAGCCCCATGGGCAGGCATCCGCCTCCTGCAGATCGCGGCTGAGTCCCCACCAGTGAGTGAGAGCAGCAGGAGGCCGTGTCCATGGCAACCCTTTAACTCGCACCTTTATGGAAGGGGGCTCTTTGCATTCAGCACCCTGAGGCCGTACAGTGCTGCTGGGGAGGCATGTGCCCCATCCCAGAGTGGGAGGCTGCCCCCTCCACCCTGCTGTGGGACCAGCCCTGGTCTGGGGAACGGGAAGCCCCAGCATCTGCGGCTGCTTCGAGCAGGGGAGGGTGGAGGGGACAGGTGCTGGCAGCGCCGGAAGGAGGCCGAGCTTGATGCTAACAGCCTTTGCATCCCAGTGCAGAGCTGCCCAGGTGCAGCGCGGGCAGGAGGGAGCCTGCGGTGGGGGAGGAGGCGTGTCACGGGGCTCGATCTGCAAAGAACCCCATCAAGCAATGGTGGTGTGCACCAGCAGGCAGTGGGGGGCCTGGCACAGCCCCCTAGATCTCCACCCTGGGAACAGCACCTGCCATGCAGGGGGAGCAAAGGGGGAACCACTGCATGCAAGCACATGCCAAGCCTGGCAGCTGGGGCAAGCAATGGGCCGGAGCAGGGAAAGGGAGGGCGGAGAGCAGGGCTCCCCATGCCGGCCTTTGCAGGGAGACTCTCTCAGCACAGCTGTGCCAGCAGGGATTGCCACACACCTCAGTAAGCACCACAGGAGGGGCCCGTTCCCGGGCATGGGGCAGAGCCGGGCAGGTACTGACCATGGTTACAACCAGCCGGGGAGCGTCTCCGAGAGCAGCCAGCACCAGGGCTCCTCTAGAACGGATAGCTTGGGAGTGAGCTGCCCTGAGGGGAGACACCCCCTGCCTCGGCTAGGGGCAGCTTCTGCAATAAAACTGGAGCTTTAAGGTAGCACCACTGTGGGGTGGCACCTTGGACCCAGCTGGCCGTGCACGTGTGCGCCAGGCAGACGGAGGGACATGGAGCTCAGCCAGCAGCATGTCCCCCTTCTCCTTCCTTAGCTTCCATGTGGTAAGGGGCACCTCTCAAGGCCGAGTCCAGCTCCTCAGACAGGGCACAGGGATGCCACGCTCTGTGCCAGCAGGGCCTGCTCTTCCGCTCGGAGCCCGGCCTTGGCCCCAACTGCCACTTTCCAGGGGGTGCCGCAGGGTTGATTTAGGCATAAAGAGGCGGTTTTGCCAGAGGCCCAGTGATGCTGCAGCTGTGGGATTTTGTGAACCCAGTGGAAATGGCTCTCTGTTTGCAGTGATCCCCCTGCTGTGCTGGCAGCACGGGGCTCGGTGCGGAGCAGGCAGGAGAGAGGTGGACTGGAAGCAAGAGTGAGATTGGCTACTGGGTCCCGGCTCGCTGCCCATGGCACATGCAGTGCCAGAGGCAAACAGCACTCGGGCAGTAAAGAGAGGGCTTGATCCCGCAGATACGAGCACATGAGCTGCACTTCATGCACGCCAGCACTCTGCTGACCTCAGCGCAGATAGCCAGGCATGTTCCTAAAAGCCTGCAAGATCGGGGCCTGAATCAGGAGTTTAACCTGCAGATAAAGAAGTGTGGGTCTTAAAACAGCATAACAAAGCCATGGCTCTCTGGGCCATCACAGCTGGCCCCAGGCAACTCGCTGCAGCTACCGGAGTTAGACCGTGGATCCTCATGCTCTAGATCCCAGCTCACCTGCTGCTTGGCCTGAAGGAGATTCTCCTTCAGCTGGAGACAGTATAGTGCCTATGACACACAGCTACCCAGCAAAGGGCAGGGCTTGTACAAGCATGCGCACACACAGGCCACCAGCTAGTCATGACAATGTGATTCTTAATCTCCCTTGAATTGCTACTAAGCTCCAGGAAACGAAGGCCCCGTCCTGTGATGTGTTGCGCAGGGGCTCATCGCAGGATCAGGGCCCAATGGGAAGGGGGGCTCTGTGATGTTGTTAACCACCAGGATTCTCCTCTCCCTCCCAGCCAGACTTTGCCCATGATGAACCGTGTTTCTTTTATCTGATTGGATGGTCATCGAAGAGCCACCTGTTCGAGAGGCGGTGCTTAGGGTACCCACCTGGTTTTTGGATGAGCCAGCTGCCCCCCACCCCCAGTGAGGAATGAGTTTGCCATCCCAGTGCCAACCTGGAGACGGGTGCAGCCATTCACTTGGTGCTGCCAACTAATAGTAGGTGCAATTAAAAGCCATTTTTTAAATGAAATTCCTCCGAGAACAAGACAAAGATGCCGGTGGCTGGAGACTGCTGCTTGGCCTGGAGTGGAAACAGCAGAACCTGAACCATTCATATTTCATGCCATGGAAAATGTAATTATAGTGGGCTGGCATCCGAAGCCAAATCACTAGCAGGGGATGGAGGCCTCCGAGGATGGTAAACGCTGCATTTAACTAAAGCAGCCCTCTGCCTCTCCCCTGCACCTTGCGTGGACGGACAGGGGCTGGGGCATCTGCACCCATTGTACCTGAGCAGATGGATGAGAGTTACACGTAGCAAGATCAACCCAAACGTGCCTGATATCACCCGTGAGACGCACATAGAAAACACACCAGCCGTCCAGCAGCGCCACTGAAAAAGCCACAGGAGAGCACATGAGATCCCACCAACCGAGGTCTGAGCATTGCAAAGGCAAGCAGGAAGCAGATGGAAGCATGTCACATACAGAAAGGCAGGGCCACCCAGAGGATTCAGGGGGCCTGGGGTCTTCGGTGGCGGGAGGCCCCGCTTCGGCGGTAAGTCGGGGCAGAAGGACCCCCCGGCCACCAAAGACCCGGAGCGGAAGAAGCTCCGGGGGCCCGGGCCCCGCGAGAGTTTTCCGGGGCCCCCGGAGCGAGAGAAGGACCCCGCTCCAGGGGTACCGAAAAACTCTTGTGGGGGCCTCTGCGGGGCCTGGGGCCTATTGCCCCCCCTGTCTCCCCCTCTGGGCGGCCCTGCAGAAAGGGACTGTAGATGTGTCTTCCTTTCCCTGGAAAGCTACCAGAGGCAATGCCCCCTGGCTAATGGTGTCCTCTCTCCAACCCGCTGCTCCGTCCTCTTGCCTTTTACACCGAGCAAAGGCAAAGCCAGGCCGCTCCTGCTGGATGGAGTGACCATGGTCGATGTTCCACTTACCTGCACGTGACTGGCTCCAGGTGAGAGAGGCACATTTCCTGGTACCAACAGCATGAGGCCAGAGCAAGCTTATTTCTGAAGTACAGCAGCCATTTCGACTCAGGCTGTGATCTCCCCTCAGCTCTCCAAACTGAGCAGGACAGGGCCAACTCACACCCAGCCTGCACTGCTGGAGAGAGCGGTGCCGGAGATTCAGCAGGGGGCGCTCTTTCCATCTGAAGCAGTGTCCAGGGTGCGTCTGCCAAGAACAGGGATCCCATGGCACTTTCCCCAGCAGGCAGGTTGTGAAATCTCTTCTCCCAGCCAAGTTCTAACTCTGCTAATCCCACTGTGTCAATCAAAACCCCCCTGCAGGTTCAGCTGATGTCTTTCAACTGCTGTGAGTGTAGCCTTGCTGTATGCTGTTAAACTGCTGCCAGACCCCTCCCCAGAAGTGACTGCATTGCAAGCGTGGGGAAAGCATGCCCTATAGAAGACTAGTGAGGGACCCACTGTGATGAAATTTCCAGTATAACTTTATAACCTGCATTTGTAAATGAGAGGGGGCTGGATGGGATGTTCTAATGGGTCTCTGAGCCAATGGACCCTCCCCTACTGCAACTTGACCCCCGTCTATAGTTTCATTCCAAATATCAAACAATTGCATCCGTTAAGTCCTAAGAGCATTGTTCCAATTTCACAGTCCGTGGGAGTCATGCTGGCCTCTGACAGACCAGATGGGAGATAGATGGATTCAGGGATTGGGGGTGGGGGCATCCCCAGGGCTCTCACAGACCAGATGGCTGCCTCACCTCAGACTGACTGGCGTGAGTGTGGTCACATCCATGCCACTTCACACTTAGAGCCTGTCACCCTGGGGCGGCCACAACTGGAGCAAGGGGCTGAGTAGATTGGGGGGAGGTTAGTGAGTCACCCCCCATCACCATCCCAACCCCCAGGGCCAGTTTCAAACAGATCCCACAGTGGGAGGAGACGGGCAGAACAAAGAGAAAATTAGGGGTCTGGTCACCCCCTCTCCCCAAATCTCTGTGCAGGAATTGCCCAATCCTGCTTCTGGGTCACCCAGGAAAGGAATTCAGTCCCTGCTATACGGAGCACCCTTCACTCTGCCCCATGCACCTCCTGCCCCCACCTCAGCTTCCATGCACTCCCTCACCCCCACCATGCACCCAACCCACCCATGGACCCCCCCCGGATCCATCATGCACCCAACCTATGCACCCGGCCCCACCATGCACCCATCCCCCCATTCACTCCCCCCCACACCATGCACCCCCTGGATCCATCATGCACCCAGCCTACGCGCCTTGTCCCTCCCCTCCCCGCGCCCCCAGCCGACGAGCACAGCCCCGCCCCTCCGAGGCTGGGCCCCGCCCCGCCCGGGCAGGCGGCCAACTACAACTCCCGTCGTGCCCCTCCCCCTCGCCGGCTCCGCGCACGCGCGGCGACGCCCCGCGGGCGGGGCGGGCGCGAGGGGGCGGGGCCGGCGAGCACAAGGCGCCCGCAGCGCAGCCCCGGCGAAGGCGCCCAGCCGCCCCGCGCCCCCGCCGCCGCCCCGCACATGCCCGCGCGCGGGAGGGAGGCCGCCGGGCACGGGCCGCCGCGGGGCGCGCGCTGAGGCGGCCCCCAGCATGGAGGCGCCGCCGGGGGCCCCCGAGGAGACCCCGCGGGCCGGGGCCGGGGCCGGGTCCCTGCTGCACGCCTCGCCCGGCGCGCCCCCCGCCTCCCGCCCCGGCAGCCAGCAGAACCTGAGCCTGAGCGAGCCGCCGGGCGGCCCCTCGCCGGGCCCCGCGGCCGGGCGGCACCGGCAGCCCAGCCCGCTGGCGCCGCGGCGGGACAGCAACCCCTTCACCGAGATCGCCGTCAGCTCCTGCAAGTACAGCGGCGGCGGCATGAAGCCGCTCAGCCGCCTCAGCGCCTCGCGCCGCAACCTGCTGGAGGCCGAGCCCGAGGGGCAGCCGCTGCAGCCCTTCGGCCCGGGCCCGCCGCCGCCGCCGCCGCCCGAGATCGTCGTGTCCCGCGAGGGGCCGCCGCGCCTGGGCGCCGCCCGCCGCCCCGCGCCCGCCGCCCCCGGCGCCTTCGCCCGCGCGCCCAAGCGGAAGCACCAGAACATCGGCTACCGGCTCGGGCACCGGCGCGCGCTCTTCGAGAAGCGCAAACGCCTCAGCGACTACGCGCTCATCTTCGGCATGTTTGGCATCGTCGTCATGGTGATCGAGACCGAGCTCTCCTGGGGGCTCTACTCCAAGGTGGGCGGGGCCGGGGGCGGCGGCGGGGCCCCCGGGCCGGGGGTGACTCTGAGGTGGGGGGGCGGCGGGGCCGGGGGTGACTCTGAGGTGGGCGGGGCTGGGGGGTTCTGAGCGGTGGGCGGGGCCGGGGGGGGCCCGCGGGCCGGGGGTGACTCTGAGGTGGGCGGCGGGGCGGGGGGGGTCTGAGCTGTAGTCGGGGCGGGGGGGGCCCCCCGGCCGGGGGTCCCTCTGAGGTGGGCGGGGCGGGGGGGCCCCCGGGCCGGGGGTGACTCTGAGGTGGGGGGGGCGGCGGGGCCGGGGGGTTCTGAGCTGTAGTCGGGGCTGCGGGCGGCGGGGCTGGGGGGTTCTGAGCTGTAGTCGGGGTCCCGGGGCGCCCCCCCGGGGGGTGACTCTGAGGTGGGCGGGGCTGGGGGGGCCCCGGGCCGGGTGTGACTCTGAGGTGGGGCGGCGGCGGGGCCGGGGGGTTCTGAGCTGTAGTCGGGGCTGGGGGGGGCCCCGGGCCGGGGGTGACTCTGAGGTGGGCGGGGCTGGGGGTCCCGGGGCGCCCCCCCCCGGGGGGTGACTCTGAGGTGGGCGGGGCTGGGGGGTTCTGAGCTGTAGTCGGGGCTGGGGGGGGGCAGGGTTTCCAGTCCCCCTTCCCCTGGGCGCCCCTGAGCCCCTAGGCATTACTGAGCAATCTCCAGTGCCAGGTTCACACCCTGGGCTGGAGCCCTCCTAGGACATGTCCCCCGTCCCCCCAGCTTGGCATGGTGGGGATCCCTCCCTGCCCTGGGGCTGCAGCTTGGCTCTCCCTGCCCAGGGTGTCTCCTCCAGCCCCGCAGCAGCAGCGAGTGTGTCGGGGCTCACTTGCAGCCAGGGGGCACGGACCCAGCGAGCCCCCCGGCTGGCGGAGTGAAGGGGGCGTTTGGGGCACAGGAACCCTCCCCACACTGAGCAGAGGGGGGTTCCCTGGTGGCTGGAGGCGCTTGGCACTTGTTGCAGCCCAGAGCTGGGGGATGGGGACAGGGACGGGGTGGAGGGAGAAGCTGTTTCCTCTGGGTTCACAGTGGTGGTGTGTGTGGGGGGGATTTGCCTGGTGTCAGTTCTCTCTCCTCCCCCCCTCCCCCGGCTCTCCCCATGGGGTGGGCGGGGTGCTTGGTGCTGTTCAGCTGTTGATTTTCAATAGAGCTAATTTCAGACAGGGTGCAGCTGTTGCGAGGCTGGCACATTATTCCGTGAAACCCAGCCGCAGAGCAGGGGCTGAGGACGCCTCTGGCAATGGGAGTCCAGTGACTCCGGAGGGCAGGGGCTGCCGCTGCGCTCGCCCCCTGCCAGCTGCCGCCTGAGTTCTCAGTTCCCCCCTGCACTCAGAGCACGCTCTCTGATCCCCACTTTCCTGCCCTCCGCAGCTCAACCCCCCCATCCTTCCTGGCAGTCCCCGATGGCCAAGCTCCTGTGGGATTGTTACCTAGGGTGGACTGGCTGCCCCAGGGCTGCTTTTTTTCCTCAACACCTACCCTTGTGTGTATTCTGATAGCCCTGGTCCAGCCTTACAGCCCCTTGTGTGGGGGGCGCTACAGAGACCCTGCCCAGGAGGCTCCTTGTCTGGGTGTGGCAGGGGATTCCCCTTGGCTGGCCCTGTCCCCTTCGAGAGAGGTGGCCTGGCCCAGCTATGCTCTGCTGTCTGCTTAGAGGAAATTTCCCTGTGGGATTGAGCCTTGAGCCCAAGCAGCTGGACCCTGGGGTCTGGCTGAGCCCTGTGAAATGCTCCTTCCTTCCTGTTAGAAAGAGGGCAAATCTGGGGCCCCTTATCTCCTGCCACGGGCTCACCTGCAGCCAGGGATGTGCCTTTGCCTTGGCGCAGGGGGAGCTCCTTGTGGCTTCAGCCCTCCTAGGAGCAGGACCCCTCTGGCAGTAGCACTGTTCCCAGCAGGAAAGACCCACCCGCATCTGCTCCAGTGGAGACACTGGACCAGCAAATGGTGGGACTGGGTTTCCCAGGGCTCGCTGCATGAATCAAACTCTGCTCTGTGACTCCCCCATGGGATTCTGGGCTCTGCCCGTGGCTGGAGTGGGTTGGGGGCTGGGACTGGTTACCTCCTAACTAAGGGATGTCTGGTGCCTTTCCCTCCTGTTTCCTTGGGCTCTCCTGACTCCCCATGCTCAGGCCCAGAGGAGGGTGGCTGCCTGTAGAAAGTGCTGGCATGCAAGGGTCACACCTGGCTCCTGTCTCTGGTCTTGTTTGCATACAGCCACCAGCCCTGAGGGCACAGCTGTCCGCTCGCTGCCTGACAGCCCCCCAGCCTAGTCCCTGGGGTGGGGCTGAGCCGGGGAGGGGTGGGATCTCCATGCTGTTGGACTTGCTGGAGGGTTTGATTTTTGCCTCTGGTTCCTCAGCCTGCTGCTGCTTGGAACCACTGTCACGGGCAGGGGAAGGGCGATGGTCCTTTGTAGCACAGCCAAGAGGTGGGGGCTCAGGCTGGGGGAAGCGCCTGCTAATGGGGCAGAGCATCCCATCGCCCTGCAGGAGCGGTGGGGTAGAGCCGAGGGTGGTGAGTAGCCAAGGGGTGTTCCTGACCCCTTGCGGGAGTTGGCAGTTTTTCAACCTCTGTGACAGGAGGGTGGCACCATTAAAATGGCTGCTTGGCCTCCATGGGGCGTTGCCCTTGACCCTTGCGGCTGCTCTGCACCTGGGCCCAGTGCTCAGAGGTCTGAGATAATGGGGGCTCTGCCCTAATCTGGGAGCAGCCCAGGCTTAAAGTGCCCCTCACAACCCAGCTTTAATTATTTTGTTTTACTGGCTCTGTGACCCCAGACTTGCTTTAAAACACTGCCTGGGGCTGGATGCTTGGGCCACAGTCAGAGGACGTGCAAGCGGGTCCTGCTGCCCTGCCGACCCCAGCCCTGAACAGGGCCCTTGAGTACCAGCTGCTGGAGACAAGTCCCTCCGCTCAAAGTTGATCCCTGTGTAGTTAGAAGCTGCTCTGTGCGAGCCTGTCCGGGCAAAGTGTGTGAGACCCAGTGTCCCGGCTCGCTCCCCAGCACCCCATGTGGCAGTGACTGGCACGCACTCCCCCCTGCCTAGAGAACGCTCTGTGCCCTGAGTCTATGGCACAGACACCCCCAGCTAGTACATTGCAGCCCCTGCCCCCTGGAGGGGGTGTGTTTTATTTATAACCACCACCCCCACACACACACAGGCTCCCTTTCTCTCTGTGGCTGTGCGCTGGCAGGGATATGAATAACTCTTTGTATAGACATCTGTCATGTTATTTATACCTATCTGGGGAGGGGAGATGAATAGGCATCCACGCTAGAAGGGTGTGTGCAGTGCAGTCAGGGAGCGGTGGAATGGTCAGGCGCTGGGCTGTGTGGCGAGGGGGATCTGTGCAGCTTGTCCCATTCCCTGGCATTCCTTTGGCTCTTGCTAACGGGGCGGGGGGGGGGGGGGTTGCAGCTGGGCTGGTGCCAAGCAGGGCTCGGGTCACGTGGACACAGAGGGAGCAGTGAGGTAGGGAGTTGTGTGGGAAGGGGCTGCTCTCTGCTTCCTGCAGCAATCAGAGGAGCTGGGTGGGGAGGGGGGCGGGCAGCAGAGGAGGAAAGGCTGCTCCAGCACTCAGCTCCTGCCTTTCTTCATTTCCCTTGAAACCAAAAATCAGGAGGAGAGGAGAAATGCCTGACAGTCCTGATGGGTGCACAGGGCTCCCAAACGGGAGACAGGCCCTGATCTGCAGGGCGGAGCATGGCTGGGTTGGGCTGTTGGCTGGGCTGTGCAGGGATGGGGGGTGGGGAGACAGGGCTAGTTCTGGGTGTTTGAAAGGAATATACAGGCAGTGGGGTGAGCTTTCAGGTCACCCTCTGCTGCAGCAAGGTCCGGGCACCAAAGGAATGGAGTAGGATCCCCTGTGCTCAAATTAATTGCACTTAAGTTTGCTCAAGGCTCTTGAGTGGAGGGGCTGGGTGACCGCAGAGCTGTGGCTCTGACCTTCTCTCTTGCCCCCCCAAGCTGGCTTCAGGGCACAGAAACAAGGCACCAGAAAGACCCAGATGTGGCTTGCCCAGCATGGGTGCGGCTACTAGGAAAGGTCTGGCTAATTGCTGTCCGGGAAGGTAACTGCAGTGCGCCACGTTTGCCCCCCCTGTACAATGGGATGCTTGGGGGGGAGCCTGTGGGTGGTGGATCCCCAGGGAGCAAGGTGGAGGGGGAAGGATCCATTTCTCTTTTGTGGTGTTCCCCCCCCCCCCCCCCGCCCTGTGGCTGGCTGGCTGGGCCCCATCTCCCCAGCAGCAGGGAGTCTTTCCTGGGCCTGCTAGCCCAAGGCAGTGCTTCATCTGGCAGAAGCTCCACATGTCCTGCCCCCACTGAGTCTCAGCTGGGCTACCCCAGGGAGTGAGGGGAGAGGTGGAAGCTGGAGACAGCTCTGCAGGGCCAGCTGCCCCCAAGCCTCTCTCAGCTGGGCAGGACAGGGGTATCTGGCTCTGGTCATAATATGATCTTCAGAGATTGTTGCTTAGCATGGTGGGTGTTGCAGCCAGGGCTTAAGAGCACTCAGTGCTGGCATAGTAGGGGGGCTGTGGATGGGGATAGAGGGGCATTGGCAGAGCTGGGGGGGCCCAGTTTTGGGCTAGCAGGGGTTGCTTTGGCCAGAGAGAGAGGCTTTGACCGAGCTCTCTGGAGGAACCCTTTGCTGGGTCTGGCTCCAGCTGTCCAGACATGCTGTGGCATGGAAGCTGTGCTCTCCATGATGCAGAGACCAGGAACTTGGGTTGCCCCTGATGCTGGGAAATGGAGAATAGGCCGTGCGCCTCTGCATCCTGGGCAAACACCTGTGAGCAGCACCTCCCACCCAGCCCCAGGTCTGGGGCCTCCTGAGCCGCCTCTAGCTGCAGGCTGCCCCTGGGCAAGAGAAGTCCTGCCCATTCCCTGCCACAATGAGAATGGTTGGTTGTGATCTGACTGCAGGGTCTGCTGAAGTGTGTCCCCATCCCTCCCTCCCCGCCCCCAGCCCATCCCAATGTGGCTGCATGGTCGAGGCTGCTGTTTGAAGCTCCAGCAATGCTCCGATTTGTCTATAAATATCCCCAAGCAGCTTCCAGGCCCCATTGTGTTAGGAACCGGCGCTCACTGGCAGTGTACATGGGCCCCTGATGGAAGGGGCAGCCAGTGTTGGGAGCTGGCAGTAGAGTTCTGTGCTCCTTGGGGGAAGGGGCTGGAAGGATCCTGGGGTTGCTTCAGTGCTGGGCCCTGGCCTGGCTCCAGCCCTCAGCTGAGAGCAGAATGCTGGGTGCTTGTTTCAGCCTCTCCCCAGCTGGAGGATAGGGCCCCTGCGGCCCAGGGGATGGCACCCAGAGCCAAGAGCTAGGTGCTAGCCGACAGCACCCCCTTTCTAGGTAGGGCGTGTTGTTGTAGGGCTGTTTGCAGGCTCTGGACTGCAAGGCCTGGCATGTGTTGTAGGACTGCTTGTGAACACCATGCCATGCGTGCCACCTTGCCTAGCACTTGGCTCAAGAGGGAGCACTATATGCTGGGATTTGGAGTCTGGGCACAGCACCCCAGGGCTGCTGGCTCCCAGGTGCAGTTGTGCCATAGAGCAGTGGCCTTTTGTGGGTGACCTGGCCTCTGGACCCCTCCATGCACCCAATGGCGACTGTGAGTGGAGATCTCCAGTTCTTGTCATGTGGCCTCCTTGGCAGCCTGGCACCCCCATCCCTTTGAGTGATGGGTTTGGGGGGCCTGTTCTAGATGGGCTGGATGTTGAGGTGTCTGTGCCCCACACCCTGTGTGTACACATGGGGCCATGCAGCCACCCTCCCCAACACACGTGTGCACATGCGTGTCTTGCTCCGGGTGCTCACCTGCCCTAAGCCCCAGTCTCTTCTCCGAGCCGGACTCTGCTCACCCATGAATGGTGTTGACCTCAGTTCTGCCTGCTCCTGGGGGCGAGCGTGGGAGCTAGCAGTAGCTCTTCCTGTCCAGGCTCCTCTGGAGCCGGCTTTGACGGGGGCGGGGCTGTGTGGCAGGTTTTCCCAAAGTATCATTTATCTTGTACCTTTCCGCCTTGTCGTGCCATGGCCCCAGGGGGGTGAAGGGGATTGTTGCAGGCTCTGGCTTGGTTTCCTGGGCTGTTCCAGCTTGGCTTGGATTGCTTTTTATTAAAGCTGGAAAGCAGCATGCACGCAGGTGAGGGGGGGTTGGAGAGACTCCTCCAATGGGCAAGGAAACGTTAACATGCCCTGGATTCTGCATGCTTGCCCGGCTGGGGTCACCTCCTTAGCTGGGTCTTTCTTCGGACTGAGCCATGGGGTGACAGACTGGTATCAAAGCCACGGTGCTCAATCAGGCTAATGTCTGTCATAGTCCCAGCTGCTTCCTGTGTCCTGAGAGCAGGGTGATGGAGGGGCAGGTCTGGAAAGGGCCGCAGGTGAGCCAGGCACAGTGAATCCCACGGACAGAGAAACCAGGAGGATTTCACTAGGTGCCCCGTAGTGACCGTCTCCCGTGGCTGTGCACCCCATGTGGGATTTGGCAATGGCAGGCGAATGCGGGAGGGCTCTGAGGGGAGCGCTGTGGACGCTTAACATGCTGAAATCTTCACTGTGAACAGGCTGCAGCCAAGCCTGTCCTGTGAGAACCATGTGTGGGCGTGAGCTGGGGTTTGCCTTTACTGACGACAAGCTCAGCTCAGCTCGATCTCTTCTCCCCATGCCGTGGCAGTCCCTAAGGATCCTCCTGCAGCATTGCTCAGCCAGCTCTCTTGATCCCCTTCCAGTGGGGCACGCCTTTGTGTCTCTGGGTGGGATACTAAGCCACCTGCCCAGTGAGTCAGCGGGACCCACTTAACCCTTTCCTAGCAGCATCCACCCCTGCTTACAGGGTGGGGTGCTATAGATGAACACTGCCAGCCTCCTATACGGCGCCCTGGACAGCTCCATGCAGCTGGCACTGACAGACCCTTCTGGGCGTGTTTGTATTCTCTGCTTCGGAAAAGCTCCTCAGCTAACAGGCATTCCTGGTCTGACCAGCTGCCTGGCAGTGAAGGGCTAACACTGTCTAGACAGTGGCTGAAACTGGCCATAATTGATGGCAGAACAGTTCCAGGAGAGACACCTAATTGCAGTTAATCCTGGGTGTTCCTTTCACAGTGACACTGTCCTGCTTAGAACAGGGCTTCCCATTGGGCCTCACCATGGCTTGGAATGTGAGGGGCTCTGCCTTACATCTGGCCAGCGGTCCAGCCAGCCCAGTAGCCTCTTTTGGACAGCTACCAGGACCAGGTGCGCAATGGCAGCACAAGCTCCAGTGTGGTCAGAGGCATGACTGTCTGCTGCTGGCACTGCCGTTCCCAACTCCATGAGCCCCTTGGGCTGGGGAAAGAACCCAGGAGTCCTGCTCTCACCAGGGGCAAAACCCCTTCCTGCCTCTTCTGCTCCTCCCACCACCCTTCCTGTGTCACGTGCTTCTAGACTGAGCTCTTCAGGGCAGGGCCTCTCAGGAGAGAGTTCCCTGCACGCACAAGTTCCAAGGGTTAACTGCAGCTGATGGCACACCGATTGAATTAAACTGGGGTGGGGATGGGTGGACAGTGTGTGAGAGGGGCTATGGACACTTGTGGGGTAGCTTGCCTGTGTCCACCCACAAAGCTGCGCTAGTTTCACTAAATCCATTTCAAATCACACACAAACCTGCTCCTCTTTAAAGGAGCAAGCCAGCGATGGACCAGGGTCCCCTGCTGCTGGGCGCTGCACAAACGCAGGACCAGAACGCAGTCCCGCTCCAGACAGCGCTCAGCCCGAGGCAGACGAGGGAGAACAAGGAAACCATGAGACCAGGCTGTGGTCTCTGCACAGCAGTTGCCTAGCCCTTGTCCAGGTGTCTGTAGGCCTGTGTGTGCAGCGCCTGGCACAATGGGGGCCTGATCCCGGATACCCTACTGATAATACTTGGCTGTAAAGCCCCCCTGCCAGCCCCTCTTCTCTGATTGGTTGGACGCCGTGGGCCAGACCTGGCCTAAGCCAGCACTGGGTTCAATGGAATGATGCTGATTTAAGCCAGCTGGGGCTCTGGCCCAGCGTGGGTGGGACAGGCTGGAACAGCAGCAGGCCATGCTCAACACTATACAGCAGAGGCTGCGTTTCCCCTCCTGATATGGGGAGCCATGGGATTCGAGGGACTGGATCGGACACTGGCCCATCTGGCGTGGTCTCCTGCCTTGGGTACAGCCCCCCTCCCTTTAGTCATTCCATTGTGCAGTTCTGTAGGTGGCAGTGGAGATTCCTACCTGACCCCTACAGGGGCTGAGTCACCCTGAATCCTGAGCCTCGGTCACTCTGTGCATGTAAATGTTCTGACTGGTGGTTGATGTTCCCCACTCTTGAAAAGAACCAGCCGGGTCAAGGCAAATCTATGGTACTAGCAAGTGAGGGGTGAGTTCCCCTTGCTCAGCTCCGACAAGATGCGTCAACCCTGTCCTGCAGCCCCTTTGCTCTCTGTCTTGGGGGGTCCCCTACCCCCGGCACCCCAGTCCTAGCCTGCAGCCCCTGGCTATTCCAGCCCTGAGCTCTCCCTGCCTCTGTAGCTGTGCTGATGCCCTTTAATCCCAACCTGTGTACCATGACTGTGCATTTGGTAGCGAACGAGTCCTGGTTTGCCATGGTTCCATGTCTCCAGGAGAGACGTTAGACCTGCACGCCACAAGGTTTGTGGCAAACTCCAGTCCAGAGAGGTGCCGGACTGCCCAGATGTCCAGATACCTCTAAAGGGCTGGATGCTGTAGCGGCAGTGGCTCTGTGACCGTGCCAGAGCTGGACTCTAGAGCCTGCCTATTAATAGCCTGTGTTTGGTCTCCGGCACTCCTTTCGGCACCAGCCATTCTATCCAAACAATGGAGAGATGAGTGCCAAGTTGTGAAGCTGACAACAATGCATGGCCCTGCCGGGCTGCAGGAGAACAATGCTCCCCATTCACCAGGCTGCACCCAGAATATCCCTCCGGTTAGTACCAGCAGGGTATTTTTAGGACAGATTTCCTCTTGTTTTGAAATGCTTGTGGGGAGGCAGAGCCCCAGAGGAGGATCTAAGGGAAGGGGGGGATCCCCCATAGGCCACTGGGCTCTGTCCACTAGGCCACACTGCTTGCCACTAGACCATGCTCTTCAGCGGCCCATGTGAAATAAGCTGGTGGTTTCAGGCCAGTGAACATCCTAAAAAGCACCACTGACTGGCTTCTCTGCTGACAGATGTGATAGTGATGGTGACTAGCCATTTTCAGAGTGACCTGGGCACCCGCTGTGCTGGGCTCACATGCATTTTAATACAGCCAAAGACCATACTGTATAGTGAGGATCCAAGAATGTAGGTCCCGTGTATAGCACTTACAGGGGCTGTAGGTTGGAAGGCAGTGACTCAGACAGACTAAGGAGTCTTGGTAGAAATCAGCTGGGTAGAAACACTCCGTGCGATTCCGTGGCTGGGTTGATGCAGTCCTGGCTGGATGAGCGTGGAGAAGTGAGATGGTGTGACTTGTAAACAGCATTAGTGAGGCCAGTCTCGGAATACTGTGTCCACGCTTTGGAAAGGATGGTGAGAGTCAGAAAGGGTCCAAGAGTCAAGGTCTGGAAAACCTGCCTCACCGCCAGATTGAGGAAGCTCAAGCTATTTCACTGAACAAAGAAAAGGTTAAGAGGTGACTTGATCTTGCTCTGCAGTTACTTACGGGGGTGGGGTGTGAATGGCAGATGATAAACGGCTCCTTAATCCAGCCAAAGCAGAACAGGGGCCAGGGGCTAGAAGTTGATGCCAGACACATTCAGACTAAAAATAAGGTGCAGTTTTTTCACAGGAGGGTAACGAACTACCCGAACAGCCTGTCAAGGGTTGTGGGGGATTCCCTGTCGGGGGTTGGGGGAGCGGCTGCATGCCTTTCTACCAGACATGCTCCAGCTGAACCAGATGTTCTGGGTTGGATGCAGGAGTCATTGGGTGAGGTTCTCTGGCTTGGGCTATGCAGGGGGCTAGCCCAGATGATAAGGGTCCTTTCTGGCCTTGGATTCGGAGAGTCTGAGGCAGAACTCCCCTTGGCCCCTGGGCTGGTCCCTGCATGGCAAGGCTGAAGCACACTGACCAGAGACGCTGGCACTGTTGCCTGGGCTGTTCTGCCTGATGCATTAACAGAGGTTTGCCTCCCAGGGCTGGTGTGTTGTGCCTTTCCCCAGCACTGTCTGCATGAGGGTGGATGGCTGCATTCATGCTATCAACCCCTCTGCTCATGAGCCATAGGGGATTCCTCCCCAGTTTAGCACAGCCAAATGGGGTTAGCAGGGCTCTGACGGAGAAGGGCTTCCTTGCCTGAGTCTCTACCCTCCACCGCATCCTGCCCACGGAGCCAGCTAGGGAACTTCCCTGGGAAAGGAGCGGTGCTCCATGAGTAACTCTCCATGAGGCATCAGCTGTTGCTCTCTGCTCATCTGTCAGCAGTTCTGCCTGTCTGTATCTCTCCCATGGGCCTCTTTATCTCCTGGCACTTAGAATAATCCCACTAAATGCCCTGATTTCCTTTGGCTCTGTTGTTGGGTTTATGGGAAATTCCCTTCCGGCAGCGCAGTGAGAAGCCAAGCAGCCCCATTAGCACCAGTGGCCCTGGCAGAGACCTGCTCAGTGGGAAGGCAAAGGGAGACCCACTACTGAGGCCTTTGCAGCAATGGGTCTGTCTTGGAGCTCTGCTGACAACCCCCTGGTTCCCTTTCCCTGGGTAGATTCTGCCCTGCTTAACCCTGGCTCTGCCTCCCTTTGCAACACTTTTGAAACGGAGGAAGGAGGGTCTTGTGGTTAATTCCTCACAACTCAGGAAATCGGGGCTTGGTTTGCTGGGTCTAGCAGGCTCCCTGGGTGGGTGTCCTGGGCCAGATGGCCTGTGCTTGACCCCCCACAGGTGGGGTTAGATAATCTACAGAGCTCTGCTCCCCACATGCTGACCTTGCTGGGAAAGTCTGGGAGTTCCAGTTCCAGCTCTGCTAATGGGGAGAATAACCCTGCCTTTGCTAGGAGCTCGTCGAGCAGGGGCTGCCTTGCTGTGTCTGCAGCATCCGGCACAACAGGGCCCCACCTTGGTTGCAGCACCAGGTGCTACCTCAATGCAGATATTAAGTGTGACGAAGTGGGAATGTTCTTAATGTGTTTTGACTACTGAGTGGGGAGTATTGACCTGGGAAGGTTGCAGGGGAATTTTGCTGGGACTGGCTGCAGTGGGGATGGGAGGCTTTTCTTGAGGGAGGATACCTGAGGGGTTGGAGGCCAGGTGACACCTCGGCTTGGGAAACTGGAAGGAGGGGGGGGGGTAGGCTGAGTGAGACAGCTGGAGGGAGTTTGTTTGGAGCTGGCTGGGAAAAGGGAGGGGAGCCCAGATGAGGCTCTGGCCTCCCTGGCACCCCCCCCCCAAGGGACCTGACTGAGGGGTCCTGTTGTCTGTACCTGCAAGACCAGTCTTGGACTGTGTTCCTGTCTAAATAAACCTTCTGTTTTACTGGCTGGCTGAGAGTCCTGGTGAATCACAGGAAGCCGGGGGTGCAGGGGCTTGTCTCCCCCACACTCCGTGACAATAAGGAGGGGCTGGTATTTGTCTGTGGGGTTCCTGTCCCCAGTGGGGTCCCAGCTCTGGGACAGTTCCTTGTTCTGCTGGTTCCCTTGGTTTTCCACCTTTAGTCTTGTGACTGAGCCAGCCTGGCCGGTAGGGAGCACCCTGCGGCTGGGGTCTCCGAGCGCGGCTGCCCCTGTAAGCTCCAGGCAGGAGTGCTCCGACTGCCCCAGTGCTCTGCTTAGTAGAACCAGGTGCTGCATGGGGCCCTTCCAGTGACTAGGACAAGCAGGCTGTAATAGGAGGAACTAAGTGTTGTAAGCAACTCACCCAGAAGCTTGTTTGTCTTGAGAGTGTTTAAGGACATTGGCTCTGTCAGCTGGAGTGAAATATGGGGGCTGCTGAGCCATAAACACCGGAGATGGTGGCAGGAGGCCCTCGGGGCAGCTGGCTGCATTGTGGGGTTTGCAGAGGGGCTTGGGAGGTAGAGACAGGGCTCCAGGTGTTCATAGCATCTGGGGGAGGGGCAGGTTGCTTGGCACTGAAATTGCACGGGGCTCTCGTGTGTGCTGGGTGAGCCCAAGTGGCTGGACAGCTGCAGTAATGATCCGAACGCTCGCTGCTGGCCTTTATCCCCCGGGAGAGGAACCGGCCCCTCTCCTAACAGGCCAAGACCCAGCTCTTCCCATCACTCCATTGGCTGGAGCTGGCTCAGGTCAGTCACTACCCAGCAGTGACACCCTGTAGAGCCCCAGGGCAGCCACCCGGGGGGTGGGGGAGGATGAGAGAGACAGGACAGGGGTCTCTTCTCATGCAGCCGCCATGAACACACGTGCCTCAGCCCCACGGAGAGGAAAATGAGGGCTTGAGACAGTGAGGAAAGGGGTGGGGGTGCAGCTGCCTGGCCTTTCCCTGGGGGAATGCTGTTGGTCGGGGGGGGGGGGCAGCAGAGACCTAGGGTCTGGAAGCAGTCACTTTGCTCATGGGCAACTAAGGGCTGGTTTAATTTACATAGCATTGATTAGCAGGAGGATCTAATTAGACCATCCATTAGGCTGCCATATTACAGAGCTAATGCTGACTCTCAGCAGATTGCTGGAATCCCCTGGCCGGCTGAGGGGAGACATAATTACATCCAACAGCATTCGATTAAAAACCTTGTTGAAAAAAGGGCTGCTCTTCCAGACGGCAAATCGATGCCAATAACATCACGCTCCCAGCTGCTGAGCCCCAGGAGGTGCAGGGCCATGGCCCCCTTGGTCCGGTGGCTGCTCACATAGCCTGGCCCGCTTTCGCACGCAGAGGTACGGCTGCGCTTGCGGCGGTGGCCCTGAGGGACCTGGGTCGGATTCCTGTTCTGTAAGTCTCCTTGGTCCCCTTTGCCTCTGTGCCACGATACAGCCATGTGTGGCTGATGGGAGGCTGCTGTGTCACTAGCCTGGATGGATGGTGGGCCTGGTGTGCAGCAAGGGCTGCCTGGGGTCAGGCTCCGTAGCCAAGTGGGGTGCTGGCAGAGCTGTAAAGAGGGGATCGATAGTACTTCCCTCCCACCAGGGGGGTGGGGCTTTGAGACCCTAGGGACGGGGTGCTGGGGCTGGGCAGTCCCCATCTCACTGGCCTGTGCCACCTGCTTCAAAGGTGCAAGGCACCACCCAGTGATGGGGTAACCTGCCCCCAGGGGAGTTCCCTCCTGACCCCCAGTGAGAGGCTGGCTCGTGCCCTGAAGCAGGAGGGTTGAGATCCCTGGAGGAAGGCACGATTGGGGATCTACTATTGCTATTTTGTTGCTTGTGTGACTGAGATCAGCTGGGTCCTTGGCCTCAGGAAGCTGCTACCCTTGGTGGCATAGTCCCTTCAGCAGGATTGGGGCACCACACAGTGGGCCCCTATTCCTCGGGCCTTCCCGCAAGCATGGGGCCTGCAGTCAGCACCTTTCGCCCCTGAACTCAGGCGTTCACATGCTGCTGGTGTACAGCCTGCAGTGTTGTCTTGTGCAGGAGGGAAGAGATGTCCCCATTTTACAGACTGGCAACTGAGTCACAGAACAGACCAACTGACCCAGGGCCTCTGTGGCAGAGCAGGGACTAGACCGCAGGCCAGCATCCTACCCACTGCACCAGCTTTGTACTAACCTTTGGGTACTGTGCACCAGCAGTTCCCCCAATGGCCCCTGCTGGGTGGATGTATGTGACGAGAAGGATCTCCAGTCTCATGCAGGGACGGCTTGTTCCCACACCTTGTCGTTCATACGCTGAGGTTTCAACTTGGGGGCCTTGGAGCGGCGTCTTTTTTCCTCCCAATTGCAACAGCAAAAACAAGCCAAGAAGTGGTGATTTGATGTGTCCCTTCATGCTGATGGATTGTGTCATTACAGCCTGAGACTTCCCGCTGTAAAACACACGGATGGGGGCGAGTAACTTGTGAGGCTGCATCCAGTGCTCACATATAAACAGTATTGACTGTTCCCCAGGCACCAGCTGCCTGAACTCCATTAGGAGTGAATCCGCAGCCAGGGGTGGCTGTGTGGGGTGGGGCGAGAGGCACCTTTGGGGGGCAGGGTCAAGCTGGTGCAGTGAGACAGAAGGGCCGTCCCCAATGGCCCATCCCAGCTCTGAGCCCCCCATCGCATCATCTGCAAAGAACCTCCGATTTGGCTGCCTCATTTCTCCTGGCTGCAGAGTCCCCGTCCTGCCCCTGGGCTGTCAGCCCAGGTGGCCGCTCATATCCCTCCTGCCGTGGTGCCAGGTGGGCTGGGTGCTGGGGTGCAGTGCACTCTCCCAAAGGAACGTGGTGCTATCGCAGCGCTGAGGGGCACAGAGGAGCCGAGTGCTTGTGGCTGCCAGCTCTCCGAGGCCACTGCAGGGAGCATCAGTCTTAGGTTCTCGCCGTGGCCCGGAGGCAGTGTTGTCTAGTGGCTAGAATAAGGCACTGGGGATCAGGACTCCTGGGTTCTATTCCCGGCTGTTGCTGACTTGCCTTGTGGCTCTGGGTGAGTCACTTACCCCATCTGTTCCTCAGTTTGCCCTGAGAAAAGGGGGCAGGATGAATTAGTGCTTGTGACGCACTCGGAGGGCCTGGGGTGGAAGGGGACACAGAGGCACTCGTATCGTTATTTAGTATTCTCAGCCGGGCACCCTGTGCTCGGCGCCCACTCTTCTCAGTTGGGTGGCCCATCACTGAGAGGGAGTGTGGCTTCCAGATGAGGAGAAGGGGGGTTGCTGTGCCGGAGCGCTTGGAGGAGCTGTACAGAGGGGGGAGAGTCATGGCTGAGGCTGGGGGGAGGGGCCAGACAGCAGGTATCTCGGCGGGGGGAGGGGGGGGGAGGGTGTGTGTGAGAGAGCATGTGCTGATGTTCCAGGCTCAGGAACAGGGGTGGGGTGGGCAGATGCCTCCATGCCTTGCTATATTATCCATGCGCCCGCAGCTTCCCCTGTAGCGATGGAGGCATTCTGCTCTCTCCGAGGCCCCTGCATTCCCGTCTGCCCTGGCCCACGGACCCAGTTCCTGTATGTCTCAGTGGGGATGGGGTGACCCCTTCCTGGCCCTCACTCCTCTAATGCTTTCTCCTTCCTTGTCCTACAGGAGTCCATGTTTTCTCTGGCCCTGAAATGCCTTATCAGCCTGTCCACCGTCATCCTGCTGGGCTTGATCATTGCCTACCACACACGGGAAGTGCAGGTAGGTCCCCCTTGGGGTGGGAGCTCCTCCAGAGGGGAGAATCCTGGGGAGAACCAGGCACCTTTCCAGGCAGGTCTGCGTTTGTGGTCATGATGATGCTGTGTGTGTGTTGCGGGACATAATGCTGAATGTCCCCCTTGGAGTGGATTTGCACCATCAGTGCTGGACATGAGTGACAGGGATGCTGCAGAGATCGCCACCCTGAGCCTTGTTTGAGAGTGCAGCGCAGGCCCCCTCCTGCAGCCGCTCAGTGCCGAGACAGGAAGGGCAAGGGCCTCTGGAGAAACTCAGGCAGCCGGGCGGGCTCGTTCCCGGAGGGCACCTGCAGCCTGTCTTGGCGCTACACGAGCTGCACTAGCCCAGGGCCTCTGGAGCGGCAATGCCCTGCTCCAGCCTTCGCAGCCCCTAGCAGGAGCCCTGCTGCTGCCGCCCTGTGGGAGGGAGAGGCTGTGGAAAGCAGCTCTCGGCCCTGGAATCCAAGAGTGGCATGATCCTTGAGCAGGAGCAGCAGGGTTCATGGTCCCAGGCTCTGCATGCAGCAGGGTTCATCCCGCAGTGCCTGGAGTGGGGGGTTCACATCCTTGCCCACCCCAGTGTGATCACATCGCTGGCCTCGTTGAACTGACAGCCAGCTGCTGGCTCCCTAGCCATCGGCTTGCTGTGTGACCACCTGTAGGGAAAGTGTGTGTGTGTGTGAGTGAAAGGTGATTGGAAAAGCAAACTTCCAGCACTGGGCGCCACGCCAGGCCATGAGTCTGCTGGGCTGGGAGGGAGCTTTGCTAGTGGAGGGGCTGGGAAACCACCTTCTGCCCAGCTGCTCTGGTTTAATGGTCCTTCCCATCAGACTTCCCGGGAGAGTGACTGTTCTCCACTGTTTGACACGGGGGATACCAAGGCTGCTGTGGCTGGGAGCTGTCCAGCTGCAAGTGGCTGGGCCCGCCCTGCTCTCCGCCCTGCCTCCAGGCTGGCTGCGGTATCGCATGTGGTGCTGCAGGAAGGTGAGGGACTCCCGTGCAGGGGAAAGCTGGGGTCTGAGTTTCTCTGACCTGCATGTGATTCCGTGCCAGGCCTCGCTTCCAGCTGAGCAGGTCTCTTGCTTTGCAGGGGGCTCAGGCTAGCTCTGAATGGATTATCCATTCCCTCTGTCCTTTGAATATTGCCTCGGGGGCAGAGAATGCATCTGGGCAGGCTGTGAGATGGGGAGCCTCTGTTCTATGTGGCCAGCCCGGCCTTCAAAGCACCACATGGCCACGAGGGAAGGGGCAGGGCTGGATCCTGTGCTGTACCCAGCCGGGGAGAGGGCAGCAGGAGTCTTCAATCCACCTTGGTGCCTCCCTGGCTGGGACTGACCTGCTGACTGGTGCGTAAGTGAGAGCAGCCCTGGGGATGCAGGTGCCGAATGCCTGATCCAGTGGGAACCGTGAGAGTGGCTCCCCCTCCCCATGCTGGAAGCCCATGCCCCCCACTCAGCTGGGAGCTAGAGGGGTGCCTGCTCCTTCCCTGGAGCAGCCCCGAAGGCCAACGCTGAAACCTGCACCTGGGCTGCTGCGTTTTGAGAGACGTTTGTTAGGGAGTTAGTACCTGCCTGCTCCAGGCCTGCGCTCTGCTGGGGCGACAAGGCAGCGCTGCTGTTCCAGTCAGCATGGGTCCGAGGGGCTGGGAGGGATCAGAGCACTTCCTACGTGCTGCGGGGCACAGGCTGCTCCCACCTGAGAGTAGCTTACCCTTTGCACCTCAGCCTCTCAGCAGGGATGCTGCCACATGCGCTATGTGAGGGTCTGAACAGGCAGGCAATCCCCTCTCCCTCCCCCCCACTCCATCAGCAGGGCCTGCTGGAGAAGGAGTAAGTGGGCACTGCAGACTTGCAGGGGCTCATTACAGTGCCTGGTGAAGGAAGACCTAGGGGCTGGGCTGAGCAGACCTGAGGAGGGAACAGCTACGCCTGGGGAGAAGGTCTGAGATGAGCTGTTATGCTGATGTGGATTTCTTTGTTGATTAAAGCCATACCCAGGAACGGCTGATCACACACTGCATTTGAGCATTGTCCAGGAGCCCCTGTGGGAAAGGCGCCTGCTCCCAGGGTGTGACAAAGTGGGACTGTTCTTAATGTTTCCTCTGAATACTGTGTGGGTGCCTCAGTTTCCCCTATGGAGTTCTTAAGTCTCTAAGGCTTTGGCTACACTTACACTTCAAAGCGCTAAGTGTAGTCAAAGCGCCAGCGCTGTCCGTACTCCACCTCCCTGTGGGGAATAACGGACAGCGCTGGGAGCAGCGCTGGGGCTTTGACCACACTGGCGCTTTGCGGCGCCGCAATTTGCAGCGCTGGAGAGGGTGTGTTTTCACCCCCTGCTGCAGCGCTGCAAATTTGTAAGTGTAGCCAAGCCCTAGGTGGTGGGATAAAGGCCAGTGTACATAAATCACTGACACTCTGTCTCCCTGGCAACAAATGGCCAGGGCCCTTCCCCCGCCCCTCTGCAAGGAAATAGCTAAAGGTGAACAAAGAGATCAGGTGACCTCCTGGCCTGGGAAAGAGAGACAGCCCAGAGAAGGAGGGGCTGGAGGGGGTTTTTCAGTTTGGGGCTGGCTGGGGACGAGGAGTGAGGGCAGACATGGGGGTCTGCCTCACTGGGCCCCAGAATGGACCCGGCTGAGGGGTCCTGTTCTCTGTACCTACAAGCTCTGTGTTAGACCCTGTTCCTGTCATCTAATAAACCTCTGTGTTACTGGCTGGCTGAGAGTCACGTCTGACTGCGAAGTGGGGGGGCAGGACCCTGTGGCTTCCCCAGGACCCTGCCTGGGCGGACTCGCTGTGGGAAGCGCACGGAGGGGCAGAGGATGCTGAATGCTCCCAGGAGAGACCCAGGAGGTGAAGCCGTGTGAGCTTCTTGCCCTGGAGACAGGCTTCTCCGAGGGAGAGGAGGCTCCCCAAAGTCCTGACTGGCTTGGTGGGGAGCAGTTCCAGAGCAGCGCCCGCGGACTCCGTGACACAGGGGATTGGTGCTAAACTGGGGCTGGGCGCGGGAAGAATTCATCAATCGCTATGGGGCATTTGTGCTGATCGGGGCTCTGTCCAAAAGGGAGACATTCTCGGGGCCCTGTTTGCTAGCTGGGCAGAGCCTACTGTGGGGCTCCCTGCCTACCACGATGAGGCTCCCCTGCGAAAGGGGAGGAGCACCACACACATTAGCCCAAGACAGTGAGGGACAGAGATTGGGAGCAAACACCCCCCCCCCCAGCCTCTGTCCCAGCAGGCTCCAATCCTCCGCCAGTCCCTTAAAGCCCAGCTCAGCCCTGAGGAGCTGGCCAGTCCAAAGCAGCTGATCTTGGTATGGAAGAGAACTGCCCATTTCAACCCCGGTATTTGATGGACTTCTGCTCCCTGGCTCAGACACTGTTCCTCCCGCAGGCCGTGCTGCCTGTGGTTACCAGTGTTAACTTTACCGCCCCACCCCTCTAGTGTTGCCTTTTGTGCCATGGTTTCAGAACTCTGCAGCCACAAAGCCCACGCTGTGCATTGGTGATGGGGGTTCTCTTGGGCTCTGGGGGTCATTTTTATGTTTCTTCACTGAAGACTTGGCCGTGTTCAGCACAGTCAGGTCCTAGCCTGTAGTTGTCATGGAGTGTGGGGGAGTCAGGGCCCTGCACCCCCACTTCCTGCGATTCACCGGGACTCTCAGCCAGCCAGTAACACAGCAGGTTTATTACACGACAGGAACCCAGTCCCAAGCAGGGCTTGTAGGTACAACCAGAACCCCTCAGCCAGGTCCCCGGGTGCTCCAAAAGCAAATGCTCAGAAGGGCAATGGAACCGCTGAAGAGCAGCTGAGGGTGTCACGAGCTGCTCGCAGCCTGATCTAGCTCGCCGTCCTGGGGATGAGAGGGAACCTGCGTTCTGGCTAGGGACTCGCCCGCCTGCCAGAGAAGATGATAGTCCTCCAGTGCCTTCCCACGTTTCCCCCTGTGTGGGCAGGGACAGACAAGCTCTCCCACAATTCACCGGGAAAATCAGAGCTGCTCAAAACCCCATGGGAGATGCCCCCAGAAGTCCGAGCGCAGCACCAGGGGGCACATGGTAACTCTGTACAGCTTTGCAAAGTGGCTGCTCGCACCCAAACTGAACTAAGCTGGGTGCTCCGGCCAGGTGCCTGGGCTACCCCTTCCTCAGGCAGCATGTCACAGGGAGCTTCGCTGGGGGAGACCATCAATGCTGCTCCATATCCGAGGCCCGTGGCACTCAGGAACTGGGCAGTGTCTCTAGGCCTCCAGTGCAGCTTGTCAGATTCTTTACTATTCTAACTGGCCCAGCTGGCAGGTGTGGGCCCCTCCCCCATACCAGCTTTGCAGTCACCCACTGCCAAGCACACTGAGAACTCAGTGACAAATGTTGCACCTGTCAGAAGTGTAAAAGTTGCTGCCCTGAGCAAACCGTTTTGTTTTCCTTGCTGCACAGGCAGCATGTGCAGCATGTTTGGCCACTTCTAGCTGAGGCTAGATAAGACGCTTGATTTCTCCCAGCATTCCCAGGAACCCCCATTTTTTACTGTCATGAAAAATGATGGGTCCCCTTGGGCTCTGGCAGTAGAAGGCATCTGGGCTATGCCCAGATTGGCTTGTGACTCCACCAGAGGAACTGGCAAATGAGCAGTTGCTGACTTTTCCTCTAACTGAACATTTCAAAGCAAATATTTGGGAGTGCTCTGGCCTTTGCAGAAATAATCTCCCCTGAGGCTGCTTTGTCAATGCGAGCTTCATCCCTGGTCCTTCTTGTCCTCTCTGGTGAGAGGTTCGCAAAGTCCACCTCTTGAGCTGTGCTTAGGGCTTCACAGGTCTGATCTACCTTTGATTGAAGTTCAAAGGCAAAATTCCCATTGATTACTGAATCAAGGCCTTGTATTCAAGACCCTAATGTTTGGCACCCATGCGCCAACCTTTGGCCCTAGTATCTCCACTCGGCAACTTTCAGCGGGGTTTGGCTACTGGTCGTAAACTCAAAGCAACCAAACAAGACCAATCCAGGTTCTTTTTGCAGCAATGCATGCTTTGTATGGCACTCGGAGAGGAGAAGCAGGAAGCCAGAGACGGTGCTTGTCCTCCACAGCATGGAGGGGAGAAGCTGTGAAGGGAAAAGAATCTCTGCTACTGAGGGGTCAGAACAACCTGTAGGAACAGCAGAGAGAGGCCAGGGGAAAAGATCTTCCACAAAGAGCACCTGGAGGAAACCCAAGCCTGACCTAGTAGCTGACTCCTGTTAATAAAACACTCTGCTAACATACTGACTTTCCTGCTCAATATCTAATTGCTGCAAGTCAGTCGCAACCAGCGCTTGGATACGTGGCTTGAAGGACAGGGGAGCGAGCCTGGATCCCTGCGTGCAGCTGAGGTCCATGTTCCAAGCACTAGTAGCTAATGCCTCAGAAGCACCAACTGTGACCCACGTCCCCTCTCCTTGTAACTCTCTCTCTCCTGCGGGGGCTGGGTCCTTACAGGCCCAGCCAGCAGCAGGGAAGCAGGCAGTTTGGCTGGCTGGGCAGTTGTACTGATTGAGCTCTGAGTCTGTCTAGCTGAACAAAGAGCCGGTTCAGGGGTGAGGATCTACTTGGGAACAAATATTTAATCAGGGGCTCGTCTGTCTAGCAGAGGAAGGTCTAACTGGAGCCAATGGCTGGGAGTTGAAGCTAGACAGATTCAGATTGAAAGTCAGGTGTCAATATTTCACCATGAGGGGAATTAACCATTGGAACAACTGACCCAGGGTTCTCCATCACTGGGTTCTCCATCACTGGCAGTTTTTCCATGGCGAGTGGCTGGTTTTCTAACACCTCTGCTCTAGGGATCACTTGGGGACAGGGCTCTGGGCTGAGAAGTACTGGAGGTCAGACAAGATGATCACAATGGTCTCATCTGGCCTTGGAATCTCTGAATTTCCCCCGTCAGTGTCTTCCTGTCAGCCACAAACAAGAACATGTAAACCTAAGTGACAAACGTTCCTGCCTGGAGTGTAAAATCTGCCACTACAAGGAAGCAATTTCTTTCCTTGCTGTGCAGCAAAATGCAAAAAACTCCTCTCTGACCAGCTCCCAGCCAGTCCTAGCTCAAAGAGGAATAGAGTATCCACCATTTCCCAAATATACAGCCAATTTAGGCTGAATAAAGAGCCAGATGGAGTTAGGACGTGTTTTCTGAGCATTAACTTCTGGGTGTGAGAACTGAATTAAGATGTCACGCTGGTCTCTAGCTGCCTGTACACTTTACTAATAACTGACTGGAATTGATTTAGTCCTATCCATCGAGGCTGAGTCTCCAAGCTGCCCAAATTCACATGAAAGTTAACACATCCTCTAGGTGTTCTCGAAAAGCTCAGCCCCCTGCGTTTCCCAGTCCCTTTGCAATGGGCTGGCGCTCCAATAGTGATGCTGTCTTGTGAACCCTGGCAGGATGGCATGAGCCACTCTGGGGCTGAGAAAAGCTCTGCCCATGCACCGGAGCAGAGAGAGACTGCCCCTTGCAGGTCTCTCTGCAGGGCACTTGTCAATTGCTTCCCAGCTGGAGGATTTTTTCCTCCCTCAGGAAAGGCTTTCCAGCTGGAAGCCTGGGTTTCTGTATTGGTCTTGGCTCACCTCAGCCTGGAGCTGCAGTCAGGAAGTTCAGTGTGAGGTTTGGGACTGAGCTGCAGAGAAGGCAGTGTGATGTGGTGGATAAGGTCTGAGCAGGGCTGGCTCCAGCTTTTTTGCTGCCCAAAGTGGCGAAGCCAAAAAAAAAAAAAAAGAGAAAGCTGTGATCGGCGGCACTTCGGCAGCAGCTCTACCGCGCCGCTTCATTCTTTGGCGGCAATTCGGCGGCGGGTCCTTCCCCCCAAGAGGGAGTGAAGGACCTGCCGCCGAATTGCTGCCAAAGACCTGGACGTGCCACCCCAAGTACCCGCTTCCTTTGCCGGTGCCTGGAGCCATCCCTGAGTCTGAGTCTAGGAGCCAAGCCCTTCTGAGTTCTAATGTAATGTGTTTGTACAGCGCCTGGCATGATGGACTTCCAGCTAATAAACGGGATTAATCGTCTACCTCCCGGCGACTCACTGTGGGGCCTTTGTTGACTCTGGGTCCATTGTGCCTGCTGGAAAATAGGGATTACCCCTCTTGGCCTCCCCCGGGGCTGGGGAGCAGGAATGTTTTTGTTCCTACCAAGGGATGCCATCCCAGGCTGCCGCAGAGTTGTCAGTCTCCTTCCCACTGCAGAGGGCTTTGCATGGGCCTTGTTCTCAGTGCCCCAGGCAGCAGACTGGTGGCACCTTCCTTTGGAGAGCCTGTGGTTTGGCTGGGCAGATCAGCTCCCTAAGCAGAGTTTAAAAACTGGCTAGATAGCGTATCGGGGCTTAATGAGGCATTCCTGAAGGCTGGAGCCCAGGCCGGCGGGAGTTCCCTGTTGTAATGGGTGGAACAAGCGAGAGCTGTTAGCAATGCCATAGCAATAGGCTAGTTCCCAAGTCTTAGCCCCCGGTGCAGTGCTGGAACAATGCCAGAGCTGAGTCCCAGGGTGTAACAGCTCCAGGGGCTTCTCACAGTGGCAGGTCAGGCTGCGTGAAAGTGGGCCTGACTCTGACGTAAGGTTAGTGACATTAGACCATTGGCCTGTGGAACCTGTATCCTGCCTGCAGCATCCAACAGGAGATGCTCAGGAGAAAGCACTGAAAGCGTCAGCAGTTACAGGCCCTGAAGGTGGAAGGCTGCAGATGGCGGAGCGTTCCTGCCTGATGGCAATGGTGTCCAGCTGACATCCTGATCACTCTTCCTGCTCTTAGCCTGCGTCACTGGGCACGCTGGGCCATGCACTGTCCAGCCGCTGACCGTCTATGCGACCCAGGCGAGGGGGAGCTCCTCAAAGGATGCCACGCTGTAACACAGAATAGTGCTAAATGCCCTGCCCTTCCATGGTGCGCCCTGGCTCTTCTGGTGTGGAGCAGGGCTGAATGCTTTCACTGAGTGGGACTTTTGTTACCTGGGCTAATGGAGAGCACAGGTCTGTGCTCTCCATCCTGTGGCCATGGAGTCTGTGCTCTGAAGAGCCTGCCTTGTCAGAGCTCTGGGTGATACACAGGGAGTCTGCTGTACTCCTGCCATTGTCCATGACTTTGTGCTTATCTCCGTTACATTCATGCTGCCCCGTGGCGCCTGGCATGTCTGACTGCACTGGGAATTTCTTGCTCTCCCTAGCATCTGTAGCTGAATCCCAGCATTACCTTGACCTGATGCAGGAGGGACAAGGCCGAGACATTTTCCTCTCAAGGATTTATAGGCTCAACTGGCAAGAAAACCAGATAAAGAGCAGCTGCCTGGGTTCCTGGTTTCATTTCTCATGGGGTCTGGCTTTAATGGAGTACGTGGGTGATTTATGGGGCCGCCCTGCCCAGGCAGCAGTTCTCTTCCACTGAGTGACAGCAGCCCTGAGCCTGGGTGTGTCTGATCAGGGGTGATGGCTGCTTCTGCTTGGAAGGGGATGTTGTGCTGGAGCCGAGCTCTGAAAGGGAGTCTGTCCCTATCCAGCAGCGTGAAGCCCAGCCATCAGAGTCGTCCTGCAGGGAGAGATCCTCTAGCCACCCCCATGTGAGCTGTATGTTCACTCACAATCTATGGGCCAACAGACACTGACCTGCTCCCATTGCAATCACCAGCAGCTCTGCCACTGAGTTCAGTGGGCGCAGGAGCAGCCCAGGCCCTGTGTGAGGCTGGGGCCCAGAGAGCCCAGCACTGAGCTGCTCTGAAAGCCAGGCCCCAGGGGCGAGTGCTGAGCTCCTGCCAACCTAGCCCTGAGCCCTGCCAAAGCACTGCTGGTCCACCAGACCTGGCCAGTGCAGGCACTCTGGGAGAGGGCCTGCAAGCAGGCTGGATAACTGCCACCCCTCTGCCTTGGTTCTCTGTGCTCCTCAGTCCCCAGCTTTGCAGCCTGGCCCAAGACAGGAGCTCAGGCTGCGTACACAGACTCCAATCTGCCTGCACTCCCCATCCCTGGGCTGCACCTTCCTACTCATTTGCTTACACTCAACTGACACGCGTACCTGGGCCCAGCTGTCCAGACCTCCCAGGGCACCCGGCCTTGCCTTTTGCTGTGGACACTGATAACTGCATCTGCAGCCCCGACAGCTGCTGGGGCCTCTTCGGATCCTGCTTCGTGCACTTCAGCACAGAGTGAGTTTGACGGGCAGCAAGTGCCACTCAGTCAGTGCTTTGCAGCTGGCTCCCTGGGTGTGTCGGCCTGAGGTGCACCCCTCAGGAGATGCCAGGCAGCTGGAGAGGTTGGGCTAGCACCCAGAACGTGGTAAGAAGTTCTCAGTGCTGCAAGGGTACAAAGGACATTGCCCTAGCAGAGTGGACCATGAGGGAGTTATGGCAACAGCTTAAGGAGATTAATGCAAATGCCACTGGCACATGGAGTTACAGGAGGGATGTTCCTCCCAAAAGCTTCCTGTGGATACTAATCCAAGGGCCCCTGCTTTTCTTGCTGTTTAAGGTCATTTGTCTGGAACGTGCCTCTCCTCATATCTCCATCTAGCAGCTCTTCCTACAGGGGCATACGATCATCTCGGAAGGGCCCAGGCTCCCTGCTTGGCCTGCCCAGGGTGGGTCACAAATCTTAAAGATCTTGGCTTGGAAATTACAAATCTGTGGGATGATGATGTGAATCGGTGCCTCACCCCTTGGCTCTGAAACAAAATCAGGACATTGTGTAGGGTCCAAAACAACCCCCTTCCTGGCGGTTAGTCACTAGTAAAAAACTGAATCGTACCGTAAAGCTCAGCTCAGACCTTTTCCTGTGGCCTGGATGCTCCTGAAGATCCTCCCTCTGGACTGCCCAGCCCACACCATAGATTCCCCACCCCCTCCCCTTTAATGCGCTACTCCCAAATCTCTTCTTGTCACCTCCCCCTGCATCAGGGAGTCAGCAACCTCACTTGACCCTTGCCCGGGACCTGCCAATTGGGTGGGGCCTCTCATGCAAACACCACCAGCTTGGTACACACCCTGTTATCATTCATTGTAATTTATGTTGATTGCATATAATGCTTTTTACAGAAGGCATCAGCAAAGAGGACTCCGTCCTGGACTGTCTGAGACACAGTGCATCCCCAACTGCCCCTCCACCCCGCCAGCTGGAGGGACTCCCTCTGTACCTACATTATTTTCTCTCCATGCCTGTCTCCTCCCACACTCAGCTTTCTCGCTCCCACCAGCTCCCCTCTCCTCTGCGATGGTTTTGCTGTATGAATAATACCGTCTTATTTTGCTTTGAGGCCGTGACCTGTGGTAAACTGTATGCGCAGCTGCCTCTTTATTTTAGTAAGCACCTCTCCTCTCCCTGTCCCAGGAGTCAGTTTGGTCCTTTCTCCTGCCTCCAGGATGAGTAACGTTAACCCCTTCACGGGTGCAGGTCAGGCCCCTAGCTCCCAGCAGGGCGTTTCCGGCTCAGCTGAAGTGGGACAGGGCTGGAGGATTTGTTGGCCATCCAGGCTGTTTGGGATAATGCACAGTTAGCAAACATCTGTAAGTGGCTTATGCAGGAGGTCAGACTAGATGATCTACGAGTCCTTATCCTCTCTGATGCTACGAGGCCGCTGGCATGGCAGCCCAAGGGGAAAGAGAAGGGGCTTGTGAATGCGGCACTAGCCTGGAGTGGGCAGAGCTGGGTTCAGCTCCTGGCTCTGGTGCAGCCCTATCACATTGGACCAGGTCCTTAGGCTGCAACGTTCAACCCGCTGTGCACTTAACCTTAATCTGTGTCTTGGCCTGGTCCTTGATCTCCCAGCTGTAGAATGGCAGCCATCACATTTCCCTTCTCTTGCCCTCTGGGTTGTGTATTCACACTGAGCTCCTAGGGCAGGGTCTCTCGCTGTATGTACATACAGCCCTGAGCTCAGCTACAGCCTAGTGACAGGTGTAATGCAGATACTACACCTGAGGGGATTGGATAGCCTGGGGACAGCAGATCCTGCCAGGAGCCTGCCGAGTGTGCCAGGGCCTGGGGTTAAGCCACCCTTGCCCCTCCCCTGCTCTGCCCAGGGGGCAGTGCCCCCAGCAGGGCAGGAGAGACGACTGGGAGCTGCACTCTAGCGGGATGGTGCTGAATGGGCTGCCCCCCTTCCAGCCCCAGCTGTTTGTCAGTCGGTTTGCGTGTGTGAGGCCGGGCGTGATATACTACAGCACTCCCCTAGCCTGGCCGGTTTGGATTGAGCTGTCCCTATCCGCCTGCAGAGCGGCACATGCGCCTCCAGTGTGTGATTGCTTGGGGAGGGAGCCTCATTTGTCTGTGTCTGGGAGCTGTCAGCAAAGACAAGGCCGTTCTGGGGGAGGAAGCGCTTGCACTCTGGGAAATGAGAGGGAAGGAAGCACCCGACCCTGGTGGAACTGGGCAGTGGAAAGCACCAAGGCCCAGCTAGAACAAGAATGGGGGTGGGGGTGTTGCCGAGACATTCCTGCTCCCCATCACAGACTGACACTAGTGTCCTACTGGGTGCTGACTGCACAATACTATTCCCCTTGGAGATGAGATGGGCTCTCACTGGGCGGAGGAGCACAGAACTGTCACCCCGTAACCAGGCATGGGGCAGGTCCTGGTAGATAAACCCAGAATCAGTCGGTGGCCGAGCTGCGTGGGCTTAGCTCGAGTTCCCAGCGAGGATGTCTCCAAACCTAGGGGGAGTGTCTGGGCCAGATTTTCAGCTGGTGTAAATTGGTGGCACTTCATTGGCTTAGATGGTTATACTGAGCTACACCATCTAGGGGACCTGCATGTGCCACATGCAGCATCTTAGGGATGGGCCAGGGCCTGTAGCTCTGACAAGGCCTCGGTGCACATGCAGCCCCTGGACCTGTGCCTGGCCCTGACGGGTCTGTCGCACCCTGCCTGCCATGGAGGCTCTAGCTGGGTGGGGGCAGCACAGCTACACTCTCAGGCCTTGTCTGGCCTGGGGCTCAGCTCCGCCGGTGCCACGGGCTTGACCTGTCTGCACCCACAGCCAGACACAGGACCAAGTGCTCCCTCTCTCTTGAGAAGCTGGGGGTTGAGTTGAGCCCCGACCCTGTCAGCTTGTGTAACGGGGCTAGGGGAGCCCAGCCACCTAGCCGCCGGATGGTAACTGCAGGAGCCCAGGGTGGTGCACTAGCACTCACCCAGAAGCCCGGCGGCACACTGCAGCCAGAGCCTGAGGCTGGATTTTCCTTGTACCCTTTAAGTCAGGTTTGGGGTGGAAACAGCTGGGGGAGGAAGGGGCGCTTAAGCCTGAATGGACCCCGAATGGGAGGAGATGAATGAAGACACATGGTTATTCCTGGAGAAAGACTTTGAGCCCTTCCTCCAGCCCTGTAGCTGAGCTGGCCACAGGCATGGAGGGGGTAGGCTACCTCGGAGACACATTAGGGAACTTGGGAGTACTTGAGCCTCTGGTTTCAGGGCCGTTTGCTGCTCCACTCCTACGAAGTTAACAAAATAGGACGAGCGGCTTCCTGGACAGCCAGCGTCTCCAGCCACCACCACTGGCATGAGGAGAAGGACAGGCGAGGCCAAGGCAGGAGCGTTTCCCTCCCTGTCTCCTGTGCCTGACTGAGCCTGTTGCTCAGGCGGGGCTGAAAGCGGGTGGAGCAGATGAGGGTACTGGCTGTGGGTGCTGCAGGTTCCCCGGGGCCCCGTCCTGGCTCCCTTGAGGTTTGGATCCCTTGGAATCCCTCCTTCCATCAGAAGGAGAGTTGGCCTGGTGCCTGTGACCTTTGCAGACAAGGGAACCTGGTCTCGCCTTAGGAGAGGCTGATGGCAAGTGTTACTTACGTTCCAGTAACAGCGAGAGGCCCCAGCCAAGTGGGCCAGATCCTGCACAGAGCTGGTGTGAGACCGTCTCTGCCTCCTCTCTTGCCATCAGCGTGACCTCACTGCCCTCAGTGCAGACCTGGGGGTGCAGGTGAGAGGACAATGTCACTCTCTGTTGTTGGACTCCTCCTTTTAGACCAGAGCAGAAGGGTGCGGGGGGCACCAGCTTTAAGGCTGAAGGCAGCTACTGGGGAGATTAGGTTGTCCACAACTGCTTGTTCTGTTTAGTCACATGAAGCTGCTTCACCTCCAGCTACCTCCGGTAAAATGATCAGGATGTGCTGAACGTTCCCCTGGCTGGGCCCGCAGTTTAGTGGGGGTGAGCCAGGCCTCAGCCAAGCAAACTCCAGGGCATGGGCACAGGTTGGCTGAGGACTGGGATAGAGCCACGTCCCTTCTCTATAGTGGGGTCTGAAAGCCAACCGGGCAGGGACCCGTTTCTTTTCCGAATTCAAGCCAGGGCTGAATGGAGGGGACTGATGCTGCATCTCTTGAGCCAGTGTCCTCAGGGAATCCTGGCTGGCAGGCTCTGTGGCGCTACCAATCTGCCAGTGGCCGTGTTCTGTCTGACTCGATTAGGTCAGATGGGGTGAAGCTTGTCTGCTGCTCCCTCCCCCAGCCCCCATGCAGGGATGCCCAGTGCAGGAAGCAGATGTGCACTGATTTCCAAGAGCAAAGGCGAGAGCCTCTCCTCTCCTACAGGGATTGGGGTGTCTCGCTCTCAGCTAATGGCTTGCAAGCTGAGAATACTAATGAACCAATTACCTCACTCTTAAGGGCCGAGCCATCAGTTCTTGAGCAGAATGGGCTGCCAGCTGACCCGGAACCTGGCCTGTAACAGCGGCGTTTGGGGGGAGAGAACAGCAGGGCCCGTCCTTCCCCCTGCCAGTGTAGGGTGGGATGTGTGTAATACATAAGTGGCAGTGCTGAGCCTCTCTTATCCAGTGTGAGCTCCGTGCTCCCCAAGGAGCAGGCATTGGCCAAGGCCAACTGAGGTGCTCCTAAAATGATTACTAAAGCTTGGAACAAACACAATAATTTCCCCTCTCCCTATGTTAGATGCACATTAACCATGTAAGCATCTGGGCTCCCCAGGAGATGGGTAACCCATTTTACAGATTGGGAAACTGAGGCAGAGAGCGTGGAGGGGACTTGCCCAAACTTCTTTTCACCCTGGGTTCCAAGTGCAGCGGGTGCTGCTGCTGCTTTGGCCGTGGCGTGGGCCCAGAGCATTGGCGGTCAGTGTTATTCTGGCAAGCTGCCAATGTTGCCTGAGGAACACAAGTGAGAGAAGGGTAATGGTGACTTTTTAAAGAGTTTATAACTCAGGCCAAGCTGAATGGAATTGCCTGGCACTAGCAAAAGGCAGGTGCCAGTGTCAAGGCTTTGTCCCTGCCCCATTTCAAAGGCCTGCTGCAAACAACGGAGATGTTACAGCTTCTCAAAGAAAAGGACAAAAGAATCTTTTATACTGGAAAGTGTTAGGCAAGCTAACTCCAGGGAGAGCTGGCAGCGCCCCCCGAACATCACTGGCTCCTAGGCAGTTAATGATAGTGCCTGCCTCAGTAGCACTCCTGTAAGGCTGTGGCTTGGTGGTGGGCTGGCTGAGGCTAGGGGCGCTGTGGGATAGTACCCCCAGCCTCCTGCAGGGGGGAAGGCCTCTCTCTATTCCCAGCGCCCTGCTGATGAGCAGGGTGTGAGAACTCAGAGCAACAGATGCGTGTTCCAGGCACCACGAGGAAGGGCACGGGGGGGGGGGGGGGAAATAGGCAGACCAAGAGGGCCCTTCCTCACTGCCCAGGCTCTCTGGAAGGATCAAGACCGCACGTATGGCTGGAGTCCAACTGTGCACTCCAGCCTTTGTCACTGGGTTTTAACTCGGCTCTAACGATAGCGGATAGTAACTGGGAGGCTGGTTGGGAGTAATTGCTGGAGGCTTGGCTGGGGTGGGAGCCACGTCGCCGCTATTAGCGGAAGGAGAACTTGCCATAAGCATGGCTCTTTTCTTTGGTTTGTGGCCAGGCACGGGAAAGGGAAACGGAATCCTCTCCCATTTTCTGCCTCTGTGTCTCATTAATTAGCACTCGCTCGGCAACCGCAAATGGATTTCTCATCCTGCTGCTGCAGGATGCATCAGGAGTTGGCATGTATATAAACCGGGGGTGTGTGTGTGTGTTGCATTGTAGTCACATGGCCAACATCACTGTCAGCGACCCCACAGCGCGCCTCCGTCTTCCATGACCTGTAGGTGAGAACGTAAGGAGGAGATTTTCAACGGCGCACGTGGGGGAGAGCTGCCCAGCTTCCAAAGGGAGTTGGATGCCAAACTGCCCTTGTGCCTTTGAAGCCCATCCTGCTTTGCCTCCCCCAGCAGACTAAGCCAGAGAGCTAACCAGGAACAGGGGAGCAGATTCAGGGGTGCCCTCTTGTGTTTAAAATTAAGTATCTGCTGAAGGGTTTTGCAGAGCTGGGAGAGCCTAAAGCAGCGTGTGCATTCTCGAAGGCCTGGGCCACGTGGGGACTGGCCCAACGTACAGCTGCACCACCACAGACCGGCAAAGCCCCTGCTGAGGGCAGCAGCGGAGCCGAACCCTGCTTGAAACCAGGGTAGCTTGCACCGACCAAATCAAGGCTAATAGCAGTTAACTCTGCACTAGGGGCTTGTATGGGTGTGGCCACGGATGGCTGAAATCGGGACCGATCCCCACGGCACACAAGACCTATAGGCCCTATTCTGCTCCCCTTGACTTTAACCAAGCAGGATCCAGCCCCTCAGCAAGTGGTTTGTGTCCGCTCTAAAGGTGGTTCCTGGTGCCTGTTGAGCAAGCTTCATTTCTTCCTCCCAGGCTCAGCCTGCTCCGTGCTGTGCGGAAGGTGAGCTGGTATGTGGCAGGGCTGGCTTTCGGAAAGGGCTTGGCTGTGACTGATGTAGGTGCAAAACACTCTGAGGGTCAGAGCCCCTGGAGCTGGCTCCAGGCTGCCCAAGAGGAACTGCCTGTGCCCTGGCAGAGATGGAGGGCAGCATGCAGGAGGGTCCCAGGGGAGCCGGGCTCTGAAAGAGGCAGACAGCCCGGATGGGGTGTACTACAGCTATCATTGTGCTGAAAGTCCCAGCTTTACGCAGACATGTGCGCTGCAACGTCAGCTCGCAAGGACGTGCCCAGCTGCCCAGGCCTATGGCCCCATATCCCTGAGAGTGAAGTCAAGGGCCTAAGCGGAGCTCGGATCAGGCTCCTTTCAACAGCCCTGCCCTGAGCACTAAGGAGAAGTCCCGTAGGAGCCAGGCCTGCGCTCCTGTGACACGCTGAGGCGCACTCGAATCCCCAGCTGTAAGAGGGCATGCAGGAAGTGGCAGCGAATGCCAGAGCTGCCCTAACTGGAACTTCTCCCACACCGATGAGTGCAGGCCCGTGCTGCTTAACAGAGTTTCTTCCTTCCCCTGGGTTTCTTGCTGCGTTCTCCAGCTGCATCATTGTTTCCTAGCCACTGGGGCAAGTGCGCTTGTGCCTTTCCCTGCCGGCAAGCCTGGGGAAGCCTAATTGGATATGGCTGGACTTTGGATGTGGTTTCCATGGAAACCCCAGTAGCAATGGTGCACTCCCAGCGTGCATGCTGGAGAGAACTTTACAAAGGCAGAAGCTTTAAAAAAACACACACACCCTTTTCACTTCCCTGCTGGTGGGGGAAACAAACAAACATGAAAGCGTCCCCCCCTTTCCTGCACAAGGAGGCAAACAGCTTCTGGGCTATTTCCTTTGCTTGTTTCTTTGTAATACCCTTTGCAGGAAGGAATGGGCTGTCAGCTGCTCACACCCCTGAGCATCGTCCTGGCAGCTTGGAGCGTTTTTATAAACAAAGCAGCTCCAAGCTGAGGAGCTTTCCAAACAGACCAGGGAAAAGAGACCAGGTAGCTGGGTGAGTCAGCCTGTGGCTTCGTTCACCCGAGAAGGATGCTCACACCCAGCCCCAGGCAGAGCTGCTCAGAGCAGGTGTAAGGTGCTGCCCCTGGCTGGGCAAGTGGGGAAATAAGACGGGGGTCCTGGTCGCATGGGAGCCAGTATCTTCCGGGATCTGCTCAAGGGAATCCAGTGGCCAGGAGGTCTGAGATCTGGTCTTGGAGCTGCCTGCTGCAGGACCTAGGACAGTCTCTTCCATGCTCCCCTCTGACCGTGTCTTTATTTAGACTGCAAGTTTTGCGGGGGCTCTAATTACTTATGTGGCTGGTGAGAGTGGGAGAAAGGAGGGACAACCGTACCGGGCACCTGAGCTCAGCCCCCCCCCCCCAGTGCTGTAACATCGGTGTGACTAAAGTGAAAGGGGAGGGGGTGACGCCTCAGTGAACACGACTCCAGTCTGAGGCTCTGGCAGGCCTAATTCTCCACGCTAGAGAGCTGTTTGTCAGTGACTAACGGCAGCTGGCGTGCCCGTCTCTCCCACAGAGCTGCTAGGAATCACAAACCAGGGATGGAAAAGCCCAAGGAGTCCCCGTCCCCCCCCAGCCCTGTGCAGGTTTGGTCTCTAGTGCATTCTCCGGTCTAGGGGTCAGTGGTTGGAGGAGATTCCTGCTTGGCTGACCTATGTCTGAGCCCGGAGCCATCTCTGTGCTGCTGCTGCTGCCCTCGCTCTGGCAGTCTGGGAACCCCTTGGATGTTGCCCCCTGAGACCCAGTGAGCAGCCAGCCTGCTGTCATGCCTAGGACTCCTGGCCGTAGCGTCTCTCCAAAGCTCTGCTGAGCCAGGCAGTGATGGGGGCAGAACTGGGCTGTTACTTAGCAAAAAGGAGCTGAAGAAGTGGTTTGAGTGTAAGCTCTGTGGAGCAGAGACCAAGTCTCCCTCTGCGTGTCTTATGGAGCTGAGTGATGGTCAGTGCTTAATTAATGCAATAATGCACTGCCCCATCGGAGCCCCACATACACAGCCTGGGGGCCCAGGGCTCACAACCCCCATGGGAGCAAGAGCTACGCAGATAAACAAGGGTTTGCAGGAGCCAGGCCTGGTGCTTTCCAGTGCGGTGTCCCCAGCACAAGCCAGCCTGACCTTAAAACCCAAGGAGACCCTGCTTCCTTAGCCTGTCCTTCCTTACTGCTTGGCCCAGGATGAACCTGCTGCTGCCATGGGAACCTGATGGGCTCTTTCCTGACAGCAGGGTGTCTGGGTGTTTAATGTTGCTGTTGAAAAGCTGGCTGCCCCATTGTGTTGCTCTGATTTTGCCCGTCCACCAGCAATTAGGAGCAAGGGGGCCTTTAAGGAGCCATTCAGTCATGTTAATTGACAGTGCAATGCTCAGCGGGTGAGGGTGATGCCAGGTTCTGCACTGGGGGCTGTGCCATTCTAAGGCACAGCGTGAGCAACAAATTCATTGGGAGGGGAGGCTCCTGAGAGTGAAGGGGGCTGGAGAAAGCCCCGCCTCACGCTCGGTGGAAGGCCGTTCGCAGCTAGGCTGACTGAGAGCACTGGGGCCGCCGGAGCTCTGCAGCCCTGGGTTGGCCCTGGGCCCCGTGCAGGCTCTGCTGTGCACTCCAGAGAGGCAGCATGGGCTAGATAAGGCACAAGGCTGGGAGCCAGGAGACCTGACTTCTGTTCTGCTCTGCCACTGACCTGCTGGGTAGCTCTGCGCGAGTAACCTGCTCTCCCTGGGATTCTGTTTCCCCTCCTGCCCGGAGCTCATCAGTGCAGGGCATGGCTTTTGGTATGCCCAGCGTCCAGTGCAAGGAGGCTGGGGGGGGGGGAGAAGGGCCCGGAGACCGGTGAGGCAGGCCCTGCACTCCGGGTACAGTGCTCTGTCCCTGCGTTTACAAGCCAAAGGTGCAGGACACGGACCACAATCTCCATTTTTTCCTGGGTTGGCCCCTGCTAATCCCCAGAGCTTTTATCCGGTGGTTCCTGCTGCAGGATCCACTAGGACTGCTGGTATCCGAGTCCCATCATGCCACATGCATAGACATGGGCCAGCTGAAAAGCTGCATGAGCCACTCCCGGCCTCCAAACCAACTGAGCCCCTTACCACTGCCCAGCAGGTGGCCATCACCCATTCCCAGGCCAGGCCCTGCCAGACAGGATCCCGCCCAAGGCAGCCTGCAAAGGTCTGGCCCTGGCATGCAGCTCACCTAAGTGCTTTGGGGCTGCCGGCCCCCTCTCCATGGGGCTGTCTTGCACATGGCCTACGCTGAAAGCCTTGTTCTAAGGCAGTACGGCCAGCAGGGCTGGGGCTGGGGCTGCTCTGCACGCAGATTTTCACGGACAGCTGGCTCGCGCTGTTGGGTTGAGCCCTGTGCTACTGTAGACAGGCCTTTCTACCACCCGGGTGTGGAGCCTCCACTCCCTCAGTTTAGTTTTTAGAGCAGCTGGAGAAGTGTCTTTCCCCCCCACTCCCCGCAGTGGTCCTGCGTGAACGTGTGATAGACAGAGAAATGCAGGGACGAGAGCAGGAGAGGGAAAGCTTTTCCCCAGAGTGTTCTGTTCCTGGGATAAATAACCTCGTCTAAACCAGGTTCCAGTCTGTGGGCTCCATGGGAGAAACCTGACCTTGAACTTGCTCTGGAGTTGACAAACGCTGTCCCATCCTGGAGTGCAGCAATTCAGCTGGTTCCCTACAGACCCTCCTTCCTGCCTGCGTTATTGACTGCAGGGACCCTGCTGCTGAGCTCTGCTCGCAGGCTGCTCAGCCAGCTCCGGCACGCGCTGCTCCAGTCATACAGGGCTAACTGAGCACGTGTTACCTCCGCGCGCCACAGGTGCCCAGGATGGAGGTGAAAAGCTATGGGCCAGATCCTGCCCATCTGTGCTGCTGTCACTTACATGATTCCCACGGCATTGCCGCCTGAGAAAGCATTAGCAGGGGGTTGGTGTCAGCGGTAAGATTAGAACAGGAGTCCTGGGGCTTCATGGGGGCAGCTGCTACAAGCAAAGCCAAGGAAGGCTGTGCCTAAAAGGGGCAGCTCGAGCACTGAACACAGTGTCAGGACGCCTGGGTCCTGTTCCTACTGCTGCCACTGGGCACACTGCCTCCCCTGTTTCCCCTCCTGCTCTTTGGACTGTGGGTGCTTTGGGGCAGGCCCAGAGCTCACGTTTGGGTTCTGGACCCTGTACCGTAGCCAGTGTGAATTCCCTCACGCTCTTCCCGCGGTCTCCGTTCCCAGGGGCCAGGCCCTGCAGGGTAGCCCATGGGAAGGAAGGCAGGGTGTCGCTAACTGGGTGCTGTCTCTAATCACGTGCCTTCCGTCCCGCTAGCTCTTCGTGATCGACAACGGCGCCGATGACTGGCGGATAGCAATGACTTATGAGCGCATCCTTTACATCAGCCTGGAGATGCTGGTTTGTGCTATACACCCCATCCCTGGGGAGTACAAATTTTTCTGGACAGCACGTCTGGCCTTCTCCTACGCACCCTCGCGGGCAGAGGCCGATGTCGACATCATCCTCTCCATCCCCATGTTCCTCCGCCTGTACCTGATTGCCCGGGTCATGCTGCTGCACAGCAAACTCTTCACTGACGCCTCGTCACGCAGCATCGGGGCACTCAACAAAATCAACTTCAACACACGCTTCGTCATGAAGACTCTCATGACCATCTGCCCCGGCACCGTGCTGCTGGTCTTCAGCATCTCCCTGTGGATCATCGCCGCTTGGACGGTCCGTGTCTGTGAGAGGTAAGCCAGAGGTGGGATTACCAGCTTTCTCCTTGGAGCAGCGAGTGGCATGCACGCTCTCTGCACAGGGCAGGAAGGGGAGGAGATGGAACTCTTCCCAGCTTCCCACAGCTGTCTAGAGCCCTGGAGAGGGGCTCAGCAATCCCAAGGCCCCCCAGAGATGAAGGGCTGAATCGATGATGTGGGGTCCATGCAGAACTCTCCCTCCCTAAGGCAGGCACCCCTAGAGCCTCTGGGGTACACCTGCACTGCACAAACAAAACCCGGGGCAGCAAGTCGCAGGGCCTGTGTCAACTGACTGGGTTTTCCCTGCAGGGTGCTGTTCCTGCTCGGCCTGGCGCCTAGCAAGCGGGGAGAGTCTCCACTGCTAAGGTTAGTCCTGTAGCATGAGCCTGAGTCAGCTGACTCGGGCTCTGGGACTCACTGCCATGGGGTTCTCTTCAGTGTAGACGTACCCAGGATGCAGGAGCCAAGGATTTTGTGTGTGTGTGAGTGCTTTGCGGGTGTCCTTGGTGCCATGTGAACAAACCCAGGGGATGTGGGTGTGGTGCTGTGCAAGCACGGCCAGCTGGCTATTCAACACCGCCCCCGCCCCCGGGATCGTGGGGTCCAGGTACGCTGGCCAGCGGGCACAGGCCAGGCTAGTGAAAATTAATAAGTGGCTGCCTGAAGATGGAAACCCAGGTTTCTGTAGGTACCCAGCGGAGGGCCGCCTTGCCAGGCTTCAGTGCTCCTCTCCCAGGGAGGCTGTGTGCATGCAGCGCTCCCAGGCCTCTCCATTCTCACCAGCCATGCCAGGCTCCCCTGCAGTCCTTGGCAGGATGACAGACCCCTGCTAATTGGCCCCTCCCGGTCAGGGTTTGACAATGGGCAGAGCCTATCCACCAAGTCACACAAGTGCTACAAGGAGAGAATGGTTCCCAGTGTCCTAAACTGTATCCGGGGGAGAGGGCAGCTGGGGTGACTCCGCTCACCAGTGAAGGCTGGGCTGGCTCAGATGGCCTGGGCCCAGCCCCATTCTGCCAGGCGCAGTCTCCTGTGGAATAGTGCAGGGGAAGCTGCTGGAAACATAGAAGGTGCAAAATAACTTGCCAAGCCCCAGTGCCCGGGCTCTGGCTCTGGCTTCGCTGAGAGCAACTGTCATGACAACACAGTTACACGGCAGCTCTGGGCGAGCATCTCGCTGGGACTTGTGCACGTCTCTCGAGGTTGCTGTGGAGACAGCCCCGTACGAGGTGGGAATGTGGGGCAGCGAGCGTACTCCTAGCCTGGGGGGAGCGGGGGTGCAGGGATACGTCTCCTTCTGGGCTTTTCGTTCTCACAACCCCGCCAGGCCGCCTGCAGGCAGAGGGAAGGTTACGGGGTCACGAATGCTTTCTGCACTGTCCTGGGGCCAGAACAGAGACGTGGCTTGACAGCTGGATCATATTAGTCATGACACGGGAGGTGGGACTGGGACTGACAGCTGCTGGCATCCTGCAGGGCACGCCTGGCATTTCCCCAGCCTCCCCCAGCATGGCAAAGATGTGTCCATGCAGGTTCCTAATTAAACCCTTCCAAGTGGGAATTAGCACGTGGGGCTGAGCTCAGCGGCTTTCCCGGAGGCTTGGTCTGACAGCGGCAGGCTGTCCCCGGGTGAGTCAGACACCCACGGTGCCACAGCTTGCCAAGCAGCAGTTAGGCACTGAGCACTTTGTGGGCACGGATAAGGGATCGAGCTGCTGATTCTTCCTTGACTCCAGGCACATAAGCTGGCTCTGTCCCGGCCAGTTCATACCCCTCTGCTCTCCCGGGAGCACCCTGTCTGTCCAAGCAGTGACAGGAGGGGTGTCGGGGACAGAGGCTTTACCATTGATCAAGACTGTCAAGACTTGCACAGCTTCGTGCCCCTACAAGTTGGGCAACTGAGGCAGGGCTGCTGCCTGAGGGCCCTCAGCAACTAAGGGAGCCCTAGAAAACGGACTGAGCGACGGACAGAAAGGGGAAGCAGTGAGGCCAGCAGGGAGCAGGCAGATGGGCACAGCTGGGTGCGTGGGACATGTTTGTAAGATGGTGGAGAGAAAAGTTCCCTGTAGGCGGCTCTTTAAGACTGGCTGCGTGGCACTGACTGCGGACAGGCAAAACTCGCTGGCAGTGCCCCTGCCTGCCGTTCAGCTGGGAGGCCATTTCCCAGCCACTCCCCAGCCTCCCTCTACGGCCTCTTGTCACCTGAAAACCTTTTCTGGAAGGGGCAGCCCGCCTCTGCTGTATTGTTACTGTGGGAGCCCTGGTCCGGGACCAGATCCCCATGGCGCTAGGAGCTGGACAACGCAGAACAAGAAAACAGTCCCTGCCACAAGGAGCTCCCGACCCACGTATAAGCCACGAGGCACCAGAGGGACACAGCCAGGCAGATGGGAGCACAAGTGAACAGTGAGACAGTGCTGGTCAGCCTGCCAGGGCAGGGCCTCTGCACGCCAGCAGCATCACAGCAAAGGAGCGTTTGGCAGCAGGACTGGAAGGCGGGTGCAGAAGTGGCTCTGGGGGTTTCCTCCCACACGTGAGGGGCAGCGCAGGAGAAAGTACAAAGTGCCTTGTTTGAAAAAGTAACAAGTGGACACTGGGGGCTGGTGTTATGGGCCAATCAGAGGCGAGCTTCAAAAGCTCAGGAGTGAATGAGAGAGGACAGACAGGTGGGGGGAGGGGGGAAGGGCCTGGGAAGTGAAAACCAGCCGCTTGCGTGGGGGGTGAGAACGAAGTGACATGGGGGGAGGGACGCGCTAGGAAAACGATCTTGGCATGGCTCTGAGCAGGGCAGACTGCATTTGTCAAGGCCAGAGAGACGGCTGCCGAGTAACCAAGACAATGGTGAGCTCTAGCTGTGTGGAGGGAGAGGCAGTGGTTATGGGTTAGCTGCATTGCCAGGAGCCCGTCAGATCGGGACCCCGCAGCGCCAGGTGCTGGGCCAAACAACCCCTGCCTCAGGGAGAGAAGAGCAGGGGGCGCAGGGAGCACAGGTACTGCGAGATACTCCAGCACTACGGGAAGGCGCCCGTGGCAGTACCTGATGGATGGGCAGACAGACAGGGAGGGGCTCAAACGCTGGCAATCCTCAGCCTGCTGAGTCAGTGGTGCATGGCCCTGGCTCTGGCTCTGCGCTGCTGGGGGCCAGGGGCTGTTGGATGCAGAGCAGCGATAAAAGCACTAGGAAGCCAGAGTAGCTAATTGATCAGAAGGACACTCAGCGGCCTCGTTTGCATGTTTGCCTTACACCTGCCATTTGCCTAACAATAACGCTGGCTCTGGCTGGCAGGGCTAGAAGTGCTATTGGGAGCCTGGGTCCTGCTCCCTTCCCCCTGAGATGAGCTTGTCTGGCCCAGGTGGGCTGGGGAAATCATGGAGCGGGAGAGCAGCGCAGTCAGTCTGCGGGGAGGATCAGGGCTGCCAGTGAAGGGTCAGGAGATGTGCTCTGAGGACTCGAGGGCCACCTGCATGCAGGCCTCTGCACTGACTCCCGGCCGCCTGCTCAAACCACCCCAGAGCTGCTTCTCCACTCCCCCCCCTTCCCTTGGATCTTTGGGGCTCTCCCTCCCTTCTCTTTTCTCTAGATTCATCTCTCTCTTCCTTGGGAAGCACCTTCTCGCTGCCCAGCCTTCGCCCTTGCAAGCTGGTCATTGCTCGGAGGAGCGGCACAGCCTGTTTGGGCAGCAGAGAGCCCCCTCCGTTGCATTCGCATCTCTCCCACTGGCTCAGTTCTGGTCCCATAAATGGAGGCTGTGTCACAAAATCCTCTCCTAACTCCCAGAGACACAGCCGGGGTCATGGCACCAGGACCAGCCCAGCCCTGATGTAAGGAACCAGACTAAGCTCCCCACGTGTAAGCCCTCAAGGATATTCCCCACGGCTGGTCACCACCTGGCCGAGGGCCCTCCACTCCCTGTGCTGCTGTGCACCCCAGGGTAGGCAGCCGGGTCCTCGTGTGTCCCTGCCCTACCTCGCATTGCGAGGTCTAATCAGTACTTGCAGGTGAAGCCTTAGACCCCATAGTGGGCAAAGTGCTGTCACAGCTGGGTGCCCACCACAGGCCAGTCTGCCACCAGAACCTGGTCATTTGTGCACTAGGGTTATCCCCTTTCCAAAGGGCTGGGGCAGACAGAGGCAGTGCCACAGCTGCCGTTCACCTCTGCACAGTGCAGCCAGTCGGGGTCTCCCCGGTGGGAACTGGGCAGGGAGGCAAGTGCCGCTCTCTCCTGGAGCCCCGCGGGAAGAGCGCTTGCAGCACCGCTTCAGTAGCTCAAAGCACCTGCCAAAGCTACTCAGTTCTCCAGCTTGCTGAGGGAGAGACAGGCGACACCTTCCAGCTGCACCTCTTCACTGCCACTTCCCCGGCTGGGCAGATTCCATCTTCCGCACGTTGTGCGTGGGTAGCTCTGGCCTCCTCGCTTCCAGCCAGTGTCAGTGTGGAGTCAGCAGATCAACAGCTCGTGCTTTGCATTGCCATGCACAGACGGTGCTGTCCCTCCCTGCACAGCCCCGCTTTGGGTTAGCCGCTGCTACTGCTATGCAAGGAAAGATGGAGTTTCCTAGGACAGCCAGGCCTGCCCAGATTCACTTCACTGGCTGGACCCTGGGTCGCTGTCACCCCAGGGGGTGGGTGCACTGGGAAAGGGGAGCCTCAGTCTGGATTCCTGGAACCTGCTACCAACCAAACCAAACTCCTCTTAGAGCTGTGCTCATGCATATTGCTGGCAGAGCTATGCCCGGCGATGGCTGTAGAACACCAGGAAACCACGCTCTCCCTTTAACCTGGCCTGTACAGACAGCTCGCCAGTGGGGGCCAGAGGCAAGCACAGACGTAACCACCTAGGGGAGTCATGGAGGACCCAATCCTCGGCCCTGGTGAAATCCCCTTTGTGCTGCTGGGGCCTAGCTAGGGCCTGAGAACGCAGCTTGACCTTTGATGTCTTGTTGGAGTTAGCACTTTGTTCAGTGCTATCACATCACATCCTGGGAGTCTGAACCGAGCCACTATCAATAGAAGAACGTGCTGCGAAGCCGGGCCCAGTAAGCCAGGCCATCTGCTTTGCAGCACTGAATCAGCTTCCTGCAGGTTTGCTGCCACCAGAGGTGCAAAAAGCCCCAATAGCCACCTGCCTCACACCAGGTTTCTGTCTTGGAGGGTCGCCAGCCCGCAGGCTCAGTTTGACAGGAGCAATCTGCTGGGGGAGTTTGAGCTTCAGGCCAAATGGAGTTATTGGCAAATCAGAGGGTTGAAAATAGGAGGCTAATGTTGATATTAGAGCTGTGTTTAGAGACCCCGATCAAGGAATGTCCCTCCACCCCCATGCTGGGCGCTGTCCTACAGACCTTATGCTCTAGGTCATTCAAACTCTCTTGCAACCTGGGCTTATGCTTTTGCTCCCCAAGCAATGATAACTGTCTTGTGCTAGGGCCTGTACAAACCATAGCGAGAGACAGAGTGTGCGGCATGAACAGCCGCGGCTCAGAGTCTTAGATCTTTAAGGCCAAAAGGGGTTATAGTGATCTGCAATTTCACCCAGTAATCATAGAATCGTAGGACTGGAAGGGACCTTGAGAGGTGTGAAAGTAGAATGAATTATATTGTAAAAATAAGAATGGATTAAAGAAATGTTGTATGTACCTTTAAGCAGAAATAAGAAATGCTGAAATACAGGTGCCAGGAAAAGAAACATTAGGCATAAACAATGGTTCTAATGGCGAAACATTAACAGAAGATTGGTAATAGTTAGTAAGGAAATAAGATATGCATGTCTAGCCCAGGTAAACTTATCAGATTCTGCTTCCTTTGTTTTCTTGTTAAGTTCTCGCCCTTTTATGTGTATCAATAAGATAGTTTGTGTCTTGCATGGTGCTCACATTATCTGGGTGTTATTAGCAGAGCGCAGTGCTAATAAAACAGAGTGGTCTGACAAACTGTGAGTCCTGAGTCTAACTTTGACAGAGGGCATCCAGTCCAGTCCCCTGCACTCATGGCAGGACTAGGTATTATCTAGACCATCTCTGACAGGTATTTGTCTAAGCTTCTCCTAATTCCTGTGTCCAGGCCATCACTTCTGAGTGAGCTACAGCAGTCCTTTTAGTAAGACAGCCAAACCTGGCGGAAAGATTTCAAGTGAGAGAATCCACCAGGTTCCTAAGAAAGTTGTTCCAACGTTCCCCTCCCTGTTTAAAAAGTTGCACCTTATTTCTGAATTTGTCTAGCTACAGCTCCACAGGATCCCATTCTGCCTTGCTAGATTAAAGAGCAATAATTTACTAGTCTGTTTTTTCACCCCGTGTAGGTACTTAAAGACCATGGTCAAATCAACACTTAATCTTCTCTTGGTTAAACTAAACAGACTGAGCTTCCGAAGTCTCTCACTGTAAGGCAGGTTTTTCCAGGCCTGGAATTATTCTTGTAGCTCTTTATAAACCCCTTCCAATTTTTCAACATGCTTTTTGAAGTGTGGACACTGGAACTGCCCCCAGGATTCCAGGAATGGTCTCACTGATGCCCTAGACACGTCCTGTTCCCGTTCACTATTTCTGTTTACACATCCCTATCACATTGACTTGCTCAGCCAGCAGTGCACTGCGAGCTCAGGTTCAGTTGGTTATCTGCCATGACCCCTACAACTTTCCAGGACATAGTCCTCCAGCTCGGAAGTGCACCAGCATCCCGAGATGTACACCTGGCATCTGGTTATATTAACATGTATGTTGTTCACATAAGCCCAGCTTACCAAGTGACCCAGGTCAGTCTATGGCGCTGCCCCATCCTGATGGCTTGTGCATGCTCCCTACGCAGAAAGGAAAGATTGTTCTCTCCGTTTACAGACGGCGGCACAGAGGGATTACGTGATTTGCCCCAGATCGTGCAGGAACTGAACCCACAGCTCCTGACACACAGGCTCGTGCCTGAAGCAGCCCATCCTGCCATGGAGATGGTAAAATCAGCTGTACCTGGGAGTCCCTGTGCCAGGGACTGCAGGGACCGTCACTGGTCCTGTCAGTGGCTCTCTGCAGCCTCTGCTTTGAAGGGGGCACCTGACCCTCTTCTCCCCCTCTCAGGTGCCTTCCCCCCAGCTGCCTGACCCCCCGGCACTGCTTCCTGTGCACGGGATCGCAGCACCACTCAGGTTTGGCCTGGCCCCATAGCTGCGTGGCCTGTGCTGCCAATATCCCTGCCTGAGTAGGGGAATCTTCAGGATCTCTCCTGGGACCTTGGGCGGGAAGTTATGGGAGATGAAGGCACCGAGAGCTCTGCTTTCCAGGTGCCTGGACTGGGCTCCCGGTCACTACAGAGCACTATGACAGCCTGGTCTAGGTTGCCGGGGCCTGTTAAAGGGGAACTCAGATTGCTTTAAGTCGTATGGAAGAGGGCTGGTGCCACACGCTCTGACTGCACAAGCTTTTCTATGCTGCAGTGATGGGTATGGTTATCCGACGGTGCTATGACAGTGTGGTTTATGAGATCTGTATTTGGGAGATTTAAATGGTCTGGCAAGGTCCCTGGGCTCTCCTGACTGAGTTCCTGTCCCCCGTGGGATTGATCTGGAAAATGAAATGTAAATAAATAAGTATTGATACTAAAAAATAGCCACTGTACAAGTTAGCAAGCACCCTGCTCCAGATCACAGCCATGGTAATGATCCTCGGCCGAACAGCAACCACGAACGAATGCAACCTTACGCCTCCCAGCTGGGCGAGGTCTGCGAGACACAGGGATTGTGCCACCGAGACCGGAATGCAGCCCTCTCTAGGGTGGCCCACAGAATCCATCAAGAAGCAGCAATGCTACACGACCATTTCAGACAGGAAATACAGAATAACTTTGTATCCAACTGAAAAGGCAGGTGTCAAAATGCAATTAATGGAGATGGAATTGGGCCAGGACACAGGCTGGCAGAGCAAGCAGCCCCCAGCAACCTCCCTAACCCCCTACCCACACTCTGCTGGGCAGGGGGCAGTTAGAACGCAGAATAATGACGTGATATGTGGTACTCGTGCTGCCCAGGCATAATGGCCAGGAGAGCTGGTGGCTACGTTAGAGGCAGCTGCAATACAGGGAGTGTCTGCCAGTGCAGAGCTCCACACAGAGAGCGTGAATGGGGGTGGGGGTGGGGGAACCGGATCCTCGTGTGCGTCTGTCACCACTGCCTCGTGCTGGTGAGGCTACGCCGGCAGACTCGCTCCTTGCTTTTAGGACTCAACACAGGAGTCCGAGCTCCGTGGCCTCTGGTGAGGCTGCAGTCAGGGCCCGTCAGTGCTAATTGGGGTGGTTTTGCAGCTATGGGCACCTGTGACCTGGGGACCCCGACATGCATGGCACATGGGATGCTGCGTCCCTTGGTCGCTTTCCCCCAGCGCCATTCATCCTCCCTTTCCCTCTGCATTTCACAGCCCTCCTGGCTGCTGCTTCCCTTTTGTTCCCTGCTCCGTCCCTCTGCTGCCTCCCAACCCCCCGAGTTGCCAGGGGTGGGTTGTGGTTTTTCAAAAGGCTTTGCATTGCTTAGCAACCCATCAGTATGCTTTGTGCACCGCGCCTGCTCGGCACAGGGGTTCTGGCTGAAGCACAGCGAGGTTGCCGGCTCCCCCACTGAAGGGGCCACGTTTTGCCCCCTTCAGAACAATTATCCCTGGTGTGCTGAGCACAGTGACCCCTCCCCCGTCCCGCTTCTTTACATTCCAGAAAGTTCCCACCCATTAAGCTGCTTGGAGCCAGGTAGCCTGCAGCACAGCTCCCCCAGCTACAGCTTGTTCCACCCCATTCGGGGGATTCTGGGGCTATTGGACTATCATGGGCCCCACACCCATTCTGGCTTGTGGAAAAAGGCATCAGTGCAGCTCCAGGGTCAGTTCCCAGTGACCAGCGGCAGCTGGGTAATCGCCGCAGGCCACTCAGCAGAGCGTGAAGTGCTCCCTGTGAGCACGGCTGGGAGCTCTCCAGATGGGCACTGCATTACCTTCATTCACCCACCTGCCCCAGACCCAGCTGCAGCAGTGTTTGGTGCCCTTGTCACCCTTGTCTCTTAGCTCAGCCTCCACAAGCCAGCTCAGCTGCATCACCACTGCCAGCCTTGACCCCTCTGTTTGCCCACTTCTCCCTCGTGGTCACTCCCCTCCCCTCCTCTCCCACGACACCTCGCTCGCTCGTGTGGGCATTGCCTAGCAGTAGTAACATGCATCCTTGGACTCGGATACTCCACTTCCAAACTGGGCTGAGAGGGCAGACGCGTGGGGGAGGCTGAGCTTAGAACAGCTGTCAGCTCCCTTGGAAGGAACACACAGTCCCAGAGGCTTGGCTTGGTAGGGACTGGCCCTGCACTGGGGGAAAGCAATGGCAAGGGAAGCTGAGAGGAAGCCAAGTAGCCTGGGCGAGTTTGCTCCCAGCAGCAGCATCACTTGGCTTTGCTTGTTCAGGGGCAGGCGGGTGGTGGAAAGGAATGCTCTGGTCTGAGCCTTTGGTGTGAGCGTGGTCCTGCAGCCGTGCTCGCAGTTTCGCATGGCAGTGCGTGCCAGCGGTCTGGCTGGACAAGCTTCATCTGCTCAAAAGTGCTTTTTGGGAAAAAAGAAAAAAACTTCGGTATGTTGGCCTGTCCCTAACCCTTTTCCTTCTGAACCCCACCAAACTGTTCTCATCAGCCAGGCTCTTCCGTTCACGTCCTGCTTGTGGCAGGCAGACAACAGCTCCAAGCCCTTTATCAGAGGCATCCAGCTGCCTGATGATGGGGAAGTACTTTTCCAGGGGGAGGAACACCCTGCTGACTGGTTAGCAGAGAAAGAAAATCTGCCTGCGAGAGGGTGTGCGCTTGCAGCAGAGGAATGGTTTCAAGGCATAGTGGAGAGCGAGGCTGGAGTAGCATGGTATTGGCAATCGCCTCAAACAGAGCTGGGATTCCTGAATCCACCTCCACCCCTCGCTGCAGTAACATCTCACTATCCATGGCTACGTCTGGAGTTGACCAGACGCACTGCTCTGTGCTGGAGTGATGTGGAGCAGCCAGGCTGCATGGGTGTTGGCACTCTGCTTGCTTCCTCCAGCCCAGGACTCCTCGAGTACTCTGCTTACTAACTGTTTCCCCTCGCTCAGGTTAAGGGTTTTCAGGGCTTACGGCTCTGCTGTTGGCATGCTGACTCTAGAGGGCAGGACTGTGTGCTGCTGGGTTTCTTTCCCAGGGGTACAAGATCCTACCACCACCTTCTATTTATATAGCATCTTTTATCCAGAAAGATGGGAAAGCATTTTACAGACAGACTGGCCTTAGCTGGAACGGACTCAGGGGAAAGAGCGCCACCTACTGAACTAATAACACTACTTCTTGCAGCCCCTGGGTTTACCTGGAGTCTCGTGTGCAACAGCTACACACTTAGCTTTTGTGATAAAGCAAGATGAGCGCCCAGTCTGGCACAGCTGCACACTGGTCCCATGGAACTGGTTGTGCAGAGAAAGGGAGGTGAATAGATGGCACGGAGATCTCCTCACTGGGCATGGTTCAACAGTGACCTCCGTCTGCCTTTTGCAAATACAGCCCGGGAAGGGGCGGGGGGCTGGGTCTTTCTGCTGCCCCTGGTTCCGTGCAGTGTCCCTGGACTGCCTCAGCCTTGGCCGACACTGGTTTTCTAAAGGGCGTGCGCTAGTTCAAGGAGGACTGAAGTCTGGGAAGTGTTACGTGGGAGAGCAGATTACATGACCACCGTGGTCCCTCCTGGCTTCGGAATCAATGAATCTGAGACAGACTATGGCAAGAGAGAAGCTTGTTTTGTTTAGTGCTGGGGCCTCCGGGACCTGCCTTTCTGACGTCCTATAGCCTCTAGCTAGGCCCTGGCTCCCTACAGTATCCCGTCTCCTGCGGCTGTGCACTTGTGGGGAGCCTGGCTGGTTTTTCTAGCCTGTCCCCAGGTGGGTCGCAAAGGGCACAGTTGTCTTCATGTTGTGCTGGGAGATGGTCTTTAACTTAGATAAAAAAGTTATGAGGCTGTTTTCAGCAACTCCCATCAGCGCAGGAGGCTTCCCACATCCTTTGGTTTCCCAGTTAGCCACACTGCAGCATGTGACTTCCCAGATAGCTGGCCGGCCCAGTGGGAGTCAGGTGCTTTCCAGAACAGCTCCTATCCCACTGGCAGAGGGACACGGAGCTGCAGGCAAGCTCAGGAAATGAGGTTTATCAAATGAAGCCCCCAGCATCATCTGAGAGCTCTGCCTCGTCTCTCCCGGCATTCAGGGCATGGAGGTTTCCCCAGCTCCTTCTCCCAGGGACCCTGCACCTTGGTGATCTTTCCTTGAGGGAGGAGGGCTGAACACAGCTCCCCTCCGCTACAGCCTGTCAGTGCCACTCTGCATCAGCCAGGGCCATCCTGATGTTGCAAGGCACTCCCTTCTCCGAGGGCGGAGGGAGCATGCGGCCTCCACAATACTCCCGAGACTTGCCCTCAGAGCCCTGCGTTGGGCTGCCTCCGTAGCACTGGGCTAGCCAATGAATTGTGGTCTCTCTCACTCCTGAACAGCTTCATTACTGCAACTCGGAGTCTGGAACCGAGAGGGGAAGTCTGGTCTTCTCCAAAGCAGGCATTTTTTGCCTCTGACCCTCCGCTTTAGGAGTAGGGGACTGAACTGACTCTAGCGCTGTTGCATACACCAGCAGCCTCTCGCCCATAGAGAAAACAAACAGTCCTGTTCCTAATTTGCACTTCAGTAGTGTTCTCCATCTCCGATCCCAGAGCGCTGCGGGTAAACGTTAATCCCTGTGGGAGGCCAAATATCATCATCCCCTTTTGTGGGAACTGAGACCCAGTGTCTTCCCCAAGTGGCAGCGCTGGCAAAAGAAACCAGGAGTCGGGACCCCCAGTCTCCTGCTCTAACCACTAGGTCACATGCTCCACCAAGAGCTGGGAACAGCAGCTGGGAATCCTGACTCCCAGTCCCCTGCTCTAACCACTAGACCTCTCTCTCTGCTAATACTAGGGTGGGGAATGTGATATTAAACAGATTCTTGTCAACATATTTTTTATGCTTTGCATATTTCATTAGACTCTCCAGATACAGGAGACTCAGGGAAATAAAAATAATAATAAAACAATCCAGAGAGTTCTGAGTTGAGAAACTTGGACAAATTGTTATGGAGGAAATTGCCAAAAACTCCATCTGTTTTCCCTTAATGATTTCACAAGGAAGCTGAGAGAAACCCGCCCCTGAGAAGCAAACGGGCCTTGGCCGATCCAGCCCAGCACCCCATCAAGCATCTGATCCCCTCTTCTCCAAAGGGGCTGGAAATAAACATCTTGTACACAGCAAGCCGATGGCGAAGAGTCAAAGGAAACCATGGAGTCACGGCTGGGTCTTGAAGACACAGGAGCTGTGGTTCTCATCACGGCTGGAAACCAGGCCATTGGGAACTGCATGACAAGGCTGGGTACCTCTGAGAGGCTCCGTGTACACAGGCTTGCTGCTGCTTGTTGGAAGTGGCTTCCAGCCTCGACTACCATTGCACCTGTACAGAAAGCAATCACAGTAACAGCACATTGGACTATGCTCTCTGCCACCCGCCAACCGATGCCAGTGCGTCTCCTCTGTAAAACACTCCACCCTGGAGTGCTTACATCCCAGCCACCTGCCCTCTGCTGGAGAGCTCTGGATTTGGATTCCTTTGCTAGGAGTTCGGCCGCACTGCTCGGACTGGGGGAATCGGGCAGCTGGTTCGAGCGCCCTTCTGGGGCAGAGCAGCGAGAGGCTGGGGGTGCCATCTGGCATGACAGTGCAAAGCCCCACGAGGTCAGCAGGCCAGGCCGCTCCTCACTAGTCAGAGCTTCTGGGTATTTGAGCAGTTGGAACATAGGTCTGGAAGGGAGCATCTGGGTCATGGAGTCCAGCTCCCTGCTGTCACAGGCAAACCCTCATAGAATGTTATTCATAAATTTGTTAAGCTTATCTTAAACCTAGCTAGGTTATCCGAAGGCATAAGGTGTCCTGGACCTGCCGCCGGGGAAAGAGACCAGAGTCCATTGCTGTGTATGCTGTCACATCACCACTGGGACACGCCATCCAAGCCAGCCATGTGGTTCCAGTTCATCTTCGCCAGGTTACAGCTCAATTACTGCCGAGGAGATGGTCTGGACTGGCCTGAACTGAGCAGAGGCCCTTGACAAAGCTCGCCTGCAGAGGTTGGGGGCCAGAGGAGCAGGCCTTGCTGCTGCACAGGAACAGGAAGAGAAGCAGCTGAGGCTGTGGGCTCAGCCAGAGAGTTTGTTGACCTTGTCAGGGACAGGAAATGGACCAGAATTCAGTGTTTTGCATGTTCCAAAGGACAGAACGTGGCAATGGAAACATTGCAAAGTTTCCCTGGAGTTACTAGCTAAGGCTAGGAGTGCCACTGAATCCTCACATGCTTTGAGTAAAGCGCATTCACAAGTCTTTGCAGGATTGGGCATAAGTTTTCCTGCAGTGGAACCTGGCCCCCTTTCCTGGGGGTCAGCCAGGGAAAGAGCCAGGAGAAGGTGGGAGCAGAGCAGGGGGCATTGGTTAATGTGACGCTGGGTCTCTAGTCTCCCTAACCTCAGTCAGTGGCTGGGTGTGCATGTGTGTAGGTGGAGTAACAGAAGTCAGGAAAAATATATTAATATTGGGTTGATACTAACGTCCTCTGCTCCCTCTGGGTTGTTTTACAAGCCTCTCGCCTGGAGACTGAGCTGCTAACCAGAGAAGTTCAGAATGATGTATAAAGCCACAGAAAGGAGTTGAAATTGCCAGCACGCTCTGTTTGTGCTCGTTGTTCACAGGGGGCATGTGCATTCTAAACCCATAATCCAGGGCCAGTTTCACATGCACGCTCCTTTTGAAAAGCAGGAGGCGAGCTGCCATTGCTGTCAAACACCCATACTGCAGACAGTCTCCATGCCAGCTTGAGCCCAAGTAGGGAATCCTGTTCAAAGTTATCAAAGGTGTAAACCAGCGCAGGTGCATTTCAGTTCTGTCAGGAGGGGAAGGAATCTGTTCTCATGAGGTCTCCATCACTCGCAGGGAGGTGGTGATAATGAGTTTGCAGGAGACAACATTGTGCTGTGAGTTCAAATGTAAATGAAAAGTTCATGAGGAACCTTGACAGGTTGAGCAGCTGGTGGGAACAGAGCAGCAGCAGCAGCTCTCAGCCTGCCTCTCTCCTCTCCATTCAGTCACGTCTGTTTCCCCATCAAACAGACATCCCTGCCCAGCAGCATGGCCCCAGTGCAGATGGAGCTGGAGGGTATTTCGCTGAAATGTGACTGCAACGCTGACTAAAAGCAAATCAGTCTTTTTGCTGAGTCTTTGCTGTGTGTGTGCGGGGGGAGCGCATGGGGGGTTTTCTTATGAGGAAATGGTGAAATTGCTGCTGCTGGGGAACATTGTTGCATTATTAATATTTAATTTTGCAATATGGTCCAGAGGCTTTCAGCCCAAGGTTAATTATGTCCTGGGAGGGGTGTGCGCTTATCTGATTCCATAATCTTGCCACAAGTAATTTTTTAAGACCAGCTGCTTTAGCAGTGCCTGGTTCTAAGCTGTGGTCCTGAGGCCAAACAGAGGCAGGGTTGCAGATATCCAGCCTGAGGCCACTGAAAATGCCCTTTTGACCTGTCGGTTTTGCAGGGCTGGGTTGTGCAGGAACAAGACAAGTGGTTGCTTGGTGTCTTCTGCAGCTGCCTTCTGACACTGGGGACTAGAAAGGATAGCCAAGGCCCTGTTTCTATGAGCACCATTATCTGACCTGGCAGAGACACCCGGGTGCGGGAGGAGAGTTGTGTGAGATGACTGGTTTCCTGTCCTCTCCTGCTATACTGAGGTGTACGTCTCCTTGGCAGGTACCACGACCAGCAGGATGTGACCAGCAACTTCCTGGGTGCCATGTGGCTCATCTCCATCACATTCCTCTCCATTGGCTACGGTGACATGGTGCCTCACACATACTGTGGGAAAGGCGTCTGCCTCCTCACCGGCATCATGGTAAGAGTGTTTTCTCAAGGAAGCGGCCCAGGAGGGGGAAGTACACAATCCGGAGTAAAGCTTCGGGGAGCCGAGGCCAGCAGATTGCCCCTCACACCCACCCACTGGGGCCTTCCTATACTGAGCCATGGAGATCCTGCCTCCGTTTCCTTCCCGTTTAGAACACACTCCTTGGGGCTCTTCAGTCCAGGACTGGAGAGGGCTCCATTAGGACTCCCCTGATTCCCCTCCCAGGGTCTAACCCAGGGCTACAGCTTGGGAAGCAAGACAAGGCAGGTTTTGGTTGGGGGATTTTACAGAGCCCCCTTCCTTCCCCATGGGCTGGGGGCTTCTCAGCTAGTTTGTCTATGAGCAAGACTTCACAGTTGTTGCTCTGCTGCTGAAAATCAGCAAGGCTGTGAGCAATCAGGATGCTGGGAGCTGGGGAGGTCAAACCCTCATCAATGGTAAGCAAAGCTCACAGCGTTAATCTGAGGCACTGCATGCACTGGGACAATGGGACGAACGGGAGGCCTCCCGGGCAGGCTGGCACTCAGTGGTGGAACTCACTCCGGTCTCTGGATCACTGCGCTGGGCTTCCATGGATCCGACATGTCCTTTGCCTGAGGAGTGAGTGACACTTACACAGGCTCTAACAGGTGTTTTCCAGATCTTGACACACGACTTTGGAGGGGGTGTGTCTCTGTGGATGCCTGAAAAGCCCCAAAGTACCATGGGCCCAGTTCTGTAGCCAGCGGATGCACAGCGCTACGCGGGTGGGAAGGCTGTAGTGTGTATAGTGTCTCAGCAATACTGGGCTACGGCAGCGGTTGCCAACCCTCAGTGGAGCAGTGAGAGCTGCCCACTAAGCAGGCAGATAATGCCAAACCACGCAGGCTGAGCTGGGGATATATAATGGGCACAGGTGAGTCTTTAGAACAAGTACAGGGCTGGCACTGAGTACAGGCTGCTGAACAGTGCTGTGTGACAGAAGTTTTCTGATCTGATCAGAGCAGCTCCACAGAGACCCTGGTCTGTGCGACAGAAATATCCCTCAATCAGTGCCCAGCAGTGGGGTTTGGCAGCTGTCCCAGACAGGCCAACCTCTCAGCCACTGGTTTTTACAAGCATCTGCCTTTCTCTCCCCACACTGAGCTGCAGCCCATCTGACTGACTGTCCCGGATTGTCTCACTGACTTACTGACTATCAAAACCTCCCAGCTCCTGCAGCCACGCTCAAGAAAAGCTGTGGAAAGCGGGCCTCTTCCTCAGTGTGCAGAGCTGCCTCCTCGCAATGCTACGTGTTACTGGGAGACTGGTGCAGAATAAAGGGAGCGGGGAGAATATTTTTATTAGTGGACTGAAACATCACCTGGTACAGCATACTTTTCCAGCTACCTCACTCCTCAGCAGCCTACAATGGGCGACTCTTGCTGTGTATTATACACTAGGATCCTCGCTTTGGAATACAATAATGTTCCCTGTTTTCCTGAAGCTAAACTAACCAGTCATGGCTACCCACTGTTTTACAGCCGGTGTCTGAGTCCCACAGCCATTTATATCGCTAGCCAAGGCCTGTTCCTCTTTCACGTACACTTGGATGCGGGGAACTCTGCTCCTTAGCCCCTCTTCAGGCCAACAGCTCCGTGGGGTTACCCAGGCAGGCGCTAGTCCTCATGGGCACCCTCTGCATCAAGGAATCTCTCTCTTGCGGAGTCATTTCTCTCTCCTCCCTCCCCGGCCGCACCCTTCCTATGCCAGGCTCCCCGGGATGATTACAGTAATTAGTTAAAGGCAACCTCCCCATTTGGTTACCATGGTGAACATGGAAGCCAAGGCTAGGCCTGCATGTGTGTGTGCTGTGACTAGGTTTAATAACAGGCATCTTGCAGAGTTCCCGAGTAACTGTGCTGTGATTAGCCACCAAGCAGGGGTCAGAGTGCTGTGGCTCCTGTCTACCAGGGAGTTTCACCTACCACAGCAGACACTTGGAGCTCCTCTGCATTTCAGTAGGAGACGCTATGGCAGCTGCCTCACAGCATCGCACAGCTCGCCTCTCTGGCTAGGCATTTTGAAAGCACCCAACAGCGGGGTGTCCAGCCACTGGCCTCCAGAGGCCCTGTCAGCTCTAGGCTGCAGTACCAGAGTGAGCAGGAGGGAGAACTGGGGCTGATTCTCCCAGCGCAATGACATTGCCTGCAGAGAAGCGTCTCTCGATCTCGCTCTGAGAGAGAAGCAAAGCAGACTCCGTGCTTCCAGGCCAACAGAGGATGGGTGGATTTGGTACAGGAGGCTGGGGTGACCCACCCCCATCACAGGTAGGGATATTTCCAGGACAAGCCAATATCTGGAGCAGGCTGGTGCTTGGTTCCTAGAGCTGTTTGTCAGAACAGTGAACAGAGATGGTGAGCATCCCTAGTGTACTTGTGGGGACTAGATTCCATCCTAAAACCGCTCAGTGCCAGCTGGTTTCAATCACGTTGGAGCTACTCCAGCTGTTATAGGAATCCTTGGGACAGACAAGAAGCCAGCTGTGAAGTCTCCACACCCCCTCATTCCATTTGTCATTTTCACCTCTTCATTAATATTTCATTTTGTTTGTGTTCCATAAACTAAGCTAATGGAGTCAGTTCTCCCAGGGCTGAGTGAGAGATACCGGGTCCCCTCTCCAAAATCCTCTTGATACGTTCCAGCTTCTAGAGTTCTCCAGCTGAAGATGTCCCATGGAAGCCAGCCTGAAGGAGAAGCTGAGAGGCACTTGAAGATGGAGGTGTGCAACCTTGACTAGCCAGAGAGATGGATGGGTCGTTATTGAACGAAGATGCACAAAATTGTCTGTGTGGGAGGTCCTGGTGCTGTGCTGCACTGTTTGGGCCATGATGCAACATGATCTTGACGGAGCTCTATTGTGTACTGACACGCTGTCACCAGGCAAATGCCACCACCTCCACCAGGAGACAGTACTGGAACTGCTGTGTGGGTCTCTGCTTCTCCAGTCAATAGACAACACCGGGTCCTCAACTGGTGTAAATTGGCACTGCTCAGGATCTGGCCCAGTCTTCCCTCCCCAATCATTGGGTGCTGGGGATAGGGATGTGTCTTCTCTCTACTCTTCCTTTCTATCGTCAGGAGAGATCCCAGCAACCACTGTGGGGTGCGCAGAAATCTGGGTAGAAATCTACCTGTGTTGAGTAGCTGCATGAGGCCTGTGCACCAATTAAGCCTGCTTACACCTTTGGGGTTTAAGTGGTCCACAGCCCTGGGTGCAGGTCCTCCGCATCGAGGGATGGTCCACGCTACCCATGCTGCCTTGGATGGGTGCTCAGCCTGGGCTCACAGGAGGTGCACAAAGGCCAGAACATCAGTTGGGAACTCCAGAGAGACAGGTTTACACTGTGTCTACACTGCAGCCACTCCAGTGCTGTGGTGTAGTGTAGACCCTCATGACACCGACAAAGGGGGTTTTCCTATTGCTGTATTTAATCCAGCTCTCAATGAGGCCATAGCTCGGGCAATGGAAGAATCCTTCTGGCGAGCTCGCAGCAGCTCCACAGGGGCTCAGGTTGGCTGAACGGCAGCTCTCAGGGGTGTGGGTTTTTCAGAGGTAGGGCAGCTGACATTTCAGTGATAGACCAGGCCTCAGCTTGCTCCCCTAACACGTTTCCAAGCACACACAGCGTCAGGTATTTCCAAGCCCAGCCCTGTTTCATTCCACGGGTTCCTCTTCCGTCATCACTCTGCTTCTCTCCACTGTGCTGCCAGGACTTGCCTGCCTCCCTTGCAAGACCCTCTCCTTTATGGGCTGCATCTGCTGCTCCTCCTAGCTACTGAGTGGGACTAAGGTTGGGCACAGTGGGATCTAGCGCATCAGGCTGGAGCAGTGCTGTGGGAGCCACCCGCTGGCTGGCACGTCCGGCGGGACCATGCCAACTACAGAGGCATGAATTTGCTCCACTGGCCGACCAGTTCACAGATTTTCCAAGTTCTATGAGAGCAACTGGTTCCCCCTCCTTCTCCTGCCCCTAGAATCCCAGGCTTGCCAGACTCTCAAGAAGGATAATTTTCAACATGCCAGAAACAACCCCTCAGTGTCTGGGTTTTAGTCCTGCCTCCATGGTGAGCTCCTGCTGCTGTTGTGCTGTGCCAGTGCGCTCAGACCCTATCAATGCAGCTCCCCTGGGGAGCATTCACTCGCTAGCCTGGGAAAGTACTTTATCTGGCTGCTGCCACGGTAACGCCAGCCAAACAGGGGAGGAGTGTGACACTTCCCAGCAAACAGCCAGAAAATGAGTCTGTTAGCGCCTGCCACAGCCCATGGTGCTTCCTGCCACAGCTGACAGATCAGCCCCTCTGCTCAGCCAGCCTCGGTGGAGGAGAGCAAGCAGCATCTTTGCTCCCCAGCTGAACAGAAGCAACAAGGGTCAGGCTTAGGTGTGAGTGAGGCTAAGCATACAGGGAGCCGGGTGTCAGGGACCCTGCCTGCTCAGAACCACCCTGATGATGAGGGAGTTAAGCTGGCTTCCCCGCCCCCGCCCCGCATCGTCTCAAAAAGGCGAGTTTGTCCCAGGCACCCAATGGCCTAATTTGATTTTAGCACGCTTTGTCCCAGAACAGCGGGGACCTGAGTACCCAGAGGATTGTACAGCGCCCTCCAGCGTGGTTAAATGTGCTGTGAATTACATAGGGGACCCACCTATGCTGCCTGTCACAGTCTGGCCTGCTGCTCTTTGAGCCCCAGGGGCTCATGAACCACAAGGAGCCCTCCAGTGCAACCCCAGCCATTCTACTCCGTGGAACACCTGTCAGCACAGCCCATGGATCACCAAACGCCAGCTGCGCCTCCGAGCCTGACTCCACCGACTCGGGCTGCTGCGGCTTGTGCTAGGGTGCTAAACACACCGGTGCAGCCGTTACAGCTCAGGCTGGAGTGCCGACTCTGAGGAACTGTCCTGGGCTTCACAGCCTGAGCTCCAGCCCAGGCCTGAACACCTGTTCGTAGTGCCAGGCGTGAGCTCCACGACCGAGTCTGTAGAGCCAGGCTCTGAGACTTGCTGCCCCAGGTTTTAAAACTCCCCTGAACAGCAGGGGAGAGACCCTCAGTTTCCCCATCGGTGAGCTGTTTCCTTAGAGGATTAGAGAGATTGTGTTATCTCTAGTGGAAAGAGCACATGCTGGGAGCCAGGAGCTCCTGAGTTCTAATCCCCGGGCTAACAGCGACTCCCTGAATGACCTTGGGTGAGTCCCTGCCTCGCTCCGTGCCTCGGTTTCCCCATCTGTAAAATGGAGGTGATCCCACTCAGCTCTCAGCAAGGTTGTAGGTTTAGTTCGCTGTCTGTTCGGAAGATGAAAGGGGAAGAGAATGAAAATGTAAGAAGTGTGGCTATCCCCCTGCTCCCTATTCTGACCAGAGCATCTCAGCAGATCCCAGGCTAATGCACACAGCATCACTGAGTGCAGTCACTTTCGGGGTGCAGGGTGAGAATTAACTGCACAACAGCCAGGGAAGGAAGGAAATGGTTCCCCAGTGACCCAGGGGCTTACGAATCATGCCAGGTCCATGGAGAACGGACAGAGCCTCCATCACTTCCAGGTGAAGGCTGAGTCCTCCCAGCGGGTTCCAGCGAGTCTGGCCTGATTTTCAGAGGGACAGAGGCTGGAAGTAGCACTTGTCCCACCAAGCTCTGAAAGAGAAGCCAGGAGTTATTGTGAACCTGAGGCATGGCCCGAAAACCCACCGCCTCCATCTCATGGGAAGTCCTGTCTGGAGAAACAAAGGCAGGTAGTCCCCAGGCACGGATGCCTGGCATATCTGCAACGTTCAGACGTGCACCCTGTAAAAGACATCAGCCTGGTGTTAGATCCAGGGTGGGTCTGCAGAGCTCAGACACCACCATGATGGGCATGGCAGAAGAGAAGAGCAATAGCAAAAATCGCTTGCAGCAGTGAACTGGCCCTGAGCTAACCTCACAGCCAAGGGCAGATGTCCAATCCCAAGCTAGACTGGGCGAACCAGAAGAACCTCCACTCCCAAGGGAACAGAGGGAATGAAAAGCGTACTTACGGAGCCTTCCAGGAGAACTGCAGGATTCAGCTCAGACCGAGATGTTTGTTAATGATCTTTAATTAATGAAAGGTCACTCCCCAAGGTCACGGTCTCTGCCAGGCAGCACAGGGGAGGTGGTCTCATTCGCACACAGGGAGACTCAGGCAGACACTCTCTCTCTCTCACTCACACATGCACCGATTCGCTTTCAGGTTGGCACCTTTTGCTTTTACAGCCAAATCTGTCCAGGAGATAATAGCTACCAACTGGGCTCTCCGTTTGCCAAATGGAACCGATCCCGACTCGAACGGGCACAGTTCCTACTGTAACTGCTTGGTAAAAAGGAGCTACCAGCTGTCACCGTTTAGGGAGAGGGAGAAGGGGGGAGGGAGGACGAGATAGAGACAGTGATTCACATGATCTCATTTCTGTGCCGAGCCTCACTGTAGTAAAAATGGGTAGCTGACCAACGTGCAGGGTGCCAGCAGCCTTTTCTAAAGGAATCACTTAGGAAGAGCCAAGGAGAAGGTGTCAGCTTCAGCTGCGCCAAAAGCATAGGCAGTTTGTTTTTTTCCTGAAGCTCCATGAGAGAAAACAGAGATTGAGAGAGAGCGAGGGAGCGCGCCTGCAAACCTGCTGGGGTGTTTGATCCATCCTCTTCCCAGCCACGTGGCCCTGCAGCCTAATACAGGTGACACACAAAGGGCTTCCTCCATGACTCTCATAAAGGAAGCTATTTTTTAAATAACAACGGGTTTAGTCAGGCCAGTAAGTGTCATTATTCCCATTTCACAGATGGGGAAACTGAGGGGAAGGAATATGCTGCCAAGGTCACACAGTGAGTCAGGGTAAGAAACTCAGGAGTCCCGGTTGCCTGCATTAACAATCTTCCCACAGCAGTGAATGGAGCCCAGGAGTCCGGGCTCCTAGTCCCCCTGGCTTAGTTGTGAGCCTACGCTCCCACCCAGAGCTGGGAACAGAACCCAGGAGTCTTGATGCCCAGTTTCCTGGGGGCTGATGACTAGCCCATGCTCCTTTCCAGAGCTGGGAATAGAACCCAGGAGTCCTGACTCCCCGCTCTAACCCACAAAACAGACTTCCTCAGGAGCCAGGAATGCTCCCTAGTCCTGATGCTTTCCGCCTAAAAGCAGTGGGCCAGCTCCTTAGCTCGGGGGCACTATGCCACTGCACCAGCCGAGCTGGAGTATTGGGTGCAGCTTCTGAGTGTCTTGGGAGGGTCAGGAGAGGGCGACGGTTTCCTGGTGACCCCCTGCCAACCAGCAGCGTGGTCCATTAATTCCACAAACAGCCGCTCAAGGACACGTGTCCAGCACTGTGGGCAGCTGACCCCATGGAGTAATTAAATATTTGCCCTGCTGCACAAGGGGGCGGGGGGTATGTAAATGGCTGGGAGAGCCTCGGGTGGGTGCAAAGCACCAGCACTGCAAGGTTTCATCCCAAGTGTCCCTCTGCGGGAAGGCAAGTGGCATTTTGGAAGTTGGAGGGGGCTGCTCCCTGCTCCACGATTAACTCTTTGCCTTCTTCTCTCCTCCCCTTGCTTTTCCCACGGCAGGGGGCTGGCTGCACCGCCCTGGTGGTGGCCGTGGTGGCCAGGAAACTGGAACTCACCAAAGCCGAGAAGCACGTGCACAACTTCATGATGGACACTCAGCTGACGAAGCGGGTAAGGTGCTCCAGGCCGTGAGGCGTCTGTCACAGCTGGTTGGGGTAAAAATCCCCAAATGTAACAGCAGGAAGCCTTAAGCCAGCTGCTGTAAATCCACTTTGATCTCAATGGAACGATGCTGCTTTAGGCCTGCTGAGAGTCTGGCCTGACAGTTCTCATCTTGTAAACTAGATTGTGACATCACAGTGAGACCGGACATTGATCCGGGAGGAGAAAGTTTGCATGTACCCAGAAACTCCTCAAGCATCAACAATGCTGGCTGAAGGGGGGCGCTGGCCATTTGCACTATAAGCTTTTCTTGAGCCCTGACAGAAAAATATCATGGAATGCTGCAGTGTGTCTGTTTCCCCACATTTCTGCAGGAATGTTTTCCTCTCCAAAATGCCCTTCGCTAAATCATTTCCCCCTTGGTCACTCCAGGTAATTTTCCTCATTTCCTTATGGAAGTGGCTAGTTAAAATGAAAAACCAAAGTCTCCTCTCTGGGGCAGAGCTCAAAAGATCACTGAGCTGGTGCCCTGGTGCAGAGACAGCACTCAAAGGGGAAAACGCTCCTGTAGGCCAGGCAGAGATGTGTCCATCACAGAGCAATGGAGCACTTGAACAGGTCAGGAGCTGTTTCTTTAAGGACAGCTTTTGTGACAAGTTTTCCCAACACTCCTGTCTGCATGAGGATCACGAATATTTTTCCCAAGAAGGCTCCTGAAACCGACCACCACCAGTGTCAAAGCCCTGCTGTGCTCAACAGGTCTCTGTCAGGCTGCCGCTCATTGGGAGCGTCATTAGAAACTGAGCTCTGCTTTAATCCTCTGCAGCCTGAATTAAGCATGGAGTGACTTGTATTGTGGAGTCATAGCAATGCATGCCCAGGTGTCCCTGCAGCCCCGTTTCACTGGGGAATTATTCATGAGAGTTGAGCTGCTTTGCTTTGACTATAAATTGTGTTGGCGGAGGGCGTTTTTGTATTTGGTTTTTTTAGGAGAATATACAGAGGTCAAAAGGAAGGTTCAGGGACATAGTCCTCTGCTGTTGTTACAAAAAGTACAGCCTACTTCACGCTACAGTGGCACGGCAACTGCTGTAGCATAATAGAAAATAAATTGTATAATCCGTACATGGTCTGGATGCTGTGCAGGCTTGGAAGAGGAGCTGTCAAGTCTGTAATGAGCAAGTAACACCAGCTCTCTCTCAATCTTCTGCTCCAAAAGTCTCTCGTTTACAAGGGATTTAGGAAAATCTGGAAAGCCCAACTGTGCAGCCAAGCAGAGGAAGTGCCCTGTCCTAGGAGGAGACAGGCTGCCTTTCCCCTCTCCGAAGGGGATCCTCCTCCTCATCTCTCCAGGGCAGGCCTATGCTGACTGGAGGCACAGGGTCCCAGCTGGGCAGGGCCTAATGATCACTCCCAGGTTCTCTGCACTTCAGCAGCAGGGCCAGTACTTCAGACAGCTGCCCACCCAATTACCAGTCGTTCTTTATGCTGGGATGGTCCCCACTGTGTACTAGGCAAAGGAATCCACAATACAAACAGAGATCATGATACACTCATTATAAAATGTAGTTTTGTTTGTTTACTGTAAGTTTCAAATCCTTTGACAGGACTTATTCTGCCTTTGCTGTAGGAGCAGAGAAAAAGTCTCCTAAAGAATTAGTTCCAAGTGAACAAGATATTGTGTTATTTAGAGCCATAGTGGGCGGGTTGGCCAGCAGAGGGATTCAAGAGAACATCAAATCAGGGGCTTACCACATTTTGGACTAACTTCTCAGTTGGTATAAATGGGTGCAGCTCTGTTGACTTCAGTGGAATTTCATCCATGTGGCCCCATGTCTCTGATTTCCAGTATCTGCTCCCAAAAAGGGCTGAAGGGAAAGCTGCAGAGCCACTCAGGGCAGCGCAGGGATTTCTGGGACACTCCTCATGGAGCCAGGGCCGGCTCCAGGCCCCAGCACGCCAAGCGCGTGCTTGGGGCGGCACGCCGCGGGGGGCGCTCTGCCGGTCGCCGGGAGGGCGGCAGGCGGCTCCGGTGGACCTCCCGCAGATGTGCCTGCGGATGCTCCACTGGAGCCACGGGACCAGCGGACCCTCCACAGGCACGCCTGCGAGAGGTCCACCAGAGCCGCGGGACCAGCACAGCACCGGAGCTGCGGGACCAGCGGACCCTCCGCAGGCACGTCTGCGGGGGGTCCACCGGAGCCGCAGGACCAGCACAGCACCGGAGCCGCGGGACCAGCGGACCCTCCGCAGGCACGTCTGCGGGGGGTCCACCGGAGCCGCGGGACCAGCACAGCACCGGAGCTGCGGGACCAGCGGACCCTCCGCAGGCACGTCTGCGGGGGGTCCACCGGAGCCGCGGGACCGGCGACCACCAGAGCGCCCCCCACGGCGTGCCGCCGTGCTTGGAGCGGCGAAATTGCTAGAGCCGCCCCTCATGGAGCCTTCCAGAGGCAAACCAGGAGGTAAAGTGACCTTGTTAATCATGGCCTAGTGCTCACAGACCCCCACTCGCACCTCTGTCCGGGGGCGTTCATTCTTAAAGCCTTTTTCCATTTTCTTCAAGAGCCTCCAGAGGAGCCCTCGTGTTGAGCTAGAATGGTGCATAGACCAAGCCAGCCTGGAGTGCAGCAGGTAGCAGTAGGTTCTGACAGATGTAGGGGAGTCTAGCCAGGGAGCCGCTCCACAAGGAGAGGATGGAGTCAGCGCAGTTACACCTCTCGCTGTGAGTATTCAGGTTCACACTTGTATAAATAGGTGCAACTCAGCTGAAGCGAAGGGAATTGCTTACACTAGGGTTGAATTTGGCCCATTAACTTTTCATGAGTCAGAGTGGATGATCCATGCAAAGCATCCTGAGCTAATCTTTCCACTTACACCAGTGTGGCACTAGTGCAACTCCCCTGACTGTAGCCGAGTTACTATGTAACTACGTAACTATGGAAAATCCACACCCCTGAGCAAGGTAATTACACCGCCTCACCCCCCGGTGCACCCAGTTGCTGCCTCTCGGGGAGGTGGAGGTAGGTAGTGTCTCCACCAAGCTCTACAGAGGCGCAGCTGCACCAGTACAGCACTGTGAGTATAGACAAAACCCTAAGCCTGGATTTCACCAGCATGAATGAGAGAGTTTCTCAGAGGGGAAGAAATCAGTGAGGACCCACTCTCTGCAGCCTAGCCATGGAACTGCACTAGAACTCTGGCAGTGTATAATCACTTTATACCCTGTGGTGACTGTACTTAATGTCATTTCAAATGTGAATGGCGCCAGCAATTTTTTGTATGAGTGAGATGGCAGTGAAGCAGAGGTAGGTATGTGACTTTGGACTGGCTCAGCGTCACGACTTGGAAACTCAATTTTCAAATGTGTCTGGATCCTGTGGAGACTTAGCAGTAAAGGAGATTGAGACCACGGGCAGGGAATTGAATTGAAACTGCCAGAGATGAAGAACGTTACACAAATCTTGAGTGCAATGCAGTGCCCTCCTGCTGAAGAGAGGGAGAAATCTAGGAGCAAAACCAGATACCTCCCATAAGCAGCAGAGAACTGAAATTATCATCTTCATAGCCAGGGAATCGGGGCAGTCAGAAGAGCAAAACTAGCTTCCTCTGTGCTCATTTTTAAGGGATTTTAAAGCATGGTGAAAAAATAAGCCGTCAGGTTGCTGTGGGACGTATTTTTCCAAGGACCATGCAGTGGATTGGTCCCTTTTGGTGATAAAACCGGGATTCTGTTATAAAGCAACAAACCCCTGAAGTGATGTTTGGAAGGAAAACGGAGGAAGCCTAATTGTCTACGCACCCTCCTTACAGCTTCTTTTCTGGTCTCTCCATTCTCCTTGCTAGAGCAGAGCCCCGTGTTACCCCCCTCCCCCCCATTCCCCAACCCTCATGTATGTTTTATTTGTTAAAGATGCTCTAGGTCCTACAGAAATCAAAGGCAGCTACAGATAAAATCCAAGTGGAAAATCTGGTGGAAAACGAAGAGCCCCCGAGAAGCTTAGGGATAAAATTGTCGTACCCCACAGACTATCCAGGGACCTTGGGGAGATTCTGGTGCCTCACTCCTTCCTCAGGAAATCTGCACGTTCCTCCTTTCCCTCACTCCTGGTGGGTCGTGGGGCCCAGCCCGGGTCACTGCTTTCTGCAGGATGCCTATTCCGAGCGTGAGTCTCTGGCAGGGGAGGAATGTCTTGCGAAGAGCAAGCTGCCAAGGAGGCCGGGGAAGGGGTGTTGGGCAGGAACTGCGGAGTGCCTGCCTTGCAGGGAGCCCACAGCCACAGTGGCGTTTACGGTGACATGAGCGATACAAAAATCAAACCTCTTCCTCCTCCTCCTCCTCCTCCCGCGGCTATTGATGTGCTGGCTTTGTGCCAAGTGGACTGTGGCCAATTCATTTCAAAGCAAGCACCAAAGCTGCAGTTTAACAGCAGACTCTTCAAGCCAGGCTCATGCACAGACTCTCTCAGACCGAGCCACCAGCAAGGGGGTTAATAAATTCAGTGATGTCCGTGTTGCACTGTGGTTTGTGCGTGTGTGTTCGCAGGCGGAGGATCCGGTTTTCCCACACCTGACAGACCGGCCTAGCCAAGACGAGAGCACGTGGAGTCCTGATTTGAGAAATACTTGGATTTGATTACTCTGGGCACAACCACCAGCCTAATGTGAAATTTAATTATAAACCCGTGTATGGGAAGTGCAGTACTTGGGGGTGGTAGAAAGAGGAGAGCCCTGGTTCATTCTCTCGCCAGCACCGGCAATGATAGAACAGGCCTGTGTTCAGGTGTGACCTGCTACCGGAGACAAGTAAACCTGGGAAGCAGGTGACCAAGAGTCACTAACATCTGACGGCTGCTGGGGGGGTCTCAGTCAAGTCCCTAGTGGACAAGTGTCCGTAACAAAACCAAACGATTGGCTGGTTGGCAGTCTCCACAGCGAGGCCAAAGATGGAGTGAGCCATGAAGACTCGCCACGGTCAGTCCCTCCAAGCGGTGGCGACGCACTAGCACAAGAGACTGGCGGAAGCTTTCACTTGCACTGCCAGTTCTGTAGACAGAGGACCTGAGTCTCCCGGGCTGTTGGTTACTCTCACAAGGTTGTGTATAAAAATTCCCCCTGGTACTCACAATCTCTCTTTGTTCTCCTGCCCCAGCACCGTCGCAATCTGCAAAGCTTTTGGAAATGTCTGAGCAGTGGGTATTTGTGCTTAAACTCCTGACACAGAGCAAAACATGCAAAAACCCAAACGGTAACAGCTAATTACAAATCAGCTTGGCTTGCCTGTGACCAAGGAACACTTCCCCTGCTCTTTCCACTAATGACTCAAGATGTCTGTGTTTAAATGAAAACTTGTTCCCTCGCTGTCTGGATCCTGTTGGTCTGTCTCAAATGGGTGGTGCACTGAGTGATATCAGCCGTTTCCGGGCCAGCATATGGGAATGCCATCAGCAGGAGTATGTGGCTTTATAGCATGGAGAGGGGGCTGCAAAGGGGAAAAGCTCTGGCTTTAATCATCGGGGATAAGTACAGGAAATTGCTATGGTGCTGTCCCCATTTCCAGTGTAACCAAACCGACCTGTGTGTGAAACAGCTGTTACAATGCTTTGGCTACCGTGGGGAAGGGGCAGCTGGCACTGGGGGTGGATTCCTCTCTGCACGTGAGGCATGTTCACACCAGCGGCCAGTACAGAATCCATGTCCTCTCGGGGACAGGGGTAAATATCTGCCAGGCAAGATTCCCTCTAATTGTTTACACCCATGTGCAGAATGAATTTTGTTATGTGCACCAAAATGGAGGTGACGTGTGGTGGGGGTGGGGCCAAGGGGTTCACAGTGTGGCAGGGGGCTCAGGTCTGGGGAACATGGTTGGGGTGTGGCTGGGGGTGCAGGCTCTGGGGTGTGGGGCTGGGGATGAGGGGTTTGGGGTGCAGGCTGCCCCGGGGCTGCGGTGGGGAGAGAGGACTTCCCCCAGCCCTCTCTCGTTGTAGCCTCTCACCGGCTGCTGCTGCTCTGGGTCCGGGAGAGAGGTCCCTCTCACGCCTGCGTGCCTCTTGATAGCCTGCTGTGCGCCCACGCAGCTTAGAGGGAACTTAGCTGCCAGGCATGTGGGGATGGCCTGGAACTGGTTCCATGAAGAACGTGGTCCTGCTCAGCACAGGGCAGACTGTTGCACATTTAGGCGCAAGGTAAAAACTGAGAGGCAGGCTAGGGAGTGTGTGGGAACCCAAACAAGAACACTGCTGCGTGGTCCCCAATCCACTCCTGCCTCGCCTGCGAAGTGCCCAGCAAAGCACCGTGTCAGCATAAGGAGGAGCCCACTCATCCCATGTCTCCTCAGATCTGCCCGTTCGCCACCAACCCTCTTTCTTACCCGTCACTCTCGTGAGCAAGGGCACGATCCTGCCAAGTGCCAAGCTGTGCTGTAAGGTGCCGAGTGCCCTCAGTTCTGACTGACTTTAATGGGAGGGGAGGGTGCTCAGCAGCTTGTAGGACCAGTACAGACCAATCCAAACCATTGCCCCAGGCCTAACATACAAGATACTGCATCCCATATGCTCTCTGAGCCAGGGGGAGGAACTAACCTGCAGCTGGGTCTCCACTTTTGTCTTGCAGATCAAGAATGCTGCAGCCAACGTCCTTCGGGAAACGTGGCTTATCTACAAACACACAAAGCTGCTAAAGAAGATTGATCATGCCAAAGTCAGGAAGCATCAGAGAAAGTTCCTTCAAGCCATTCACCAGTAAGTGGAATCCACTCCAAATGGCGACCAGAAGAACAGTGGGGTGGGAGGGAGAATGACCAACATGGGCCAGACCTCGATGTTCCAGCTCAGTTCGTAGAGAAGCAAATCTGAGCATTTTTCCATTTCCTTGCCGGATGCAATTACGAATATGCTTGTCTCTTGTGACCCATGTGCTGTGTGTGGCTAATCCCAGCTGGGTTTCCAGAGCAGTTAATGCGGCTGGAGGGACCAGCACACGGAAAAAGGACATGGCTGTATCAGCATTTTCTTCTTCCACAGGCTGCGCAGTGTGAAGATGGAGCAGAGGAAGCTGAGTGACCAGGCCAACACGCTGGTTGATCTTTCCAAGGCAAGTCTCTGAAGTTCTCTCCGAGGCCGACAGGGCTGCAAGCCTTTCATCTACATTTACTGTATAATCAGTCAGTCGGAGCTGGCTGAACGCAGTAGACAAAAGGTCAAACACTAGGCATCTGGAAATGATAGGGGTATTACTCATACCCTGCAGCAAGGGATACAGCCCGTTTGTAGCTATTACTGCACTCAGAGATTGGGGCAGTGTATTCTAACAGAGGCTGGAGTTGGATAGGTACAATAGTATTGTGCCTCATCTCTGGAACGGGAACAGCTGGCATAGATGGGGTGTGCCAGGTTCCTTTGCAACCCACACACAGCAAAGCAGGATCTGGGATCAATCGTTTAAGGTCAGGCTTCTCAAAGGGGCTTTAGGCAGAGCGGTGCTCAATTCCCACTGAAAATCAGCAGCAGCTGGACTAGCTCAGGCCCTGTTGAAAATGACAGTCTAAAACATTCGCCAAAGATGCTCTTCATTTGAAGACAAAATTCTGGTAAATTCTCACCCCCGCAGACAGGGGCTCATCTCCGAGATAGAATATCAATGGAGCCGCAGCAGCGTCACAATGTCCATGTCTTCAAAGAACTGCAAGAGCTAAAAGCTCCCAGGCCTGGAACGCCCAGCTGCTCCATCGGCAGGGTTCAGATGTTAGGAGGACATTATTTCTGGTTACTCTCATCTCAATCCCGGGTTAGATTTCGTAGCAGCGGGAAACCTAGTTGGAGAGCCAGACTAAGAGCTCAGTTTTCATGTGCAGTGTCCTGCTGAAAAGATGATTTAATTTAGGGAGCAGCTTGGTGCTTCCTCTCCCGGACAAATAGAAGCTGGGTTGCTGTCAATGCGATGGCTTGTCTTTCCTGCGGAGATGGGTTAAGACAGTAGGTCCCCAATGGGGATTATCCTTATGATGCAAATATCAGTGTCCCAAATTACCCACGAGCAATTCAGGAACTACCCACACAGCAGTGTAGCCTAAACCCAGAGGAAGATCCGGCCCAACCCAGCAAGCAGGTCGCTCTTCTCTTTGTTGTTACTGTGCTATGGGTGTGCCCAAAGGCCCCAGTCGGGATGCGGGCCCTGTTGTACTCGGTATTGTACAAACAGGTGACGTCTTCATGGCCTCCAGGGCTCACAGTGCAGAAGATGAAGGGCTAGAGGTGGAGGCAGAACACATGCAAATGGGTGTGTGGGTGATAGGCATAGCTGAGGATGGGGATCATGTTTAATCATTTCAGCAGCGTGCAGCTAGATCGTAACACAGAACAAGCTGCAGAGCATTAGCCAGAGGCGAAGCTGCACAGGCTGCTTGCACCGCCAGGAAATAAATCTAAGTATCTGACACAATCAAGCCTAGGCTGAGTCCTGCCAGAAAAGAGTTAAATCAGACGGTTCCAGCTGCTGCCAGCGTGTGCACCTTGCAGCTGAGAGGTGAACTCTGATGTTCTGCTGATCGATGTCTTTCTTACTGGGATGCTCTGGACCAGCCAGAAGTCTCACATCTTTCATCTCTGTCCAGGCTTCCCCCGGCATTCAGTCACCAGGCAACAAATTAGAAGAGCATAGCATCTCTCTGGTAAAAACCTGGTAAAGGAATAAACTCGTTATAGCAAAATCCTGTAACAGGCTTTTCTTTTAACGGTCACTGATTCGTTTTAAAGACGTGTCTTGATTTGGAAAATACACTTGTGCCTCGCTACACAGGACACAGCTTCACTTATTGACTCAGCACTTCTGGTGCAATTTGCTCTGTAGCACTGGAAGTTCAGTCTCTGAATGGAGATTCCCCTCTTCCCGGGATCCATGTGAAAAGGCTTCACTGTTCACACACCGCTCTATTTGTTACAAGTATTGGTTTAGCTAGGTGCAACTATACCCTAACTCCCTCTAATCAAACTTGCACCTCCCTGCTGTAATTTTCCCTTTCTTCTCCCCTTTCAGCCACCTGTGGTTGTCTGTTCCCATCTCTATTTTATGAACAGCATCAGAATCACAAGGTGGAGGTGTGCAGAAATCAATTCACTGAGGTTGTATGTGTGCGCAGCCATGTCAGACCACACCAAGAGTCTCAAACCCCAGCAAAAAGGACCAAATGTGATGGAAGACTCTGTAATTTCCTAAAGAGCTGGTATTTCCACTTGCCAGATTCCAGAGAGGCTGCCTTGCCTATTGGTTAGAGCAGGGGCAAGTCCAACTTTGCTACTGCCTCACTGTGTGACCCTCTAGGGGCCTTAGACAACACCTACTTTTGTGAAGCGCTTTGAGATCTTTCCATGGAAGGTGCTACCTGAGTGCGAAGCAGCATTGTTATTTAGATCTAGTCCTACATGCTCTGACTCTGATGATTCCAAGCGTTCCCAAAAGACAGCAGCCGGTTTTAATTTCTTAATTTTTGGCCATTAGCTGTTTAGGGGCTGCTCAGCTGGGAGAATGTTCTGTCCTTAATCTTCGCAGGATTTGCCAACAAGATGTATTTTCAAGGTTTCTACAGCCAACAGCTCGGCGGGACAGAGAGTAAACATCCAGCGTTTGCCACTTAGCAATCACAGGGTGAAATGTTTTCTGCTAGTCCCAGTACAGAACTTTCGGCCTCTGAGGCTTCATTCCAGGGTTAGCCAGCTTGTTGCTCTCCCCAGCCCATCAGAAATGCAACCCAAGAGGTTCTCCCCCAATATTCCTGATCTCCAAGAGAGACAGGGCAGGTCTTTCATATGCAACATCCTGCCGGCTGCTGCTCCATGCTTGCAGGCCTTTGTCAGCTGAGCCAGCTCAGCTGTAAACAGGGCTTTTACCTCTCACTTGTTCTGGTTGTGAGTGTCCTCTGCACTAATCCCAGTGATGTCTTCTTTGTCCCCCAGATGCAGAACGTTATGTATGACCTGATCACAGAGCTCAATGACCGGAGTGAGGACTTGGAGAAGCAGATTGGCAGCCTAGAGTCCAAACTGGAGCAGCTAACCACTAGCTTCAATTCTCTTCCCCTGCTCATTGCCGAAACCCTGCGCCACCAGCAGCAGCAGCTCCTCACAGCTGTTATTGAGGCTCGTGGCATCAGTATGGCAGGGGGCACCCCCCAGACGCCCCTGTCTGACAGTCCGATTGGGATCAGCTCCACCTCCTTCCCAACCCCTTACACCAGTTCAAGCAGCTGCTAAATTGCAGACTGAGCCCCCAAACCCTACGAAGACAGACAAGAAGAGCTACTTGTGGGTCTTCAGAGTCAAGTCAACTTTCTTCCGGCCCTCTGGCTGCCAGAAACATCCAGGCCAAGCCAATGCTGAAAGCACGACCGAACTAACGCCGAGGTTAGCTCAGAGCCCTCGGAGTTCAACAACGCCTTGGAACCAGAAATCCAATCTCTGTTTCGGTGCCTCTACATGCGATGAGAAGAAAGCAGATGTGAGGGGAAGCCTCTGGCAAGGCCCTTGCTGCAGTGTTTGGTGGAGGACAGAAATCCACACTCAATCTCAGGTCTTCAAATAGAAAAAAAAAAAAGTCCGAAGCACTGAAGCAACGGAGCTGCACCAGAGGGAGAGTACTCCACAGCGCGGGCTGTGAGCCATGGGCAAGGGGGCTGCTTCTCTCCAGGGCCTTCCTTCGTCCCCATTCCTCCTAGCCCTGTTCGTTAAGTGTCTTGCCAAGGAAGAGTGGAGGAGGAGGACAATTAGTTTGCCAAGACTGCTATCCCTTTGCCTCCTGCACCTCCCACAGCCCTACTGGGGAACTGCCAATATCTCGCCTTCTTGCACAGGCTCTGAGCTCAGAGGCCCATTTGCCACCCCACCCGCTGCCAAAACACTGCCACATACACACATTTCCAGCTAGGGGAGGGTGCTTCATTCGCTTTATTCTGAGTCTCTTTAGAGGAGTGAATCCATTTTCTGCCTGAAGCCACGTGCTGGAGCGCAGCATTCAGGTGCTGGGCACGGCATCTGGGGCATGCTGGCTTCGTGGGGGTGTTTATTGCATTACAGGGTGGTTACAGGGAGATGTATGATGAGGCCCTGATGAAACACACTGCAAGTCAATCCAACATGGATTGTTTAAAAATGCACTGCCACTCCAGTGAAACCATGCGAGGCATCTGAGTTCCAAGCACCCTGAGTCAGCGGGGCAGCGAGGGTTGCAGAAGCAATGCGTTCAGCCAATGGTCAGGGAGGGCTTTGTGGAATGGAACCAGATGGTTCCTCCTGGAGCTGCATCCAGTCCTGTTTGACTGGAGCAAGGGTCACTGCACTGCAGGGCTTTCAAGGAGGCACCCTGCATTCCTCCTGAAAACCCCTCTGAGGAGTAGAAAAAGGTTTGTGGTGGATCTTGAATTACCTGCATCACCCACAAACCAGAGCCACCATTTATAGTCTCAGCAAATAATCCAGTACCACTCCAATCCAGATACTCTTTGAAAAGGCTTCAGAACTGAAAGGTGAAACACCCAGGGCCAGTTAGAGAGAGGGTCTTAACTTGTGACATGAATTTAAAAATTCTCCCCCCTGCCTTCAGCTTGGCTGACAACAATAACATTCTACTAGCTCAAACACTGCTGTGACCTAACCATGAGGTTGCTTTAATGGGAGGTAGGAATCGGGAGAGACAGAAAAGAATGTTGATTAGGACACTTCATCAGTTTAAAACAAAAGACTAATTTATTGCAGTGATTCTGTTGGGTCTTGGTAGCTAGCAGCAGAACCACCCCGGGGTAAATGATGCAATGCGCAGCTTCACAGGCAGCTAGACAGATATCCACAGCCCGAGATCCTGCCCTTTATGGCCATCTGCTGGGGGAGCTGCCTTCAACAGCAATGGTCAGGAGTGGGGATGGACATGCGAGTTACCACCCCCGCCACTGGCTGTGGGAGAGGGCAGTCCATGCGAGAGAGATGGCTAATCTTTGCTGGTTGTCACCATGGGCCTGGACACCTCCCAGCTTCCTCTGGGAACTAAAATGTTCCCTTCTCCCTCTGACATTTTCACTTCTTTAAAAACTCTTTGTTCAGCCCCAGCTCCTGCCTTTGTTGTTTGAATGCCTTGTCTGGTCTTTGTTCAGAGTCCTGCGGGCAGCCGCAAGGCGCTGGCTTGCTTTCTTAGAACTCCGGGGATGGTGTTGGCTGCTCTTAATGAAAACTCAGCAGAGGATATTTATATATTTTTAAACGGATGAAGTAACCATGTAATTACTCTGTGATATTAATTACACATCACCCAGCAGTGTCTTCTAATTGTACTGAAAGTCACTGTGTTACTCCAGGCATACTTAGCCTGGAAGCTTCTCCTCTGTAACTCTTTCACTTCCATAAAGAACACTGGATTCCATAGGTACCTAGGCAGGGATCTATCATCAGCAGAGGGGTTTACATGCAAAACTCTCCTTGCTGCTGCTGGTAGGTGTTGTGCGCCTCAAACCCTACACTGAAAGTTTCTTAGAAAACCATCACTAGTTGAAGAGAGGAATACTCCTTCTTCCCACCCGCGCTAACACTGGTGGCACAACGGTATTGCTCTGCTGCATATTGTGGCAGAAATACCAAGGGAGTTCTGCTAATAATGCCCTAGTACCACGGAGGTCTGAGTAACCTCGTCGGTAATGCAGGAGCAAAATGAGCCTCCATAAATACAACTGACCGAGGTCAGGAGGGAAATTATACACCCTCCGAAGAAGTACTGCAGAGGCAAGGCAGGATGTTACCCAGCCCCGTGCCAGCAGGAACAAGGGCACTGTGGACACCTTTCCATCAGCCTCACCCCACTAATGCGTTTAGTGTGGACATACGCAATTGACTGTATAAAATCGACCTAATTTTGTAGTGTAGACATACCCTCAGAGGGCTTCCTGCGCCAATAGCCATGGTACTCCTCACCCAGAACCTCTGTCACCATCTTGAGAATTGCAGGCTTTTTCCTCCATACGACAGCGTTCAATAATCACCATCAGCTCTCAAAGCCCATTGCAGTGTGGGGTGCTGGGGAGCCAGGGCTCAGGCACACCCCATTCCATGGTGGGAAAGGTTTTCGGTTTATAGCCACACCATTGCTTGGCCTGTCACCCTCCCAGTCATAGCCATCAGTCCTTTCTCCTACTTCAGGAGTGCGTCCATTTCCACTGCCATCGTTTGAGCCTTGTCCCCCTCCTTCCCAGCCCTAACTGCAGTATTTAGAGAGGAGAGACGGCTACGCTAACATCACTGCCAGTAACCCTCCAGTCTGGCCAGGAGGAGATATTCTAGCTACGGTAGCCATCTGCTCCCCCTTTCAAATACCGTGTAGGCCAGTGGTTAGGTCACTTGACTGGGAGTCAGGAGCCCTGAGTTCTAGTCCTGGCTCTGCCACAGACTCACTGTGTGACCTTGGGCAAGTCACTTCCCATCTCTCTGCCTCCATTTCCCCTCCTGTAAGATGGTGAGGACAAGCTTATCCATCTTTATAACGTGTTTTCAGGTCTAGGGATGAGAAAGGCTCTATAAATGCTAAATAGTGTTATAAAATACACTTGTCTTCATCTCTGGTGGTTCACATAGGACTAAACAACAGCATCTTACACTGAAGCCGTGATATAAGTACTAGCAAGAGACAGAAAAATATATCCTCAAGTTTTAGATCACTAAAGGGAGTATTGGTTGCAAAGGATCAGTATCACCAACAGGAAACTTGGAACTTGTGCCTAATAATCAATTTTGGTAAATCCTACTGAATGAGATGAGACTGGAAAATGCCAAATCACTAACAGATTCAAAGCTTTTGTGAGGAATGAAGCACAAGCAGTGAAAGCTTCAATATCATACGTAGCATATGAGAATTTTTCTACAGGCATAACTGTCTAGTACAGTGTGATTTCATTAGGATTGATTATTATCTTGACAGAAGTTTCTGCTGGTTTATAAAGAGACACAGATACTCAACTGCACTGCCAGCTGGTATCTTTGGTGCTGCAACAAGCAATGTTCCGTGATTCAGTTGACTGGTCCAGTACTCCAGTTGTCACCCCTGCAGTACCAGGCACTACTGTTCCTCTACGCCACCAGTTTTGCAGTCCCTCACATTTCAGCACCTTAGACAGCAGTCTGGTTAATCTAACTATCAGTGGCAACAGCATGTTTGACTCTACCTCTGATACCCGTTTTTACTCCCTTGTTTCCTGCTACCATTGTTAAAGTTAGTATGGAAGTGACAGCAATGATGTTTGCAGTGGCATTTAAATGATTCCACAGAGCCATTGGTGTCAGACAGCCTTTGCTAGTAGAAGGATAAGCCAGCCACTGATTATATTAATGAGACAGGCACATCCGTAGTAATAGTAGAACCTCAGAGTTTCGAACACCAGAGTTACAACCTCACCAGTCAACCACACACCTCATTTGGAACCGGAAGTCTGCAATCAGGCAGCAGCAGAGCCAAAAAACCCCAGGTATTTGTAGTTTACCTGTGTTAAAGGTAAACTACTAACAAACTGAACAGAAAGCAGCATTTTGTTCTGCATAGTAAAGTTTCAAAGCTGTATTAAGTCAATGTTCAGTTGTAAACTTCTGAAAGAAGATCCAGAACATTTTGTTCAGAGTTACGAGCAACCTCCATTCCCGAGGTGTTCGTAACTCTGAGGTTCTGCTGTATAGCGTCAGTTTCCACAATGACCTAGGCTTACCCTGAGTAACTAAGGTGAGTTTTCCTAGATTTACTAAGCTGCTTTAATAGGACTCCTTGTATAAACTAGACCTGGCATCTCTCCTATACTGGAAACACCCACCCTGAATTGGAATTTCCCTATGAGTAGCCCATTGGCAAATCTTGAACAACCAGTCTCCATCTCCCAGTAGCAGGGGGTACCGCTGTTTACACACCTGAGAAAGGCATTCTGGAACCTGCAGTAACGGGCCAGGAGATGACACCCCCTCCAACTGAACCAGAACAAAGGAAGGGAAGAACTGAGACCGGCTGAGGCTGAGGGAGGAAAAGCACAAGAGTAAAACTCAACGCATCGTTATCATCCCAAAGAGATGCTGACATTCTACAGACAAAAAGCAGTGACAAACCACACGCAAATCAGACTGAACCAGCCAATGCCCACATTTTATGGTAGATGGAAGGGGAAAAAATAACTATTCTCTGGCTCATTAATGCCAGAGAAATTCTCATTCTGAATCTCAGACAGGACCCACCCATCTTCAGCACATCTCATTTCCTGGCACAGCCTCAGTTTTGCTCCAAGAACCTCTATTCTGCACTGTCCACGAGGGAAAAACCACAAAGAAGCAGAATGCCAGAACCGATATATCATCCTCTTTGCAACTCTCAAAACTGAAGTGTTTCTATTCAGACTTAGATGATGAGCATCAATATGGGTTTGCATCTTGCCTCTGTACTGCTTGCTTTTTTTTAAATAATAGCAGAAAAGCCTAATAGTTTATTTTAACTATGAAATATATTGCTATATTATAAAAGGTATTGTAACTTTCCATTAAGTTTGTTAGCAGGCAGAGATGTCAGCCTGCTGTCAAAATGTCTGTTTCTGGGTACAAGTCACTGCAGATTTTAGCTTAACACAGGGACTTAAGGCAAATGGTCATCAGATTAGAGCCTTTGCAATCCATTTGTAGAGACTACATACTCCTAACCCTCTGACTGTTCCTATGTATTGCATAGGCGCTACACACCGAGAGTCAAGGCAGGTCCTCAGCAGGTGCAAACCAGTGTAGCTTTCCTGCCCTCAACGAGCTATGCCAGTTTCCACCAGCTAAAGTGGCCAATCCAAGTCCTAACATGCCCTGCCAGCCAGTTTCTCTCCCTCGTTCTCTGTCTCCAAACGAATGCAGGAGCCTGGTGCCTAGGCCACAAACTGCATGAATCCAAAATCCAAGCTCTGCAAACTCAAGTTTTCCCAGTGGGACGTAGGATCTTGTGGAATGAGCAGTGTAAATGCTTCTCTCCCGAGCCCTGTGGTTTCGGTGCAGTCTGTGCTGCTCAGTCGGGATAACAAGGCTTGACGGCCTCAGCTCAGTGCCCACTGACAGAGGACAGAAGCCCAGTATGCAGACGCGCTGCTCTGACCTGGGAACAGCTTGCGCCCAGAAGAGGATGAGGGTCCGAATGTCCTCCTAGAGTAGAGCGTGTCTGCAGGGCAGGTGGAGGGAGCACACGGAAGCTCCCTGAGTCACTCCTGGCCTGTAGATCAGCAAAGAAATTTGGTTTTCAGCCGCTGTTGTCCCCAAGACCCCCAGCACCATGTGTGTTCAGGACTTTTCCCCCGCCCTCGGTCATCACATGACTTCCTGTGTGATGGTGTAGTACTGCCCTGCCTAGAGGACGTTTGCTGCTGCAGATGAGGTCTGCTCTCAGGGGAAATTGTTTTAAGTGAAACAGACCCGACAGTGCTCTGTGCCTCACTGAGGTGCACTGCCCCGCCTGGTCACCACTAGGTCCCTGAGGAACTGCCCAACATTCTTAGCCAGAAATGAATGAGCCATGCCAGGTCTGGATGGTGCCAGGGCCCTCTGGGGTCAGATGACAGCCAATCCTAAGATGCCAGTGTGATACCAGGCTTCATAGGATACTCCAGAACGACACTGCCACAGGGTAGAGTTGACACATTTCTTCATTGGTATAAAGAGTCCTAAATTCTGAGAGAGGCTGATTTTCTGGTGGTACAAGGGGATATTCCTTACTGCAGAACAGAGACATTACGCATTTCTGGGGACTCATCCATTCTCACCTTTGGGTTTTTGATGCTTGTGGCTTGCAAGTATTCAGAACAAGCAAACAGACCACCTCTAATGACTGCCTTGGAACTGGGCTGGGCTTGATCTGCACAGGGGTGGGTGTGCAATGCTGGCGTGAGGCTCTTCCCTTTCCACTCCCCTGTGGCTGGTGCCTGGCCAGCCTCCCTGTACCGAATTAGGGCTGCTCCAACTTACGCTTGCTCCAAATGGCCCCCAGGGTCTGGAACTACAGCCAAGGATCCGCACGGCACATAGACCTAGTCAGACTCCTTCCCTCCAGAGCGAGAAGTGGCCAGAAGCTCTGTCTTACAACGGAGTGACCCTCCTGGGCTGGCTAAAGCCGCTTTACAATCAGAGTCCATCAGCAATGCAGCACGGAGCAGCCAGATCAGCCAAAGAGCCCAGCCCTAAACCTCTTTGTTCTGTTTTTCTGTTCAGTGCCTTCCTGCCCTGTCATCCCCACTGCTCGTGGGCTCCGGTCTGCAGTGCTCCAGAGCAGCACCCTTACAGTGACTAGATGCCATTCGGAGAACGACACTCGCTGGCCTCCTCCCCCCCCATGCTTCCCAACAAGTCTTCATCTCTCTGGAGATCCGAACACCCTTTTCCGCTGAGTCGTCAGTGCTGCCAGGAGGGGACGTGCTCTTTCCCTGGCTCAGCACCATTCAGACATGCACAGCCGCCAGCCTATCACAGGCAACAAACATCCTTCACTCCCTTTTCCTCGGTTTCCAGTCTGCAAGCTCTTAGTCAAGGGGAATGCATGAGACGAGAAGTCCAACCGCTCATTCCTGGCCCTGGGACTCTCATAAGAATCATTTACATTATTTCTTGCAAAGGAAAAGATCCCTACAGGAAACCCATGAAAGAGCAAAAGGGATGGGGTAGGTTTGCCAGACCATGGAACGAGCAGCAGTCCCAAGACCTGTGGGATTGCTCAGGGCATCCTCAGAGGATGAGTCCTTGGCACAATTCCACTCTGGCTTCCCGTCAACTCACCCCATTTTCACTGTCTCCTCTGGTAGCATGATTCCACTCCTGCCCAAACTGCACCCTGCGCTACTGCCTCCGGGTCGGATCGCCATAATGCATCCTGGCTCCACAGGGAGACGTTGACGATAATACCATCCTTGACTGCCACAAACATATCCCTGAAGGGGGCTGATGCCACAAAAATCTGCTCTTCTCCCAGCCACAGCCCCTTACCCAGCTGTGCACCCCTCCACACCACGAGAACTGAATTACAGAGAAGGGCTTTTTGGGGTTTGGGGAAATATTCCTATACAGGATTAGTGCCCCTCCCTCGGTCAGATGGGGGCTATTTTCCTGATGCTTCCTCTGGCCCACAGCGTTTAACAAAGATGCTCACACTTTTCCCTTCCTGCCTGAATGGATATTACCCAACAAGCGAGCTGCTTTCTCACCAGGTCTGTTCAAAGTCAGCTCGAGGGCTTCCCCTTCATTTCAGACTCTCCGGATCACTGCTAACAGCACAGTTACTGTGAGACACAGAGCAGGGCAGGGTTTCCACTGGCTTGTTACTGAAAATATCTCCTTTCTTGGCTAACTACCAGTCCAGGATTCCACCGGGGAACTGCCATGACTGAGGTCAGCTCATACCAGTGAACTTAGTGGGCTCTGATTCACTAACCCTGAACTATGAATCACTTCTGGTTGTTATTTGTACGTATCCACGGGCAGGATTTGATCCAGAGCTCACATTTCCTAATTCTGCTAACCATATGCGTGGTCCCTGCCAACCCGGGGTTCCCTAAATTTGGGGGGAAGGGGTGGAGATGCATCCGACAGCGTTGCCATAAAACTGATTTGTACCCGGAAACAGGCATGTTTTAAACTAATGGCTTTAACCTGTTCACTGTAAAAAGTGCCTTGGACTTAAATCTGAAGAGGTCAGTATCTATAAATATTTACTATGTGGGTGTGTAAGTAGGTAGATACCTACATATCTATACACATGCACACACACACACAAATATACCATCTATACGTATATATATAAAGGCTTCAGAACCCTCTGTCATATTGGTCTTTGGAGCTCTGTTCTTTCCTTCTGATCTTAAATATATTTGCTTAGAAAAAGGCCTTTTATTAACCAGGCCAAACTGCCCAGCAGTGTACAGTGTTATGATTCTCTTTCTCTCTTTTTAAATAACTTTTTATGAACAAGTTGGAGGTTTTTTCTCTTGTGTTTTGAAATAGCCAGTGCGGGGTCTGGTGGCTTTGAATTCCATCACCACAGCCTCCGCCCAGCCGTGAGAGAGCAGTAGGACATGTGGGAGAAGCAGGCTTCACTTCTCCGGGCTGCCCTGCTGGGGCATTCTGAAGGTGGGTCTTTTGGAAGTGTATCATTTGGAGACATTTCATTAGGTTGGTTTATTATTTCCTGCAGAATATTTATTAAAGTGGCCTCCAAAATGCTGTCTAGACCTTCCCAGGTCCCATGCTACCTGACTCGGTGCTCACAGTCCTGTTACCGCAGTGGAGCTGGGTACCTCTGAGACATTCATGAGTACCCTGCGAGAGAGCATTTTGCATTGCTCCTGAGCTGAGGCATAGACAGTTTCAGTGATTCACACAGAGAGTTTGTGGCAGAACTGGGACTTGAGCCTAGATCCCGTGAGTCCCGATGCCTTAACTGCAGGACCACCCTTCTTGCCTTCCTCAGTCTAGTGCTTCCCGCTGGTAGAGCCGCAATGATATGGAAGTTATGTCTCCAAAATGCAAGTGGCATTAACCAGCTGTCCAACCCTCCTCTTGAGTCACAGCCATTGGCCATTTGCAGAGCACAGACAGGAGTGGCCATTAATCTCCCATCAGTGAGCAAGGCAGTTCCCACCAGAGACAAGTCCCCAACTTCCCGAGCAAGTCTGGAGCAGAAGCAGCAGCTTCCCCAGGTTAAGCCAGCAGAGCCCATTTGTACACTTCACTGCAGACTTCCCTCCCCGGGGAAGGGGCTGCCACACGCCTGGCCCTCGTCTTACTAAAGCCTGTGTCTTTTCTGAACGAGAGTCTGAGCAGGAGATAGCAAACACAGAACAAAGAGGCAGAAGAAGCAGTGCCAGGCTGCCCCAGAATCTGAACTAGAAAGGGTTCTCCTCCCTGCCTTCCACAGGCTGAGAGCACTGGAGTGCTCCAGTTCCAAGCTTTTTAATGCTTATTACAAACTGATGTAGACAAACCCAGAGCTGCTTGATGCTTCCACTCAGAGCCCTCCTACCGCTGCGGTGGTACTTCATACAGTCTGTCCGCTTAGGAATGACACCAGGGTCACATCCCCCCACAAAAATGTTATCATTTGAAGGGGCTGCTACCTTCCAGGGCTCCCTCAGGAATCTGTTTTGGGAGTCAACAGTTACACCCTTGTTTAAGGGACGAAGGGATCAGCCATGGTAACTTATGAATGTGAAACGCTGTTCCTCTGGCGCCCTGGCAAGGTACTTTGCACCTGAAAATGTAACTGTAGCTCAGAGCAGGCAGGTCTCTCACACTCCAAGTGTACATTCAAATACAAACAGGACACTGAAGGAGCCTAATTCTCACCCACTTACACCAATGCAAGGGAGAACAGGATCAGGCTTGGTGTGTTTGAACTGTTAAGCAAATAGCCAGAGTCCTTCCCTACACACAAAGAAACGGGTGAAAGGCTTTGAAACCAGACAGAGTCCAGACGGCACCAAAGTGACTCTGCAAAGAGAAGGAACTGATAAAGAGGAGGAGGACACAGCCCTCCCTACCTGGCATGGGATACCAGAGCCAAAGTCCAGCAAATGGCTTAAAGGCCTTGTCCAAAACCTGCTGAAGTCAATGCGAATCTTCCCAGTTACTCAGGAACAGTGCCCAAGTGATCAGATGATCCAGCAGCCGCCCTAGTCACTCAGGGCAAAGCAGCGGCCCGGTGATCAAATCTTATACCCACATACACAAATTCTCCTATCCACCCAGAAACATGCAGTCGTGATGGGAATCTCTCATGCAGTAACCCAGATGTTGATGCTTTGAGGAAGCCTGGGACATGCAAAGTCCTCCACTGACACGCTTATCATTTCAAAACTATGCCCCTGAGGTTTGTGAGAACTCCAGAGTTAATACCTGTCAAATGTGAAAATACCCTCAACAAGCTCTGCAGCACTTACTTAGAAGATTAAAACCATGTAACTTTGTTTCCAGTATTACAGGGGATTAAGGAGGCGGTGCCCTGGTGTGTTAATCCTGCTGCATTTTCCAATACCACTAGAAATTACACACACAGATTAGGCAAAATGTGCTTAATCTTTCTTTTCAGCAGGAAATCTGTATTTATGAACAGTTCTGGATCGAGGACTCTCCAAGGGGAAAAAGAATAGTGCCTGAAACCTAGATCTTCATTCTCTCTGCAACAATTCACCCACTGGCTTTCTGAACCTGGAAACAAGGACTCCATTGTTGTTTCAGCTTGGGACCAGACTGCTGGCATGTAAAATTAAAAAGGTGGTAGAGGAGTTTTTAAACTAAGGGCTGGGGAAAGCTGACCGGTGCAGAGGAGCACACTCTTCAGACAGAGCCATCCTGTGTAAGAGGTTTTCTTAAAGGGGATACTCTGTACCCTAGTAAGGAGAAGAGGACAGACGTTGATAAAGTACAGGTAGGAATTGAGGAGAACCAGTAAACAAAAAAAAACCCTATTCAATTACATCACATGAAGGCAGACAACTAAATATGGACAAACATAAGCGACTGTATATAAATGCTAGAAGTCTAAATACCAAGTGGGTGAACTTGAATGCCTGGTATTAAATGAGGATATTGATACAACCGGCATCACAGAAACGTGGTGGAACAATGATACTCAAAGGGACACAGTATTACCAGGGCACAAAAGAGATAGGAATGATGGAATAGGTCGTGCTGGTGTGGGAGTGAAAGAAAGCATAGAGTCAAATATAACAACAATCTTAAATGAGCCGAACTGTGCCATTGAATCTATGGATAGAAATTCCATACACGTACAGGTTAAGCTGGAAAGTTTTGTTGGTTGTATACAATCCAGGGGTTGTGCATTAACCACCCAGATGTAACATTTCTCCAGTCAGGTCCTGATTCCATTTAAGCGGATTTACTCTTTTCCCCAGAATGTGCGTGTTATTCTCAGTAACACTAATGGAAGTTCAGCATGTGCAGCGAGAAGATGGCAGGCTGCTAGTAAGGGTGTGTCACCTCCCAGCACAGTTACCGGAATAAAGACAAGCTGTATCCAGTTTAGACTAGTGGCCTGGCACTCGAAGAAAGCAGCATTTCTCAGCAGGATATGCTGTGAAATGTGCCAGTAAATTACATTTTTTTTCTAACTAAATGGGTATTTCTGAACTTCCTGCTGGTAGCAGCCACTAGGCTAAGACAATTATATCAGTTGTGACCCTGCCTGCACGGCAGCTCCATTGCACAAACTGCAAACACGTCACCGTCCTTCTGAGACGCTAGTTCAAAAAGAATCAAAATAAAAAACCTAGGGCTTGACGCTCTGTTGTGTGGAACCTGAGCTGTCATTTGCACCGGTGCAAAGTGCGGTTGGCCACCACCTTCCAGATGTATCTGTTTTACTCCCACTTTGCACAGCTGAGAACAACAGAGAATCAAAACCATTAAGTAACACTGCATGTGGCCAGAGACACTACACCAGGGTGGTGTATAAAATGCAACACGCTATATAAAAGTACATTGGGCCAGTGTTAAGAATAAAAGTAATACCATATGTGAGCAAAATACAAGAGAACATTGTGGATAGATTCACTCAAAACAAACCATCCTGGGCAAATAAAAACCAAGCCTCAGTGTAACACCAATGCAAGGTTTCACATCCCAGCCATTGAGAAATGCAGATGAGGTTGATAAATATTTTCCTCCAGTTGGATTTTTGCAAAGATCTGTACTTTTCTTAATAGCGCTGTTCTAAGAGCCTCCCCCCCCCCAAAGCATAAGAAAATGATGAGGCCCATGGGAAAGAACAAAAGCTTTGTTCATGCTAAAGATATTCTCCAACTCGGAATCTAATTCAGTCGGTGTAGTCCCATCTCGCACTTTGGAAGCAGACGGCTTGCTTCTGACTGCACCAAAGAACAGCTCCAACTCCGCACCAAGCTGGGCCCGAGCCGCCTATCACACAGGCCTTTTAGTTCAGGCTGCAGGGCGCTGAGTGTGTCTGAACCAGTGGTTTCTGCCTAACTGCGGTGCCAGGATCGCCCACCTGAGAAGTGCTCCCTGTTCTCCCATATGGAGGTAGGTAGCTGTAACATTGGCTGCCTCACAGTACCGGCAACTTGAAACTGTTGGGCCAGATGAACCCCCTCAAGCTTTGATGGGTTGGCTCCAAACTGCTCCTGGGTTTTGGTTTTGCAAAATCAAAGCCCATCTGAAGACATCTTGCAAAAAAAGCGCCCCCCTTCCCCTAATTTTCATTCTCTCTCTCTCATAGTCACACTGATCAGTCATTTCGACAATTCTTGTCTCACTTCTAATTCTATATTAATTGTAAAACCCTCCTTAGAAAACATCCCTTTGTTGTTACATCTCTTGGAACGGCAGGATAGGATGGCAAGCAGAGACCTTCCTTGTAACAACACAATGCTTCAGGAAAGCTAAACGCAGGCTCATCAAACCGCACACACTGTAACAACTTTCCTTTTTAAAACTCCCAGCACTCGCCTCTCCTACGAGCTAGTCCTCTGGCTAGATATGGCCCCATTACTGGAGTCCCTGAGCACCTCACAGTCTTGAAAGCCCGAGGCTAGTGCCCTGAACACTGCACCACCGGCAGAGAGTGCATGTGAGCAAAGGCAGTTGTTTATTAATCAGTCCGCAGGGGCAGGATATAAAGTATAACCCGTCTCGCTATGGCGGAGATGCTGTTCTTGTGCTAAGGTCTCCTTTCCAGTACAGAGAGCGAGTGTCTGTCTGTCATTTTGGGGGGTTACTGAGGTGTTTGGGGAGAATTACTACTCCCTACTCACAGCAGGAGGGAGCCCTAATGGGCCCAACTTGCTGCTTCTAGGGAAGCAGGGCCCCCGGGTCTCTGGTTTCCCCTCAGTTCGACACTCTCCTTAGCACGAGGCACTTTGGCAGGTTTGGAGTAAAGCCAACCTGCCGTTGGTTTAGCAGAGCTCGAGGGAAAGAGTCCAACACAAGCCGACCTCAGGATCTGGAAACGTAAGGCCACAGGTAAAAGAAAAACGTAAGACGCAGTTTATAGCCTGGCCTTAGTAACCAGCGACTTTCCTGTCTCATTTGGTATTTCTCACCCAAATAAGTTCTAAACAGTGCTTGCCCAGTCTAGAAAGCTGGGATTCACCGTTGATGAGACAACTCCCACTGGCAGAGTCACTCCTCTTTCTTCTCTTGTCCCATGACCCAGGGCTCCCCATTCAGAGACTTTTCTTGGGGTTCTTTTGTCTTTGCAAATGCCGAAGCCTGCATCTGGCCAAGACAGTAAACACCAACTAGCTCGGTCGATGGCGATCCACGGTTCTCGAGTAGATTGGGTCAGCTCTCCGGCTCCCCCTCCTTACGTGCCAGGTTCACACCCAACCGATTTGGAACACCACTGCTTCCCGTACAAACCTCTCTCAATAACCATGATAGTCAGCCAGTTCTTAGCTGTTGGCAGAAACCCCACACGACCCCCTCGGTGAAATATTAAGAAGGTGGTTGGACACAGGGGTAACAGACCTGCCAGAACACATCTGTGTTCCAGCACCTTGCTGTACCTGGGAAACCCTTAGTAAAGAGGGACTATAGTATCTACCAGGCATGCAGGCCCCGTTCGCTACACCGGCGAGTGACTCAGCTGCAGCTTCTCAGGGATTCTTGGGCACTGCCGTGACTAATGCAGTTATTTTTGGATCCCCCACCTTGCTGGCGATGGAATGGGTGCATGATGCATCTCTGCACCCACCAAGAACAGAGACACTCCTCCCGCTGCTGAAGAGAAATAGAAGCTCACACTGACTATTGCTGAGGGTGGGGGATGAGCAGAAAGTTCTCCATGGACTGCAGTGTAAGCAGAAGTAACCGCCTGACTTCAGTGAACCTGGTCCCATAACACCTCAGTACCCCTGACACCGAACGATCACTGGCAGACAGTCAGGTAACATCTACGGGCACAGTAAGGCAAATGAATAGGCTTGTGCCGATTACAGTTACACTGGAGTAAATTGGAATGATTCAGCTGGATTCTCTCCAGATTTACATCAGCATCGACAGAGCAGAACATGGCCCTTGGATTTGAAAGAAATCACATTTTTGTGTCATTCACTAAGCTCCTTTCAATGTGCCCTTCAGAGCCGCTCTTCTTGGGAGCGCAGATCCCTGCTTCTCCCCTCGTGCTCTGCTCCAGAGCAGGGGCTCTCTGCCTTCTGCAGCCTGCCACCACAAGCTACAACAGAAAGAAGTTTCAGGACCCCTCTGAGCAAAAAAACTGGAGGGCTGGCCATGCTCCCAGGTTGAGAACCCGCGCTCCAGAGAACGGAGGGGGAAGAGTAGGGCTGGATGGGGAGAGGAGCATGAAGAGAAAATAGCAACTCAGATGCAAGTCCCCTGGGATCTGCCCAATTCCCAGAGTCACCATTTCTAAGGCTACGTCTACACTTAAAACGCGACAGCAGTGCTGCTGTAGCACATTGGTGCAGACTCCCTATCCCAATGGGAGGGCCTGTCCCATCGGTGTGGGTAATTCACCTCCCCAAGAGACAGCAGCTAGGCTGACGGAAGAATTCTTCCCTCAACCTAGTGCTGTCTACACCCGGGTTAGGTCGGTGTAGTTCTCTCTCTCACACCCCGAGAGACGTGCCTGTACCAGTGTAAGTTCATGGTGTAGACCAAGCCTAAGCGAGAGAGTCCCTTTGGAGAGGGGGATAAAAGCAATCTGCTCTGGGCAACTGGGTCAGCCTCTTCCAGAAACCAGATCCGACCAGAGAGACAGAATGGTGGGTAACAACAAGCAGTAGGCAGCAAAATTACCTCTCCTCATGTGTCCCAACAAACCCACTTCCACACAGGTGTCCTTAATCCTGCAATGTTCCATTTGCCAGCTCTGAGCCCTGTCTCCCCTAGACACACACCAAGCTACCCCACAGCCATTGGAGGACACGGCTTGCTCTGAAGCTGGCACTGGATGTTGGTCAGGAGCAACAGGCTTTGTACTCATTAAAGAGAAGTCAGTTAAGCTGCTAGATATTCAGCCACCTGGTGCCTCTGACTGTTTTTTCTTCTCCTTCTCTTTTCCCTTAATGTGCCACTTCTGCCCCAGGGAAGTCATGAAAGAAACTATACAAATTTCTCTCTCTCTCTCTCTCAGATTAAAAAATGCTGTATGCAAAGAAATCTGCTCAGGCCATCCACTTGCACTACCATACCTAGTCTCTGAGATTTGCAAACAGCTATCTTTCTATCCATTTATCATCTCTCTCTCTCTCTGCATCCCTGCCTCTCCATCTGCACAGATCACTAGCTGATCCACAGCTCGGCTCCTTCTGTTGGCTCGTGCTGCATAAAATGATCATCTGTAGTGAATAAAGAATCTGTAGTGAATAAGGGGTCCTGAGGAAGGTGTCATAGGCTTCTGTGGGATGCAGAAATTACTCCGTTATGTGGGGAAGCCCTTTCAGAGGCCCAGATGCACTAGTGTTCCACTTGCTAGACAAATGCATTATACCGTCTCTCGGCTCTCAAGAGCTACATAAATATGAACAAGCTGAGAGACGAGGGCCACCTATCTCCTGGCCTTTCAAGGAGGTTCCTGAAGTTTCTTGAGGAATATGATGGGGTAGGTGTGGGGAATCCACTCAGCTGAGCTTCAAAGTCATACCAGGCAAATACTGTGGCTAGTCTGGGTAAATTCAGACCTGGGCATCTTCCCTGCTGGCAGAAGTAGATTTAAATGAGGATGGCTGCTGGGCTCCTGGCAGATGGCTCAGAACAAGAGGGAAGAGCAGTGAGCTGCATTCCCCCAGGGTAGCTGCACTGCAAAGAGTCACACTCACCCCTGAGCATGACTCTGGGGCCAGTGGTGTAGCTATCTGTAAGCGATGCCAGCGTGGCAAAGGTCAGACAGATCCTGCCCCAAAGAGCTGACAGTCCAGCAAGTGCACAGATAAGACAGGTCACACCAGGAATCTGGGAGGAATGAGTTTTGGTTTGGTTTGTTATTATCTCACTTCCTTGTGGGCATGACAGCAGACGTGTATCCTTAGGTGGGACCTGAATAAGGCTCATCAGCCTGGGCCTGGGCCTGTGTCCCAACCATAAAGGGTGGCCTGGAGAAAGGAGATATGGGGCGCTGCTGGCAAAACAGAGAGAGTCACACTGAGAAAGATTCAGGTTTGGCCAGAAGCAGCCTCACTCCAGGGCTCACTTTAAACTCTTCCCTTTCAGACTCTCTAAATGCAGAGTACAGGGCTCTTCTTCCAACAAATCGTACTGCACACGATGGGAGGGGAGCCTGAGAGAGCGGTTACGGCTCAGGAACAAATACACGATGGAATATTAATGCAGCATAAACTGACATATTGGGAAGCTGAATGAAGTCTGGGATTAGGGAGGGTCATTAGTTTAACTGATTCACTCTCTGGGAACTGCTGTTTCAGGCACAGTAATCCGGAGGGGTGACACTGACCCACTTTTCACCTCCGATCCCCCTCAATAACTGGTGCTGCCGGAGAAACAGCGTGGCCACCCTTCCTACAGAACAACAACGCCTCCCCAGGGAACCCCACTCAACATCCCATCTGATGCACACGCACCCAGGCCATTGCCCGGCGGGCCTGGATATTACAAGGAGGAGTCTGTGATGCTGGCGGGCCTGGTGCCAGCCATGCCAAGCTCCCCACGTCTCCACTGGACACTGGCAAATACACAGTCTGGCTCACCTGCGCGTTAGCAGTGTTAAAATAGAATTAATAGAATGTGTTTCGCATTTAGACTTTATTGAACACTTGTGAGCTGCTGCCTGCATTAATCTCACGTATAACGTCTGTAGCCCACACTGCACAGTAAGATTTGAACATTTGCCTCATAAGCCTTTGCAACTGTGTAAATCACCAGACAGGAGAGAAACATTAACCAGCATGAAATGCTGGTCTCCAGCGGGTCTCATTGTCCTGTCTGACCAAGAAGGCCTATCAATGCCAGACGGACCAGAGTGGAGCATTAAAAGGGACCAAACACTGATGTTTGCCTTTCCTCTTCCCCGTGAAGATGAGACCTGCAAGTGAATTCCTCCATCAGCTGAGTTTGCAACTCGAAGCGGGGAGGTGGGGGGTGGGAAAAGCCCCTAACAAGGAGGAACTGGATCTTTACGTGCTTGGACTCGGGCGCAAGGATTACTAGGCATAAGCAGCAGCTCTCCCATGCCAGGCCTGGACTAGCCCTAAAGGACACACACAGCTTGCTTCTTATAGAAGCTTCTATTACTTTTTGAAGCTTAACATTGGAACTCACTTGTGTGCATCTACGCTGGCCTGCTTTAACCTCGTAAGGAAATCCCGTTTCCTTTTCTTACATAACAAATCGTTTGCTAGTTTGTTGTAGGGTTGGCTCCGAGTGTTGTCTTTGGTGTGAGCTCTAAAGTGCAACAGACCTTGGGCAAGTGACTGGTCTTTGAGGCCTGGGGAGCAACCTGAATATTGCTGTGATACTTGGTATAAGGGACCATCTATCTGCGTCACAGAGCAGAGGACCCGAGGGCACGGCCTGTGACTCCATATTTAGGCTGTTATGGTGCCTGGGAAGTTTACGCTTGATGATTTGCTGATGAAATTAAGTACAGAGCTCCCAGGCGATTTGGGGTTTGTGCCTTGGCTCTTACCAGTTTGCCCTGAGGTTGGTGCTTACGCTCTTGAGCGACAGCCTGGCAGAGCTCAGCTGGAACAGAATATTCTGGAACAACATGCAAACTTCTTTCCTGTGCCATGGAAAGCAGCAGCACTAAATAGTCCGGTATCCACCTGGCCCAGATGAGCAGAACTCTTAGCCCTAGGAACACCAAGACAGTACAGCTACTGCCATCGCAGAGCCTCCGTCTTACCCCCAAATGAGACCCGTGCCAGGAGCCCACAGCCCACAGGCGGTGCGTGGCTAGGGCTACAGAGGACTCAGCCTCCCTGTCTATTCTCTGAGCCACCCTGCTGTCCACGAGGGTGCCCAGCTCAGCAGGCAACGCCCATGTCCGGCAGGGCCGGGGCCAGGAAGGGAGTGGGGTGTAGCGGGGGGGGGCCCCACCTGCACACAGGCATGCACGCCAAGTGCCACTGTGATGGGCTCCTCCGAGCCCGAGTGGCAAGAGGCCGGAGCAGGGAGCAGGACGCAGGCCCACAGGTCAGGAGCGGACGCTGTGGGGTGAGCATGGGGCGGGCTTAGCCCCCCAACGAATATTTTCACCAGCAGCCTATGCTGAAGCCCACACCTAACTTCCATAAAAGTGGAGCACCCTCCTCTTCAAAACCGAAGGGCAGCCCAGTGTGACCAATGCCCCTCGCACAATGGGGCCTGGGAGCTTGGTTCTCGATGGCACGCTGCAGGTTAGGACAGGCCAACTAGATACTACGATTGGCAGCCTATAAATGCTACAGACTAAATTCAATTAGGCATCCCTGCGTTTCTTGGTTCAAGATAAGGGCAGCCCTGGCCTGCATTGCAGAACACCCCAGGCTGGATCTGGCTACGCCTGCAGCTTACCCAGAGTTATACGTCAAGGGATGGTCAGCCAGGGAGACTGAGAATCAAAATGTTCCGATGCCCCTTTGTAGTAAGACGTGCTGCCTTGCGGAATAGCCCTAAGGACACTAACACCTTCCACTGCTACAGCTGATGTGGGAGCTCCTGGATTTCGGCTCCTGAAACTGATCCCCTGGCAGCATCCGCACCTGCTTTGCAATGGTGCAACTTTAATAGACTAAAGGCAGCCTGTGCAAATGTGAGAATGTCATCAGACTGTCGGACCAGGCAAGTGTGTCACCAACAGCTGGACAGACGTGGTCGCTCTCCCCAGAGCCTGGCTTCCCTCCCTCCCCACACCCGGAGCTCGCAAGATGAGTAATTGTTGCTGACACTTCTCTGGAGAACAGCCACGGCTGCTGCCTCGGCTTGATCAAAGCTCAGGTTCAATCATTCATTCAGCAGCAAGAAACCCTGAAAGGAACAGCTTGTGCAATCCCCCAGATAACACACCTCATTGCTGGAACCCACCAGAAAGCTGAGAAACCCACCCCGCTCTAGACATTAGCAAGGGACAAGGAGGTGGAGGTGAGCTGCCTTCCTGCTACATGTTAGGAATGAAAGCCCTCTCCTCTCCAGTGCGGAGACAGCAGTTCTGACAAAGCAAGAGAAACCCTAGTGACAGACCCAGGATGACACAGCATTCTTCATGCACAGGACAAGCAGACCGGGCGGTACATTGCCGAATGCAACCTACCTCCTAGTGCATGCGCACAAGTCAGTCTGGTTAATGGTCCATACCAGCTCATTCACATGCCATTTCACTAGTGTCTTGTGCTAATGTAATGGACACTTACCAGGGACACTTTACTCGGCGGGATTGTTAATTGTCCCATGCTCATGTTTGAACAAACGCACTGTCTTAAACACACCCTGCTGGACATCTGTTCACTCACACAGTGTGATATTGTCACAGTGCTTTTAGCAACAACAACAAATACTGAAAAAACTGTGAAGGGGAACTGAAGGCACATGGGATGTGGAGACTTTCCAGTCAAGGTCACTGGTTTGAATGGGCCCCAGGTGAAGACAATGCTGTCTGTTGTGGGGGCCATGTGAAATGAAGGAGTGACATCAGTCTAGTTTTTAGTGCTATGTGACAAAACCCCTTACTGCTCGCTGGGAACCTCTGCAAGGAGGCCAAAACTGATCCTATCTTGAGCGGATCCACCCAGTGCAAAAACAGTGCATGGGCGTGGGAGACGTCTGTACCTATTCCATGGATAACGAGGAGACGACTCCAGGGCTATTCATCCAGCCCCATCCACCCCAGGAATCCATCTTAAATAAAAACGTGGGCTGTTGAGTTCAGGCAGCAAAAAGCAAGTCGACTACAAATCAAAGCCACCAGCCCTTTTCTGCCTGGTGAGAACAGGCTGATGTCAGGAGCAGAGAATGGAGGGTCCAGTGTCCTTGAAAGCCCTTTAAAATGAAGCTCTGTGGGAACGGCAGCCGTATCCTAGAACTGTCCTTAGAACAGAAAGTTGGGTGGGGGAGCTGTTCTGCAATTCGTTTTATTTCAAGAGAGAAAAGCAATGCACTGCAATCAGAGGCGAGCTGCAGGTTCCAGAATCTCCTTGCCTCGCAAATGCTGCCATCGTGTGGCCTCTGGAGAGCTCTAGGCAACCTTTTAGGAGAGAAAACCATTTGGAACCAGCTCTCCATCTCCCAGGGGGAAGGACCAAGAAGAATAAGAAGCACTTGGCAGAGCTACAGCAAACCAGCCCCAGATCCCCCACCCTCACAGAGCCAAGAGCTGATTAGCCCACGTCCCTCTCGGCCGGATGCACTTGCTGAATCTCAGCAGATAATACAGAGCATGAAATGAAAGCACATTGTTGTCCTCTGCTGGAACAATGTCCACCAGTCAGCATGGGCCCCGTAATCCCTGACTCAACGAATACACCCTGTCCACATTCTTCTGTACTCCGACCCATGAATCAGTTATTAGACACTGGCCCCAGGCAAGTGCCTTATCTCCAGTATGAACTCACTCACCCAGCCCGTTCCCAAACAACAATGGGTCTTTGTCGTTACAACTCCAGGACGCAGACAGGATATTAAGGTTTCTTTTAAAATTAAATCGATAAAACTGCAGTTATTAAAGATGTGACTTTGGCGCCTTGCAATCTGCAGAGCATCGAGCCGCGTTCCTATTGAAGGGAGTTTGGAATCCAGCCGATTTTCCATCACTAAGGAGACCTAAGGATGAGCTCCCATTGATTAGCTGATACTCGTTGATATAAATGTCTCCATCGCCCAATGCTCTATAGCCCCATAATTCCTTGCACAGATTATTTCAAGGCAGACTGTACATCATTCCTGCGTGGGAAATAGAGGCACTGTTGGGTTTTAAGAATAACAAATAAGCACTAAATGAAACAGGATTGTTTCAGCTTACAGAATGATCACAAGCAATAAAAAACGGAACCAATCTAGGGCTTGATTCTTCCCTGCTCTGCACCCTGTGGAGTGATTTACACGAGTGCAAAGTGGGTGTGATGTGCTCCATCCACCCCTCCCCCCTGGTCAGAAGGGGAGCAGAACAAGGAGCAATAGTCTCACGTTGCAGCGGGGGAGGTTTAGGTTGGATATTAGGAAACACTTTTTCCCTAGGAGGGTGGTGAAGCACTGGGATGGGTTCCCTAGGGAGGTGGTGGAATCTCCTTCCTTAGAGGTGTTTAAGGTCAGGCTTGACAAAGCCCTGGCTGGGTGATTTAGTTGGGGTTGGTCCTGCTTTGAGCAGGGGATTGGACTAGATACCTCCTGAGGTCCCTTCCAACCCTAATCTTCTGTGAGTCTATGATTTTACCCCTCACTTGCCAGTGTTGCCAATTCTTGTAATTTTATCATGAGTCTTGTGATACTTGGGGTCTGTCTCAGATCCCCAGCCCCCAGCCCCATGAGAACCTTTGCTTTCATGTTTTATGCCAAGGAAGAGAATCAGTTCCATTGGATCTAAAGCACAAGGTGCCGATCCTGCAAAGACCAATGCACCTGCTTAGCTTTACTACTGTGCAGGGTCCCAGATTAAATCAGTGGAACTACTCCTGGTAGCAAAGTTAATACACTTGGAGGTCTTTGCAGCACTGGGGCATCAATGTGTACTTATGAGTTACAAAGTCTAAAAAATGATGGGTTCATTACATTTACATTTCTATATCACTGGTTTTGTTACAGTCAGACCAAGGACACATTTATGACTTGCCCAGAGGGTGCTGACTGCAATTTACCAGGAATCACCAAGCAGAGCTCCTACAGATAGTCAAACAAGTTCTGTTAAACTGAATGAAAATGCTGTCGGAGCTTAGGAAAATGCTCACTGTTAGCTGTAATGCAATTCTTTTTTGAAGCTACCAGTAAAGCCTGCTTAGTGCCTTAGGCCCCAGTCCTGCAGTGAGCTCCACGCAGAGGATTCCTGAGCAATCCCAGTGCGGGTCCAGCCACACCTAATGCAGAACTGCAGCTTTACCGTCTCTGTCTGAATTACTTGTCAGGTGCAACTACTTCCTACCAGTTATACTCATGCAAACCAACAAAAACATGACATGGTGTCAAAAACATTACACTGACCACCTTCCCGTTCAGGTGGAAAAAACATTCCTTACACCATGACACTTTCTGCCACTCATACTGTATTCAACATAGTTGCTGTCTAGATATTTTGCTCTCCTTGCCAGATGGTAAATTACATACAGCTACTTACAGGAAAGAAACAACGCAACAGACACGAACAGTCTGTTCTATGCCACTAGTTTTCATACTAATACAATTAAGAGGGGTTTCACCTTATGAGATGGAGAATCCGCAGTATTTGAGGGATTAAGCTGTTTTTTAATCAGGATGGATGAGTCCACTTCCAAGTTCCTGGAAAGTGACGTGGGGAAAAAACGATGGGGTGATTAGTTTTTGTTTTGTTTTTTTCAAATAGAAATTTGATTAAGAACGAAAAGCAGCAGCAGCAGCTCTTCTCTGCTCAGCGCAGAGGGGGAGCCATAGAAATTAGAGATAGTCCGTTATCACCTTCCCATAGAATTCTTTGTTGCCACTAACCTAGGGCGCGAGCAGCCTTTACTCTTACTGAAGCTGACGGCATTCTGCGCTTTGCAGACTACTAACAATGCTGGCAATGCAATGCAAGGTCAGAGGGCCCTTGAATCCAAAACGAGCAACTCAACCAGCTGATTCAAGGGAGAATCCTCGTTAGCTGCCAGCACTTACTACTTTTGCCCTCTCCAGACTGACCATTACACAACCCTTCCCGTGGAGATGTTGAAGTGGGGTCCCCTCTTCCCTTCTGTAGCAGGTGTCTGGCTGGAAGTTAAAGGCAGTTGGGTATCCACAAAACTTTAATCTTGCTTCTTTGTCTATTGAGGAATAAGGCAGGTCAGGCCCAGATGCTATTTTCCTCTGGGCCGTTCCTCAATATTAGGATTCACTCAATTCAGCAGTAAATAAAATATTCATGAAAGTGCATTCTTCCTAAAGCCGTCTTGTAGCCAGTGTGCACTATTAAATAGAAGCAGGCGTGCTACTCACAAGTGAAATGGCCCCTTGCCAAGATGTCTATTTCTTGCCCTAATGGATGACACCTATAAGTAAAACCCACTTATTGTCTAAATGACTCTATTTTAGGAAGAGCTACGCTCTCAGGGATATTGAACATTCCCATGGCCCTCTTCAAAAAACACTCCAGAGATAACCCAGTTTTCCAGTCCAACATTATCACTCACAGTAAAACAGGCTCCCGTAGAGAAGGATGAACCTGAGAGCATCCGCTCTAATACCCAGGGCTATACCTCTGTTTAATGCATGAGGCTGGACTGAACCAGGGTTGCTCTCTTGTGATCCCTCAGGCTGAGTACAGGCCCAGTTTTAGGCACAGGGAGCTGCTTGCCTACATTTCTCCTGGCTATTTCACAACATTTGGATGAAACATTTTGACACAATGCCAACTCATCAGAATGTACTTTGTGTGATGAGATTCTGAGATCTCATGACTCTCTCTGAACCCCAGGGCTGGTTCATGAGAAGATGCTGGCCCCCTATCCTCCAGAAAGACATTTATTCATCTCAGCTCCCCTGAAAAGTCAAAGATCCAGTGCGTGACTCTCTTCGTTGGGAGGAGAAGAGGTATCGGTCTCACAGAAGAGGACGGGTAGGGAGAGAGGCACGTCCAGAACTGGGGCATCTACTGGCAGAAGTTCAGGGAAGAGAGGATGAAGAGAATGAAGTTCAGGGAAGAGAGTCTGTCCACAGACTTCCTCACAGGCCACGGCAACTGGCTTTTATAGAGTTTAAGGCAGGGGTTCTCAAACTGGGGGGCAGGACCCCTCAGAGGGTCACAAGGGTATTACATGGGGGGTCATGAGCTGTCAGCCTCCACCCCAAACCCCGCTTCACCTCCAGCGTTTATAATGGTGTTAAATATATAAAAGAGTGTTTTTGATGGGTAAGCGGGGTCGCACTCAGAGGCTTGCTGTGTGAAAAGGGTCACCAGTACAAAAGTCTGAGAACCCCTGGTTTAAGGCCAGGGAGGCCCCTTATGGTCATGTAGTCTGACCTCTGGGATAACACAGGCCAGAGAAGCCCACTGTGTAGCTTACATCCTGCCCCAAGAGATATTCTATTCCTCATACACATCGATCCTATCTGATGTAAATGTGGATGTTCTTATTCACACAAATGTCTGACCCCTATCTACATCCTTAGTGCATTCATTTGTAAGACATTGTCTCTGTTGACCACTCACTTCTGAGGCTCCAGAGAAAGACCAAGAAACATCTGACAGTTTTAAAAGCTACCGTTAACCTGCCATCAACCTGTCACGTTGCCTGGCTCCCGAGGCAGGGGAAGGCTAGTAGCACATCTCTGAGGTATGGGGGAGTGCAACCCCAGGCAGGCTCCAGTTGGGTGCGGGGAAGCACATTCCCGTGGGGGCTGAAGAAGGGTAGCAGAGTGCAGTGGACCGGGGGAGTGAGGAGCGTAGGGTTGCTATCCGGGTTTGACTGGGATCATCCCTTTTTGGAAGTGGCTCTCCTGGGAAGTCTGTCAGGATGCTCGCTACGCACTCCCAGCAGGCCAGTTTTATGGGCTCAGCATCATTGCACATGTCCCTTTTTCTGTACCTCGGAAATGGCACCCAACAGTGGGGGGAAGCCCGTCCATCAAAGGATGGGTATCTCATGAGGTGCAGGGAAAGAGGGGGTATCCTGTGGGGTCTGTTCCTGTGGGGGATCCCTAAGGGAAGGGAAAATATCCCAGTTCCAGGGGGGATCCCTGAGGGGAATGGGGATATATCCTAGGGGCATTCCAAGGGGAAGTACCCCAGGGGGCTGGGGTCAGTTTTTGGGGGGTCCTGAGGGGAAGGGGAGTACCCTGGGGGTGGGGTCTGTTGGGGGTCCATGAGGGGAAATGGGTGTCAGGGGGTGCCCCAGATGGTGGGGGGTCCATGAGGGGAAGGGGATGTCCCATGGGGTGGGGGGTGTCCCGGGGGGGTGTCCCTGAGGGGAAGTGGGGGTGTCGGGGGGTTCCGGGGGCTGGGGGGGTCCCTGAGGGGAAGTGGGGGTGTTGGGGGGGCCCCCAGAGGGGGGGGGGTCCCTGAGGGGAAGGGGGGCTCCGGGGGGGGTCCCGGGGGGGGTCCCTGAGGGGAAGGGGGGGTGTTGGGGGGGCCCCCAGGGGGTGGGGGGCCCCTGAGGGGACTTGGGGGGGTGGGGGGGCCCCCAGGGGGTCGGGGGGTCCCTGAGGGGAGGAGGGGGGTTCCGGGGGGGTCCCGGGGGTGGGGGGTCCCTGAGGGGAAGGGGAGCTCCGGGGGGGTCCCGGGGGTGGGGGGTCCCTGAGGGGAAGGGGGGGTGTTGGGGGCCCCCCAGAGGGTGGGGGGTCCCTGAGGGGAAGAGGGGGGCTCCGGGGGGGTCCCGGGGGTGGGGGGCCCCTGAGGAGAAGTGGGGGTGTTGGGGGCCCCCAGGGGGTCGGGGGGGTCCCTGCGGGGCAGAGCGCGGCCCGGCCGCCCCCGGCAGATCAGCTGGCGCCTGCGGAGTCACGTGGTTCGCCCCGCTCCCGCCCCTCGCTCTCGTCGCGCTGTGACGCCATCAGCCCGCGCCAGGCACCGCGGCGCTGAGGAGAGCGGGGTCTCCGGAGGGGGAGGGGAAGAAGGCGCAGCGCGAGCCCCGGCGGGCAGCGACCTCCCCAGCCACTCGGGCCCGAGCCCCGGGACGGAGGCGGCGCAGCGGTGAGAGGCGGCGGCGGCGGCGGCGGGGGGGGGGCGAGACGAGACCCGGCGGGGGCTGGGGGGGGAGAAGCGGGAAGCGCCTCGGGGCAGCGCGTGCGCAGTGGGGCGGCATGGCGGGGGCGGCGCATGCGCGGTGTGGCCAGCGAGGGGCCACACATAGGGAGGGGGCTCGTCCCCCCCGCGCTTCGCAGCACGTGCGGGGGGGGGGTCACATCCCCTGGCTCCCGGGTCAGCGCCCTGAGCAGGACCGGGGGGGGGGGGCATCCTCCGACTCCTTCCCGCCCCCCCCCGGGGTGCCCCGCTGACCCCCGGAGCAGCGCCCCGGGGCGGGGGGAGCCGCCTGGGACCCGGGGCCGCCCCGCGAGGCCCATTGCGCGTGTCACACACTTGCTCCGCGCCGCTCCCGCTCAGCCAGGCACGTGCAAGCGGCGCGTACAAACTCCTCCTGCAGTGCGGGGCTTCCCGGCGCCCGTGGCTGCTTTCCCTGCGAAAGTGGCGGCTGTTTGGCTAATGGTCCTTGTTCTACCCTCAGCTGCGCTCGCTCTTCACGCTCCCCATCGCTGCAGGCCTGCGGCATGGTCAGACCTCTCGTTTTACTGCAGGGGTGTTGCCAAACTGTGAAGTTAGAATTGACCATTCTTGGACAGTGGTGGGGAATCTACATTCACCTCTCTAATGTTCCCGTTTCTGCTAAAAGACGGGGCGGGGGTGGATGGCTAAATTCTCCTGGATAAATACTCCCAGGGAATCGTCTGATACTATTAAAAGGTCTTCCTTCTCTGCTAGGAATGAGGAAACTTAAAATGATATTGTGAGATGTCCCAGTCAGATGCTGCCTAGTTCAGAGTAAAAGCAGCAAGGAATCCTGTGGCACCTTATACACTAACAGACGTTTTGCAGCATGAGCTTTCGTGGGTGAATCCCCACTTTGTCGAATTCACCCACGAAAGCTCATGCTGCAAAACGTCTGTTAGTCTATAAGGTGCCACAGGATTCCTTGCTGCTTTTACAGATCCAGACTAACACGGCTACCCCTCTGATACTAGTTCACAGTGTGACTGTTACATAACCTACCAGGCAGACCTAAATGTTCGACTGCCACACTTTTATACTAATTTTTAGAGGGAGAAGAGGCCTGTCTGCTGTCAGAATGACTGCCTGAGTGGCCGTATCTGTTGTGGTACCTTTTTACACAGCGTAGGAGGATGCTTTTCAGGGAGACTTTGAGGGAGGAAGTGACTTTTTTTGTCTCAAAGGTCCCAGCATCTTGAAAGGACGAACGGAAGGCTAGCAATTTTCTCTGTTGGGGGTATACAAGTGAACTTAGCAGGCAAGGGCATTAGTGGATCTTTTGCTTGGTTGGGGTAGAAAGGAAGGCCTGGAGTTTAAAGCCCTGGAAGAGAGTTTGATTTATGAGATGGGAGCAGATGATGTGGTCCATCTTCCTGAATGTACATAACTGTTTTGATTTGTTTGGAGATATTTTGGTTTCATGAATGTAATAGACCTATAAGTTATAAATGCTGACAGAGTATGGGGAGCCTAAAAAGAGCTTTGGGGCAGAAGTATTGAACACCTGTAGCTCTCACTGACTTTGACTGCTGATGTTGGATGCTGAGCATCTCTGGTTGTCATGGAGATCCGGGGCTTGATTTTTAGTGTTACAAAGGTCAGGTAAACGTACATACCCAATTTTACAATATTTTGTTTCATGATTGCCATACAAGCTGCTCCAAGTAGTGCCTTCCTAGGTGAGCAGTAACCACCAGGAAATGTGCTGCCTATCATATCTCATTGTTCAGTTATTTACAATATCACAATATCATTTTATCATAGACAGCAACACAGTTATTTTCATCTGAAAAGACTGGGAGATAATGTCACTTTCTACTTGATGTGGAAGCTTTCAGGAAGCAAGCACAGTATTTGACTGGGAAACCAGGACCTCTCTCTTCAAGTGGGTTTAGGAGACACGGATTAGCTAAATGTTACCTGTTGCAATGGAATGTGGTCCTTTTAAAGTTCAGATAGGCAGCAGGTTTAAAACAAATAAAAGGAAGTTCTTCTTCACGCAGCGCACAGTCAACTTGTGGAACTCCTTACCTGAGGAGGTTGTGAAGGCTAGGACTATAACAATGTTTAAAAGGGGACTGGATAAATTCATGGTGGCTAAGTCCATAAATGGCTATTAGCCAGAATGGGTAAGAATGGTGTCCCTAGCCTCTGTTCGTCAGAGGATGGAGTTGGATGGCAGGAGAGAGATCACTTGATCATTGCCTGTTAGATTCACTCCCTCTGGGGCACCTGGTATTGGCCACTGTCGGTAGACAGATACTGGGCTAGATGGACCTTTGGTCTGACCCGGTACGGCCTTTCTTATGTTCTTAGATTTTTTGTTTGTTTTAAACTACAAAATGAACAGATGGTGGCAGTATAGGACTGATTATATGGCATGTGCTTTTTAAAAGGGCTAAAACATTTTTCCTATCTAGATAGTATTGTGGCCTCTATCACTCTCGTGTTTGTCAGGCACTCAGATACTGAAGAATTCTCCTCACAACACCTTTGTGAGTCAGCAAAGCATTACTATCCTCAGTAATGATGGCTGGTCTGAAAGACAAAAGAGTTCTTTGGTGAATCCATTAGCTTCAGTAGCAAATGTGCATGAAGACAGTTTGTAATTAAAGAGGAACACATCTGCTCATAGTGAAATAATCAGATCTTGACTCCTTTCAAGGATGAATATAGATTATATGTTGATTGAGGCCTAGATCAGCAGTTATTTCCAAGGCTGGTAAATGTTGGTGACCACAAATAGAAGTCGTATGTATTATACACTGCACATAATTTGTTACTCATGTAACTTGATCATTCTTAAATTACCGGATATGTAGAACAAAACACAGTGGGCTTGCTAAAATACATAGCTGATATATTGAGCACTGGTGCTCAGCATGTCAGAGAACATGCTACAGGAAAACTGCTGCGCTGACCCAGGGCTGGTGGTGGGATTGGGGGAAGACCAGATGTGTCTTGATTGTCCATCTCTAACTTCTATCTTACGTGCAGCTGCTTTGTGGTAACTAAGATAGAGATCTGTAGTGTTGCTTGCCTCCCAAGCTCCACCCTGTTTGTGAAAAACTGGAGCTGCCAGACATACGATTGGAGTGAGAGTAAAAGCAAGCTGGGAAAACAAAAACGACTTTCAACCACAGCTATAGGAGGCTGAGCTGGACACAGAAGGGGATTTATTCCTGCCCTTTGTAAAGGGCATGTTAAATTGGTTTAGAAACAGTTTGGGAATGGGACAGTGAAATCTGCTGGCACTTCTGCATTGTACCTCTCTTTTGGTCAGAGCCGTAGCCAGCAGCTTTGAGGTTTGTTTCTCCCAGTGATCAACTGAAGAAATCATTTTGTCAGTGAGGATGACTTTTTGGTCTTGACTTAAACAGGGATTTTCCCCAAAGCGTATCTAGCTGGAAGGGTCTGTGTGTCTGTTATGAATAGAGTTATGGTGACTGTGGGTAGGGTAGATAGAGACCTATTGCAGGAGGAGTCTTCCAAGTCATGTGATTCTTATCAATGGGCGCTTCTGACCAATAGCGGATTTGCCATGGCGCCAGGCCCACGGTCCAAAAGGGCCCAGGGCAGCCCCTGCTCTTAAAGCTGCCGGCGCTGGGCTCCCACTGTGTAGCAAGGCCGGCCCCTCCCCCAGTGCTGCCGCTGATCAGCTGCTCCCAGCAGGAGGAGGAGAGGTGGGGGCAGCTCCAGGCCCCAGCGCGCCAAGCGTGTACGTGGGGCGGCATGCCGCGGGGGGTGCTCTGCCGGTCGCCGGGAGGGCGGCAGGCAGGCTGCCTTCGGTGGCTTGCCTGCGGAGGGTCCGCTGGTCCCGCGGCTTCGGTGGAGCTGTGGCTCCAGCGGACTGTCCGCAGGCATGCCAGCGCGAGGTCCACTGGAGCCGCGGGACCGGCAGAGCGTCCCCCACGGCATGCCGCTGTGCTTGGGGCGGCGAAATGTCTAGAGCCGCCCCTGGGGGTCGGGCCTTGGGGAAGGAGGAGAATGGGGCTGTGGGGGCCCATGAGCCATCAGCTGTTGGGGGGGGGGGGAATCATTGCAAAGCCACCAATCAAGGAAGTTTTTCCGGCTCTGAGTTGCTGATTAGCCTGGCCGGCAGGAGCACCACCAGCTTTTTTGCTGCCCTAGGCGCCCCCAACCGGGGTGGCCGAAGATCCGGTCACCGCCCCCCAGATGTTAGCGCGGTGGCCTAATGGTTTGCGCCAGCCCTTCCGGCCGGTCTAGTGGGCAGGGCTGTTTAGGTGTGTTTTGGCCACCAGCCAATCAGCGAGGGGAACTCTGCTCCTGGAGCAGGGGCTGAGCGACCCCCACAGGTGCAGCCCCGCCTCCTTCTCCTACCTGCTTCTCCTGGGCAGCTGCTGTGTGTGGCTCTGCTGCTGAGCAGCTCCCAGCCTCGCTTCAGCCTCTCAGCCTACTAAAGGCAGCCAGTAGCAGCAGCTGAGATGGTAAGTGTATTTCATAGGGGGTCTTGGGGTGAGGCTGAAACCCCTTCCCAGGGGGCTGTGCTTAGAGCTGGCTGCTGGCGGGGTGGCTGTCTGCATGGTGGGGGGCACCAGCTGCCACCCAGCTCTCTGCATTTGGCAGGTGGCTTAGCCAAAGGCATCTCCAAAAACATCCCCTGCACCCCCACAGCACAGAGAGACTGAGAGTACCAGCCCCTGCCGGGCAGCTGGACCAGAATGGGCGCGGGGGGGGGGGGCGGTCTCCCCTGCTTGCCCTCCCAGAGACGCCTGCCTCTCAGAGACAGTGGCCATGTCCATGTAGTGCACTTGGCCCCCTCCCTGGCATCTGGGTGGCTGCCTCTTAGGGAGGTGGAAGGGAAGAGGCAGTGGGGAAGAGGGATGGGGTGGGGGGAGGGTAGGAAAGGGAAACTGAGGCTATCAGGGGAAACCGTCCTAGCAGTGCAATCTCTGCCTTGGGGTGTGGATGGAATTGTCTCCCAGGGGAAGGGCTAGTTCATGTTGGGGGGGGGGGGGCATTTCTGAGTCCTGGGGCTGAGTAATTCTCTGGTGACGGGCATTGAATTGCTAATTGTCATTCACCTGCTGCACAGTGGCTGGTGATGGTTGTTTAACACCCACCCAGCCATTTGGTCAAGTGCCTTGTTGTTTCTGGGGAGTTGCCTTCTGGGCTACTCTCAAATTTGCAGCATATTTCATCACACCATACAGCACAATCTCATAACTTTATACACTTTAATGATAGACATATTTTGACCGAACAGTGGGTTTCAGTAAACGACAGCCTTTCCCATGATATCTTACATGGCCTGCTTTATAGGAAATATAAATAATAAATACAAATGACGACTATGGGGCTTGCAGTGCACAACATGCCGCTCCCCCGAGGTGTAGAGCAGTGGCTCTCAAACTTTTGTACTGGTGGCCCCTTTCACACAGCAAGCCTGAGTGCCACTCCCCCTTAAATTAAAAACACTTTATATATATTTAACACCATTATAAATGCTGGAGGCATTTGGGGTGGAGGTTGACAGCTTGTGACCTCCCAAGTAATAACCTCGTGACCCCCTGAGGAGTCCCGACCCCCTGGTTTAGAGTGTCACAGCTAGAAACACCAAGGCTTGGGACTTTTAAAAGGAGACTGGACAAAACATGCAGTAAGGATCAGCCCTGCATTGGCAGGGAGATGGACTGAGCCAGGACGATCACAGGGGGCTTTTCCCCCTGTAACTTCTGTCATTCCATCCCACTCTCCTGCCAGTACAAATTCTGGTACTAAAGACCTGGGGCCTGGATCCCATATCACCTTGCACTGGGATTGGGAATTAGTGCCCTGATGTGCGGCGACTCCTCTTGGGCCAGGGTAGATCCTGCTGCCAGTACAGCTATTTGCAGGTGCCCTTGTGTTTAGCTGAACCCTTGGACTCAGTGCCTGAGTGTCTCCCCGTTAAACTGACACTACTGCACTGTCCTGCTGTGTGGGCCCCAGCGGGCTTGTACTGTGAATTTTTGGCACGCACCCGTGGCTGTATTTATCTCGTTGTGCTGGTAGTGCTACTTCCTTGGTGTGATGATGACATTATGCTAAGATGAATCCTGAAAATAGTGTCCTGGGGTGATGGTCACTCTGTGCTGTTCATGTGAATCCTGCATTTTTGTATGCTGGGTTGTTGTAGCCCTGTTGTTCCCAGGAAATTAGAGCAACAAAAGGTGAGGGAGGTAATCTCTTTTACTGCAGTAACTTTTGTTGGTGAGAGAGAGACACTCTTTGGAGCTTTCACGGAGTTCTTCCTGAAGAAGAGTCCTGTGAAAGCTCAGCAGCTTGTCTCTCACCCACAGAAGCTGATCCCAAAAAATATATTACCTCACCCACCTTTTTTCTCTAATGTGTATAAATATGCTGAAAATAGCCTCCCCCCAAACTGGCAGAGGTGCTCGGAGCAGGGGGCGGAGAGGAGCGAGCAGTGGGCAGGGGGGCCTAGGGAGGGCACCCACCAGCAAAACCAAAAGTCAGCACCTATGCACCCAGCCCCCTGCCGTGAGTACCCCACGACCTGATCCCACACCCCCAGCCCCCCCGCCCTGACTCCTGCACCCCCCCCACACGCCCAGCCCCCCCGCCCTGACTCCTGCACCCCCACACACACGCCCAGCCCCCCCGCCCTGACTCCTGCACCCCCCCACACACGCCCAGCCCCCCCGCCCTGACTCCTGCACCCCCCACACACACGCCCAGCCCCCCCGCCCTGACTCCTGCACCCCCCCCCACACACGCCCAGCCCCCCCGCCCTGACTCCTGCACCCCCCCCGCCCAACCCCCCCCGCCCTGACTCCTGCACCCCCACACATACCCAGCCCCCACCCGCACCCTGAGCACCAAGTGGGAGCTCCTGCACCCCTCACGCCAAACAGGAGCTGCCCAGGTAAGCACTCCACGTCCCCAACCCTGAGCCCCCTCCCTCACTAACTCTAAATCCATTACTGGCTATCACATCACTTGGGCTGGGGATACTGTGTCAGCTGACCCCTTTCCACCGCCCCCCCCCCCCCCCCAGTCTCCAACCTACCTGGGCAGTACAGCAGACATGGCCCTGCCCACCCACCACTTGCTGCCCCCTGCTTAAGGCTTAGTCCTCTCACTTTTAAAAAGGATTGATTGCCCCCCCCCTCCCCCCCCAGGCTTTTCTGGCAGCCACTGCAAATGCTGACCATAATGAACATGTGTAATTTGCAGCCAGTCTTTCCAAATGTCTTTGTTGCGCTGCGCATTTACCTGACACTACCAGTCTCAAACCACAGTGGTGAAAGGTCTTTGTCACATTTAAAAAGGCTAAAAAGTGCTTTACGTGCTACAATGGTTCAAGAAAGTCTTAACAGTCTTACTCTGTTATCCATTGAATCTGAGATGGTAAATTCTATAGACTCCTCTAGATTAATTGAAATGTTTGCTGTAGCAAAGACACATCGAAAACTCTGAATAAAACTTTCATACATTTTATTTACAGCATCATACTAGTCTTGCTTCAGATAAGTAATTTGTACGTTACATAGCAAGCATTAATGTGAGTAACTTACTCAACCAAACCACTTAGTGTAGCTATTGGTAATAAAACCTGTGCAGCCATGTGCTGTCTCAGACAATTTCCGTGTTGATCTCCTGCCTTTTACAATCATTCCCGGGTGGGGGGCCCACAAAAAGTGAATCCGGCCCTGGGTCTGACTGTTCTGTTCTCCCAGCATCTCTCTCCTTGTTACCAGGAGGAAAAGTCCGGCGCTCCGAGCGGCTGCACCCGAGAGCGAGCGAGCGGGCTGTCCCGCCGGCAGAGCGGTCAGAGCCGCAGCCGGTTTGCATGGACGGGGCAGGCGGTGCTGTGCTGAGCAGGAGAGCAGCGGCTGCTCCGGGGCGGCGTGTGCTCCCCCCCGGCTCCTCCGCTCAGTCCTGTGTTCGGGGGGGTGTCGCGTGCACGGCGTCATCGCTCCTGCCCGGGGCTCCCGCCGCACAATACAGGCGGCTTCGGCTTCGCTGGCGGCGGCGCCGAGGGGGGTAAGGAGCCGCTGGGGCAGGGCGGGAGCCAAGCTCCCCCGGCCCCATTGTAACCCCAGGCTCCGCGGGGGGCATTGGAGCCCCTCCCCCTTGTTCATTTCCCCCCCTCGCCCATTCTCCCCCCCCCCGGACCCAGTGCATGGCACCCCTCCCCCTCGCCCATTCTCCCCCCCCCCGGACCCAGTCCATGGCACCCCTCCCCCTCGCCCCAGTGCATGGCACCCCTCCCCCTCGCCCATTCTCCCCCCCCCACCCCAGTGCATGGCACCCCTCCCCCTCGCCCATTCTCCCCCCCCGGACCCAGTGCATGGCACCCCTCCCCCTCGCCCATTCTCCCCCCCCCCCGGCCCAGTGCATGGCACCCCTCCCCCCCGCTCATTCCCCCCCCCGGACCCAGTGCATGGCACCCCTCCCCCTCGCTCATTCTCCCCCCCCGGACCCAGTGCATGGCACCCCTCCCCCCCGCTCATTCTCCCCCCCGCCCCCCCCCCCCCGGTGCATGGCACCCCTCCCCCTCGCCCATTTCCCTCTCCCCTCCCACCGCTTTGCGCCCCACCGGGACCTGAGGGAGCCCAGATGTACTTACCTGTGAGGGAAGGAGCATGTTCCTGGGTTTTCACACAGGCAGTGGGGCGCACAGCTCAGTAGAAGTGGGGCAGATACATTGCCTGTCACCGGGGTGTGCCTAAGTACAGGCCAAGTCGTTAAGAACAGTGATGTGGGACCAAGGCTGGGAAAAGGCTTTGATTTGAAGACGTTCATGCTCTTTCCTTTGGAAATGCCCCTGAGGAACTGCCATGTGACCACATTCATTCACTGGCACAGCCTCCCTCTCACCGAACACAGCCGCTCAGAGCCAGGGTGCTGCAGGAGAGATGAACAGCCCCCCAGGTTGCTGAGGGCGGAGACTGATGTGCACTTGAGCAGGTGGCAGGTTAGCGATTGGCTGGGGCAGCTCTCCCAAAGGAGTGGAGTGGAGGTAGCTGGAGAGCCCTAGACATCGCCACTCCACTGAAAGAGAGAGCCCCCCTCCTAATCCAGAGGGAAATGGAGCTGCTTTCCACCTCAAGAGTCATTTATAAATGTCTGTTGCAAGGCTTCATGTTTTCACTTAGTTCCTTAACACAAGAACAAGGAGAAATTCAATGCAATTAAAACATGCCTTACAAATGGTAAAAGAACATCTTTTTGACATCAATATTAGATTGCAGAACTTGCTGGGATAATATTGATTCAGATAGTTTAGCAGGATTAAAACAGGATTAGATGTTTATATAAAAATCAAACACTTAACGTTACACTACCTAAGGTAAAATTTCCAGGGCCATTGATCTTGCTTCAGAGCATAAATTGTGGTCAGGATGAAATTTCAACCCTTGTCTAACTGAGAAGGTTTACTGAGAGCAGGGTTAGGCTGATGTCCCCCAGGATTCAGAACCGCTGGCCCAGCGATCTGGTGTGACAGTTCCTATGTGCCTGCCATCTCTCAAGAGCTTAGGAGAGCAAATCATCTGCCAGCCTGTGTGCTCACTAGAAGGGGGAAGAATGAATACATTGTAGAGGGAAAATAAAGTTCACTCCTCTGCACCCCACAGTTGCCAATAGGGAAGTGATCCCTCCACTTTTTACCTCTTGTCCCCCCTTACCCTGTGCACCCCGCCCCCGGGCTCTGGGAGAGGCACGCCGACAGGGGTAAGGGGCCGAGGCTGGCAGCCAGTGCCCCAGGCAGAGGGCCAGCAGCCACGTGATGCCCCGGGCGAAGGGCCGGGGCTGGCCCAGGAGCGGAGCTGGGTGGCGCTTCATCCCCGCCCGCCATGGGCCTAGCCCGGGCCCCAGCCGTGCCCCCTCCGAACATTCCTCTGCACCTCCCTAGGGGATCTCTGCGAGAGAGGCTGCCGACGGTAGCGTGTAGGGGCCTCAGCTGAGATCAGAGGCTTCTTGTGCAGACACTGGGTGCAGACAGTAAGAGAGCTGACCGTCCAGACAGACAAGACAGAGGGTGTGGGGGAGGGGAGAAAGGCAGCACAGACAGGGGAAGGGACTTGTCCAGGGTCACACAGCAGGTCATTGGTTCTCTTGACTCACAGCCCAGTGCTCTGCCCACTTGATCCATTGCCTCCCCAAAGGAAAGGCTGCCAGAATCCCAGGCTCTTGAAATTGCTGACAATCCAGGCTGAGCGTCAGGGATAAGAAGTAGCTTTATAGTGACAAATGCAAGTAGTGGACATAGAGCGTATCCATCAGACGTGCTGTACGGGTAGACATGCCCTTAAAAACTACCAGTGTAATTAACGCTCTTGACACTCATTATCTTCAAAGCTTTGTACAAACAATAGATAACGAATTCTCGCAACACTCCTGTCAGCTAGGGGAGTCATACAGCCAGGGAATCTAGCTCTGAGCCCCTCTGTACACTACAAATTACTTTGGTATAATTTATGATGCTCAAGGATGTGAATAATCAACACCCCTGGGCACCGTAAGTTACACCGAGTGAAGTGCCGGTGTAGACTGTGCTGTGTCGGCGGGGGAGCTTCTCCTGCCCACATAGCTACCGCCTCTTGCAGAGGCAGGCGGTATTAAGCCAACGGCAGAGCTGTCTCCCGTCAGTTTAGAGCATCTTCACCAGAAGTGCTGCAGCAGCGCAGTTGTAAGTGATGTAGTGTAGACATACCCTGAGAGAAGCAATTTCCTCAAGGCCACAGAGGAAGTCTGAGGGGTTCAGCCCTTCGCATCCCTGCCAGAGGCTAGTCAGCTTCACACCACCGTTCAGGAGCCACAGGTGTGAGTGTCCTGGGAATGGAGAGGAATGTTCTCAGTAATCAGATTTATGGCTTTAAATTCCTGCAAAACAAAATCTTCCACCAAAGAGCTCTTTTCAAGTCTCATTCCCGCCTCCCCCCCTGCTGCCACTTGGAAGTGCAGTGGAGAAATGCACACCCTTCCTCTTGTTAGAACAGGGTGAAAGGGAAACTAGAACCAGCTGTTCCCGACTGCAGAGTCACTGCGTAGCGCCAGGGGGTAGCTGTGTTAGTCCCTATCCACAAAAACATCAAGAGCTGCCCAAAGAAATCTGTTAGTCTTTAAGGTGCCACCGGACTCCTCAGTTCGGCAAGAAGTTTGTAAGCCACCGTTTAAACCAGAGCCAGCTGCAGCAGGCGATGGGTAGAAGGGGGTGTATGTGTGGGCACTGCATGAAAGGGTTCCCGTTCTTTCCTGGAGGGCTCCTGGAAAGAGACCCGCCCTGGGGAAACAGGACACCAGGCAACACAGAGAAGTGAGAGTTAGCTGGGAGAAAATGAAACCGAAACTTAACTTGGAGCCATTTTAAGTTGATCGAGGGGATGATCGCATTGTTAGCTCCATGCTGGGCAGAGGGGAAGGGGGGACTAACCTGTTTCTGGTGTTTGTCAAAAGTACAGAGGTACTGAGCTTTTCCGTCTCTAGGAGCCATTTGTGAGCTCTGTCTTCGGCTGCTTGGCTGGCACACGGAAGAGCTGCTCCCGTTGGTGTTTCAGTTGCTTTCAGCTCCTCCTAGCAGTGTGAGTCTGTGGTTAGAGAGACACGGTGGGGGAGGCGATATCTTCTGTTGGGGGAGCGAGAGAAGCTTTTGAGTTACACAGAGCTCTTCGTCAGGTCCGGGCAAGGCAGTAAGAGTGTCACAGCTAAGTACAAGATCGGAGCCATAGTTCAGCATAAGTAATCAGCACCTATTCTAAGGGAGTGGGAACAGTTCTGTACCTTCTGATCAGTTAAATGAATTATACTTGTCAGCTTGGGCAAAAACAAGGTAAGAGCAACTTCTAAACCCTCCCTTCCTCCTCCAGGCGTGTTGTGTGTTCTAAGGATTGCTTTTTAAACTTGGCCAGTGGACCAGATCTGTGTGTCCTGGTAACTAATAGGACCGTGATGGCAGGAAAAGGGATACTCGCTCCCCTCTGCTAACAAGAAGGAGATGGAGCGCTCCTACCTGCTGCACTCAGAATCCAGAGCACATCACTTGGTGTCAGTGTGGGTTGAACTAGGGAACGTGTTTGGCCATGTCTATACTAGCACTTACGTCAACAATGTTGCTCAGGGTATGAAACACCCATCCCCCCCCAACAACATAAGTTTTGCTGGCATAAGCAGTCGTGTGGACAGTACTGTTGTCCCACCACTGGCTGAGCTGGTTTTATTGTGTCCATGGGAGCGCGCGCTCGCTCTCTGTGCCGGTACAGCTGTGCCACTGTAAGCTTGTAAGTGTAGACCTGGCCTTTGATTCTCCACAGTAAGGCTGACGCTAAGTGGCATGGCTGGTGTCTAGGGTACTCTTGAGCTGAGTCCTTTTGCCAGCACTTACTGATTAGCTCACTTGCAGTGTCCTGTGTTTTTCTCCCTATTTTTAAGGTGATGTAATTATCGATCCACTTACATCCCCCGCATGGTGGCTTTCTGTGTCTGGCTGTAAAGAATCAGTTATAGTCCTGCACAGGTTCCCTTAGAAAGATCTGGGGTATAAATGTTCTGTTGGGGATATGGTTTCTGTCACTTTACGTTCACATTCGGCTGCTGTCGCGCTTGGGTAGGATTAGAGCATCCCAGTCAATAGTGGTGGCTATCTTTTTTTCTTTCATTTAAAAAAATGAAGTGTATCATTGGTTCCAGGCTGATGGCTCAGACCAAAATTCACTTGTAATCAGATGATGGTGCCACGTTTGTGACTGGTGTGAGCGGGATCTGAACTGCAGCCCTAAAAGGCTCTGCATCCTATTACCAACCCTCTGCGCTATCTGGTTCCCATGTATCTTGTCTCTTTAAAGCATCGTGAAATGAGAGAATTAGCTATATAGGTCACACTCCATCTAGGGAGGAAGGGATGTTCGTGTGGCCTGAGCCACAAGTTAGATGCTCTGCAGACTCACTGGGTGATGCTTGGCAAGCCACTTGACCTCTCTGGGCCTTAGTTTTCCCATATGTGAAATGGGAGAATTGTGCTTGGAAAGCACGCTGAGATCCTTAGATGTAGGGCACAATGGAAGGGCAAAATATGATCATGATTGATCCAGCCTGAAATACCCAACAACCAGTGAGAGTGCTGAGTCTTACGAAAGAAGTTGTTTCTGATTGTTAGGCTCATTCAGAATTCCTTTCAGGTCAGTTTTGTGTTTGGGGCAGGGGCTTGGGCAAACGCGTGGTCAGTTTCATGTACCTGGCACGCATGAGTAGCATAGCGACAGGGCTGGTAGGCTGCAGGCAAGGTTAGCCAAGAAGGTGGTTATACGTTGTCTTGGAGTGGAGAAGCTGGTCATACTGTAGCCCTGGGCTCCTCTGAGAGTGTAACTGAGTTCTGAACCCTTGTTCTTTCCTTTTGGCAGGCCTGTGTGCAGCAATTGTGCGACTGGAAAGCGAACCACAGCTGCCTCTCTTCTGGTGTGCAAGAGCCCAGATTCACACTTGCATTCCAGCAGCACGCTATGAACACAGGTTTTGGTCGAGGCAAAGGCTCTTATCAAACACCCCCAAAACATATCTACTGCAGTCCTAATCCAGCCTTTTTTAACAACTCTCTCGTCCCACAGGAAAATAATCGCGACAGATTCAGAAACCAGCAGGTACAGTTCCTCTTGGGGCAAATCACTGAAGCTCCCCTGTACCCTTTTTGGGAACAAAGGCCACAAGTAGAGCAACACATCAGGGGTCCACGAGCTGCTGTACCAGTTCCTAGAGGGAGTGGGCACAACAGCTGGGGCACAGCTGGGAGAGTTAGAGCCCCCTATATCAGTCAGCAAACGCGAAGTTTACCGTCTTATCCCCCAACTCAGTACAACTACAGAAAATCAGAAAGGGAATTTGACCATTTCAACCTGAATTTCCAGAGACTGTCTGTTGCTGAGCAAAACAGGGAGCAAGACATTTTGACAATTTTGGGGCAGCTCAGGCAGGGGGAGTCCTGTACAGGTCGTGAACTCGCCCATAAACTTAAAACCCAAAAGAAAGAAGTCAATCGTTATCTGTACAAACTTCTCCGGGAAGGTAAATTGCATAAAGAAGGAGAGACCCCCCCGTTCTGGCGGATTGCGGACAAATCTGGCTCTGTAGGGTCAGTGTGCGAAGGAAGTGCCACCGCCGACAGGAGTCATTGGAGAGAGACAGCTTCTGAGAGTCAAGAAACGGAAAGCTCCCCGGTTGACTCAGAAGACGGTACCGAGTCTCCCATCATGGCTGAAGTCAAGGAGAAAATCTGTAACTATTTGTTCAATGTCACAGACTCCACAGCATACAACCTTGCAAAAAACATTGGTTTTTCAAAGGCCAAGGATGTTAACACCACTCTCAGAGCCCTGGAAAAACTGGGAGAAGTCCACAAGGAGAACACAACCCCCCCCAAATGGTCCCTCACTGAAAAGAAACGGGAGAGGATGCAGATCAAGATAAAAGCCAATGAAGTAACGGAAACGCCACCTCCCGCCCCAGAGCCAGAGTTTCCAGCTGCCTGCATAGAGCCGGATCCACAGGAGAGCGTGTTGCCTTTCACAGAGGTAAAGATGGAAGAAGAAGAAAATGTAAAGAATGGACAGCAGGCCTCTGAGCAAACAGAACAGACAGACACCAGTGCTCCTGACTCAGGCCTGCGAGCCCGGAAGCCCAGATACCGCTTCATGAACTATGACAACTCTGAAAATGGCAAGTGGGCCACCGATGACATTCCAGATGACCTGAATGCCATCAATAAGCAGGCGGATGAGTTGAGATGCATCATGGAATCCCCCTCATCTCCCAGCTATGCTGCCCAGTTTGACACTGCGTTCCAGTGTACGCCCTTAGAAAAGCTGATTGCCTGTCAGGAGAAGAATCCGGTCAGCGGCCTCATCGAATATAGCCAGTACACTTACCAGCGCTGTGAATTTGCCCTTTTGGAGCAGAGCGGGCCCTCGCATGAACCAAGGTAAGAAAGAGAACATGGGTTTCCTTTGCTGTTCTTTTCTGCTTAAAGAGATGTACATAAGCTAAATTATGATTTAATTGGTATCACAGAGCCTTGGTGGGATAAGTCTCATGACTGGAATAGTGGTATAGAGGGGCATAGCTTGTTCAGAAAGGACAGGCAGAGAGAAAAGGGAGGAGGGGGTTACATTATACATAAAGGGTATAGACACTTGTTCTGAGGTCCAGAAGGAGGTGGGAGGCAGACCAGTTGAGAGTCTCTGAGTAAAGATAAAAGGGTTAAGAAATAGGGGTGATGTCTTAGTCAGGTCTGCTATAGAGCACCCAGTCAGGAGCGGAGTGGGTGAGGTATTTCTACAGCAAATAACAGAAATATCCAAAACATAGGACCTAGTATAATGGGGGACTTCAACTAGGCAGACATCTGTCGGGAATGTAATATGGCAAAACACACAAAATTTCCAGTACATTCTTGGAGACAAAGAAAGTGAGGAAGTAACCAGGGACCCCCATTTTAGACTGGATTCTGACTAACAGGGAGGAATTGGTAGTGAATCTGAAGGTGAAAGGCAATGTGGGTGACAGTGATTTTGAAATAACAGATTTCATGAGTCTAGGGCAGTGGTCCCCAACGTAGTGCCTGCGGGTGCCATGGTGCCCGCCAGGGTATTTATGTGTGCCCGCCTAGTGCCTAGCAGGGGAAAGAAGCCATGGCCCTACGCCTGCCGGGGACAGAGAACTCAGGCTGCAGGCGCAGTGCTCTCGGTCCCCGGCAGGCGCGGGACCCGCCTAGTGTCCAGCAGAGGAGAGAATCCGGGGCCCTGTGCCTGCTGGGGACAGAGAACTCCGGGGCTGCAGGCACCAGTGTTCTCTGTCCTCGCAGCTTTTCTCCGGCTTCGCTCTTGATTAATATATGATGTAATATTAAATATGATTTTTTTGTATTATTTAATGTACAAATACAAAATAAGTCTTGAAAAACTGTTGGTGCCCACCACACTCTTCTGACAACATGAATGTGCTACTGGCCACAAAAAGGTTGGGGATCACTGGTCTAGGAAAAGGAAGGAGTGAAAGCAGCAGAATAAAGCTACTGGACTTCCGAAAAGCCGACTTTAACAAACTCAGAGAACTGGTAGGTAAGGTCCCATGGGAAGAAAATCTAAGGGAAAAAGGAGTTCAGGAGAGCTGGCAGTTCCTCAAGGAGACAGTATTAAAGGCACCACTGCAAACTATTCCAGTGCGAAGGAAAGATAAGAAGAGTAGGAGGTCAACATGGCTCCATCAGGAGCTCTTTAATGACCTGGAAAGAAAAAGGGAATCCTACAAAATGTGGAAACATGGTCACATTGATGAGGAGGAGTACAAAAGAACAGCACAAGTGTGTAGGGACAAAATCAGAAAGGCGAAGGCACAAAATGAGTTCCACCTGACGAGACATAAAAGGCAGTAAGTAATAAAAGGCGGTTCTTTAAATACATTAGGAGCAAGAGAAAGATGAAGGAAAGTGTAGGTCCTCTACTTGGGAAAGGAGAGCTAATAACTGATGACATCAAGAAAGCTGAGGTGCTGCGTGCCTATTTTGCTTCAGTCTTCACTAAAAAGGTTAATTATGACCAGATACTCAACACAAATAATATTAACAATGGGGGTAGGGAATGCGAGTCAAAATAGGGAAAGAACGGGTTAAAGAATATTTGGATAAGTTAGATGTATTCATGTCGTCAGGGCCTGACCAAACTCATCCTAGGGTAGTTAAGGAACTAGCTGAAGCAATATAATAATTAGCAATTATTGAGAACTCCTGGAGGATGGGAGAGGTTCCAGAAAACTGGAGACAGGGAAAAGTAACACCTTTCTTTAAAAAGGGAAACGAGGAAGACCTGGGGAATTATAGACCAGTCAGCCTGACTTCAGTACCTGGAAAGATACTGGAGCGAATGATTAAGCAATCCGTTTGTCAGCACCTGGAGGATAACAGGGTTATAAGGAATAGTCAGCATGGATTTGTCAAGAACAAATCATGCTAAACCAACTTCATTTCCTTCTTTGACAGGGTTACTGGCCTAGTGGATGGGAGGAAGCGGTAGATGTGATATACCTTGTTTTTAGTCAGGCTTTTGACACAGTCCCTCATGACAGTCTCATAAGCAGACTAGGAAAAAGTGGTCTAGATGACAGTAACGTGAGTGCACAGCTGATTGAAAGACTGTACTCAAAGAGTCGTTATCAATGGTTTGCTGTCAAATTGGGAGGACATATCTAGGGGGGTTCTGCACTGGTCAGGCCTGGGTCTGAGACTAGTCAATATTTTCATTAATGACTTGGATAATGGCGTGGAGAGCAGGCTTATCAAATTCACAGATGGCTCCAAGCTGGGAGGGGTTACAAGCACTTTGGAGGGTGGGATTAGAATTCAAAATGACCTTGACAAATTGGAGAATTGGTCTGAGTTCAACATGATGAAATTCAAGTAACACAAGTGCCAAGTACTTCACTTAGGAAGGAAAAATCAAACACACAACTACAAAATGGGGAATAACTGTGTGAGTGGTTGTATTGCTAGAAAAAATCTGGGGGTTCTAGTGGATCATCCGTGGGATGCAGCTGCAAAAAGGCTAATATGGTTCTGGGGTGTATTAACAGGCGTGTGATAAGTAAGACACAGGAATTGATTGTCCCACTGTGCTTGGCACTGGTGAGGCCCGAAGTGGAGTCTTGTGTCCAGTTTTGGGCACCACAGTTTAAGAAAGATGGGGACAAATTGGAGAGAATCCAGAGGAGAGCACCAAAAAGTATCAAAGGTTAAAAAACCTGGGCATGTTCAGTCTTGAGAAAAGACAACCGGGGGGGACTGGTAACATATTGGAAGATTGTTAAGGGCCTATAATGAGGATGGTGATCAGTTGTTCTCCATGTCCCCTGAAGGGAAGACAAGAAGTAATGGGCTTCATCTTCAAGGGAGACTTAGGTTAGATATTAGGAAAATCTTTCTAACTCGAAGAGGAGTTAAACTCTGGAATGGGCTTCAAGGGAGGCCGTGGAGTCCCCATCATTGGAAACTTTTAAAAACAAGTTGGACCAACCCCTGTCAGGGATGGTCTAGGTTTACTTGGCCCATGACTTCTCAAGGTCCCTTTCAGCACCACATTTCTGTGATTCTGTTTGGCCTCAATTAACTTCCCATCTAATTGCCTCATCCTAGATTTGCAGGGCCAGTGTGTCAATATTTGCTGTGCTTCCTCCTGTGACAGCCAGTCTAATCACCCGCAAGGTTCATGTGCCTCACCCAGAGGACTCAAGATCCCTTAACTAAAACAGGAAAGACCGTTTACCAAAACAACCAGCTCTTTCCCTCAGAAACCCCCCAGTCCCCAGTGAGCAGGACAGAAAAGGAACCCACAGTGCTGTCCTTCCTGCCATTTCACACTGCTGAATGGTTCAGCTGGAAAGGAAATCGAAAGCAGCTGAGAGTCTAAAGGGCCCAATTCTGCTCTCAGTTGCACAGGCGTGACTCCCATTGACTCTAGAGTTGCCTCTAGAAGGACTGGAATAAGAGTAAAATGAGGGGAAGTCAGTAAAGGCAGGGGAAATAGAGGAAAATAACCTCTAGAGCAGCGGTTCTCAAGCTATTGTACTGGTGACCCCTTTCACATAGCAAGCCTCTGAGTTCAACCCGTTTATATATTTAACACCATTATACATGCTGGAGGCAAAGCAGGGTTTGGGGTGAAGGCTGACAGCTCGTGCTCCCCCCAGGTAATAACCTTGCGGCCCCCCACGGGGTCCCGACCCCCCGTTTGAGAACCCCTGCTCTAGAGAGAGAGTTCCCTCTGAAGACGGATGAACAGAAGCTGATGTCTCTGCCCAGGAGTGGGAAATCCTCTGCAGCAACATACTGGGGGGAGGGGGAGAAATGTCCTCCAGGTTTCCTATGGTTTTGGGCCCTTAGGTCTCTTTTCTGATCCCAACACCATTTGCACTGCTGGAATTTAACCTCATGGAGCCCCGTGTTAGCAGCTCTGCAGCTCGTCACTCGCTGCAAGCGTCTCATTGGTGTGGCAGTTCGGAGCATCCTCTGTCCCTACGAGCAAAGGTGGAGCACGGCACTTGCAGTCACAGAATGGGATTTTTTTCTGGGCTTTTATGATTACTCTGCTGAGGATACTTTTTGATATTGTGGCCATTCCTGGGCACTGATGTGACAGTGAAAGGCACCGTTTATGCCACACTGGAATACGTCAATAGGCCCACTAGACGGGAAAACCGACCTACTTCCCAAAGACCAAATCCAGGCTTTCTCTTTAGGGAAAGGTCTGAATGGAGTTAGCCCCAACAGCCTGCCCCTAGATCCAGTTCAACCTGCTTTTTCCTGAGAGGAGTCCGCCTCTGCAAAAGGCTGGGTGCCAAAAAGGAATCTAGCTGGCCTAAGCTGTCATTGGGGTTTGCCCCTGAGAGAGAGGCAGGCACATCTGTCAAAGACAAAAGATTTAAATGAGGAAGTGCCCGGCAAAGATGCTGTGCAGAGAGTTGGCAGGCAGGTCAGATCCTGTCTGAGGGACAAACTGACCCAAAGTGACTAGGCACAGATGTGACGGTTCACAAACTGCTGCCAGACTGGCTTTCAACCTTCCTTTCCCCCGTGCCGGAGACTGTCTTGGATTTGCACTCTGTGCGGCGAGAACAGCCCATGAGTTAATGACTCTTGCGGCCTCTGGACCAAGGAGATTCATTCTGCAGCATTAGGGCTAAACTCATTGGGGTCTCTGCCACCACATCTGCGGTGGAAGGCTGTGTAAACTTCAAAATGAAGCCTCTGGAGGCCTGCCCCAAAGACTGGCCTTTCTGCAGCCGTCACCCGTTTGCTTCCGCACCACGGGGACCAGCGGCTCCTTCCCACTAGAGTTCCAAGAGCTAGGCTAGAGGCGTAGTGCAGGAGGGGCAGGCTGGTATCTGGGGTGACCAGTCACAGGTTTGTCCTTGTCTCTTCCTCTACAAAGATTTAAGTTCCAGGCCGTGATAAACGGGCGCCGGTTCCCACCAGCGGAAGCAGGTAGCAAAAAACTGGCCAAGCAGGAGGCAGCTGCCAACGCCATGAAAATCCTGATGCGCGAAGCTGAGAACGAGGGGGAGGATGGCATGGAAGGGGAGGAGTCATTTGTCCCAGACAGCTCGGAAGCAGAGTTGGTGAGTCCCACGCTGTTTGTTCTGGGCGACATTCAGGCTGAAATCAGGGCCTTGATGCCCGTGTTCGTAGCCCCTCTCTCCCAAAAGAGCTGTCCTCTGCTGCTGCTGAGATTTGCCATTCACAGATGCAGCACAAGGCAGACAGTATTTGGGGCAGGCTGGCCCAGCACTAGCTGTCAGGGGAGGGTGATGTAAAGGAGCTAGAGATTGTCCCTTCCCAAAAGGAAATGTGATTCCAAACTCTGTCAAGCCTGTATGAGGCACCCGCCCTTCTCCTTCTGGAATTGGCACGCTCAGGTGCTCTTTGGGGATTGCCCAGAAGGGCCGGAACGTTCCACCAAAGGCCCCACGCTTCTCTTGCTTGTCGCAAAAGTGGCTTCTTTTCACAAAGGGGTGCGGAAGCAGCACCACAGATGTGAAGCTGCCATGCTCTTGATGCAATGTGGTGCTCGTTCTCTTGGCCGGGTTGGCTTTGTCCTGTAGTTAGCATCTCCGAGTTGACTAGCCCCTGGGCTAGTGCCTGACAACAGCAGCCTGTGAGTGGGAGCTCGGCTGAGATCTGTGCTTTAGTCACCTCTCCGTATCTCACTGTAGCCTGCATGCCCAGAACCAGAGCCTCCGTCTGCAGTGGCACAGCTAAACTTGTCGTCCGGGAAGAACCCCATCAGCATATTAATGGAATATGGACAGAAATCAGGGAGCACGTGTGAATTCCAGCTGCTGTCTCAGGAGGGACCACCCCATGACCCCAAGTATGGCACATCGTGTTAATTGGGGGGGTGGGTAGGGATTCTTCTCTTTATTTCCTCTCCAGTCGGAGGAACCAGCCACGTTACCCCATCTGTCCAGGTTCCCATACACTTCACTGTGTTACCTGAGTGCTCATCTTGCTCAAGGATGTGTGGACCTGGCTCCCCCGAGGCCCTGTGTGCCCCAGAGAGAGGTCAAGGAATGCCTTCCTCCTGGGAGGCTGGGCGTCTCCAACCCAAGGACAGGTTCGGAGCTCAGGGGCCAGTCCTGAATACCATGCGTGGCAGTGCCACACCAGTGCTTTTGGAGCATCCAGTCACCGTGATGCTCTTAAACTGCTGATAACTTGGAAATGTTCCTTGTGCATCTTTAGCCCGACTTGAACTGGGAGTTGGTGCAAAGAGCAGACTGAAGCGGCTGCTTTAACATTCTTCTCATGGTGTAACATCCTGCCAGGTTCAAATACTGCGTGAAGGTGGGTGAGCAGACGTTCCCCGCGGTGGTAGCCAACAGCAAGAAGGGAGCAAAGCAGATGGCAGCTGAGGTTGCTGTGAAGATCCTCCGTGGGGAAGCTGGGGGGCAGTTCTTCCCGGAACAGGTAGAAACACCCTTGCATCCTTTACTCCTCCCTCCAGTAGGATTTTACCCCGGGCTGGCTGTGTGCAGTTACCCTGCTGTAGTACGGACTCCTAACTATTTAACTGGCTCCTCTTGTCTAACTCTTCTTTAGCCCTCCGGAGAGGTCCCAAGCGAGCCGTCCCTGGATCCGCCTGTTGCCCAGCCTCTGAATCTGGATGAGTCAAAGGCAGCAAAAGCCAAAGGCGTCGGGGAGCTGATCAAATACCTCAATGCCAATCCCGTCAGTGGCCTGCTGGAATACGCCCGTTCCAACGGGTTTGCAGCAGAGTTCAAAATGATCGATCAGACGGGACCGCCTCACGATCCGAAGTAAGTCACTGTGAATGTCCGTGACAAAACTGGCACCGTCTGTGCCGTCCTGAAGTAGGCGCAGACTCCTGCCTAGGATAGCAAATTCCTGGTGAAAGCTGCAGGCTGGTAACAGAGCTAGCTACTGTCAGACCGTCATCTGCCTCCCTACAGCTGGCAGGTACAAATAAAAACCACTTGGTTTTTAAACATTGCTCTCCCAGTGACATGCTGCTGCTCCCTCTGCAGGTTTGTCTACCAAGCCAAGGTGGGAGGCCGTTGGTTCCCAGCCGTGACTGCACACAACAAAAAGCAAGGCAAGCAGGAAGCGGCTGATGCAGCACTCAGAGTCCTGATTGGGGAAACGGAGAAGGCTGAGCGCACCGAAGGACCGAGCATCACAGAGGTAATTTCTCTCTCCCCAGAGCTAGGCTGTCACTTGTCCTTCTGCTGTTCAGTCTGGTTGGAGCGCTGTCCCAAAGCTACCCCCTGCCGATCAGCGACTTGTAAAGGTAGGGCCAAGCTGGGTCTGTTATCCTTTCCTGGCAGGTGCTAGACACACACCTACTCTGACCCTGCCTCCTGCCAGCATCTGGTGCTGGACTGAGCTAGCCCCAAACTCTGATCCATGAGCGGCTGAAGCATGGTCCTGTGGGTAAGAGCAAGAGCACACAATGTGATTCTGCATTCCAAGTTCAGTCAGTCTTACGCCGCCTTGTGGCACCTTCAGATATCGCACGGCAGCTCCAAAGGGGCTGTGAACAAAGCTAATTCTGGCAGAATTGCTGTCCCAGTTCTGTGCCATTCTGAGTCCTGCTTTGAGCTCTGCGATCTCCTAAGATGTGTGTTCCCTGCTGCAGAGCTGATCCTGGCAGATGAGATCTTGCCTAGTAAAAGCGGATTCAGAGCAGTGCCAGAGAAGGCAGCCAGGTGCACACCATACACTCTTCCCACAAGCACCCAGAGGAAGAATTCCTTAGGCGCTGGTGACAGAGAAATCCTACTAGCTAAGTCCCAGGGAGCTGGGGCAGAATTGTTTCTTACTGTTCAGTTTTAAACATTCTCCTTCCCTGCGGAGACTGTTCCTCACCCCAGTGCACCTTGCTGTCAGGAAGCAAGACTATCCACTGATGCGGGGCTCAGAGCCGAGTGGGGGTGCAGCAGAGTTCTCTAAAGAGGTGTCCCCTCCATGCCGTGGTAATCTCTGCGTTTGCAGCCCAAAACTGCATTGGCCTTTTGTGCTGTTCTAGCCCATGGCAAACTCACCTGCTCTTTCCCTTGGCATTTGTGCCCTCTGGATTCTGCCCTCCCACTGAACGGCTGTCTTTCTGGTTGGCTTCCTTCTTGAGTCTTTATTTACATCAGTGAATGACCTGCGTGTGATCCCTTAGCAATGCTGGTGTTCTGTTCCCCTTCCAGCTCCCGGTGAGCGGCAGTACCCTGCATGATCAGATAGCGATGCTGAGCCACCAGCGCTTCAACGCCCTCACTGCTCGCATCCAGCACAGCCTGCTCGGACGGAAGATCCTGGCTGCAATCATCATGAGGCGAGGAGAAGAGGGCCTGGGAGTTGTGGTCAGCATTGGCACGGGTATGAGCCACTGCTTCCAGCATGCATTGAACTCGGACTCCCTGGCTAGATACGTTTCTTACTAGAAGTAGGCACTGGCCATTCCTATGGGCCCCTTCAGGGAGAGTGGGACACGGTCTCCTCTCAACATCCTACGCGGTTAAAGAACGTTCCCACGGTGTCACCAGTGATCTAGTTACAAAAGGAGAAAACAAAGCGAACATGCCTTCAGCTGTATCGCTCGTAATCTTTGCTTGCACTGCTAGACGCTAGCCTGTGCATCAGCGCATGGATTTTCCCTCCTGGCATCAAACAGCACGGTCTCCTAAGGCTTCCCTCAGCTTTAGATTTCTAAATCCCCCTCTCCTTAGGGGTTGGCACTGCTTTGCCTCCCCTCAGAGGGTGGGCAACTGAGGCCTCAAGGTTTGAAGGGACACTGGCGTCAAGCAGGGTAGTTCTAGATTTGTGCTGCTCATAAAAGGAGGCAAGTGATTTCTGTGTGGAGTAGAATTCAGTCCTGTTCATTTCTAACGGACTTGGCTGGGATAATGATCCCCGGTAACTGGGGCCATGGTGCTCAGGAGCCCAGAGCAGTAAGACTTGGTGAGATCAAACACTGCCTTTTCAGAGGAGCCCACCCGTGCGTTGGCATTGTGAGACCCTCCCTCCCCTCCCCTCTAGGTAATCGCTGCGTGAAGGGGGAGGAGCTGAGCCTGAAGGGAGAGACTGTGAATGACTGCCATGCAGAAATCATTTCCCGACGAGGCTTCGTGAGGTGAGAGACGGGGGAATCTTTGTTCTCTGTTTGGAGGGAGTCTCAGGAGAAAGGCACGAAAGGGAACACCCAGCTGCCTGTATTATCCCGGACCTCTGCCTAGCAGGCAAACCCCTCTCCAGGAGCACAGCCAATGTCGGTTTCTGCAGAGAACACTCTGGTGTCTAGGAGCCGTGGTTGCCAACATCTATCTGGCTGTGAAGCACAATGACACTGTCTTACAAGGAAGGGTTTGCATGACTGTAGCATCCCACATTCTCCTACAAGTATCCCTCTCCACTTACCTGCAGGGGGTTTGAGCTCTGTTACCTGTTCAGCCCTTGGCTTCTGGGCTGAAAGCCCTCCTGGGTTTCCTGCCCTCATGTGCCCAAACCAACAGATACAGCTAACCACATCATGTGTTTCACTGGAGCTCTTTTCCATCTTCCACAGAGACTGCAGTTGGGGCACTGCCTGTCCTGGTCACGTGTGGGGATTGGGGTGGTTCTGATCTCTGGAACGAGGCCATCTTCTGACCCATCATGTTTGTTTCCAGGTTTCTCTACAGCGAGCTGATGAAGTACGATTCCGCCGATCCCTCCTCCACAGAACAGAGCATATTTGAGTCAGCAGGAGAAAACAGGCTCAAAATAAAAGCCGACGTTACCTTTCACCTCTACGTCAGGTCTGCACGGCGCATAGCGCTGCTAAGCCTTGCTGGGGCCGCCGCATTAATCTGCCCTGGCTGATCTGGGTCTCCTTATGGGCACGAGCCCCAGGCTGTCCCCTGACCTTCCCAGTCCCCGTGTACCGATAGGTTTGGGTGCTAGAGAGCAGGGGTTGCAGTGCCTTTCTGAGAGGGCTGCATGGTGCACACTGTCATGGAATGATGCTGATGATACCTCACTCTTCTATAGCATTCCGAGGGCTTTAAATCTGTAATGTGTGTGTCCTCCCACACCGCCGGGAGCTCGGGAAGTAAATGTAAAGCTGCACGTATAGACAGGTCTGGAGTGGAAGTGACTAGAGCAAACCTCAATAACAAACTCCCCCAGTGCAGTAACTGTTCTCCTACGCAGGCTTGGCACTCTCGCATAGCCTGCGTTATTTCCAGCTCCTTTGGGTTTACACTAACTCGACAGGGGCTGTTGGTTTGTTTCTAGCACGGCGCCGTGTGGAGATGGGGCCCTCTTCGATAAATCCTGCAGTGACCAGGCAAGCACGGCGGGGGAGAGCCAGCATCAGCCTCTCTTTGAGAATCCCAAGCAGGGTAAACTGCGCACCAAGGTGGAGAATGGTGAGTCTTGCAAAGCCTCAAGAGCCCTCGTGCCGAGCGTGCTGCAGTGCCGAGAATGCCGGCGTCTGTATCTTCCAGTCACATGGAGGATCCGCTGCGGGAAGTGCTCCCTGCTGGTAACCCCTGGCCAGATGCGGGGCTTAGCTCCATTAAGCTCTTCCACATGGTAACGTGATCTGGAGAATCAGAGCCCTGGGGCCAAGGGCTAGGCGTTTCGCAGCTACCTCTCTAGGAGAGGACCAGACCCTCCACTCTCCTGTGTCGGACAGAGAGCCGCAGGAGGTGGGAGAGGGGGCTAGCGTGTATCCCCGGGAGTCTGAGCACCCATGGGGTTAGGCACTGGAGAGGTGTCGTCGTCCTGCAGGCCTTTCTCCCATTTGTGCTTGTTTCTGCCTGAGGATATAGTGGGTGAAGACCAAGAGGGTTAGAGGGTGGGTGAAGGGGGCGGGCAAGGGGCTGTGTAGGTGGAAAGTCACGCTCTGCCCTCAGTGCTTTTGTGTGAATCCAGCATCCACGCTCATGTGGCACCGACCTCCTTTCCAAGCACAACCTGCCTCTCTCTAGTCTACCCAGCTCTCTCTCTGCTTGGCACGAGAGCTTGCCCAGCAGAACCTGGCATGCAGGAGCATGTTGTCCTCTGTCTGCGTGGGGTCATGCCGTCTCAGAGGTGTGCATGTTCACTGCAGGGAGCTCGTGGAGCGTGGCCTGCGCCCTTGGTGGCAGGGAGGTTTGTAGCCGTGTGGGCTGGCTTGCTCTTTGCTAATTCACTTTCCTTTCCTCTCCCGCAGGGGAAGGCACAATTCCCGTGGAGTCAAGTGACATTGTGCCTACATGGGATGGGATCCAGCATGGGGAGAGGCTGCGCACCATGTCCTGCAGTGACAAAATCCTGCGCTGGAACGTGCTTGGCCTGCAAGGGGCGTTGCTGTCGCATTTCATGCAGCCAGTGTACCTCAGCTCCGTTACGCTCGGTAGGAAACCCTGGGCGCACTGTGCTCTCAGTGCATTCAGGAGCTGGGTTGCGTACGCCAAGTGCCAGTAACCTCCTTACTGCAGTAATGGAAAAGAAATTCAGCGGGAGCGTGGGAACCGAAGGGTAAAATGTCGATTCCAGCAGAGCTGCACCGTTAGGAAACACATGGGACCTTGTGGATTTTAACCACGGGGATACGTGGGGATTTTATCCTTGGGTCTTGGTTTGGATGTGTGAGGACGAGGGGGAGACCGAAGCTGCCTGTAAATGTTTTATGGCCACAAATGTTGCAGTCTGTAAAACTGAACCCTTCACATGTTAATGACCAAGGACATGTCTAGTGGTAGGAAAATTGCTGTCCTGAACCTTTCCCGCCTCAGGCTTTCTGAGCAGAGCGGTGCATCTTCTCAGATTTCTGCCTGCCCATTAACAATGCAGCCGCTCTGTTTCCTAATGCCTGCATGTGTCTTTTCCCAGGTTACCTATACAGCCAGGGTCACCTGACACGTGCAATCTGCTGCCGCATGTCGAGAGACGGGAGCACGTTTGAAGCAGGTCTCCAGGCTCCGTATCGTGTTAAACATCCTGAGGTACCATAGGCTTGGCAGCTCTTAATGGTTCCATTCTCTCCTCTCTGCACAAGGGTCCAGCCGTCTGCACTGGTGCATTCTGTATTAGTGGGACTCGGTAGACTACCTGCCGGATGGTTAATGCTCAGTGACCTGCCACCTTCCAGCTGTAGCAGGAAAGTTTAACTTCCTTCTGGTATTTGTGGGACCAGAGACCTGGCTCAGGACAGACAGATCATAGTGACTGGTTCTGGGCTTCCCTGTCTTTCAGCCCACTGCCACATCTGGCCAGGTGTGAACAGTTAATGAGACCTTTGTGCATACAATGGTGCCTGGGCACGACTCAGGGGACTCTCCAGAGTCCATGCATGCCAGGTCTAACCAGAGCCCCGGTGACCCGTCTCTCTCTCTCGAGGGGCTGTCGCGAGGCGATCTTTGAATTGGGGGGGCGTGGCGTAGCTGAGATTGAGAAACATCATAAATGCTTTGCCGGTGGGGGGAGCTAGAATGCAAAGCAATTGCCGGGCACTCCAGCTGGCAGGTCGCTAGTGGGGCCACAGGTGAGAGGCTTCAGCGGCATTGCCCGCCTGCCAGTGCTGAGAACCAGGCACCCCTCCCAGCTGTGTGCATGTGCCACACAGTCTGCTGGGCCAACCCTCTTGTCTCCCTCTGGCCACCTAGGTGGGGAGAGTTAGCGTATACGACTCCGCCAGGCAGACGGGCAAGACCAAGGAGTCGAGTGTGAACTGGTGTCTCGCCGACGGAAGCGAGGTGGAAGTCCTGGATGGCACAAAAGGCAAAGTCGACGGGTGAGCGAAGAGCTTTGACGCCTTGCCAGAGGCTGGCTCTAGGGGAGCGTGTGAAGGGGCCGGTTCTCTGTGCTGTCCCTGTGGTGTGGGAGGACCTGGGGGCCTGGAGCCCCAACCCCAGCTAAAACGGGGATTCGTCGCAGTCAGAACAGACTCTCCGCCAGCTGGTCTCAGTCACTGGGCACGCGGCTCCAGTCGCTCCCACACACGGAGCAGTCCTGCCAAGGGGCCTTCGTTTCCCAGCCCCGGTAGCCAGAGCACTCCGACAAGTCCAACGGAAGCCATGGCGCGCAAGGGGCGGAGCGCTGTGCTTTCACTGCGGCAGCCGCTCTTTGTCGCTGGAGTGGAAACGTTTAAACACTTTGGAGGCAGATTTTCCCTGTGAAATGTTCTTGTCGGTTGTGGCCCAGGCCTGTGTAGGGGGCCCCATTGTGCTGAACAGGCACAGAGCAAAAGACAGTCACTGCCCCAGAGCTGCCCTGTCCACACATGGGCCTCCTAAGTTCTGTTCCTGACTCTGCTGGTGATCTCTGGTGGCCATTTCCCTTCTGCCCACGTGCGAGGGTCCCCCGGGCGCTGCAAGGCGTAGCTGCTGTGTGCGGAGCACTTGGAGATCCCAGCTGCTGCATCGCGTGGCTTGTTGTTACCCTCGGGTACGGTTACAGCCCAGACTCTGCCCGCCCGGATCCGACGGCAGGACCACACCCTACATCCCCCTTGCCCCAGCTCCATTCCCTGGGGTTCTCATTCTGTTCGTGTCCTTCCCCTTTCCAGACCAAAGCTCGAGGTGTCCCGCGTGTCCAAGAGGAGCATGTTCACTCTGTTCCAGCAGCTCTGTGCCAAGGCGGACCGCAAAGACCTGCAGAGCCTTGCACTGTACTCGGACGCCAAGGAGGCAGCCGCGGCCTACCAGGGAGCCAAGCAGCACTTCTTCACAGCGCTGGAGGAGATGAGCTATGGGAGCTGGATCTGCAAACCCCAGGAAGAGGAGAACTTCTCTCTCGCCGAGGCGTAACGAGCTGCCCTCTGTGTGTGTGTCTGTGTGTTCCTTTTGTTTTCTTTTTTTGTTTTTTTAAATGGAGCCAGTAGCGTTGACTAGGATTGTGAATTCCCCTGGGTCTCTCCTCCTTTTGGTTATCCTGGCAGCACATGTTGATTCTGCGGGGAGGGACTCCCGCGTTCATATTGCATTCTTTCAACACTCGGCACATGGTGGTGAGGAGATGTGAATGTGTTTGGACGAGGGAATCCACACTGTCCACGCATTTAAATGAAACCACAGGCAAGCCTGCTCCTGTGTCCCTTCATCACAGCAGCTGGGGGGACTCAGCTTTTCACTTGTCAGATGCGTTGTCTTGATTGGATCATTTTAAACAGTGTGTGGGTACTTCCCAGCCTCTTAGCCTCTCCCGAAACACTTCCCTCTGATTTGCAAGATGATTCCTGCAGCTATTGGCAAACTCCCCGGGACTTTTCCTTCCCAGCAGTCCTGCTGGGTGGGCACAAATCGGTCTGAAGACAAGGTGATCGCTTGCAACTGCTCTTTCATTGGGGATCTGCCCTAGGGCACAGCACGAGCCGTGAGGGGCTCAGGGCTATGGCAGATGGCAGGTACGACCTGATCTGGATCTCCATAGTTAGCAGGCGTATTCCTGGCTTTGCTCTGGTAGCCTCGTCTGAGGTACCCTGTTGATGATGAGGGTTGGGTCTTGGTTTCTGGAGTCCTGCTGAGATGGGCCAACCCTGCCGGACACTCCCCCTGCGAGGGGCACCCGAGGGTGGGGTGCCCCAGACTTGCCAGGTAGGGTGGCACCACTCTAAGACACGCGTCACCCCAAACGCCCTCCTCACCCCAAACGCCCCTTCGGACCAGTTTCCTGACTAGCCCGCGGCTGGTTCGGCTGCAGCACAGCCCCTTTTACTGAAGTGGGACCAGGGATCGTTTAGAGCCTGGTCTCTGGTTTTAAACCCTGCCTTGAAACGGTCATTAATTTTATCTTGTCTACAGGCCTCGGGCCCAGCCAGCCGCTCCTCTTGGTTGTTTGCAGGAATCTAAGACGCCTTCGTGGGTGATGGGATCTAAGGCAGGTTCTGTCTGTGTTGGGAACGCTGATTGGTGGCTATGCGCCTACCTGCCCTCTCTGCAGGCCTGTGTCTGGGCAGCCCTGGGGGATGGGGGGCGTGGGGCTGCCTGCCAGTGCTGTGCTAGCAGGCCCAGCACATTTCTTCTTCCTTCTTGGAGGAAGCACAGGCCTCCCAGCTAATGGACCCAGTCCCATCCAGCCTGCCTGGACCTAGAATCCCAGGCCCCGGGCCGTGGGGTCAGCTTGCTCTGGAGGTCGGTTGCGTTTGGCCTGAGCTGGCCTGGGCTTTGTCAGAAGCTAGTCTGGGTTAGCCTGGCCCTGGGGGAAGGGGCGAATGGATTGCTCCGGAATTGAGTGGCGCTGTGAGCGGTCAAGGACGTTGCAGTGCAGGAGGCTGGGGGCAGGCCAGGGGGCGGGCTGCCCCTCTGAAGTAATTGGAGAGACCCAGACCTGTTCTTACTCCACAGTTCTGGCATCTCCTTGTGCCGTCTCCACCCCGCCCCCATTTATTTTATTTGTAATGAGTTGCACTGTCAGCGGGTCGGAGCAATTCCCGTTGTGCATCATTTGGGGACTGTCTCCTGCAAACTCCTCCTACCCCCACCCCCTTTCTTTTCTGTCCTGTTGGATTCCTTCTCTTGTCGCACTGGCTCCGGGGAGCTGAATGGAAACAAATGTAAATTTATTCATGGGAGAACTGTAACCCTCCTTTTTATTTTATTTTAATTTTTGTAAGTCTGCTTTTAAGTGCCCCTCGGTATCAATGATTTGAAGTCCTAACATTCCGCATAAAAATAAAAAAAAATTCTGTCTTGTTAGACAGCTCTGCCCTGTGGGGTGTTTAATTCCTGGGACACGACCAGGGGGGCCAAAGCTGGTGTTAAATGGCCGCGAGCATGGAGCTGGAGTCGCTCAGAAGGGAAAGGGTGGAGATATTTGATCGTCAGCTGGACAAGTGCTGACGGCTGCACCATGTCCCGCGCTGATTTCATAACCAAGTGGGGCTCTGCCCCCGGACGGCGGGCTGTGCTGAGCAGCAGCTCTGCCGGGGCAGGTTAAATCTCTCCCCCCTCAAAGTTCTCGAGTGAATTCTGAAGTGACGTCGTCCCTGGCCCCAGGCTTGCTCTGCCATCACTGGAGCTAGGGGCACCCTTCTGTCCATCCCTGGGCACTTACCTGCATAGCCCCAGGGAATAACCCCCCCCACACACACACAAAGGGAGCGATTCATGGATTTAAAGGCCAGAAGGGACCATCCAGTCTGATCTCCTGGGTGACGCAGGCCAGGCAGTGTCAGCCCAGTGACTTGTGTCTGGCTAACGCACGGCAAGCTGGATCCGAACCCCTCACCAGATTGACTCCACCTGTCCCCTGGTTCCAGTGGCTGATCACCCTCCACATTAACAATCTGCCCCTAACCTTGCCCGGCTGCCTTGGGGATTAGCTCAGAGGTTGGGCTCCCCCCTCCCGGAGAGTGGGGGCGGGGAGTAATTCTCTAACTCCGGGAGCAGTGCCAGAGTGGGCGAGCCCAGGGGCCTTGTCAGGAGCCCCCCAGCTAGATGTGAAGGAGCCCCCTTGGCCAGACAGCTGTGACCATGCGAGTCGCCGCCCTGTGGGTTTCATCGTGCTGGGAGTGCTGCTAACGGACGTCTCCACGAGGTGCCGCGCGCGGCTGACTGACCGTCCTGGTAACAGAGGCTGGGAGGGCAGCACCTGCCCCGCGCGGTCCCGTAGCACAGGTTGCTGTTACATTTGAGCTCAAGCTTATTTAAGACGGAGACTGTCCTGCCCAAGAGCAGTTTTATTACATGTCAGAACAGTTACAGCCTCCCTTCGAAACAGACCCCTTCCTGCAGCACCGCTGGTTCTCGCTTGGCTCGGAGCAGGACGAAGATGCTGGTGACCAGGCGTGCCAGCAACGGACGCTTAGGCCATTTGGAAAACAGCAAAACTCTGCTGACGCCTGGGGCTCCTGGCCGCAGCCAGCTGGAGCAGAAGGTGTCACTCGACCCCCTGCAGGGTCCATGGCTATTGCTCTGCGGTAGGGTTTTGCCTCGTGGCCGCCCAGCAGCCACTCCTGTATGTTTAATGGGGTCCCACTGTAACCACTGGGAAACCAGGCTCCTTCAGAGCTAAGCAAAGGGGACTTGAAAATGACTCGGTGAGAACATGATGCAAAGGGGCTAAAGAGACTCCAAAGAGCCCAGTCGCTGCGCAAGCAGAGTTCACCCTGCCCGCCACCCACTGCATGGTGCTGCTCATGCATGAAGGGACCTGTTACGTACCCGGTGAGTAAAGGCTTGGCGCTGCCCCCTCCCGTGTCTGCGGGGTGGGAGGGGGGAGTGAGAAGCAGAACCCAAAAGCGCGACTGAGCCGCAGTTTAAAGCGAAGGGGTGGGAGTAGGCAGGGAACGGGAGCTGGCTTCGTGCATCCAGCCTAGCGCACATGGGGGCAGCATCCCACCTGGCGGCCTAGTGCCGCTGCCGTCTCCAGGCGCTGTGTGCAATAGCTGTGCTGCACCTGGAGGTGGGGCTGGATTCCCGCCCCCGAACGCTAGGCTGGCATTGCAGGGCTCTGCTCCGGCTGGGCCCCAAGACTGGATTCTGCCACCGTGCAAAGGCAGGAGAGGGCTTGTCCCTGAGCTGCTCTGCAGCAGAGCCCGGGGGGTGGGACCATGATCCTGACCGCTCAGTGGGTAGCTGACCAGCAAGGCCAGTGTTCTCCGGCCCGTGGGGGCTCATCTGGCACAAGTGTTTCAGACTCAAACATCTTTAGATTTGAAATATCACTAAAATCTAGTCCTGCTGCCCTGGAGGGCAAAGCTGGGTGCAGTGTCAGTGGCAATCTACCAGCGGCCGGCTGTTCGGGAGCAGGCTGGGACCCTCTATGCCTGGCTGGGGGGGAAGCTGAGAAATTACTGGCTGTGATTGTTTACAGAGCAGCAGCAGGATGTGCTCAGCCTGTCCCTCTGCTCCGTGCCGCCCTGCCACACAGCCTGGAGGATTAGCGCTATTTATAGGAGATGCTTGATTTCAAATTTCCCCCAGGGAGGCTAATTCTTGCCTGCCCAGGGACCGTGGCACCGGCCCTGCGTTTCCATTCTGCACATGAACTGTTCATCTCCCTCCACCCATCAGCTCCAGGGCACCAGCCAGGGGCCTGGACACGGTTTCTAATCGCACTGCGGCTGTATCTGCTGCGCCTCGCCCCCCAGCAGAGCTGGAACCCGTCAGGGGACGGCCCTAGGGCTCCGTCGGAAGGAGCAGGCAGTGGACTGACAGTCATACTGAGATCTGACGAGCCACCCTCAGCGTCTTGCAGAGGGAAACGAGCAGAGCAACCTGGGGCCACGTGCGACTCCTGGGTGTGTCTGCAAGGATCCCGATCGAGCTGGCCCGTGGATCCCGATCGAACTGGCCCGTGGCTGTAATAATCCCTCTCTCGCTCAGTGGAGGTCCCAGTGGCATCAGCTAAACCTGCCTCCCCTTTGCCCCGTGCGCCGCCTTGCAGCACGACGCACTTTAACACCCTCTGTGACACTGGTGAAATCCAGCTTTGCTGCACGTTGGTGCCTGTGTTTCACTGACATCTTCCACCGGCATCGGCACTGACGCCGCAGCCTGCTGCAGCCCGATCGTGATCTCCGGTGGTACAAGAGCCCTCGCCGGGGCGTGCCAGGTGCGGGGCCCCTACGTGCACTCTGGCTCGGATTTAACAGCGTGTAAATTGCCACGAGAAAGGGACGCTGCTTGGGCTGCGACAGGCGCCTGCATAAGCAGAGGTGCAGGAACAGCCCTCGCTGGGCTCAGAGATCTTGTGCCTGCAGCCAGAACCAGGAGCTGCTGCTCCTCTTGGCGATCCCTGGGCCCCGCAACCTGCTGAGCTCTTGCTCCCACCTGACCCAGGATTCTGCCCCCGACTGTTTCAACTGGAACAAGAAGGGGAGGTGCCTGCTCAGCCCCAGGGCAGCCTGACTCTGTCCCTGCAGGGCTCGCTACCTGTGTCCACACTGGCCTGTGTCTTTGCCTTTAAGAGGGTCAGATCTCCCCTTCCACGTCCGCCTGGAGAGCTGCAGCCCTTGTGCCCTCCCAGCCCTGCCTCTCCCCTGCTCCGGGGCGCCCCATGACGAGGGGGCTTAGAAATAAAAGGGGGTCAAATTAAACCAGGTTTTAAAGAAATCCCCCCTCCCCCCCGTTCCCTGTGATTATTTATTGGGCTGCAGTGACATTGGAAGCAGCAGCGGACGTCTGAGGCTGCCCAGGGCAGCGTCCCCGTCCCCCCGCCCGCCGAGCTTCCAGGGACACAGCTGGCTGAATGCAGCAACGGGCTCCAGGCTCAGTCCAGAAGACGTGTCTGGGGCCCGTTCACCCCCAGCTGCTGCCTGCGCCCTGCCCTGCTGAGCTGCAGCGTCCCCAGCCAGCCTTGCCCCCGGCCGCATGCGACCTGGTAGAGATCGAGGGCCCCGCTCCACTCACGCCTCGCTGCTGTGGGGACCGTTTGGCCTCGCTGATCTCTGGGGGAGGGGAGCCCTCCTTGCCCCCCAAGCGCGGTTCCTGGAGCAGTCCTGTCCCCCCAGGAAGGACCAGGGCACCTTGAGCTGTGCCCAGCCTGTCTCCTCCTGTCTCCTTCTGGGGCTTTGCTCTCAATGGGGCGGACGTGGAGCCCCCCAGCTGCGGGAGCCAGGACCCCTTCGGGCGGAGGCAGCACTGAAATCAGCAGCAAGGCCCTGACACCCCCTCCCCAGACTCCCCGGGGCCTGCGTGCTGCAGCCACGCGCACCAGGCCCCTGTCTGCCGTGGGGTGATGGCTCCGTGCGCACGGGGCAGGACCGCCTGCCTTCCCCCAGCCCTATTTGGAGCTGGGCGGGCCGTGGTTGAGCTGCAGCAGGGAGTTGGTGGCGTAGTTCTGGAAGAGCGGCTGGAGGAACATGCCGATGGTCCCGAAGACACAAACGAAGACGAAGATCCACAGGAAGAGGCGGTCGATCACCATGGCCACGTATTTCCAGTCCTCGCTCACCTGGAAGGAGACGGCGTGTTCAGGATCTGGGGCACGGCCGCCAGGGGCGGCTCCAGACCCCAGCATGCCGGGAGGGCGGCAGGCGGCTCCGGTGGACCTCCCGCAGGCGTCCCTGCGGAGGGTCCGCTGGTCCCGCGGCTTCGGTGGAGCATCCACAGACACGTCTGCGGGAGATCCACCAGAGCCGCGGGACCAGCGGACCCTCCGCAGGCACATCTGCAGGAGGTCCACCGGAGCTGCGGGACCGGCGACTGGCAGAGCACCCCCGCGGCATGCCGCTGTGCTTGGGGCGGCGAAATGGCTAGAGCTGCCCCTGACGGCCGCCCCGCCCCGCCCCACACACTGGACCTAGGTTCCCTCACCGGCCGTGCAAGCTGCATCAGCTGCTCTCGCCCCTGCCTGTAGAGCAGCATTTAGGCCTGGCCAGGCGCTCCTGTCCTGCGCTTTCCCCTCTTGCTATGGGTCTGGGAAGGAGCAATTTCATGCCTGAGTCGTTCTCTCATTTCTATCCTTGGCCAACAGCATCGGCTTCGCAGGGAGCGGGGCTGAGACACGACAGATGGGACCTCAGCGCAGCTTGGAGGAGGGACAGGCAGGGAACGACTTAGTTCTGCTGCCCAGAGATCGGGGCAAGACCCGAAAATCAGCATGTGCTGGAGGCAGAGACGCGAGGAGCCGGTAACTGGCATTCACCTTCGCTTCCACCAGGCCCTGGGACCTGCAGCTTCCTCCCCTGGGCTGGATTTGTGCTAAGAGAGACAGAGCTGCAGGCCCAGGCAGAGGCAGTGCGGCCACGTGGCAGGAGCAGGTGGGCTCAGCCCACCTCTGGCACTGTGTAGCTCTGGGCACTGCCACCTCTGCCCTGGACCTGCCACGTAACTTCCGGGAAGTGACTTCCCCTGCGGAGGCCTCCTTGTTCCCCTCTGTAAAGTAGGGATCGTTCCAGGAACGTGGAACTCGACCCATGGGCCATATACCAAGGGCTGCGCTGGCACCCGCCCCCCACGGCTCTGCCAACGCCCCACGCTCCCCACCTGCAGCGCACGCACTCCTGGGATACCCTCGTACACGCAGCTCTGCTCACGTGCCTCCATCCCACCCCCCTCTTGCAAAGCCACATGTGCCTAGAGCTCCCCTGCCAGGCCAGGGCCGCCCGCGTCTCCCCCAGATCCCAGAATCTCAGCCTAGGCACTGTGCTGTGCCAGGGGCCGGTGCCCCTCTGAGCTGGGCCCCTCCACCCCTCATCCAAAAACTGCAGCACCTGAGCTGCTCTCATGAGAGACAGTTCTGGTTACTATAGCAACTCCTAAACGGGGGCCTGGCCCGCTCCTGGAGTGACCGGCTGGAGGCCCGGGAGGAAGGGATGGGGGGCGGGGGGCTGGGCCTGCTGGAGTCCAGCCGCAGGGTTACCCCGGCACTTGCCATATTTGCATTTCACAAGCCCCCACAGCCACAGCCAGCCTCCCTGCCCCCCCCCCCCCGCCCGCCTGCATCTCCCCTGAATATTTCATGGGCTTCCACAGAGGCCCAGCCGAGCAGAAGGAGGATATTGATTTTGGACTTTGCCATTTGCGTTGAGAGCTCAGGGCCGGCGCCTTCCCGCCAGCCCTGCAGGCCGGGCTTGGAGGAGAGGGAAGCTCCTCCTGCCGCCCTGCCCGGGTCGCCTCTCTCCAGGCCCCCAAGCACAGCACAGCACAGCAGGGCGCCGGGCGTGGGCGCGGCGAGGGGGCCCCGGGCGTGGGCGCGCCTCGCTGGCTGTCCCTGCAGGGCTCCTGTGCAAACATGGAGGTGAATTATGGTCCCACCCCCCTCCCCCGCAGAGGGGTGGAAGTTGGGGGGGTCTCCCCTGCAGTTACGCAGGAGCTGGGCCTGAGGGGCTGTACCCCAGGGCAGAGGGTCCACCCGGCTGTTGTGCTGCGGGCTGCCAGCAGGGGGCGCAGCGCTTTCACCACCTCCCTGGGGGATCCTGGCTGACTCCAGGGATGAACTTTGCCCATCCCAGCTGGGGAGAGGCCGGTGCAGGGACCTGCACCCAGCGGGCAGGTTTGCCGCACTGTCTCTGCGCCAGGCCTGGCAGCAAAGGGGGCAGAGGGAGCCTGCACGTCTGGGGCAGGACTGTTCCATGCTCAGGCCTGAGCCCACCCTCCGTGGCCACGCATTGCCCAGGTGAGACGTCGCGCAGCCACGGAGCAGAGCCCCTGGCCAGCAGCGGGGTCACGGGGTGGGGCGGGCAGTGCCAGGGACACGCGCACGCACACACACACACACGATCCCGGCTGTGTGTGCAGCCACGTACACGCACGCAGCCTGCCATGGGTGATTGTGCACAAGCACAGCCTCGCACACAGACGTGTCCATTCCCCCTTGCACACCCTCCCCCCCACCTTCCCTCTCTGCCTCCGCCAGCTCCCCCGACTCACGCTCTGGTCATCGTCCTCGCTCCTCATGTGGTCTGCGATGAAGCGCACCCCATCCACCGCCTCCTCCACCCCGCAGCAGCACTGCTGGCTGGGCGCCGGGGCCTGCCCCTGCCGCTCCCGGTAGCCATTGGCACTGTCAGCCGCCTCGGTGAACTGCCGGCCGCCCCCTGCGCCAAACTTCTTGATGGTGGCCTGGTTGGCAAAGCAGGTGCAGGAGCGGGCGCTCTCCCTCCGGAAGAAGCTGCTGCTGCTGCGCTCCTGGTTCTGCCGGCGCTGGCGCAGCCGCTGGCGGGCACAGTTCTGGCGCGGCTGCTTCATGAAGAGGACAGTGGGCAGCTTGTCCAGGAAGACCACCTTGACCCAGGGCGGCATGGTGTGGGTGGTGGGCGAGCGGTGGTGCACGTTGAGCACACACACGCTGGTGACGATGGAGAAGGTCACCAGCACCATGGTGAACATCAGGTACTTACCCACCAGCGGCACGTCCAGCGAGGTGGGCGGCACGATCTTGGAGATGAGCAGCAGGAAGACGGTGAGGGCCAGCAGCACGGAGATGCAGAGCGTCATCTTCTCGCCGCAGTCGGAGGGCAGGTAGAAGACCAGGATGGCCAGCGAGGTGATGAGGATGCAGGGGATGATGAGGTTGATGGTGTAGAAGAGCGGCTTGCGGCGGATGATGAAGTCGTAGGTGATGTCCACGTAGGTGGAGTCGTCGGGGTTCTCGTTCCGCCGCCCCGGCAGGGCGATGATGTCCCACTCACCGCTGGGCGTGAAGTCATCCAGGCTGGCCACGTCGCTCTTCAACACCAGGTCGATCTCCGTCCGGTCGTAGGTCCACGAGCGGAACTTCATGGTGCAGTTCTGCTGGTCGAAGGGGAAGTGCTTCACCTCGATCTTGCAGGCGCTCTTGTAGATGGCCGGCGGCAGCCAGAAGATGCTGCCATCGTAGGAGACGACCGCGTTGGAGTAGAAGGAGACCTCGTACATCCCGTCGGCACTGGGGGCAGGAGAAGGGCCGTGAGGCGGCGGGGCTCTCTCGCCCCACCAGGACTGTTCTGCCCAGCGGAGCCGGGCTCCGTCTCCCCAGGCAGCAGCCGCCGGGAGCTGGAAAACACCCAGCTGGGCTCCCAGCTCCTCTGTGAGTCGGAGCGGAGGCGCTGGGATCTGGGACGGCTGGGAGTGGGCGAACAAGATGCTGCCTCTGCCTGCCCCTGAGGCTCCCCCACAGATCAGGCCAAGTGCACTCTGGGCAGAACCCTCAGCCAAAGCGACTGGGCCCAGAGGCTGGAGGCGCTGGGGGACAGGGGTCCTGGGGGGTGGCACCTACTTGTTGTAGAGGACGACGTCCGGCAGCCAGATGTGCTTGGAGGGCAGGCGCACCTTCCGCATGTTGTCGAAGTCCCCTGGCTTCCAGGTGAGGCGGTAATCTTCCCACTCCTGCGGAGAGTGCGGCACGGCCTCAGCCCCGGCCACCGAACCGGCCCGGCCTCTGCCCCTGCTGCCCAACCAGCCCGGCCCTGCCCCTGCTGCCCAACCATCCCGGCCCTGCCCCTGCCGCCCAACCGGCCCTGCCCGGCCCCTACATCCCAACCAGCCCGGCCCTGCCCCTGCCGCCCAACCATCCCGGCCCTGCCCCTACATCCCAACCAGCCCTGCCCCTGCCGCCCAACCAACCGTGCCCTGCCCTTCGCCTGCCGCCCAACCGGCCCTGCCCTGCCCTTCGCCTGCCGCCCAACCGGCCCTGCCCTGCCCTTCGCCTGCCGCCCAACCAGCCCGGCCCTGCCCCTGCCGCCCAACTGGCCCTGCCCCTGCCGCCCAACCGGCCGTGCCCGGCCCCTACATCCCAACCAGCCCTGCCTGGCCCCTACTGGGCCCCACGCCAGGCATCTCACCTGTGTCAGCCACACGTTGGTCGTCATGATCTGTTCCCGCTCGTGCTGCAAACAGGACCGAGGCGGTGTTAGCAGGGTGGGGCGGCAGGCCCAGGCGTGGGGGAAGAGGGCAGGGCTGGGGCAGCCAGGCAGAGAGAGCTCGGAGAGGTCAAACCGCACCCCCTCCCCCGACACAGGCAGCTCAGCAGCAGCCATGGGTGCAGCCCGGCCCCCCGCGCCCCACAGCAGCGCCGGAGCCGCCGGTGCTGGCTGGCCAGGAGGGGATTTGCTCTATGGGGCTGCTCTGGCAGCAGAGCTGGGCCAGACCCAGGCCACTGAGCGTGTGCATGTACCTGTGTGCAAAGCACGTCTCCCTGCACGCGGGGGTGCACATGAACTGGCGTGTCCCCGGGTGGTGGGTTTACACACACGTGCCCGTCTGGGGGTGTTTGCAGCCCGAGACTGACACTCAGCACAGCCCAGGAAACCCCTTGTGCCCAGGCCTCCCCCCACCCCCCCGCAGTGCCTTCACCCCTCCAGCACCCAGTCTCTGCCCAGGGCGGCAGGTGTGAGCCCTGCACTGTGCCACAGACCCGGCAAACTCACCACGCTGATGAGCTGGGCCAGCGACACCATGAGCTGCACGGTCACCAGCTCCGAGCCGTTGGTGGCCGGGCGGATCAGCTTGTTGTAGCGGGACGGGTCCAGGAGGTGCTCAACCAGCCGCTCCTCTGTGTCGGTGCCCAGGCTTCCTGAGGGCAAGGGGGGCTCAAGGGGTGAGACGCCAGTACCCCACAGCACCCGTCCAGCCTGGCCTGCCCCACACCCCACTGGGTCCTGCCAGTGGGAGCTGAGCCGCTGCGCTGGCCCCAAATGTTCCTCCCTCCCCAGCTCCCAGCTGCAGTGTCTGGAGAAGGGTCCAGCCAGGGAGCGGCTGCTGGGACGCCACCACCAGCTCCGAGATGGGCTCGTCCGGGAGCCCGGGGGGCCTAGCGCCTGGCTCACCCAGCCCGGCATGCGGGGGGGGGGGTCCCAGCTCAGTCCGAGTGCAGTGGCCACACCCCTGCTGCCCCAAGGGACGGGACCCCCGCCAAGTGCTGGGCACTGCCCTTGGGTCCCTGCCAGGCAGGCAGCCCAGACACTAACACTCACCTGGCTGGGCCCGTGGAGGGCTCGTTCCAGCTATGGGGACCCTTCAGCCCGTCTGGGGGCACAGCCCCCTCGTCACCAGCCCCACTCAGGGAGGGCCGGACGTGGAGGGGTCTGAGCGGTTTTCAGTGACCAGCAGGGTGTGACCCTGGTGTCCCGGCCCAATCTCAGCGTGGGGTGTGACATTCACGCCCCCTAAACGGCCCCGACAGGCTCCCTTACAGACGGGATTTGCCTTTCCTGTCAAACTCATGGCAGCGTTGGTGTGGGGCTGTTAAAAAGCCCTCGTGCCCCACCCCAGAGGCAGCTGCATCTCGGTGTCGGGCAAGGAATCCCTGTATAACCAGCCCCTGCACTTCACCCCAGAGGGAGCTGCATCTCGGTGCCAGGCGAGGAATCCCTATATAACCAGCCGCCGCACCTCACCCCAGAGGCGGCTGCATCTCGGTGCCGGGCGAGGAATCCCTATATAACCAGCCGCCGCACCTCACCCCAGAGGCGGCTGCATCAGCCCCTGCACTTCACCCCAGAGGCAGCTGCATCTCGGTGCTAGGCGAGGAATCCCTATATAACCAGCCGCCGCACCTCACCCCAGAGGTGGCTGCATCTCGGTGCTGGGTGAGCAGTTCCCTCTCAGTCTGTAAAGCAGTTTGGGGTGAAAGGGGTGTTAGAGACGTGACCTATTCATGTAGCTGCAGGACTGGGTCCTGCAGCTAAGACAGACCTACAGACAGGCAGCAAGAAATGGGGCTTATTCTACAGCCCCCCAGCTTTGCCCCCTCCCTCCGGTCCCACATACCCCCAGCGCCCGGGGGCAGAGCCCCATGGCTGGGAATGCCCGCCCGCGTCTGCACACGGCTCCCGGCCCATCAGCCCCCAGCCTCCTGGCTCTCGGCGCCCGCCCGCCCGCCCTTGGGGATGAAGGCGCTGGTGACTGACAGGCCGCTTCAAAGGGCCTGTAATGAGCCTCGCCCGCGGGGTCAGGGCCTGCGGAGGATTCTGGGGCTGGTGCTCGGGCGCCGTCTCATCTTGCCTCCTCCTGGGCGCCGCTGATAGCTCTGTGCTCGCGGGCCTCTGCCCCTCATTACGCGGCGCCTTTGTAGCCAGCCCGGCAGCCGGCTCCGTCCTTCACTAATCACCAAGGAGCCAAGCCCAGCCGGAGCAGGGTTACGCCGCGGGGGCTTTGGCGCAGTGAGTGCAGCTCACCACAGGCAGGGGGGTGCCAGGCTGGGGGGAGGCCTCGTGCCCCTGATGTCCCCCCCACCCAGTGGGGGCTGCTGGGGGAGGGGAGCGTCCAGGGGGGTGAGTGCCTGGTGGGGAGGGCCCAGCTGCAGGGGTGCTTGGGCCAGGTGCCGGCTCTGGTCCGGAGGCTGCCCTGTGCTCAGCCCCATGCTCAGCCGCACCCCCCCCCCACCCCGCTTCCCTGGGCCCGGGGGTTTAGTCCCTTGTTCCCATGCCCAGGGCTCTGCAGCCCCAGACGCCTCCCTGGGCTGGTGCAGGGGTGTGGCCGTCTGTCCGTCCATGCGCCACCCCCAGCACGCCCCTGTTCTGAGCCCTGGCGCCGGCTCCGGGAGGAGAGAGCCGGGGTCAGGGCTCAATAGCTGAAGGGGCCCAGCCTGCATCCCCCCCTCAGCCTCAGCAGCTGCACCAGCCTGCCCCACGTGGGGCTGAGGGGCCAGTCTCACCAGCCTGCTGGGTGCCGGCCAGGGCAGGGGCAAGGGAGGCAGAGCAGGGGCCCAGCGCTGCCCTCCCTCGGTGCCTGTCAGTGTCAATCAGCCGCTCCTCCTGCTCCACTCCCCCAGGATCTGCCCCAGCCGCTGCTGCAGCTGGATCCCGACTGCCTCCCTGCAGCGGCTGCCGAGTTTCAAACTAACCCCTCTCAGCCGGGGGGTTGGGGGCGCAGAGCTCGCTGTGGGGCTGGCGGGCGAGTGCAGGGCTGCAGGTAAGACCCAGCACCCGCTGCACTAGAGACACCTCCTCCCCTCTCCATGGCAGCTCAGCGGGGGGAGCAGGGCGAGCTCCCGGGCCCAGGAGCTGAGCAGTGGCAGGGAGGGGTGCAGCTCTGGGCGGGCCTGGGGGCTGGGGGCTGGGGGGAATGGCTGCACCACGTGTAGATCTCACAGCACTTGGCACAGGAGCCCAGTATCATTTTATAGGTGGTGAAACTGAGTCACAGTAAGTGACTTGCCCCAGGTCCCTCAGCTGAGCCAGGCATGGAACCCCCCTCTCCTCCCCCTCGCATCTGCTGAGTGCCGGGCCAGGCCACTAAACCTCAGGGCCCCTCCCCTGCCAGCTGACGCCCCGGTCCAAGCCTTGGCACGGCTCGGCTCAGCTGCCCCCGCCCCGCGGGCTAACGCTCCCTCACGCTCCCCGCCGGAGCCAGGACACGACACCCGCGTTTCCTGACGGTGTAACCGCGTCTCTGGGCCGGGGCTCAGGCAGGCCGCAAAGTGCAGCGAGGGCCTGATCCCGCGAGCTCTGAAATATCGATCCAGGGACAACGCCAACCCCGAAAGTGCCGTTTCCAGGCAGGGAGGGGGGAGGGGCACAGAAACACGTTCCAGTCCTCAAACTCGTTTTCCTGCCAGCGCTGACCAGAGCTCGGAACTATGTACACAGGGCGCTGGGCCGTGCGAGGCTGAGCATCGGGACTGGGACACGGGGCCTTTCCCTGTAGGGGTCACGGCTCCGATCCAGCCCCGGGGCAGGGACTGGCTGGCTCGGGGGGGGGGGCAGGGAATGGGACACGGGGCCTTTCCCCTGTAGGGGTCACGGCTCCGATCCAGCCCCGGGGCAGGGACTGGCTGGCTCGGGGGCGGGGGCAGGGACTGGGACACGGGGCCTTTCCCTGTAGGGGTCACGCCTCCGATCCAGCCCCGGGGCAGGAACTGGCTGGCTCGGGGGGGGCAGGGAATGGGAGATGGGCCTTTCCCCTGTAGGGGTCACGGCTCCGATCCAGCCCCGGGGCAGGGACTGGCTGGCTCGGGGGGGGGCAGGGAATGGGACACGGGGCCTTTCCCCTGTAGGGGTCACGGCTCCGATCCAGCCCCGGGGCAGGAACTGGCTGGCTCGGGGGGGGGCAGGGAATGGGACACGGGGCCTTTCCCTGTAGGGGTCACTGGCTCCGATCCAGCCCCGGGGCAGGGACTGGCTGGCTCGGGGGGGGGGAGGGAATGGGACATGGGCCTTTCCCCTGTAGGGGTCACGGCTCCGATCCAGCCCCGGGGCAGGGACTGGCTGGCTCGGGGGGGGGGGCAGGGAATGGGACATGGGGCCTTTCCCTGTAGGGGTCACGGCTCCGATCCAGCCCCGGGGCAGGGACTGGCTGGCTCGGGGGGGGGGGCAGGGAATGGGACATGGGCCTTTCCCCTGTAGGGGTCACGGCTCCGAGTCATAAAGTGGGTGGAAATGCCCCGCTCCGAATTCCCCCCCCCCCGTGTGGGGCTCTGCACCCCCCCAGCCAGGCCCCCAGCAGAGGGGTGGATCGGGGCACGGCTGAGCGCTCTGCACGCTGCCTAGGCTCTGCTTCCAGGGGCGCCTAGGGGAAGCCGAGCAGAAGAGCCTTGAGGCTGCTCTTACTTCTGCCTAAAGCCACCACCCCCCGCGCAGGGACAGGGACACTGAGACTTGAGCCCTGAGGCTTCATCTGGGAGCCCCTGCCTGGCCCTGGCTAATGCCCTGCCAGCCTGCGAGGCCGCCCGGGGAGCGAGGGGGATGGGCCGGGCAGTGGAGGGAATCTGGGCATCTGGGAAGGGACCTGCCCTCCCACTGGGCGAGAGGAGGCTAACGAGCTCCTCTAGGCCTGTGCGCTAACGAGGCGCACCTGCAAGGCGTGTGCAGCCAGGAGGAGCTGAAGAGGGGAGTTTCCAGGGGATGGGGCCCTGCCCGGCCAGGCCAGCCGAGGAGACGCTGCCGGAGCCACCCACGCCCCAGGCCGAGGGGCGGAAGGTAAACCCGGGAAGGGGCGAGAGACGGAGAGAGGCTCAGTGGCTGCAGCCAAACACGCAGGGGCTGTCTGAGGGCCCAGCCCTGTTCCAGCCACACACACACACACACACGGTGTTGCCAGCTGGGGTAGAAGCGGGTAAATGAGGGACAGTGGGACCTTTGGGGGAGCCTAGTGAGCCCTGCCCCCCTGCAGTGTCTCAGCTGGGCCCTTCCTGAGTGAGTCGGCTTCTCCCGCGTGGGGCCGTGTCGTGTCACGCGACGGGGCCGGTCCCGCGTGGGGCCGTGTCGGGTCCCGCGAAGGGGCCGGTCCCACGTGGGGCCGTGTCGTGTCACGCGACGGGGGCGGTCCCGCGTGGGGCCGAGTTGTGTCACGCGAAGGGGCCGGTCCCGCGTGGGGCCGTGTCGTGTCACGCGACGGGGCCGGTCCCGCGTGGGGCCGTGTTGGGTCACGCGACGGGGCCGGTCCCGCGTGGGGCCGTGTCGTGTCCCGCGACGGGGCCGGTCCCGCGTGGGGCCGTGTCGTGTCCCGCGAAGGGGCCGGTCCCGCGTGGGGCCGTGTCGTGTCCCGCGACGGGGCCGGTCCCGCGTGGGGCCGTGTCGTGTCCCGCGACGGGGCCGGTCCCGCGTGGGGCCGTGTCGTGTCACGCGACGGGGCCGGTCCCGCGTGGGGCCGTGTCGTGTCACGCGACGGGGCCGGTCCCGCGTGGGGCCGTGTTGTGTCACGCGAAGGGGCCGGTCCCGCGTGGGGCCGTGTTGTGTCCCGCGTGGGGCCGTGCTGTGTCACGCGACGGGGCCGGGCCTGCAGTCAGCTGGTCCCCCCAAAGCCAGGCCGCAGGATGGGCCTCCCAGAGGGAAGCAGCAGGTGCAGAACGAAGCCCAGCTGAGCTTTGCCCTCTCCCGCAGCAAGGGGCCACTTTTCCTAGCCCCCCCCCCAAGGGCCTCTGGGAGCTCCTCCCCGACCGGGGCCTTGGTCCCAAGTGTCAAACCCCAGGAGATAAACGGCCCCAGAAGCTCCCATTGATCCGAGGAAGGAACAGAAACCTCAGCAGAGCCGGGAGGGCCTTGCCGGTGCGGTGGAGTTCAGCAGGGAGGAGGCTGATATTGCTCAACCCTGCCCTTGCTGCTGCCAGCCTGCAAATCGCTTGAGAAGCAGATGTGGGTTTGCAGAAGAGAAGGGAGAGCAGAAGGGCTCTGCTCCTGGGCTGCCTTGGTCCAGGGCCAAGCAGGAAGGACACGGTGTGAGACTGGGCGTATTTCAGCCAGGGGCCTCTCCAGGCTGCTTTGGGGGTCGCCGGGTCCCCAGGGCTCCTGGACACTGTCTGCTGCAGCTAAGCTAAAAGTTTCCATTGGTTACAAAAGGGCTCGGCGTTCCCTTAGTCTGTGTCAGCTGCAGCTCAGAGCAAGGGGAATCTCCCTCCACGGCCTGGGCTTAATTTCCAAGGTGTGAAATATCTAATCACGCCGAGCCCCAGCTGCAGCCCCTGGCCCAGCTGCCTCACAACCCTTCACGCTTCCAAGACGAATTGTGTCCTTCCGCTCTACTGCGGATTGAGTGAGAACTGAAACCCCGAGAGCCTCTCTGGCCCCTGCAGCACATTTCTGTAAGCACACGCTTCGCAGCAGCAGCCTCAGACCAAATTCCCCCTCCCCTCTGCACTGTGGTGCTGGTTGGCTGCTGCTCTCTGCCCCAGACACAGCCGCATTTAAGGTTCTTGGCGACCCTTTGGGCTGTGATGCTGGAGGAACTCACGTTTCACAGAGGTGGGGTGAAGGGCAGTTCTACATCCAGTCTCTCACTCCAGAAACAAGCTGCAAGTGCAGCTGCTTCTCCTCGGAGAACAGTTCCGCTGAGCACTGCCAGCCTGTGCAGCACTTGGAAATGGATTAACCCCCACACACCCAGGAGGGGGAGCAGCGCCAGCAGGCTGAGGGGTAACAAGTCAGCAGCTCCCGTGGCCCTGCTTGTAGCACCAGCCTGTGCTCTTCGACCAGCACTACACTAAAGCCACTGGGGGCTTTTTCCCAGACTGCAGCAGACTTTGGATCAGCCCCACTGAGCCAGGCAAGAATCCAGCCTCCAGCAATGGCGCAAGGAGCCCCCAGCCCTGGGAACCAGCGAGAAGGCCTGGGGTGAAGGCAGTGGGGTCAGTCCAGCCACCCACCACACACAGCAATTGCCATCCCCAACCAGCCTAGCTCACTCGCCCGTCAGCCACAGTGCTGAGTCCCAAGGCGCAAGACGCCCCAGGAGGTGTGAGGAGAGTTTCCCAAAGGCGAAGTACGTTTTCCCTGCCCCCGTCAGTGAGCGGGTGGCTCATGCAAAAGAGTTTAGGGCCCTTCTGCACTATTTTTATCCTGTCTAATGTAATGGCAGCTGCTGTCATCATGCAATGCAGTGTCCAATCCTGCGAAACATTCCGGCGTGGTTATATCTTGTGAAAAAAGCTTTCGTCTCTCAGTTTTACATTTCCAGCCATTCAATTCCAAGTGCATGCATGTGTGTGTTCACACCTAGCCCCGCACGCCTGGGGCTCAGATTTCCAGCAGCTGCTTTGGTCACAGCTGGGGAGTGCTGGGTGTTGGACACCTATGCGGAAGCTGGCCAGACAATAAAGATGCACATGTGCACAGAAGAGTGTTTAGCACTGCAAGACAGAACCTGCTCTGGGAGTGTAACCAACCCTCTGTCTCTGCTACAGCACAAGGCAGCCAGGGATGACTCAGGTACGGAACTCATTGAATTCAAAGTCGGCCCCGTATGGGGAGTTCCCTGGCAGCCTGGGCCCAGCAGGGCTTGTCAGTAACTTTTTCTCTCTGTGTGGCCTGACGGCTGGACGCCTGCGACGTGTCACAGCAGTTGACACAAAGCCCCCGCAGTCACCGCCGGGGTGCCCAGGCTCAGCAGCTCCGGCCGGCTCTGTGACTAATGGGAGTCAGGGCAGTAAATCATGCTGAGCAGCCAGCACAGTGCGGAAAAGCTGGGGGAAGGGCACCGAGCCTGGGGGACATGTCTGGGGCTGAGCACTGCCCGGTTCGCACTGCACCACCCAGAGCTACAGCTGGAGTCTGCCTCTGGCACAACGTGAGGCCCAAACAGTGTCTGTCTGTCTGTCTCGCAAATCTCCGTTCACCCCGGCCCCTGTCTGTGCGGCAGCCAGCCCGTGCTGTGGGACCTGAGCACTATTTCCATCTGAAGGGGGTGGGGGGATCTGGAAGTGCCTGGCTAATAAGGGAAATTTGACTTTTTCTAATCTCCCTTGTTCCTCTGGAATTAATATGATCTCGCACCTAACTGAACAGAGCCGGCCTGCTGCTGATTGTTGCCTAGGGTGAGTGTGAGTGTGTGTGTGGTGAATGTGTCAGGTGAGCGTGTGTGTGTGTGTGGTGAGTGTGTCAGGTGAGTGTGTGTGTGTGTGTCTGGGGTGAGTGTGTCGGGTGTGCATGTGAGTGCATCTGGGGTAAGCGTGTGTATCTGTGGGTGTGCACCCGCTAGACACACACACTCTAGAACTGGCAATATTCCCTGACAATCAGTTCTCCTGCACAGGGGTGTGGAAGCTGAATGGCCGGTAATGTGCAGCCGTTCTCTTTAGCAACAGCTAAGGAGAGCAGCGGTTCTGGGGTGCCCAGCTCTGAGCCATGGGGAGCTCCAGCTGAGACCCCCCCCCCGCATTGGGACTAACCCGGTAGAAACAAACCTGACTTTGAAACCTGAAGCCGGCGGGAGGCAGAGGCGCGCTCGGCCCTGGCCCCCTTAGCCCGGCCTGCGGGGGTGCGGGGGCACGAAGGGGAGAGAAAGGCCCGGCCAGCGCGAGCCCCAGGGGGCCCGTGGTACCCCGGGCTCGGCTTCCTTCCCCGTTAGGACCAGAAGTCACCCGCCCCCCCGCAGCTGGGCACAGGGGCCGCCCGGCATTAGGGGCTTTGTCTTACCACACCTGCCCCCAAGGGCTGCCGAGCGTCCCGGGCTGCTCCCCGGGCACCGCCGGGGGCCCCCCCGGGCACAGGCGGGGCTCGCAGGCCTGGCCCCCCCCCCGGGCACAAGCGGGGCTCGCAGGCCCGGCCCGCCCCCCCCCCCCGGGCACAAGCGGGGCTCGCAGGCCTGGCCCCCCCCCCGGGCACAAGTGGGGCTCGCAGGCCCGCCCCCTCCCCCGGGCACAAGCGGGGCTCGCAGGCCCGGCCCCCCCCCCGGGCACAGGCGGGGCTCGCGGGCCCGCCCCCCCCCCGGGCACAAGCGGGGCTCGCAGGCCCGGCCCGGCCCCTCCCCGGGCACAGGCGGGGCTCGCGGGCCCGGCACAAGGACTCGCAGGCCCGGCCCGGCCCCCCCCCGGGCACAGGCGGGGCTCGCAGGCCCGGCGGGCACTTACTTGCCAGCAGGCCGAGCAGGCAGAGGCGCAGGAGCGAGGCCATGGGGGCGGGCGGCGGCTGCATCCTCTAGCGGCGGCGGGACATGGCCCGGCGGGGGCGGGGGCGGGGGCGGGGGCGGGAGCGGGGCGGCCGGGGCTGCGGAGCGGCGCGAACCGGCCGCTGTCCCCGGTGCTGAAGCGGCTGCGCCGGCCCCTGCGCGGCTCTGTCCCGGGTGCTGGAGGCGGCGGAGCGCGGGCGGGTCCCGGCTGCCTGCGCCGCCCCCGTGCACCGCCCCCTGCGCGCAGCGGCCGCTCGCGTCCCCCCCAGCCCAGCCCAGCCCCGCGCTGCGCTGCCCGGCCAGCGGCTCCCAGCGCCCGGCGGCTGCGGCGGGGCGGGGACCGGGGCTGGGAGCGAGCGGCCCCGGCTGGCAGGGGGCAGAGCTCACGGGGGTGCGCGCGTGTGTGTGTGTGAGAGAGAGAGTGTGAGAGAGCACTGTGAGTGTGTGAGTGTGATTGTGTGAGAGAGCAGTGTGTGTGTGACTGTGTGAGAGAGAGAGTGTGAGAGAGTGTGAGAGCACTGTGAGTGAGAGAGTGTGTGAGAGAGCAGTGTGTGTGTGAGAGAGAGAGAGCACTGTGAGTGTGTGAGTGTGTGAGAGAGGGAGTGTGAGAGAGAGAGAGTGTGAGAGCACTGTGAGTGAGAGAGTGTGTGAGAGAGCAGTGTGTGTGTGAGTGTGTGTGAGAGAGAGAGTGTGAGAGAGTGTGAGAGCACTGTGAGTGAGAGAGTGTGTGAGAGAGCAGTGTGTGTGTGAGAGAGAGAGAGCACTGTGAGTGTGTGAGTGTGTGAGAGAGGGAGTGTGAGAGCACTGTGAGTGAGAGAGTGTGTGAGAGAGCAGTGTGTGTGTGAGTGTGTGTGAGAGAGAGAGTGTGAGAGAGCACTGTGTGTGTGATTGTGTGAGAGAGCAGTGTGTGTGTGAGTGTGTGAGAGAGGGAGCAGTCTGTGTATGTGTGTGTGAGAGAGAGTGTGAGAGAGCAGTTTGTGTGTGAGTGTGTGTGTGAGAGAGAGAGCAGTGTGTGTGTGTGAGCGTGTGTGTGTGAGAGAGCAGTGTGTGTGTGAGAGAGAGAGCACTGTGTGTGTGATTGTGATTGTGTGAGAGAGCAGTGTGTGTGTGTGAGCATGTGTGTGTGAGAAAGGGAGCAGTCTGTGTGTGTGTGAGAGAGAGAGAGCAGTGTGCGTGTGTGTGTGTGTGTGTGATATCACTGTGTGTGTGTGTGTGTGAGAGAGAAAGAGCTGTGTGTGTGTGATCACTGTATCTGTGTGTGTGTGATCACTGTGTGTGTGTGCGCGTGCGCCAATGTGGTCACTGTGTGTCTGTGTGTGTTTGTGTGTGCATATAATCACTGTGTGTGTGAAAGAGAGCGAGCAAGCGATCACTGCGTGTGTCTGATCACTGTGTGTGTCAATGGGTCACTGTGGGTTTGTGTGGTCACTCTCTGTGCATGTGATCACGGCATGGGGGGTGGATACAATCACTATGTGTGTGATCGCTGAGCGTGTGGGTGTGCATATGAGTGTGCGGGGGGGGCATCCATCCTCGTAATTGCTGATCCCGCCCTGAACCCTGCTAAATCAGTGTCTCCCTTCCTCCCACTGCTCTGTGACCTCGTTTTAGCATGTGCGATGGCACGGCTGGGGGATGGGATGTCACCCCCACGCACACTCCGCGTAGCACCAAGCCTGTCGGTGGCGGTCGCTAGAGGCCATGTGACCTGCCATGGTGTTGACATACCGCTGGGTACAGAGAGGGCCCTTCAGTCTAGCAGACGAAGGTAGAACAATCCAATGGCTGGAAGCTGGAGCTGGCCAAATTCAGGTGCAGTTTTGTACCAGGGAGGGCGATTGGCCAGTTTTCAGCCCAAGGGCCGGGGGATTCTCCGTCACTGGCAGGTTTAAATCGAGCTGGTTTGTTTTCCCACACGCTACGTCCTAGCGCAGGCCCAGTGCTCGGCCTCGAGGCACAGTTAATTCAGGGGAGCCCTGCAGCCTGAGCTATACAGGAGGTCAGATCTGGTGGTCACAGATGGCCCTGCCGGCCGTAGAACCTCTGGCTGCAGCTGGACATCCCCTGCCTTTCTCTTCCCGTGTCATATGGGTGCAAGGGGACTGGCCACCTGGCTCCTCCATGGCTGGAAACCAGCCGAGCCCCACTGACTCCTGAGGAGTTCTGCTGATCTGCTCCTGTTGCAGACCTGCCCAAGGAGCCAGTGACTGTATTTTCTCTGGTTCTGAGCATGGGGCAAAGGGCTGCTGTGCCAGGAGAGGCTCCGGCTTTGGGCTGGGACATGAAAGGCAGGTCCTGACTGCTCCATGCTAAAAATCCTTTATAATAATAGGAGATATACCAATCTCCTAGAACTGGAAGGGACCTTGAAAGGTGATTGAGTCCAGCCCCCTGCCTTCACTAGCAGGACCAATTTTTGCCCCAGATCCCTAAGTGGCCCCCTCAAGGATTGAACTCACAACCCTGGGTTTAGCAGGCCAATGCTCAAACCACTGATGCTTTGCATAAGAGTTGGGTGTAAACCCCCAGTGTCCTGGATAAACTCCAACCAGAACAGCAGCTTCCCGCCTCCCTGAAAGCCCAGGTAGCCTCACTTGCTCATATTCTAAACTGCTGTGCAGTGTGGCTGTTAAACAGCTGCCACACCCCACCCCAGAGGCAGCTGCAATTCAGGGGATAGTGAAGCTATATAACACAGGCCCTGGTGCTGTGGGATGTGTGTCTGAAAGATGCTATTTCAGATTGTGAGCCCTCTGCCTCTCTTCTGTCACTACAGCACCCAGCCTAGCGAGGTCCTGGTGCGAACGGGCATTTGGGTGCTACCACAATACAGGTATTCACAGCAGAGACCTGGCAGAACTCCGTCACTGTTCTTGGATTGAAGAGCCCTGGCCCCTGGTACTTTTGGGAATGGGGCTGGATTTCGGACTGACGGGGCCGTGTGACCCCAGAGAGAAAGTGACCCTCCAAGTTCCTCCCTGGCAGAGGTGCCACCCTAGACTGCAAAGGCAGCTGCTTCCCACTGCAGCTTCTCCCCTCCCCGGCTCCCACCGCCGAAGGCAGGTCACAGCTGGCCAGGGTAAGATTCTCCCGCTCTGCCCTGTCCGTGCTGTTAGTTACTGGACTGTTCTTCCTCCCATGGCTGCGACTTGCCTCCCCCATCCCTGCTGCCCTCCGTGGAATCCCGGCTCCTTTCCCGCAAAGCCTGGCTACGTCTTTTTCTCTTTTAAGACCCGTTCGGCTCCTAGAAGTGTTAGCCGCGGCGGCCTTCTCAGACCCGTTTCTATCACCTCGCACCCACCCGTCAGCTGCGTGGACACCAAGTGAGAGGCCGTCCCGGCCCCAAGGAGCCAAGACAGACGAAGAAAGGGTCGTATCCGCATTCTGCTCCTTTCCTCCAATCCAGCCCCCCCGGCTGCGCCAGCTGGGAACGGGGGTGCTGGGTGTGGGGCAGCGACTCTGAAAGGAGCGAGGCCTGGCCCTGGAGCGGGGCAGCCCCGGGCAGTGCCGCTCTGCAGTGTGTGCTCAGAGAGGCAATGAGGCTGGCTCAGCGATGGGTGATCCCCGGGCTCCAAGCTCCCTGTCTCCTGTGGATAAAGGGAGCGAGGGGCCCCAGGAGAGGCCAGCCCCTGGAGAGCTGCCCAGGCCTGGGGAGGGTGACGCAGGCAAGGCCCCAGATAATGTGGGGAGTCACATGCCTGGGCAGACGCAGCTACTCCCCGCCCTGCAGGCCCAACAGACAGGCGCTGGTGCTGACACCTTTCCTCCCCAGCACTTTCTTCTGCCTCTGAACATGCTGATTCCCCTCCGAGCGGAGAAAAGCAGGACCCTGCTGGTCCCCTCAGTGCTGTGGGGCCGGGACCTCCCTCCTGCTGGCTGCCGGGCTCCTGCTCCAGATGCAGCTGGGCGCCCTCCTCCCAGCTGGCCCCATCACTGCCTCCGAGTCGCTGCTCAGTCACCCAGTGCTCAGCTCCCTGGAGCTGCAGCATCACGCCTGTGCCTGCAGAGCCCACTTGGCAACTGGGGGCAGGGTGATAAATGATGGATCAGACAGTGCTTGGCATGTCTGGCTGGGCCGTGCCCACTGGGCCACCTTTCCAGCAGGACCCTCCCAGCTGCACCTCCTCAGGCTCCCCCACCTCCCCCTGGCCGTGCACTGCACCCGGCCTAGCACCTCGGCTGGTGCTCCCCTGTCCCGGGGGCTCCCCCTCCGGCCGTGCGTCTGTCTGTCCCCTGCCCGGGGGCTCCACCCCCCGGCCGGGCGTCTGTCTGTCCCCTGCCTCGGGGGCTCCCCCCTGGCTGTGCGTCTGTCTGTCCCCTGCCCGGGGGCTCCCCCCCCCGGCCGTGCGTCTGTCTGTCCCCTGCCCGGGGGCTCCACCCCCCCGGCCGTGCGTCTGTCTGTCCCCTGCCTCGGGGGCTCCACCCCCCCGGCCGTGCGTCTGTCTGTCCCCTGCCCGGGGGCTCCACCCCCCCGGCCGTGCGTCTGTCTGTCCCCTGTCCGGGGGCTCCCCCCCGGCCGTGCGTCTGTCTGTCCCCTGCCCGGGGGCTCCACCCCCCCGGCCGGGCGTCTGTCTGTCCCCTGCCCGGGGGCTCCCCCCCCGGCCATGCGTCTGTCTGTCCCCTGTCCCGGGGGCTCCACCCCCCGGCCGTGCGTCTGTCTGTCCCCTGCCTCGGGGGCTCCACCCCCCGGCCGTGCGTCTGTCTGTCCCCTGCCTCGGGGGCTCCACCTCCCCCGGCCGTGCGTCTGTCTGTCCCCTGCCTTGGGAGCTCCACCCCCCCCGGCCGTGCGTCTGTCTGTCCCCTGCCCGGGGGCTCCCCCCCGGCCGTGCGTCTGTCTGTCCCCTGCCTGGGGGCTCCACCCCCTGGCCGTGCGTCTGTCTGTCCCCTGCCCGGGGGCTCCACCCCCCCCCGGCCGTGCGTCTGTCTCTCCCCTGCCCGGGGGCTCCATCCCCCCGGCCGTGCTTCTGTCTGTCCCCTGCCTCGGGGGCTCCACCCCCCGGCCGTGCGTCTGTCTGTCCCCTGCCCGGGGCTCCCCCCCTGGCCGTGTGTCCCACAGCCATGCCAGGCCTGCCCGTTTCCCTACCGGAGATGCAGGAGAGCAAGGGGGGCAGGGCTCCCAAGGGTCCTGGAGAAGCCCTGTCTACCCCGTGCCCCGGGAGCAGCATCGGTCACTACAGTCTATTCTCCCAGGCCCTGGTCTAGTTTTAAACCTCCCCAGTGAGGGGGCTTCCAGCCCTGCCCCAAGGTCGGTGGAGGCTCATTCAGCCCCAGGCTCCACCCTCGGGAGCCCGGAGCCGGAGCCCATGTCTGCACTGTTGCTGCTGCGGCAGCGGCCTGGCCGGGGGAGGGGTTCCCTTTGTGCCAGGGGGGAAGCAGCATCATGTGCATGTGCCAGGTTGCCACGTGCCAGCCGGTGCAGTTCACCGCTGGGAGCAGCCAGTGGGATCATCTCCCTTGTACGGCTCCCGGCCCCGCGAGGTGGGGAAGGGCCCAGGCCAGGCGGCAGGGACTGGTGCGCCCGGTCTGTGCTGGGAGCCTGGGCTATAAGTGATAGCAACAGGCCTCCAGCATGTCTCTGTGGCTGGTCACGAGCCTTTCCCCATGGCCTCGCGCTCCTTGAAGCCGCCAGTCTCAGGACCAGGCCTCCCCCCTCCCCCTGCTGCCCCTGCTGCAAGCAGGGTCCCTTGAACACAGAAACTCCATTACCGCAGCCAGCAGCTCCCACGACCTTTCTCTGCACAGACAAGGTCAGGGTCTGACTGGCCCCACCAGCCACACGCCTCCTCCCCTCCCTCTCTGGGCGTATCTAGCTCCGCGTCTCGTCTCCCCCCAGCCCCCGGCAGGCCAGGCCCCTCAGCACAGAGACTTGGCACCAGGCAATGTGAGAGAGAACCAATGAGAGGTGCAGGGCTGGGGGACGCAGCCACCCCCACCTGTCCCAGGCAACGGCACCTGCTCAGGCTGGTGGGAGAGTGTCGCCCCTCGGCCAGGTGAGGCAGGAGCCGTCCAAGCTGGGCAATACCCATGTGGCAGAGCCAGGCCCCCATCTCTCTGCACTGGGGTGGAGCTGCTGGATGGCCGGGCTGGCGGGAGGCAGGGACACTGAATGCAGCCCCAGCACCTGGGCATCAGCTTCTCCCTGTCCCGGCCAGCACTCGCAGCAGAGCCCCGGGAACGCGAGACCTGCCATGGGACTGGGTCACACGCCAGGCCTGCTGCCCGCTGGTGGAAAGGCCCCATGCTGCCCCCTGTGCACTGGGGAGAGCAGGAGGATGGTGGACACAGGTGTGATTTACCTGCCTGGCATGTCTGGGTTACATGCGGGGGCTGGTAGGGCTCCGGGTGGAGGGAGCCCAGGGCTGGGATAGCAGCACTGATGCATTGCCCATAAGGAAGTGGCCAACCAAGCGGAAAGCTGTCAGTTCACAGCTTCCTTGTGGCTGCCAGCCCTCAGGGTGGACCTGCCCTGTCCTCTACCCGTCTCTGCCCCCCGCACTTCCAGCATGTCATGGTGGAGCCTGACTGAACAGGACTGGTCCTGCAGGGACGCCCCGCCCTCTTCCAGCTGCAGACTTGCTCTGTCCACTCCCAGCAGAGGCCATGGAGGGGCTGCACTCAGCCCTAACCCTGCTGTAGTGGGGTGGGGCCACCCCCCTCCATGTCCCTGATCATTCCCCGGTGGGAGGCAGAGGGGGCTGCCAGCAGCTCATGTTGCCATGGGGTGACATAACTGGCATCCCATGGCTGGTTGTGGGACGCTGCCTTAGCCCGCACAGAGGCGTGGGTACTGCAGCACCAGGCGCCTCGGACGCTACCCCGAGAGGTGCCCCCGGCTGGCTCCCCCCAGCCTGTCTCTGTCAATTCCGATCCAGCTTCCAGTGACCTTTCCAGACACCATTTGCCTGCGGCAAATGCTGACTCATGGTTGCAACTCTGGGAGCCGGAGCCCAGTGGTGGGCGCTGGTTTCCAAGGCCAGGAGTGAGTCCTGTTCATCTGCGTGTTCAGCCAAGCACACGTGACATGCCATGGGGAGGATGGGAAGGCGGCAGCTGAGCCCACCTGACTGGTGTGGGGGGGGGACTTCCAGTTGAATCGCTTCAGCATCACTTCTGTTCCCCTCCCCCTCCACGGGGGCTGTAAGGTGCCTCTACACTGCAAAGGAAAACCCACGGTGCCGAGTCTCAGAGCCCGGTCAATGGACTCAGGCCCACGGGGCTCGAACCGCGGCTTGGGCTGGAGCCTGGGGTCTGAGATGCGCTGCTGCAGGGTTGGGTTTTGGCACCGTCGTGGCCCTGCCCCTGCCCATGTTCATCATCCCTGGTTGGGCCTCAGCACCTCTCCACCCAAGTCACCCAGGGATTAAGAACATACGTGATGGCTGGGTGGCTCACTGCTCCTAATCCCGGAGAGTGGAGAAGGCTCCCAGAGGGTCAGTGCGGCCCCCTTTCTACATCAGCCCAGATTCCTGTTGTGCATGGTGGAGGGGGGAGAACAGGAAGCGGGTGCTGCTCACTGAACAGGAGGGGGGGAGAATGGTGGTGTGTTCTGCTGCAAGGAGACCTGCCTGCGTCCAGCCAGGCAGCAAATGCCCCTGTCAGAACAATCCTGCTTGCAGAGCGTCAGCAGCTGTCGGCAGCACCCGTTCCAGGCAGCAGGGATGAGCTGCTCGCCTCTGAATTTTCCACTAGGCTGGAGCCTGGGAGACTTTGCACAACAACTTCGCCCTGGAAATCTGGCAGCTCCAAGGGCAGCACAGTGGTTCAGATACCCTCCCCACACAAAGGGGGGCAAGGGCCAGGAGAACCCTAGGGAGCAGGGAGCTGAAAGCAATTCTGGAGCATCACTGCCACTGCCTAATGGCCTCAGGGCCCTGACTCAGCACTGCTGCCCTGACGCTGCACGCGGGAGAGGAAGGTGGGTCTGGAACAAGGTGCAGCATCATTTCAAGTCATGCACTTGAGCTGGGCTTTCAGGGCAGAGCTCATCCTTAAAGTAACCCTCCAGGTGAGCAGGAGTGTTGTAAGCAAGACACGAGACGTGATTCTTTCACTCTACTCCATGCCAATAAGGCCTCAACAGGAGTCCCATGTCCAGTTCTGGGCACCACACTGCGGCAAAGCATTGGACAAACTGGAGCAAGTCCAGAAGAGCAGGGGGTTGGACTAGATACCTCCTGAGGTCCCGTCCAACCCTGATATTCTATGATTCTATAAAGAGAGCAACAAAATGTATTAAAGATCTAGAAAATAGGACTTGTGAGGAAAACTTGACAAAATCGGGTTTGTTTAGTCTGGAGAAGAGAAGACACGGTAACAATATTTATTCAAGCATGTAAAAGGTTGTTATAAAGAGGATGGCAATAAACTGTTCTCCTTAACCACCGAGGACAATGTGCTTCGATCGCAGCAAGGGAGATTCAGGTTAGACATTTGGAAACACTTCACTGCACCGGCCGATAAGCGCTGGAGCCAGTTACCGGGGGCGGGGGGGGTGGTGGAATGTCTGTCACTGGATGTTTTCAGGAGCAGGTGATACAAACACCTGTCAGGGATGGTCTAGGTAAGACCTGGTCCCGCCTCAGAGCAGGGGGGCAGGTTAGGGCCCTTCCAGCCCTACAGTTCTACGGTCCCTGAACGCGGAGTGGAGGCGGGAAAGGGAGTTTGGCGAACCGCGCCCAGCCTTGGCCGGAAGCAGGCGCGCTGCAGACGTCGCTGAGCTCCTGCACCCGGCCCGCCTCGCGGGGTCCCCTGACCTCTGTCCCTCCGGCCGCCCCGCTCCCGGCCCCGCCCCGCCCCGCCCCGCCCCGCCCCCTCCGGCCGCCACACCGCGGGGAGGGCGGTGCTGGGACCGCGGGGCCCAGTCTCGCCCCCGGGCTGCCTGGGCGCGGCGCTGCCCGGGTCTGCGCCCCGCCCCCGGGGATCCGCACTGGCCCCTGCGGCCCCGTGACGCGCTTCGGGGGCTGGTGAGCACCCGCCATGGGATGCCGGGCTGCGGGTCACGGGGCTGCGGGACCCCCCCCCCTTCACCCCGTGCCCTGAGCGCCCCCCCTCCATTGGCGGGGCCCCAGGATCCTCTGCGCCTGCGCTGGGAGTTAACCAAGGAGCAGAGCAGAGCAGGACCCACTTCCGGCCAGTGTGCACCTATGGGAGAGCTCACTTCCGGTCCCCCGTGAGTTGGATCTTTGCGTCACTTCCTATGCCAGGCTGAGGCACCAAACGTCATTTCCTCTGCGGCTGCAGCTCCCCCCGGTGTGTAGGGGAGGGCCACTTCCGGTGAATATAGCCCGCCTCCTGGCGCGCGGGCCGGTGGGAAGGGGAGGGGTCACTTCCGGGTAGCGGGGCCCGTCCCGGCCGCCATCTTGGGCCGGCTCCTGGCGCTGAGGCGGGGTCGGCGGGGCCCGGGGCCGTCGGCGGCGGAGCGGGTCCCTCCATGGGAAGATGCAGCGGGCGGGGGCGGAGGAGGCGGCGGGGTCGCAGGCGGCGGCGGGGCCCGGGCGGAGCGGGGGCGGCGCGGCCTCCCCCGGGCGGCTCCTGAGGCGGGAGCTGCGGCTGCTCGAGTCCATCTTCCACCGGGGCCACGAGCGGTTCCGCATCGGCAGCGCCTGCCCCGACGAGATCAGCTGCGAGTTCGTGCCCGGGCCGGGCGCCCGCGCCGGGGGGTCCGGGAGCCGGGGGCCGCCGCCGGGGCCCGTCCGCATCCACTGCAACATCACGGTGAGGGCGGGGCCGGGCCGGGCTCGAGCTGCCCGCGTGGGGCTGGCTCCGGGCCGCCTCCGCAGTATGGCCCGGGGGGGGGCGGTTACCAGCTTCCCCTTCGCACGGGCCGCGCCCCCCCCCCCCGGCTCCATCGGCGCGTCCGCACCGCGCAACCAAACCGCGCAGCGCCGAGCGCAGAGCCAGGCCAGCTCCTTCGGGCTCGCACCTGGGCCTGTAGCCGCAGGCGGGAGTGTCCCCACGGCGCCTCCCAGCCCCGTGGCGGGAGCCCACTCACTTGCCCTCGCCTCCGAGAGGCGCTGCGCAGGGTTTATTGGGTTTTTTGCCGTGTAGATGTAACCTTTGAGAGGCAAAGTTCAGTCCAACCCGCGCTTTCTCCTTGCTGTGGTAGGAATGCTCAGAGGAGCCCCCATCTCCAGGGCTATATTCATCCTCCCTGAAATGATAGTTATCTCTTCCCCTAAGGACCAGCGCCTGTAGCGCATTCCAGGTTAAGCTTCCTGTCCTGCACCTGCTCACTCTCTGGGATGAGCAAGAATGGGCTGGGTGTTTACATTGAAAACTCAATGACCCATCTTAGTCCCCTGTTCAACATGGAGGTAGCTGCTCTGAAATGCAAATGCCTACACACTTCCCCAAAAGGTGCTGCCGGGTTTCTGGGCAGGGGCAATACGCCATGGAGGGAGAGACGTGCATGGTGTTCCTGTGAATAAATCTCTCCGATCAGGTGGGATTAGCTTCTGGATTAGACCCTGAAGTGTCTGCCCTTTAGACATTCAGCTGTAGGAACTGCTGCATGCAGACTCCACCTCAGCTGGGGCTTGTCTGATGTGAGGTTAAAGCGCTAGAGGTGCTCCTCAAAGCCTGGCTGCATGTTCATTTCCAGTAGCTAGTGGCACAGAGCTGCCTCAGGATGCTGTAACCCACTTCACATGTTATGCTGCGTAAGGTGAAGGGGGTTCATAGATGAGCTGTTCCAACCATTGTGTCTATGGTGCTGGGAATATTGCTCAGAACCCCAGGTGCCACTTGCCTCGGGGGAATGTGGCACCCCTAATTTTGACCTTGTCCACTGGGAGGATTTTGGATTATGTCAGACTTGTGCCTGGTGCCAGTTGTGGTTTGCAGCCTGCTCTGTGGTGTTGGGTGAAATTCCTCAGGTGGGCACCAGATAATCCAGTCTGTCCTGCCATCCCCTGAAACATCAGCATCCTGCTTCAGAGCTCCTGCTCTTTGCTTTCACGGGGAGGATGGCAGCAAGATTGCACTGCACGCACAGAAGGTCACTGGGCATAACTTTGAAATGGTAAACTGCAGTCTAGAGCAGCCTGCAGTGCAGTGCAGCCTGCAGCCCTTGGTGCAGAGTGCAAGTTGGGTTGGTATGTAAACAGGGTCTGACTGCAGGCTTGCCCTAGTATTGGTGCAGTTTCTGAATTGGATTGCTCCGGCGATTGCAGGAGAAGGACAGTGTTGGCCTGTTGTGACCGGACAGTTGCAGAAGTTAAACTGGCCAAGGTGATTCTTGGGTCTGTCTTCTTTCTGGGGGTCCCAGTGGGAGTTCTGCTGGGTAGAACTGTGTACATGTCTTTCCCCCATAGGGTTTCCATTATTATCCTGTTTCTCAGGACACACAATGTCCTGAACTAAATGTTTGCAGCAAAACCTCTCTGCTCCCCATCCATGCACAAGGTCTCTGCTCAGGATGTTTGCATGCAGCTCAGAATGAGGATTTTTTGTTGAAAACACTGGTTTGGCTGTGTTTGCAATGAAATATCAAATAGGGACTTGGTCTTTCTGGCTCACATGAGACTCCTGGCTCTGCATGGGCTGGATTTTACAGGACTCGGTTATGGATAAATAGCAAAGGCTGAGAGTTCCCTTTCAGGGAGCAGTTGAGCATGTGCAATAAGAACATTAGCAGGCTGCAGGGGGCTTTGGAGCTGCGGGCCATGTGCTGCAGCAGGCTCATTGACGCAGACACATTTCTTGTACCTAGGTGTTGGGGCCTGCTCAGGTAGGGTAGGTTACAGGCTGAGGAGAAGCTACATTCTGCACTCCCTTGCCCTGGGGCCTATTTCCATGATGTGAGTTTGGGATAATTTTCCAGAGGGCTTGTTTAAAAAGAAGCTACGTTACCAAGTGCTGTCAGCAGAATGCAGGGCAGAGGGGGCCTGCCCTTAAGGGGCTGACAGGCACTGGGCTGCGCAGGATTCCAGTCACGCTCCGTAGGCAGTAGTGTGAAGTGACATAGACTTTGCACACTTCTTTCTGTCGCCTCCCCATCTGGCAGGGAGCTTGCGGGTTGGAGGGAGCGTAGCAGCACTGATTAGTGCCATCAGAGCAATTGTTTGGTTTGCCTCCATCCGGGATTAGTCCGGAGGGTGGAGTGCATTTGCTTGGACGCTGTCCTGCTGAGCTGTGTGTTTGTGAGGGAGGAGAGACAGGACTGCAGCTTGCTGCCCCGGTCAGAGGGACGCTCACTCTGACACCCTAGGCTGGGTGGGGTTGAGGTGCACTCTGTAACAATGGCCCAAACATCACCTTTTCCCCTGTTCTCTAGGAGTCTTACCCAGCTGTTCCCCCAATCTGGTCTGTGGAGTCGGATGATCCAAACCTGGCAGCTATCCTGGAGCGGCTGGTGGAAGTCAAGAAAGGAAATACATTGGTGAGGCGGCAAGGAGTGGGGAAGGGCTGGGCGGGGAGAACTTGAGGAGTACGAGTCCCGTCTGGTCTGTGGTTCTCCAGTGTTCTGCCCGGGGTGATTGTAAAGGGGTTTGGAGAGTCAAGCTGAGCAGTTCAGGCTTGTCCAGCTAGTGAGTCTCCCTATGCTCTTCCCTTACGTGGGATGTGGCTTGGTTGCTGGTTGCAGCCTGCAGTCGTGCTGGCAAACAGCCTGCCCTGGTGCTGTGCAGAAGCTGCGTTCAGCAAGGAGCTTCTCTCATGACCTCCCCAGGTATCTGAGTTGCATGCAGTGGGGAGAGTGGTGGTGCCAGGGGCTGCTTAGGCTACACTCGACTGCTGGGGACTGTGCCCCTTTTTCTAACACTGCTTGTCTGTCTCCTTCCTGGGCAGCTTTTGCAGCACCTGAAGCGGATAATCTCCGACCTGTGCAAACTCTACAACCTTCCCCAGCACCCAGATGTCGAGATGTTGGACCAGCCTCTGCCAGCAGAACAGGTAACAGGCCTAAGACAAGCTGCTCTGACTTTGACCTGGGGGAAAAGCCTGCTGAGAAGATGGCTTTTGTGCAGCTTTGTACTGCAGTGACCCTTCTCACATGTGCCCAGTCAGGGGGATCTGGGGGTGCCCCCCAAAGGAGTCTGTTTTCCAGGGTTGTGGCTTTGGTTGCTCTCCTGGAGCATGGCAGATGGACCAGTTCCTGTTTTTGCCCTAGTGCTCAGCAGTGCCCTACATCGTGTGCACCTCTTGTAACATACAGAGAGGGCAGCACACTGCATGGGTCCTTTTCTCGCCCAGTCTCTGGAATTGAATGTGGGTGTGTTTCGCTTCCCTGGCTGAGATGAGTACGTTACCTTGGCAGTACTGGCCAGGTGGCCTGTGCAGTGCTGGTACAGCCCCAGCTTGGTTGTCTGCCCTCTCTGGCTATGTATGCCAGTGTGTCAGATGTTGCCCACTGGGCTTTCTCTGATTACTGCCCCAACTTAACCCTTCACCTCTGAGGCAGCCATTCTAGAAGGAACAGCCTGTAAAAAGTTTCTGGCTTCACTTGAATTTTGAGCTGAATGCTCAGGGTCAGTCCTCATCCAAGCTTCCCTTGAAGTATTGTAGGGGATTCCGAGGGCTCCACTTGCTGTTAATGAGGTACAGAATTGCATAGGCCCCTGCTCCGGAGCACCTGTCAGCAAGCTTTGCCTGGTGGCAGCTTCCTAGCTGAGGTGCCGCTTGTCAGCACAGACTGTCTGGGTAGCGGTCACTCGGCTGGCTAGCTCCTCCCTGCAGAATGGCAGCAACTCCACAGGGGCCGTTCTGATCCTTGTCTCTGTCCTGCTCCCGTAGAGCACCCAGGAAGAGGTGTCCTCGGAGGATGAAGATGAGGAGATGCCAGAGGTAAGTGCAGGGGGTTGCAGGAGAAGTTCACACTGTATCTAGGGGGGGGAGGGGAGAGCACTGCAGTGAAGTGTGTCAGGAAAGGAGCTGAGGCAGATTAGCCCAAGCAGCAGTTGTCAGATTCAAACCTGGCTTGTTTCTATTCAAAGCATGAGCAGCTCCTTATACTGATGAGGTTGGGATCCGTCACTGAGCATGTTTGCTCGGCCCTGACGGAATCATCGGGTCTGCTTTACTGAGAGCCTTAAGGAAATGATGCTGCTGTCCTCTGCATTTGGTTGATATAAGAGGCCCGTGTTATCAAGACTTGGCACTGCCGGGCGGGGGGGTGGGAAGGGATTGTGAGCTGGGAATGGAATCCCTTGGCTTGCTGCTTTGTCTGTTTGTACTGCAGTTCTCCAGGGCCTGAAATTTACCAGCTAAGCTCTTTGATCTCCTTGGCATGCAGTTTTGAGTTGCCATTGCTGGCATGGAAATCGCATAATGGAAATCTGACTCCTGGAGAGAGAGGATTAGGCAGGCTTGCGAAGTGTGCAAGCAAGACACTTGGCCAGGAGGTGAGAGGCGGCCATATTTCACTGCAGGCTGGTGAGGACTCAGCTTTGCTGTAACTCCCATGGGCTTTAGCTGTTGGTTTTCAAGGGGATGGAATAAACCTGACTCTCCATGGGGATGTTTCCTAAGATGCCTCTGGCTAGGATATGGGTGTGCAAGGTTCGCACAGCTTTTCACAACCATTCCGGCAGTCACAGGCCCTATACAATTAGTGGGGGTGTGCAGTGTAGGGATTATAGTGTTGGATCAGGGATAGGCTCGTCCCCTGAGAGAGGATGTTGTGCATTAACCTGATACGTGAGGTCACATACAGTACGTGTAAACTCGCCCACTTTCCCAGCCTGCCTGCGATGTCTACACTCCCCCACGCTGCACTGAGCTGGACCTGTCGGTGGTGAATGGACCCTTGAGAACTGGGTGGTTACTAGCAGTAACTAGAGTCCCAGGTTTTTTACAAAGGTGAAATAACACAAAATGAAGAACCTCACCCTGCAGTTAAGGCTCCATCCCACAAGGCTGGGCCCATCTCCTCACTCCAGGCATTGCAGCTGTGTTCAGGGCTGCAGTGCTGCTCAGGGCTGGCCCAGCCACCCTTCTATCGTGACAGTGCGGGGTGGCCGGGCCAAATGTGAGTAATGGTGCTGTGACTCCATCACAACATTGCCCTCTCACATCTGGCCTGGCCACCGCTGTCACCCCTCCACCCGCTGTCCAATGCGGAGTGATGCTGTGACCCTTGTGCCTGGAGTGGGGAACTGGGCCCAGTCCTGTGGGACAGGAACCACTGCTGTGAGGTGAGTGCAGGTCAGACTCGCCCGTGGGGCAGGACTAGGCCCCGGGGAAGAGTGGGTGGAAATGGATAAAATGCAATGAAAAAATCGTTTCACGTGGTCTTAGCGATAACAGACTAGTCCGAACTCTGACACCTCCAGAATGACCCCTGATCCTGGACCCTGTGTCTTCCATCACTGTGCTGTGGCCAGGATCACTGTAGGGTGCTGCGCAGGTTAATCCTGTTTGGAGGGTTTCCTAGGCAAAGCCCTTCCCAAAACGCATTGTTTCTCTGGAATAGCAACAGGTGCCCTGGAGAGCGGCGACAGCAAGCTGCTCCCTCGCAGAGGTTTAAAACGCCATCGGGTTCTGCACATAGCGAGGTGGTGGGTGGAGTCGGCACTTAGCTTTGTATGGAGGGACACAGCATCTCTCCTGAGTGACAATAGCTTGGAGCTGGAGCAGTGCACGGGTGTCAGTAGCTGTATGGCTTCAGGGCGGTGGAGTTTGCAGCTCCTGGCTGCTCGTTACCCACTTGCCCTGGAGGCGGAGCAGTGCAGGATGGGCTGGGGGCCGTCCCAGAGGAGTGACGTGCAAGCGGTGCGCTGGACCCAGCTCGCTGCCCAGGGACTGGAATTGCTCATCCCAGAGCTGACTTCCCTCTGCCCCACGCTGGCTTCTGACACCACGGGCCCAGCAGGATCTTGTGACATCTCTGCACGTGTTGGGAAAGGAGTTGCTGAGAATTTCCACTGAGGGAGACTGGGAGCCCGGAATCCTCCCGAGAGCCTGCCCTGGGTATCGTAGGTTCTGTAAAACTGCAGCTGCTCAGAGCAGTGGGGAGTGGAGCTGGGTGTCTGGTGTGAGATCCTTCTTCTCCCTGCCCAGGACACTGAGGACTTGGATCACTATGAGATGAAAGAGGAGGAGCCAGTCGACGGGAAGAAGACGGAGGATGACGGCATCGGGAAGGAAAACCTGGCCATCTTGGAGAAAATCAAACAGAACCAGAGGCAAGATTACTTAAATGTACGTGTCACTAGGAGGGGGGTGGGGCTGGGGAGCAGAGGGGCCGAGGGATACCCCGCGGAGCTGCTGCACTGCTTGGCAGAGCGATGCCCGAGCCCGTCAGTCCCCATCTGCTGCAAGGTTCTAGCTCCTCGGGTGACTCCTGTTTCCATGGAGGGATCTGCATTTGCTCAGTTGCTCACGCCGCTTGTAGTCTGCATGGCTACACGTGCCCAGTAGCTCTGTAGCAAACGTGCTGTCTCCAGCGAAGGATGCAGGGAGAATCCTGGAGAGTCCAAGTGAAGACCACTGACCTTGGGTGGCTTATCCAAAGGAATCTGGTTCGCTTACCTCTAGTGCTGCTGGAAGCAAGTGCAGCTGCTTCTCCCTCCCCTTGCTGGAATCCAGGCCCCTGCTCCAGTACAGCTGAGCTGGAGTTCTGCCCTGCACAGCACCAGGAGGTTGGACCCTTCCTGGACTCCTCTGTTCTTGCTGGGATACAGTTGGTGTCTTGGGGCAACACAGTCTTGCCACTGGGCTGGGCTTGTCTTCGCTGAGCTCACCTCGGGCTTGCCGCCTGCCTCCTAACCCAGAGGATCTGAATGTCTGGGCAGGGGTGGAGATCTTGCAGTGCAGAGGAGGGGGCTGCAGTGCGTGGCACTAATCCACCTGGGCCAAATCTCCCAGGGTAGGAGTTCTGGCTCAGGCCGTAGTTCTGACCGTAGTGAGACCAGTGTAACAATGTGATTGCCTCCCCGTCCCTCTTCCCGACCCCCTCGCAGGGCGCAGTGTCTGGCTCTGTACAGGCCACTGACCGGCTAATGAAGGAGCTCAGGGATATTTACCGATCACCAAGTTTCAAGGGCGGTAAGTGGAGACTCGCTCCGGGCCTGGAGGAGGAGTGCTGGGGGGCCCTGCCTTAATCTGACTGCTTGTGTGTCCTGGATGTGCCAGCCTGTAGCTAATGGCCAGGGAGAGCTGGTCTGTTGAGCTCCCTATGTCCTAGTGGAATGGGCTCCCCAGAGCCGTGTTGGGGGTTCAGAGGAGGCGGCGGCACTGGACCAGTGATATCACTGTCCGTGTTAGAGGGGAGCAAGGAGCTTGTGCTGAGGGAGGGCCTCTGAGTTGGTAGTTGCTTCCCTGAAGTCTCTAGCTGGTGCGATGGCCCTTTCCGTGTGCATTGCTGGCGGCAGGGGAGTGACCGTCCCCCGCCCCTAAGCCCCAGACTCTGGGGAGGGGCTGTCAGTTGCCGGTGCCCCGTGGGGACAGCCTGCCTAGACAAGGGTGCTCCCTGCGCCGTGCGGATCCATGCCAGGTTGAGCTCATGCTTTCTCCCAGAGGGCCGCTGCTCAGATCCTTGTCCGAACGGCGGCTGCTGTCTCCGGTGGCGCTGACGTGTCCTTTCTCTGCTCTGCAGGAAACTATGCAGTTGAACTAGTGAGCGACAGCCTGTACGATTGGAACGTCAAACTCCTGAAGTAGGTGGCCTGGCTCAGGAGGTCTGTCGGCAGGGCTTGGGGTGGCTGGGCCCTAGGACCTGGAGCGCGTGTGTAGGGAGAGAGGAGGTGGGAGCTAGTGACTAGAGCAGGAGGTGATGCTTGGCAGACCTGGGCTGTGCTCCAGACTCTGCCACTGAGACTCGCATGCCCTGCCCAGTCTATGCCTCGGTTTCCCCTATGCTTCGAGGGAGTTGTGGAGCTATTTGCTGTTTCTGGAGCTTTGCCATGGGTGCACACACACACACCCCTTCTGCCCTCCAGATGCAGCTTAGGGCCAGGCATGCTTCCCTTGGAAGCTATCGGCTCTCACGCCATGCTCATGCAGGGGGGTCTTTCCCTCTCCTCCCCAGTGTATGATCCTGCTCTTGCCTGGGGAGCGAACCTGAATCCCTTAGTGGTTGTGTTGCAGCCGGAAGGCTTGGGGTCAGCCAGGTGCGATTGCCCTGGGCTCCTGCGGCAGTGCAGAGTGCTGCCTGCCCTGGGCTCTGACCCCACGGGCTCTTCCCTGCAGGGTTGACGAGGATAGCGCTTTGCACAACGATCTCCAGATCCTCAAAGAGAAAGAAGGGATCGACTTCATCCTCCTGAACTTCTCCTTTAAAGTAAGGCCTGCAGCCCCGGTCCCTTCCCGCCCCACTCTGCCCTGCTCTGGTCTCAACAGCCCTGTCTCTCTCTCCTTGCAGGATAACTTTCCTTTCGACCCACCGTTCGTAAGGGTTGTGTCCCCTGTGCTCTCGGGGGGGTAAGTGACCGTTCAAATCAGTGCGCTTGCCACCCCGTGCTTTGGCTGCGGCAGTCCCTTGTCCCGTATCCAGAGAGCTGCCGCAGGGGTGCGGTTAGGTCTCTGCATTAGTAGCGAGGATGGTGGTTCCTCTGGGCTTGTCTGGGGGGTGGGGATGGATAGTCCCTGTATCTCTTTGGTCCAAGTCCCCTCTCGGGGTCTGCCAAGAGCAGCTGAGGTGACGCTCTGATGACTCCACTCCAGTAGGTCAGTGGTCATCTCCCCAGTGTGGTGTTTGCTATTTGTGAATGAAGGCGCTAGAGAGGGAAGGTGACTGTGGCCTTTCCCGGGGGAGTGCAGGGCCCAGGCATGGGGGTGTGACTGTGGAGGGGATGGAGGTGAAAGGTGCTGGAGCCCTGCTCAGCTGCTGTCTTTGTAGACGCTGACTGGTGGTGTTTCTGTAGAACTGCGAGCTCCCTTGGAGGGGGAGCAGTGACTAGTTAGCTCAGGCTGCAGGGCGGGAGGGACTGGGCATTGCTGCAGGAGATCGGTATGATTGTCATCTTCCCTCCCAAGGTACGTTCTGGGGGGAGGTGCCATCTGCATGGAGCTGCTTACAAAGCAGGTGAGTGTCTCATCTCCAGCCTCGGCGGCTGCATTGCAGGAAGGCCTGTGCTCTCCGCAGTGGCCAGTGTGTGCCCTTAAGGCATGTGAGCGGCACTGGTGCCGGGAGCCCTGCGGGTGTCTGAAAATCCTGCCGCTGGCGTTAATGTTCCCGCACAGCTCTGACTCCTCGAGTGCCTGGCGTGATGGGGCTTCCCTGGCTTGTGCAGTGCTGCTGCCTTTGCTTTGGGGGAGGGAGAAAACATTTGCTTACAGGATATGGCAAAATGTTCAGTTGGTGGTCGACAGTGCCAAGCTGCAGGGAGAATCCACCATAGCCCAGCGCGTTGTTCTCAAGCCGGGGGGGGAGAGGAGCACTCGAAGCTTGCGAGGCGCTGAAAGTTTCACCGCAGCCTTAAGCAAAGCAAATCTCTCCTCTTCCCCCCCAGCAGCCTCGGAGAACACACCCCAGTTCTCTAGGGCTAGCATCGTTCTTGTTCTCTTCACTCGTATAGCCCAGGGTGAAGAGGGGTGGGCGGGCTGCTGATCCTCCAGTAGCCGTACCCCAGCACTGCTGGATGGGGCCTGCGTGGACCCCTCAGCAGAGCCCAGCTGAGAGAAGCCAGCTCCCGCCAGCCAGGACCGGACTGGCTACTGCCAAGTCACCGGGAGGGCAGGTTCCCGCCACTCACTGTTTCCCCTTGTTTTGCAGGGCTGGAGCAGTGCCTATTCTATCGAGTCAGTGATCATGCAGATCAGTGCCACGCTGGTGAAAGGGAAAGCAAGGGTGCAGTTTGGAGCCAATAAAGTAAGCCCCGGCCTGGAGCAGCGGGGGAGGCGGGGGGGTGCATGTTTCAGCATCATCTACTCTGTGGGTGCAGGTTAAAGCCAAGATTCCCAGGTGCCTTACATACTTGGGAGCTGCTGTTTCGTTGGCTGACGCGATGAATCAAATGCCAGCAGTGTGCTTTGTCCGGGGCGTTGGGATGGAGCCAGGAATCCCAGCGCGAGGCCCCTGTGCTGTCGTGTCACGCACCTGCGTCTCAGCACCCTCAGAAAGGGTGACGGGGCTCAGGATGATGCGCTGCATTCTCGTTAGCTCTAGAGTGGGGGCTAGCGACCCTGTGCAGGTGGGATAAGGCGCAAGCTGCCTGTCACCATCAGCTCTGATTGTTGCAGCCTTAGGTGCTGGTCCCAGAAATGGGTGTAAAGTGACTTGGGGTGGGACATGCCATGGTGCTGGCCCAGTGCAGCTGGTTAACTGATGCACTGACCTGACTGTCCCTCTGGCTTCCCCTGTAGAATCAGTACAGCCTGACGCGAGCACAGCAGTCCTACAAGTCCCTGGTGCAGATTCATGAGAAGAATGGTAAGGCCCCCAGTGTGTGTGTGTGGGGGGGTGTCTGTCCTCCCTTCCCATGGGGCTCCTGCAGGGCACAGCAGAACAGACAGTATGTCGAACCTGCCTGTGCCCACTTCAGAATCACTGCTTGAGAGCAGAGTGACTGAGTGGGCTGCACCCAGTGTGTCTGGTGAAATGCCCTGGGTCCCAGTTCCTGCATGGACCTTGCTGCAAAGCCTCCTCTCTTGGCACGTGGGACGGACCCTTAGCTCACTGCAGAAAGAGACCGAATGTACGTGTGTGTCCTGCAGGGCCTCTGTAGTGGCTGCTAAGCAGGATGTCTGGCCTTGTTAAAATGTTCCTGCACCTGGCTCACAATGTCTGATTCCATAAGGGGGCTTTACCCATTTAGCCACGTGGAAGCTAGAGCTGGGGCAGAGCAGCATTGCGTCTAACACACCCAGCTGGACTGAGAACGTGCTCTCTGAAGAAGTGCAGCAGCTCAAGGGAGCTGAATGTCTAATACTGAGATGAGTTGCTACCTACACGGTTCTCTCCTGTTTGATGAAACTATCCCTCTCTTCCTCCTTGGCTTCCCAAATTCAGGTGCACTGGGCATATTACGGGGTGGGTTAAATTTGTCTTGTCAGTGCTGGTCCCCAGCTAATGAAACCGTGTGACACTCCAAGCTCATGCTGCCAGCTGAAAACAGCTCTGCTGGCAAGGCGAGAGCTGGGCGCTGCTTGGCCTGGCTGTCCTGGTCCAGCAGAGCTACAGCAGGTATTGGCTGTGGAGAGTTGGCCTGCTCGAGAGGGAGAGTATCTTCCTGCCCTGTGTGTGCAGCGGGCATCCCTTGCAGTGCTTCAGGAAGCTGCAGGATGGGCAGAACCTACAGTCAAGGCATGGGAGGGGGAGGAGAGACTATCCTCCCCGTCTGCCATCCCAGAGCTGCATGGTCTGGCGTGAGGCACTTGTCACATGGAAGGTTGCAGGAGTCTGGTGGGATTGTTCTGGGGAGTGTAGCTGTCGTACTGGGGTGAGACTTGTCCCTCCCATGGAGTCTTTGCTCTTGTTGCAGGCTGGTACACACCGCCCAAGGAAGACGGCTAGCATTGCCAGTTGGCTACTGCGGAATGCTGTCCTTGGCCCATGAAATGCCCCTGTGGCTCCCTCCTGGGATGTGATAGCTCTGCCTGTTTGCAGGACAGTGGCGGCTGTTATAAACTCGACGGGAAAAACTGTGTAAGCAGTTGGACTGACGTGAAACTCTTGCTGGACCCTCGCTAGCAGGCGTCCTTATTAAAACAACTCTTGAGCCTCTTGTATCGCTGGAAACTTTCGACTCCGCTCCAGTCTAGAGCATCCTCCTCACCTATGCTACGGATTTAATTTATTTTCTTATTTCATGTACACTGCTTTTTTTGGTTACAGTGTATGATGGATGTGTATGGAAAATGTATCTTTGGAGAAAATTACAGTTTGTTAATTTGAAAATGCTGGTCTATTTTTTTCTCAAGTTACTGCTGAGCTGAGTTCTACGCTGCGGGCGCAGCATACTGCTCTGAGCCCCAAGCCAAACTCTCTTCGGTGTGGCCCCTGGCCAGCTGTGTGTGGTCGGGGGGGGGGAGTGTCTTTCCTCAACTGCCCATTCTTATGGATGGCCAACGTGTGCTTGAGATCAGCCCTTCTGAAATCCGCCCAGGAGACCTGACTGGGAAAGTGGGACGCAAACGACGTCTTTGAGCACCTGAATTCCATGCTGTACGGGCGAGGGGGTTAGCTTGCTAATCTGCTAAACCAAGAACAGATTTTCCTTCAAGAAACCACAACGTCTCTCACTTCTGGGGAACAGACACAGATTACAGCTACTTGAGCCTGTGCTCATCCTGCTGTGGGTGAGCGGTTTGTCGGGGCTTGGAGGGAGGGGGCTGTCAGAAGCACTACACTTGCCCAACTCTGTCACCTGGTCTGGTTTTCTCTCTGCCAGGGCTGCTGCTCAGTAAGACATGGGTGAGCAAAGCACCTCCCGCACTAACCTGGCTAACAGCTGGGCCAGTTGTTCTGTGCTCCCTGTAAATGTAACAGACCATCTCTACCTCCTAAATGAGTGAGGCAGCATTACAGGCTGAGTGGAGGATGGCCTGAAAGGGCAACCCTGTTTCTCCCCCCCCAAATCCTAGGGGTGCTGATGAACTGATTATGGCAGCTGGGCTCTGTCCTGTCCTCTCTGACTCCGTTTCAGAAGAGGTTTACGACTCTGCCCGTTTTACCTTTGCTGGAAGCTAACTACGTGAACTCAGCGCCCTGGAACCCTGAGTGTGCACCATGACGTGAACCCTCTGGCTACGGGCCGTGAGACCAGCACCTCAGGGAGGGCAGATCATCCCACAGCTGCCTCCTCTGAGCTTCCTTCCTTCCTGAGGCAGCTGCTGCTGGCAGCTAACTGTGGTAGATGGCCCATGGGTCTCATCCAATGGGGTAAACTGCCCCCGATGCTCAGGCACCAGGGGAGGGGTGGGGGTGTGGTGGACAGAGTCCTCCCTGCTCATCCTCTTGTTCACTTCCTGTTCCCATCTTCCATCCCTTAAACTTGGCATTTAGATTGTCAGTGTCTGTGATGTCCGGGCCCGTCAGTGTGTGGCTGTCAGTATGAACTTACTCTAAACTCAGAAGCTGCCCATTATCTTACCCAGCAGCCCTTCTGCTTTTCACTGTCAACTGTGCATCAGTGCTCTGGAATTGCATGGCCCGTTTCACTGCCTGCTTGTAGGCTGGCTCTAGTCACTAAAGGAAGCAGAGTATCACTCAGGAGGGTCCATGCTGTTTTCCTTACTAATTTTAGGGGAGTTCCCCTCAGACTGAAACCTGCTTCCCAAGTCCCCTCCCCCCTTTGAACAATGGTAAAATACTCTGCTGAAGGATCCCAATGACATGGGTAAGACTGCAGGACAGGTTCATGGGGGGAGCTGAACTCTTGTGATGTGCCATCAACCACACCCTGGATACCGCTGCCAGGCCACTTCATGCTAGAGATACCGAGTCTCCCTTGAGCCGCAGCCACAATAAGATTTCCCCAGCGATTAGAGCTTTAACCTCAGAGCAGATAGCTGGCTCTTGCTGGGGGCCAGAGCACCTCACAAATGTTCTGCCCAGCTGCAGAGCAGAGTTCAAAGCCAGCCAGGATAGCATGTGCGCCAGCCTCAGGCAGGGCTTATTCAGCTTTGTTTTCCTTTCAGAAAAGGATTCTACAACTCAGGTTCACCCTCCTGGAGGCTCCTGTGGGAGAAGCTCAGTGGTTTCACAACTGCCGGCCCTGCCCACTGACTTTCACTTGTAAAATTAAGCTTGACAATTTCTGATCTAAACCTGAGGCCATTTACTTTAAGCTAGTTTTGTTCTTTCACCCAAAGGACCAGAGCAACTTTCTTCTGAGCCACTTAGCGACCAAGCCCCAACACCAGACACTAGGGGCAGACCTGAGTTATCCAGAGCCCTGTTAGTTTCTTCCCCCCTCCACAAACCAACCAACCTCTGCCCTCAGCAGTTCAGTTGCTCTTCAGAACTGAGCATTTGGCTCCTGTCTGTGGTTTGTGAGAGTAACAGAAATTGGGGATTTGTACGATGCTTTACCCAAACGAGCCTGCGGGCACAGCCTGCCCCAGGCCCCTGCTGTTCTGACAACGGGCACAGCTGGCTCCCGGTTACAAGCCCTGACACCAGGCGGAGGCTGAAGGCTCGAGCCCTGCTGAAGAAAGGGCTGCAAGGCCTTGTCCTAATAGCGCTGAGGGAACAACCCTCCCGTGGGCCCTTCAAGCTGCCAGGGCATGTGCTGGTCTAAAGGGGATTTGTCCAGCCGACAGGCACTCTAGGCAGACCCACACCTAGCGGAGGCAGCGTTAGTGGGACTTGCCAGGCTCCATTTAATAGTCAGGCACCAGAGGGACAGTTCACCAGCCCCCTCACAATTTTACAGAAAAATCAAAACTAGGTAACTTCCCCTTGAAGCTAACTGGGGACATCACTAAACCTGTAGAAATAAGAGACGCCCCCTCCCCACACTCACACCACTGCAGTCAGTTCATAAGGCTGGTTCAGGCTGAAGATGACTTCCAAAGTCCAGCAGTTCTCTGCCCCACTCCTGCTTTGGGCAGCGAGAGGCTGGGGACTACAGCTCAGAGCTCACGCGGCTTCCTCTTCCTCCTCTGCGCAGAAGGTGAATGTCAGGATGTGAGGCTGGCACAAGGCAAGTGGGGCAGGAGTTAGCAGGTCTCTCCCACCATTTCCAACCCCCTCTACAAAGCTGCCATAGGCCTCCCTCCCCTCGTCCCGTTCCAGGGAGGCTGGTGTAGGATAGGTAAAGATATCACAGAGGGGTGGGAACTGGTCCCTGCTGTTCAGTCACCAGAAAGCTGCCTTGGGTATGTACGTTGGGCCAATGTTTAGAGACAGTCACACCCAATGAAATATGACCCCAGGGTTGTGACGACAGATGTGACCAATGGCCATGTGCCTTTTGGGGAGGGCAGCAACCCCTCAAACAACACATGAGCCTTTCACACACCACAGGTGCTCAGGGCTCCATATACCTCCAGGGGAGACGGGCCGACCACCTTCCCTCGCAGGATTTGCCGGACCATGGGTCTTGCAGAGACAATCTCTAGAAGACAAAGAGGGTTCAGTGGGGTTCTGCCCCGCATCAGATGGAGGAACGCAGGACAGTAACATCACTTTAAACAGCCATGTGATTCCAGAGTGTACAGGGGCCTGGCAGGTCAGTCCTGTGTATAGGCTGCTGGCCTGGGAGGTGGGAGACCCAGGGTTAAGGCCCAGCTCCATGTGACTTTGTATCCTCACAACATCCCTGGGGTGGGTACCAAGACAGGCAAATAGGAACCGGCTCTTCTGTTTCCAAGCAAGCTGTGGCAGATCCCATTAACAAGGTGGTATTTTAATCAGAGGCATTAACTAGTGCTGGCAGGGTGAGTGAGGGGTGCAAGCCAGCGGGAAACGAGAGTTCTATCCGCCCAGAAAAGCCAGTAGAAGGTGGGCTTCCCGTTACACCCAACCCACGCTAGGAGCTGAACTGCTCTGAGGAGCAGCAAACATTTTATGGTAAATTAGGAGTTTGTGATACGTCGTCACTAGGCAGCAACCCAGCAGCAGGAGTGAGAAAGGAGAAAAAGGCATCAAAGACCTTCAGGGTAAAATAAGACCTACTATGCTCCTGGAAGAGTGGGTGGATGTTTTGCCACTGGGGCTGTAAGTATTCAAAGCAGAGAAAGCCACAGTGCTTTGACAGCTGCAGAGCGTTCCTCCAGCCCTGGTCTGCACCTCCACATTGGGAATTGGGGGGTTTATACTGAAAATGCTGGTTTTACTGAGTGTAATGGAGAGCCGAGAGGTTAACCTTGCAGCTGGTCAAATGCAATACACCTACCTGGCCAGCAAGTGGCACCACACCCCCAGAAGGCTGTTCCTACCAAACTGAAGTTTAAAATCAGTTCTAGCCCACGGGAGGCTGGAAAAGGTCCAACGAAGGACTGTGCAAAGTGCTCCAGTCAGAGCATCAGAGGGAACGGAGCCTTAGGCTAGTACCTTTTTGGAACATGAAGGGCTGGGCCAGTGGTTTTATGTCCCAGAAATCGTCTTCATCCAGCTTCCGCAGTGAGTTCAGAGGGACAGTGGCCGAACGGCCAAAGTCAACAAAGAGAACCACTGCAAGATCTTCCACTTTCTCCAAGACCCAGCACCTGTGAGGGTCAAACAAGAGCACGTGAGCCTGGAAAGAAGCTACAGGACTCAGGATTTAATATTTGTCCTGCAAAGAGGCGGGGGAGAGAGGCCAGCTGTCTGCCTCAGGGGTTAGGGGATTTTTGTTTGTTTTTTTTAAACAGCGCAGCTTAAAATCTCAGCAAAGTGGAGTTTTGGCTGCAATATTATTTACTGCCATCTCAGTAACTCAGACCGGGAGAACGAAGCCAGGACAGGCCGTGTCAATATCTGCATGAGAGACCTTCAAGGAAGAAGCCAGGTGAGACAAGAGCTGGTTCTGGGCACTCGGCAGGGGGCACCTTTCACCAGCATAGTGCAAGGTGACACCGTGCGGCTAGTGAACCACAAAGCTTGGCTAGAGTGGCGCATGCTTTGTTCAAAGGTTCACCCCAACATGCGGACAAACCCCAGCTTGGATAATTGCACTTGCTGAGTTCGACTGCCCCTCTGCCTGGGGAACTCACGCTTCGTTCCTTGGTCTCAGCAGCGGCCAGGCAGCGCTGGCACAGAGCGGGGACAGAGGCTCCTGCACGGGGTGAAGGCGCGCTAAGAAACCTGCAGACCAGGAAAGGTACCACATGCCCTCTGTGCACAGTGGGAGGGGACCAGTATCAGCAAATGTCCCCCCCACTCCCACGCCCCTTTGGCCTCAGCGCTGCCTCTTGCCCAGATGGTCCATTCAGCTTGTTCTCTAAACCTGTTCCACGCCGCGCCGTCCTCCCCCAGAATGCACTCTGCCATGCAGCGGGTCCCTCGCTGCACCGCCTGCCTTGTCAGGTAGGGCTGCTTGGATTCCTCTTCCGCCAGCTGGCAGAACAGCTTGTGCATGTTCGAGTGACTTTCCTGCCGAGGAAAGAGCAGAGCAGAGAACCCGCTCAATCTCATCCCTCGTGCCAGGCTGCCAGCGCTACTGCACATCCACTACCACTCACTCGTACTCTAGTGCCAGCCGAGGGTACAGCCTTGTTCTCCACTCCCCTCTGCCCCAGGTTCAAACCACCCGGGCATCCAGCCGGACTCTGGCTCACTCCCTTTGCAATTCAGCAAATCATGTGTAGCCCCCTGGGGCGTCAGCGGGATTTCAGCATGTCCCTGGCTCGGGAACGAAGACCCCAGAGCAGAAACAAAACAGGGCCTGGGGCGGGATTGGAACTTGATCCCCTTGTGCCTTTTCCTCGTTAGATTCGAGCCTTGTAAATTCAAAGCGCAGAGATCCCAGTGTGAAACTGTGCTCAGAATGGGCATCAATCATGCCATTCCCGGAAATCAGAGCTCCCTGCAGTTCCCTTTGCACGTTTGGCCTTTTCCTCGTGGGCCTACATAATCATTACGCAGACTGCTCGTAGACACCAGCATGCTTCTCACCCCAGGACACGCAGCCCAGAAATACGCGTGTTACAGTCCGATACACGCACACCAAGAACAAGGCGACCGTCTCGCAGGGGCTCCTGTGAAAGGACTCACAGCCCGGCTTTCCCCGTGCCTACCTCTGTGAGGTGTATGGCCCAGAAGTACGGGGTCTGTGGCAGAGCATCCGTCACCAGCAGCCCCGCCTCTCCGTGCAGCTTTGCAATCGACACCAACCAGTTCAGATCCTGAAAGCAGTCTTTTAGCATGAGTGCCAAGAAGGAACCCCTGGAGAGGAAACAAACTAGCTTAAGAGGACAGTCAGAAAAGGGAAGGCTTCTCAGGTGGTACAGCCCTGCGCAAGGTGGGAGAGAAAGGCCGTAATCTAGCCGACAGAGAGAGCTTCTCATCCGTGGTCCAAGGCTCGGCATGCTCATTTACGGGGATCTCAAGCAGCAGCTCCACCTCTCTTCACCTGCCCAGCAGATACGTGCAAAGCAAAGAGCAGCAGGTGCAATGAACGAGTTCCCAGAGTTATGAGAAGACGGAGTCTGGCAGGGGGAGGAGAGGCCAAGGCACAGGTTGTGAGGGGGAGTTAGGGGCTAGGTACCCGGGTCGGCGGAGTTGTGGCATCTCCAAAAGACGTTTGAACCATTTTGGGGATGAGGCGAGCAGATTGGTGCACTGGCCTGGCCTGGTGCAGGTCAGAGAACTGAAACCCTCTGCCGAGGTTACCAGCAGTATGGAACATGGCAGCCAGGACTGAACTAGCGGCAGGATGCCAGAGTGAGAAGCATTAAACGTCACAGCCCAGTTATCCCAGAGCCGGTGATGCTGGCAGGCCGGGGTCGGCGCAGGAGTCCCTGGCACTGGTGCTTACCTCATTTCCATGGGAACCGCATAACAGATCTGCCTCACTGCATCGGGAGGCGCCGGCTGCAGGGTTTGGGTCTCTACCTTTGCTAGGAGCAGAGGAAGAACAGGACAGTTTGAGATTTAAACGAGACCTTTAATTAAAATCCGCCAGACAGGATTTCAGTTGCCTTCTCCCCCTGCTCCGGGAGCTCGCACGACTGCTGGAGAAAGGGGTTGGAAACCTTACAGCGAGATTTAACCGGAGCAACCGAAACGTGCCCAGCGGCGTTGCTCACCCACCAGAACCTCCCCCCAAATTAGCTAAGCCAGGCCCTCGGGTGACCGAATTCCTTCGTCCCCAGCAGGGCCACGTGCGCCAGGAGCCCGAACGGCACCAGAGTCGCAGCCGCCTTTTCAGGTAGGACAGTTCTGGCGTTTGGAGCCGGTTCTGTGTATTGGCATCCGCAGGGTGAGCTGCTGACAACAGGGACTAGGGAAAACACAGGCGAGGTCTTGCAAAGCCAGCAAGGGGGACGTTCCCCTTTGAGACCGGGCAGGGGACACTGGGAATTAGATGAACAGCAGCAGAGCAGCGTGCAGGCGGCTGCTGAATTAGAAGCCACTCGAGGTTCTGGGCCTACCAGCCTGTGCGACCTCCAGTGCCCTTGGGTTTAGGCCAGGCCAGCCGGGGGGGGGGGGGGGACAATTGCCCGGGGACCCCCGGCCACCGCCGGCAGCAGTGCAGCTGGGCTAAGGCAGGCTTCCTGCCCGCCCTCGCTCCACACCACCCCGGGAAACGGCCGGAACGTCCCTGCGGCCCCTGGGGAGGGGTCTCCACGCGCTGCCCCCGCCCTGAGCACCGACTCCACAGCTCCCATTGGCCAGGAACTGCAGCGGCGAGCGGAGAACCCTGGGGGCCTCCCCAGCAGCCGCTGCCAAAGGGGGTGTGGGTCGCGTTCAGGAGCCGCCTGAGGTAAGTGCCGACCCCTTGACCCCCTCCTGTACCCCAACCCCCTGCCTAGAGCCCGCACCCCTCCCCCCCACACACCCCCAAACTCCCTCCCAGAGCCCGCACCCCTCCCCCCCCACACCCCCAAACTCCCTCCCAGAGCCCGCACCCCTCCCCCCCCACACACCCAAACTCCCTCCCAGAGCCCGCACCCCTCCCCCCCCACACCCCCAAACTCCCTCCCAGAGCCTGCACCCCTCCCCCCCACACCCCCAAACTCCCTCCCAGAGCCCGCACCCCTCCCCCCCCCACACCCCAACCCCCTGCCTAGAGCCCGCACCCCTCCCCCCCACACACCCCAACCCCTCCCTAGAGCCCTCCCCCCCCCCCCCACACACCCCCAAACTCCCTCCCAGAGCCTGCACCCCTCCCCCCCCACACACCCCCAAACTCCCTCCCAGAGCCCGCACCCCTCCCCCCCCACACCCCCAAACTCCCTCCCAGAGCCCGCACCCCTCCCCCCACACACCCCAACCCCCTGCCTAGAGCCCGCACCCCTCCCCCCCCACACCCCCTCCCAGAGCCCGCACCCCTCCCCCCCCACACCCCCAAACTCCCTCCCAGAGCCCGCACCCCTCCCCCACACCCCCAAACTCCCTCCCAGAGCCCGCACCCCTCCCCCCACACACCCCCAAACTCCCTCCCAGAGCCCGCACCCCTCCCCCCCCCACACCCAAACTCCCTCCCAGAGCCCGCACCCCTCCCCCCCCACACCCCCCACCTCCCTCCCAGAGCCCGCACCCCTCCCCCCCACACCCAAACTCCCTCCCAGAGCCCGCACCCGTCCCCCACCCCCCCCAAACTCCCTCCCAGAGCCCGCACCCCTCCCCCCCCCACACCCCCCCAAACTCCCTCCCAGAGCCCGCACCCCTCCCCCCCACACACCCCCAAACTCCCTCCCAGAGCCCGCACCCCTCCCCCACACACACCCAAACTCCCTCCCAGAGCCCGCACCCCTCCCCCACACACCCAAACTCCCTCCCAGAGCCCGCACCCCTCCCCCACACACCCAAACTCCCTCCCAGAGCCCGCACCCCTCCCCCACACACCCAAACTCCCTCCCAGAACCTGCACCCCTCCCCCCACACACCCCCAAACTCCCTCCCAGAGCCTGCACCCCTCCCCCCCCCACACACCCCCAAACTCCCTCCCAGAGCCTGCTCACCTCCCCCACACACACCCCCCAAACTCCCTCCCAGAGCCCGCACCCCTCCCCCCCCCCATACCCAAACTCCCTCCCATAGCCCGCACCCCTCCCCCACACACCCAAACTCCCTCCCAGAGCCCGCACCCCTCCCCCACACACACCCCCAAACTCCCTCCCAGAGCCTGCACCCCTCCCCCCCCACACCCCCAAACTCCCTCCCAGAGCCTGCACCCCTCCCCCCCCACATCCAAACTCCCTCCCAGAGCCTGCACCCCTCCCCCCCACAGCCCCCCAAACTCCCTCCCAGAGCCCGCACCCCTCCCCCACACACACCCCCAAACTCCCTCCCAGAGCCAGCACCCCTGACAGGCTGTCAGACCCTAACTCCCTCCCAGAGCCTGCACCCCTCCCCCCCCACATCCAAACTCCCTCCCAGAGCCCGCACCCCTCCCCCCCACACACCCCCAAACTCCCTCCCAGAGGCTGCACCCCCCCCCCCCCCACACCCCCAAACTCCCTCCCAGAGCCCGCACCCCTCCCCCCCACACACCCCCAAACTCCCTCCCAGAGCCCGCACCCCTCCCCCCCCACACCCCCAAACTCCCTCCCAGAGCCCGCACCCCTCCCCCACACACCCTCCCTAACTCCCTCCCATAGCCCGCTCCGCTCCCACCCACACACCCCCAAACTCCCTCCCAGAGCCCGCACCCCTCCCCCCCCACACACCCCCAAACTCCCTCCCAGAGCCCGCACCCCTCCCCCACACACACCCCAAAATTCCCTCCCAGAGCCCGCACCCCTCCCCCACACACACCCCCACTCTCCCTCCCAGAGCCCGCACCCCTCCCACTCACACACCCCCAAACTCCCTCCCAGAGCCCGCACCCCTCCCCCACACACACACCCCCAAACTCCCTCCCAGAGCCCGCACCCCTCCCCCACACACCCAAACTCCCTCCCAGAGCCCGCACCCCTCCCCCCCACACACCCCCAAACTCCCTCCCAGAGCCCGCACCCCTCCCCCCCCCACACCCCCTCCCAGAGCCCGCACCCCTCCCCCCCCCACACCCCCTCCCAGAGCCCGCACCCCGCCCCCCCCCCACCCCCTCCCTGAGCCCGCAGCCCTCCCCGTCCACGCACCTCCCCCCCCCCACACCCCCTCCCAGAGCCCGCACCCCTCCCCCCCACACACCCCCAAACTCCCTCCCAGAGCCCGCACCACTCCCCCACCCCCACCACCAAACTCCCTCCCAGAGCCTGCACCCCTCCCCACACCCCCCCAAACCCCCTCCCAGAGCCCGCACCCCTCCCCCCCCCACACACCCAAACTCCCTCCCAGAGCCCGCACCCCCCCCCCCCCACACCCAAACTCCCTCCCAGAGCCCGCACCCCTCCCCCACACACACCCCCAAACTCCCTCCCAGAGCCCGCACCCCTCCCCCCCCACACACCCAAACTCCCTCCCAGAGCCTGCACCCCTCCCCCCCACACACCCCCAAACTCCCTCCCAGAGCCCGCACCCCTCCCCCCCACACACAACCTCCCTCCCAGAGCCCGCACCCCTCCCCCACACACCCAAACTCCCTCCCAGAGCCCGCACCCCTCCCCCACACACCCAAACTCCCTCCCAGAGCCCGCACCCCTCCCCCACACACCCAAACTCCCTCCCAGAGCCCGCACCCCTCCCCCACACACCCAAACTCCCTCCCAGAGCCCGCACCCCTCCCCCCCCACACACCTAAACTCCCTCCCAGAGCCTGCACCCCTCCCCCCACACACACCCAAACTCCCTCCCAGAGCCCGCACCCCTCCCCCCCAGCATCCAAACTCCCTCCCAGAGCCTGGCCCCGAAACCCACCGCCGAACCCAAACTCCCTCCCAGAGCCTGCACCCCTCCCCCCACACACACCCAAACTCCCTCCCAGAGCCCACACCCCACCCCCCCAGCATCCAAACTCCCTCCCAGAGCCTGGCCCCGAAACCCACCGCCGAACCCAAACTCCCTCCCAGAGCCCGCACCCCCTGCCCCAGCCTGGTGAAAGTGAGTGAGGGATGGACGGGGTGGGGGTGGAGCGAGCAGGGGGTGGGGCCTCAGGGAAGAGGTGGGGCAGGGGGCAGGGCAAGGGTCTTTGGGTTTGCGCGATTAGACAGTTGGCAGCCCTACCGGGCGGGCACACAAAGCCCTGGCTGTGCCGGAAGAACGGGTGAATGTCAGGCATCCGCAGCTTGTGCGTGCGGGGGGGGGGGGGGGCACTGACTGTCCTGCCCTGGGGCCCGGAATTGCTGCCCACGCGCCTGGGCTAGGATGTCTCCAGAGGCGTGTGGAACGAGCCCCTCCCTGATCATTCCTGTCAAACACAGGGGCGTGGGGCGGCCAGACAGCTCAGCTTACAAGCAGCCACCAAGCTTCATTTCCCCAGGGGGGTGGGAGGTGGGGAGCTGCTGATGGAACCAGTGCCGGAGGCAGCAGGCCGGGACCCCCCCGGAACTTACCATGGCTCAGACCAAGCTCTCCCCTGGGGACTCTCTCCAAAGCCTGCAAAGAAAACAGCTGATCTCACAATACAAGACACGAGCCCCACGGCCTGGAAGCGCCCAGAGAGCAGGCGCTGCCTCCTGCCTGCTCCCCACAGCGGGCAGCAGCTCAGGGCTGCGGATGGTCGCACCAGCCAGCTCTGCGGGACAGGGACATGGTGCATTGGCACTGGGGCTTTCCTCCAGAGAGCCCAGCGCGCTTTGCAAAGGCGCGTTTTATTCTCCTCTTCCAACAGGCAGGTCTCAGACTGCAGCCCCCACTTCTCCCAGTGACAGAGCTGGCAACATCCCCCAGGCTCCCCGGTTCCCAGAGCCCGTCCTGCCTCCCACGCCCCCCTTCGGGCAGCCGCCCCCGTGTCTCTCTGACAACGTGGAGAGAAGGGAGGGGCGAGTGACTTGTGCGCAGCCACAAAGGGCTTGGTCCAGCTGAACCAGCCTTGGCCAAAGGCGCCGGCGGGAGGCCTCCCCTACAGCTAGTTACAAGCTCAGAGCTAGCAGCAGCCATACGGGCATTTCCACGGTGCTCTGGGTCTCAGCCGGGTCCTTCCTCCTGTTGCCTAGGCCCGTGCGGCTCAGAACCAGGCGACGTCCGTTCACGAGGTGCCCGCTGAAGCGCTGGATTGCGGCCTGCACCTGCTCAGAGGAGCCGAGATCTACAAAGGCATAGCTGGGGGGTGGAGAAGGGAAGGGGCCATGTTACCCTGTGATGGTGCACGCCATGTGTCTTATGGAAATATGCTGAGGAGTGTGAATATGATGTAACTGGAATATGCTTTATGCAAAAGGTCTCTTGTAAGGTATCCTAACAAAGGTTATAACCTACTGAGTGTGGTCATCCTATTTGTATGAATGTATCGTTCTTGTATCTGAAGCTAGAAATACGAAGTGTAACTCTGAGGTCCTGTTGTAATTATGCAAAGTGTGGGCCATTAATGCTGGTTTAGAATCTTGACTCCCATTGATTAGGACAATTGGTTGTAAATGGTTCATTTACCTGCAAACCTCCCTGTGTAGGTGTGGGCCAGCCCGTGGGGAATGGAGACTGGGGGGGGGGGGGTCTCACAGGACATGTGACCATGTCACCTGATACTGGAATCCATCTTAAACCTGGTGCTTTTCCATTTCGAAGGAGGGGTGGGGACCCAGAGAGACGAAAGATTCCCGCCTTGTGCCAAAGCTCTAAGAGGGGGTGGAGCAGGACAAAGGGGGCTGCCAGTCGTGAGAAACCCCCCGCTGACCACCTGAGATGTCTGCTGGACCTAACAAGGACGGTACCGGGGAAAGGCTTGGGCCCAGCCTAGTCTGTGAAAGAAGCTCATTGGAACATCTCGGAGGGTGCGAGATTACAGGTGATCGGTTTCTTAATGTGCTCAGCTTAGACTTGTGTGGTTTTGCTTTATTTTGCTTGGTGACTGACTTTAGAGTAAGTGACTGATACCTGGGGGAGCAAACAGCTGTGCATCTCTCTCCATCAGTGTTAGAGAGGGAGGACAATTTATGAGTTTACTCTGTAAGCTTTATACAGAGTAAAATGGATTTATTTGGGGTTTGGATCCGATCGGGAACTGGGTGTCTGGGTACTGGAGCCAGGAATACCTGCTGAGTGTTTTTTGGTTAAAGCCTGCAGCTTTGGGGGTGTGGCTCAGGCCCTGGGGCTGTGTTGCAGCAGGCTGGCGTGTCTGGCTCAACAAGGCAGGGTTCTGGAGTCCCAGGCTGGCAGGGAAAATGGTCTCAGAGGTAATTTCAGCACGTCAGGTGACAGTCCCAAGGGGGTCTGTGACAGGTTCAGTCACAGAGACCCATCCTGCTGTGTCCAGTAGCAAGAAGCTAGAAATGGCCCAGCAATGAACAAGTGCCACTGGGCGGACCCGCAGGAGCTCACGGCAACGAGCCAGACTGCCATAGGGCAGAGAGAAGCCCAAAACCAGGGGGTTAAGTTATCTCCAGGAACTGTTCCCGAGAACCTACTCCCCAGGCTGCCTTTGGCCTCCCCTCCACTAGCTTGGTGGGGACACGGGGGGGGCAGGTGGAGAAAAGCTTCCAGGGTGACCCCAGAATGTTGTTCTGCTGTTTCTGGACAGAAGGGAGACGCTACGGTGCCAGCTGGGGGCTCTTCCGAAGCCGCCCCCTAGAATGAAATAACTTGCTAACTACCACGACCACCCAATCTGCGGAACACGCCAAGGAACAGCCAGGGACCAGGTCCTGCCCCATCAGCCATTTGTTCTCCAAGGGGGGCGGGTATCAGCAAGCCTCTGTCCCCACAGAACAAAGCCCCCTGGAGCAGGGACGGGAGCTTGCTGAGCTGGACAACAGGGAGAACTACACTGAGGGCAAAAGGAAAAACAAACCTACCTTCTCAGCCCGGAATGGCACCTTTTAATATGCTGCGGGTGGAAGTCCCTGAGCAGGAGCAGTATGTCCTCCTGGGAAAGCAAAGCAAACAGCCCAGGTTAACGGGGGGAGGCCTCGTTACGGCAGAGGCACCGACAGCGGTTGCAGCACTCGGTTTATTTGTAAGCAGTTTCCCAAAGGGACGGGAGCATGTTTTATTTTGGGTGAGTCCAGCTATCGTCTGTGCCGAGACAGGCAGCTGACAAGGCTGCAGCGGAACCTGTTACACACAGAACAGCCAGCCCTGGAACGGGATCAGTGCAAAGGATCACGCAAGCGGAGCAGGCACCTGCCCCCGGTTCAGAAAGACATACAGTAGGGAATGGGAGCAGCGTAACCATGGGGAGCAAGGTGAAAGCGCCTCCTGCCCTGATAAGACTCACGGCCAGTAAATGAAACTGCTGGGTTCCGGCTGCAGGTTCCCCCCAAGAGCATCACTAATCCCATAACCTGCCACCGCCGTGTTCACACTTACACAGGAACAAGGGTGGATGTTTGCAAACCGCCTTTCGTTTCCTTTGGAAGATTATTTGCTGGCTGAGCGGGGAAATCACTCCGCGTAACCGTATGTCACAAAGAGTTAAAGACAGCAGGCTACGTACGACTTGGAGGGAAATCAATGTTAATTGCTTAGCTTATTTCACTAAAGCAGAGAACGGCCCTTCCAAAACAGCCATGAAGATACCTCCGTCATCTCAGGTGGGACGTTTCCGACATAAACTTCCGAATCCTTTTTCTTGACGATGCCTTGAAAAACAAGCAAGAAAAAACACCTAAAACCCCATTTTGTGCTTCCAGTGAAGCAGGGTCTTGACAAGCTTACGGATAAGGCTGAACGCAAATCGCAGGCTGCAATTTTCTTCCGGAAACAGCAACTTTTTTTTTTTAAATAATTGCAGCAAATTTGACTCAAATTTTGGCCCAGCCATCCAAGCATCATGCCTGCCTGTGAGAACCAAGCCGGGCACACAGGATCTGCTCTGTGCCCCCGCCCTGCTTCGGGAGGGGCACACCTGGAATCACCACACTAACAAACTGTGGCTACAACTTCTGAACAAAGAAACAAACAAAAAAACCAAACAAAGCCTCCCAACCAAACCCAACTTTCTTCCAGCCTTATTTGTGGATTAACAAACCTGAGTTGTGTGAAGTGACCTCCTCTCCCCTTTGTTCAGGGGAAAGGGACAAATGCATATTTTGGTAAACAGCTCCCCTCAATGGCTAAACCTACTATTATAGACATACATTTTGGCTAAGTTCTGATGATGGACATTAGCCAACAGATGCTAACAATGCCAAAAGAACTTTAGTGTTTCTCTTGCATATCTGTGCGCGTGCGCGCACACACCACACACACACACACACACACTCTCTCTCTCTCTCTCTGGGGCTTTAGGTACTTTACTCCTCAAAAGATCAACAAGCTCTGTTTTAGTGACAATAAAATGCATCTTTTACCTTAAAAGCCAAAGATGGATTCCCCCATCACTCCCACTCTCCTGATCCAGGTTTTGGTTATTAGTTTGCAGGATGAGATGCCAGTTTCCCCTGAACCCCCGTAAAAGGGTTTATCATGGAAATTCAGGTACAAACTTAGGTCTTGGTTCTGCAAAAAACTACCCACCTCCTTAAGGTGTATTCAATTTAACATCTGCATTGGATGGGGCTACCTATGGGTTTAAACCATTTGCCAGATTAAGGATTTAGCTTGAACTACCACCCATGGATTATTTTCTATCCCATTGGTTTTGATATCAAGCAAAGAGCAAAGTTTGTCACTGCTAACAGCATGAGAGCGCCCCATAAAAGCACGACGGACTCGTTTGCAATATTAAAAGAGCAGTTGTAAGAAGGTCACATGTACAAGAGAGACCCGTCCTGTCACAGGACACAGCTGTAAATCGCACAGAACAGCTGTTTGTAAAGACGCTGCTGCAGCGTTAAATCCTAAACACACAGAAAGTTAATGATTCTCTCGCTTTCGTGTGGAGGATGCAAAATAAACAGCCACATGAGCAACCCTGGCTGTGGCAAGGAAAAGGAACCGGGATCTGAGTTTACCTGAGTATTTGAGCTGCTGCGGTTTCCCGTTGGGCTTGTGGGACTTGGGAGCGCCCCAGTCACCGCTGCTGCTTGCCCTGAAACGGCAGGAAGGAGCAGAGGACGTGCGCGCTTTGTGCTTCTAACTACAGCAAAACGAGGCCTTATCACCCACCACCCTACAGTCATAACGTGGAAGGAGGGTGACGAGGGAGGGAGCTCTGGGTGCTTGGCACTGCTGCAAAGTCACTAAGTCAAGCCTGACACACGCTCAGGGCCCTGGGGCGGGGCAGTGCAATATGCCACACCCAAGATTCACCCCTTGCTCCAGGACCTGTCTCTCGCACTCACTCACACGTGTGTGTGTTTCAAGCCTTCATGCCACCGAAATAACCTCGAAACAGGGCCAGGGCCTAGATTCACAGATCCCAAGGCAAGGGGGGACCACCGTGCTCATCGAGTCAGCCCTCTGGCCTAGCACAGACCAGACATTAGAACTGCCCCAAAGTAATTCCTAGAGCCGATCTCTTAGGAAACCGATGCTGTGATGTTTCCTGAGTTTGCAGCAGCCTGAAACAGGTGTGAACTGAGCTGTGGTGTGCCTATGCCAGCGGAACCCCACGCTGCCAGATTTAATTCCTGCTAAAGATTTTCTGAAACTGCCTCTGGATCTGGGGATGCTGCTGCAGAACTGGGACCCAGCTGGCCATGGGACCTGATACAAGTCTGATCTGGGGGCCGGAGCTTTGCGCTGGGAGGGCCGCCCCAATGACAGGGTGGGGGAGGGGCAGTAGCCCAAGACCCTCCCCAAACCGAGTGGCACCTGGGGTTGCAGCACCACAGAACCCCATGGGGCACATTGCAATGCTGGGGGCGGGGGCCCAGGAGCTGGGAGGGGCATTTCTCAGCCCAGAGCCAGGAGAGCCCCCCAGCTCACCGCCAGCACTAGCTCATCTCCCCCAGCTACTCACATGGCTCAGGGGTCACGGGGTCCAGCAACCTGCAAAGAGACCAGGAGACACCGACTGAACGGGGGGAGGGGGGGGTCTGACCATGCTGCTCCCAAGCGTGGGGCACGGATGGGAACCCAGGGACGTGCCCGCAGAGCTGTGCCCATTGCAGCCAGGTCTGCACCACAGGGCCCCACCTGGGAGGGGCACCAGGGGCCTATGGGGGGGGCTTGCAAGGGGAAGGGGCAATTTCCCTCCTGGGGTCCCCCCAAAGAGGGGCTATAGTAGGGGGCCAGTGAGCCCCAGAAAGCCACATGGGGGAAGGGGTGGGGCGGTTCCCCGAGGGGCCCTGAGAGGGAAGGGGGGGCTGCTCAGCCCCGTCCCTGGCCGCTACCCGGGGGGTGGGGTGGGGACGTGCCGCTTCCGAGCTCGCGGCACCGGCAGCTGCAACCAGCCCCGCTCGGCTCCATTGCACCGGTGCAAACCTGGCGGGCGGGATCAGCCGCCACCCCGGGGAGGCCCAGAGGGCCCCGCTGCAGAGCCCGAGCGCGCAATTCCTGCGTTGCAGCCACTCGGCCCCGCGTGCAAACTCCGCGCCCTTGGGAACGGCAGCGCCTGGCTGCAGAACAGCGCGAATGGCCGGCGCCGCTGATTGCAATTAGTCCCAATGTAGCGTTGGCCAGCGCTGCTTGCACGGTCCCTGCCTGCGTGCAGAGCGATTCCCCCGGGCGCAAGCTGCGGCCTTTGCGCGCGGACACCAAGGCTCCGCGCGCTGATTTGCGCGGGGGCGACGGTTATTCACAGGCGCAGTTCGCACGTGTGAGCTTTAGGCGCAGTCTGTAGTTACCGCCCGCGCGCAGCGTGTTCACACTGCCCGTCGGGGCGGCGATTTCCAACCCGGCCCGGAGGCAAAGCGCGCAGCGCATGGACCGCGCAGATCGCGTCCCCCCACCGCTGGAAATCGCCCTACTCCCTGCGCGGCAGATTGCGCCCCCCCGCGGCGGGGGTAGCTCTCTGCAGGCCGGTGCCCCCTCCCCCTGCGCCGCCCCCTCCGGATCTGGGCGGGGAGCCCGGGCAGCGCTGGCCGCGGAGCGGAGCGAGGCGCTGGAGACACGGAGCCGCCCCCGCTGCGCTGCGCCCCCGCAGACCCTGCCCGGGAGCTGGGCGCCCGGCAGCGCTTCGTGGGGCCCCCGGGGCGGGGTGAAGGACCGGGAGCGACTCCACCTGCCCCCCCGGCCAAGGATCAGGGATCCCGGGAGCGACTCCACCTGCCCCCCCCGGCCAAGGAGGATCCCACCCCCCCTTCTCCTGCAGGTGAAACTGTCTCCCCCTCCCGCTCACTGCTGCACCCCCATGGGTTAAGGAGCAGCCCCCCCCCACCCCGAGTGACTCCAGCTCCCCACCTCTGCCATGGGGGCCCCCTTGCCGTGACTGTGATCTGCGGGGGGCGAGGGGGAAGCAGGATCCCCTGCTGGCTCTGACCTGGCCCGGAGCTCCCACCCGGGCCCCGTGGGTGGGGCACGCCCCCTCCCCCAACCCACCAGGCTCCAGATCCCCCCCTCCCCGGCATCTCAGCTTCGGCCTTCCCAGCCGCAGCCCCATGGCGGCCAAGTGGTTCAAGGAGTTCCCCTCCAGCCTGAAGACGGCGTCCGAGCGGGCCAGGCCAGGCGGCGGGAGCCTGGGCAAGCTGGCCAGCGCCTCCCGGAAGCCCCTGGGCCCCGCCGAGCCGGGTCCCGGCCCACCGCAGGGCAAGAACCGCAAGAACTCGGCGGCCGAGCTGGGGGGCTGCAGGGCGGCTCCGGGGCCCGGCAAGGACGGTGGCAGCCGGCTGTCCCGGGACAACCTGCAGGGGCTGATCCAGGCCGCCACGGGCAAGATGCGCAAGAACTCCCGGGCGGAGGGGAGCCCCCAGGAGGGCGCCCCCAAGGGCCCCGGCTGCAGCACCTACATGAACCGGCTCATCAAGGTGGACGCCCATGAGAAGAATGGGAAAAGCTACCCCGGCAGCAGCCCGTCGCCGGAGGAGGAGAAGGGCAGGAGCCCCAAGCAGGAGACGGTAAGGGGCCGTGGCCTGGCGGGTAGCGCCCGGGGCTGTGTGGGCTTCGGCTTGGCCTTGGGCAACTCACCCAGGGGCGTCTACACGGCAGCAAATGGCTGGTCTGGACCCGCGTTCTGTACACAGCGGCCGCGTGCTCCGAGCCTGCCCTGCCGGACGGATTAGCACCCCCTTCCCTTCGGCCAAGTGGAGAGCGGCTGCCCCTCTGCTCGGCAGAGCTCTGGTGCCTGGCACTGGGCAGGTCACGTTCTCGTTCCCTGCCCCGGATCCTGGGAAACGAGGGACCCCTAGAGCCGTGCTGCCGGCTCAGCTGATCAGCCCGGCCCGAGCCCTTCCCTAATTCCCTTGATCCCAAACCGGTTAATCTGCCCCAGGGAGAATAGAGGCTCTGTCCCCCCGCTAAGGGATCCCAGGCTGACCTCCTTCAGGCCCTGCCGGCTCGGCTGCCCGGGAGGGGCAGGGGGGTGAAAAGGCTGGTTGGCAGGACCCCGTTCGCTGGGAAGTGGGGCTGCGGTTTAGCTAAACAAAGCCTGGAATCGGAGAGCCCCTGGCAGCGCTGGCCTGAACCTTGGTCCCGACCTGCAGCTCTGCTGGCCCAGACACAGGTGCCCATGGCTGGTCAGCCCTGACCCACAGACCCCCCCCCCGCCCCGCCCCAGTATTTCAGTCCTGTGCTTCCCATCTGCTTTGTCAGACTCTCTCTCTCTGGCCTGGAGTTCCCTGTCCCACAACAGCCTCTGAATAAGTAACACACACCATTGCGCAGGGCTCGTAACTAACCAAGTGCCGGTGCATCTGCTAACTTGGGAGGTAGATTTCGGAAAAGTTCTCAAAGTTTTCATAACAAATAAGACAACACAGATTCTTCCTTCCTATGTGTTCCACTGAACCCAGTCTGATGACAGATTACAAACGTATATCTGAGGACAGATTACAAATCCATCCTCCCCACCAGGCCACACCACCTCGTCTCTCTGTCCCTACCAGCTTCTGATCCCCCTGGGATTATATTGTCTCCAACCGTGAAGCATTCCCGTCACCGTGCGTGTGAACGCAGTCGTGTCGCACGGTTGTGCCAGCAGCACCCGTGGCAGTGAAGCAGGGCCCGGAGCTGGCAGTGGTGATGCTGAGCACCCCGCTCTCCGGTTGAAGGTGTGGGGCGCTGTGGGGCTCAGCACCGCTGGAAACACAGGCCCTCCCGCCCCAACACTGGGCGCGCTGGGGCTGGGGCCCTTAGGGGGCTTGTGGCTGTCCTGGCCGGCGTGTTGGGAACTCTGTGCCCCCCGCAGGTCATCATTCTGGAGGACTATGCCGACCCGTACGACGCCAAGCGCACCAAGGGCCAGCGGGAGGCGGAGCGGCTGGGGGAGAACGACGGGTACATGGAGCCCTACGACGCGCAGCAGATGATAACCGGTGCGTGGCCGGCGAATGCCAATTTGACCCCGGGGAAAGGGAAACTCGGGGCGGGAAGAGGCACGGGCCATACTGCCCCCTGCCTGCCGAATCGGGGCATGTCTGGCTCTGGGGAGGCTCGTGGTTCCCTGCGGGGGGATATTTGCAGGTGTTAGAGACCCACCCCTGAAGCCGTGGAGCCGGGTGGAGGTGAGATTGCTCCAGGCTGGGCAGGCTCCATCCCTGCAGCAGCCCCGCGGCCGCGCTGGAGCAGGAAGCCGGCTCTGCTGTTTCCTGTTGCTCTGCGGGGAGAGATAAGGAGCAGCGCGGGCTCTGGCCAGGGCCTGACCCGGGGCCAATGGACTCTGACCTCCGCCCCAGTCCCTCAGTGAAGGGAGCAGCCCCCGGGCGGAGAAGAGGGGAACGAAAGGGGGAAGCGCTCTGTGGGGCCAGGTACCCAATCCCTCACGATGGGCCCGATCCTGGCCTTCAGAACGCCCATCGCGCCTGGAGTCCTTGGCCAAACTGGAGTGGGGCAGGCTCCAGAGCTGTGTCCACCTGCGTCTGGGCCGGGCTGGGTCCCTCGCCGCTCTCTCGCCTGTGGTATCCGGCCGGCTCGGCTGCACAAACGCCTGGCCGGCGACAGCCCCAGGGCTCCTTCCCCATCCCGTGAGCTGGCTGGCTCCTGCCTGCGCCCTGCGCCGACCCACCGGGGCTGGGAGCTCTTCGTTCCCAGTGCTCGAGGGAAGCGAACTTGGTGCTCGCCAGGGGTGGGGGCCTGACTCTGCCGTGGGTCCCTGACCCGGGGGGCGGCTGGGGCCTGGCTCGGAGCGTGGCGCTAGGCCCGGTTCGCACATGGCCTCCCGGGGACTGCAAAGGCCTGCAGGGGAGGAGCGCACACGGGGGAGCTTTGAATTCCCTGGGTTACTGCTTCCACTTCTGCTGGGCTCTGATCCGAAGCCCATGGAAGACCCGATTGGTGTCTGGCCGTGGGTCAGGTGGGGGGTAGCCAGGGGACACTGTGCCTAGCACAGCAAAGGGGTGTGTCTGCCCCCCCCAAGCTGGCGTGCCGGGCACGCGGCAACTGGCACTGCAGTACCTCTGGGGCAGGGTGCGGGTGGTAATTGGTGCCCGTGAGCCCGCTCTGCGTAACCCCAGCCAAGCCAGAGGCTGGCTGGGCCACACCTTGGGGAGCAGGGGGGGCACGTGACCTGCAGGGGGAGCAGAGTTAGATGCTTGGGGCTGTTTGCGATTGGAGCCTTCGAGTCCGCCCTGATCGCTGCCGGGTTCCCTGCCCCGGTTCTGAGCACACGCCTGAGCCTCATCCCAGACGGTGGGGCTGGAGCAAGTGTGCAGGGGCTCTGCCAGTCGGGGGTCGGCGCCGTCCCAGACCCGGGGTGTGTCCGTCACGGTAAGCAGTTGGGCAGGGCTTTGGTGCACCCTCACGAGAGTCCAGGCCAGGATAGCCGCAGCTTCCTCTGGTCAAATTGCAGGGCTTCAGCAGAGCCAGTGTGTCCTGGGCAGGGACGGCAGGGGCTGTGGGTTAGGAGTGAGGGGTGCTGGCAGAGCTGGGTGGGGTGCCCCAGGCAGAGTCAGCAGGAGGGGCTGGGGGTCGGGCTGGAGGGGCCCTGGCGGAGCCGGGCAGGAGGGGCTGGGGGTCGGGCTGGAGGGGCCCTGGCGGAGCCGGGCAGGAGGGGCTGGGGGTCGGGCTGGAGGGGGGCTGGGGGTCGGGCTGGAGGGGCCCTGGCGGAGCCGGGCAGGAGGGGCTGGGGGTCGGGCTGGAGGGGCCCTGGCGGAGCCGGGCAGGAGGGGCTGGGGGTCGGGCTGGAGGGGCCCTGGCGGAGCCGGGCAGGGGCCCCTGGGCCTGACTAGCCGGGCTATGGGGTGGGATCAAGGGGAGTTGGCAGAGCCCGCTGGGTGAGCTGTCTTAGCACGTCTCACACTTTCACCTCCGAGGTTCCCCCGGGCGGCTCCGTGGGCAGCGGTTCTCGGGCTTTGTTCCTTTCTCCAGCGTGCTGGGGGGGTGGGCAGCTCCTGGGCTGTCCGAGGGGCAGCACCGGGGGCTGGGGAATATCTGTGAGCGCTGCGGAATTGGGGTAATTTGCAGCTCGTTTTACAGCCAAGCCCCTGAGCAGCAACTTTCTCCCGCTGTCCTTTGAAAAATACACCCCGCGGGCGCCTGGCAACCCGGCGGGCTTGGCTGTCCGGCTCCCAGCACGGCTTCCGCAGCCAGTGTCGCGCTGCTGGGCCCCGGCTCGCCCCGGCCAAGCAGCTGGGCGGAATAACAGGAAGCGAGTGGGGCGGAAGCTGGAAATGAGAGATTGGCTGATGGGTTTTTTCCATGCAGGGCAGTTTGTCAGGCCTGGGGCGCCGGGGTTCGCGGTGGACGGAGAAGGGTTGGGGCGGGCGGGTGGTTTTACTGACGGCTCGGCTGTGCCCACGGGGGCCCCAGCCACGGGTTGGGCTCCTGTTTGCTAGGCACTGGGCAGGGTCCCTGCCCCACGCTGCCCACATGCCTGCCCCTCCCGGAGCCAGCGCAGTGACTGAGCTCGGCCCTGGCCCCCTTCTCATCGGGGAGCAGCTGGGCTCCGTGACTTGGGGGATAAGGGTCCCGCTGCTGAGTGTGACCATGGAGGGTGGCCTGTGACAGGGGCCCGGGGCGAGTCCCCAGCCCCTGGCCGGCTGCATGCGCGTCCCGAGTGCGGCAGGGTTAGCCTGCTCCCAGCCCTGCTTCGCTGCGCCCGCTGGCCGGCCTGGCGTAGGGGCTCCTATCGGACAGCCAGGGCGTAGCTTCCTGCCTGCGTTTCCTCCGGGAGCCCGTCCTGCACGTCCCGCTCCATTCTCCCAGCAGGAAGGATCCCTTTGCAGCTCCAGGATTGTTTCTGTTACCGGCGTCTTGGGGAGGGGCAGAGAGACCCCAGACCCCCCCCGGGCACTCATCTCCTCATCTGTTCCCCAGTGCTGAGCCCTGGGGGATGCGCCCTCTTCCCAGCCCCACGGCTAGGACTTGCCTTCCCAGCCCCATAGCATTCAGGGACAGCACCTCGCCCTCCCAGCTCCATGTGCCGATGTCCCACAAAGCAGCATTAATCCCCTGCGCCCTGGAGCTTGGGTTTGCAGAGCCGGGGTGTTCCCAGGGCCAGCTTGGGTCAGCCCGTGGGTCCAGGCCTGGCCAGCGCCTGTGGGGGTCCATGGGAGTCTCCCAGGGTGGGGCGTGTTGGATTGAGCCCTGACGTTGCAGGTTCCAGGGTGTTCACCTGGGCATTATTATGGGGAGGGGGCAGGCCCCTTTGCTGCCGTCTCCCCCTGCTCTGCCTGCACGGCTCTGGGGGGCTGCCTGACTCTGGTTCTCCCCTGGCCTTTCAGAAATCCGCAGGCGGGGCTCCAAGGACCCTCTGGTCAAAGCCATCCTGCTGCTGGACGGGCCTGGGGAGCCGGGGGAGGGCGGCGCCCGGCCGGACGTGGCGCCCAAGCGGCAGGTCTCCAAGGAGCAGCTGGGGAAGGCCCCGCCGCAGCTCTATGACACCCCCTATGAGCCCGGGGAGGCGCCGGCCAGCACCCCGCAGGACAGGAGGGCGCGGGCGGTGGACAGCCGGCTCCCGGAGAACGACGAGCGCCCTGCTGCGGAGTACGAGCAGCCCTGGGAGTGGAAGAAGGAGCAGATAGTGAAGGCTCTGTCAGGTAGGGGGTGGGGCTGTGGGGCACTGGCCATGGGGGGAGGGGGGCGCCAGCTGGCGGGATACTGGGGACTCTGGGGCGGGCGGGCGGGCGGGGCGTGGGTCTGCTGGTGACAGAGGCATATGGGCACATGCCTGGGGCCTGCTCTCAGGGCTGCAGGGGAGCAGCCGTGGGGTCGCTCTGGTTTCCACATGGCCCCAGGCTGCCATGGGGAGCTGCCCCCCTCTCCTGCTAGCAGAGGCCAGGGACTGGCTCTCCTAGCAATACGCCAGGGTGTCCATCCACGCCGTGCGGTGCCCGTGTCCGGTGGGCAGTGCCCTCCCCTGGCAGGGGCCCTGGAGCCCGTCCTTGGGGGTGAGGAGGGGATCTGGGCTCCCGGGCTGCTGGAGAGAATCCGGGTTGGGGAAGCGCCGGAGCTGGGGAAGGGCCATGCACAAGGGTGCGGAGCGCGGCCCGTTCAGGCTGGGGAGAGTCGGGCACTTCTGCCCTTTGCCGGACGGCGAACGGAGCCCTTCCTTCCAGTCCAGTTTGAGGGAGCGGAGCGGGCGGGCGCCCCCAAGGACGAGGCGCTGCGGCAGCACCATCGCCAGAAGAGCTGGACTCCCAAGACCCTGAAGCCGACGCTCCCAGACCACGGCGAGGGCGAGCGAGTGGACCCAGCCCTGGCGCTGGAGAAGCAGCCGTAAGCTCCACGCCTGCCCCTGGCCTCCCCCCTCCTCCTGCCCAGCCCCGTGCCCGCCCCCCAGGAGCTTCCCAAACAAAAGGAGGCTGCATTGCGACTTTGGTTCGCCGTTGCCCCTCCCCTCCGAGGGCGTTGGGGTGTCCCTCGTCTCGACCCCTCTGCCCCAGGCTCTCCCCACTTGCTTTGGGAAATCAATTTCTCTCTCCTCCCCCTGCCTCCAAATCTTGGCTTTGGAACGAGGAAGCAGAGGAGCTGAGTGGTGGCTCTGGAACCCCAACACCGGGGCTGGCCCGGTGGGAGCCGCAGCTCGCTGGGCCCCGCTCCTGGCCCCGTCTCCTCCCATCCCAGGATCTGCAGCCACTTCCTAAGGCTGATGAGATTATCAGCCTCCGATGGCCTGGACACCCAGCCCTTAAAGCATCCCGCGCCCCCAGGGCCCAGCCCTGCTTCCAGGGACACGCTGGGCAGCGCAGGTGCCTTTTACCAACGTGAGAGGAAAGGTGGAGCCTGTGCTGTGCCATGCAGCCCCAGAGCTAACCGCCCCCCTCCAGCCAGCACATGGGGGGTCCCTGTAACCCCCCACTGCCCACCCCACAGAGCCAGGACTCGGGCCCTGCAGGACATGCTCAGAAACCCAGGCCGTTCTCTGCTCCTCGCAGCTGGTACCATGGAGCCATCACCCGGGCCGAGGCCGAGAGCCGGCTGCAGCCCTGCAAAGAGGCCGGTTACCTGGTGCGGACCAGCGAGACGGGGAGTGGCAAATACTCCATCGCGCTCAAGTAAGTAGCGGAGACGTTTGCCCGCAGGGGCCAGGCAGAGCAGAGATCGGGGCCCCAGGCTCGGGGGTATTGGATGGGCCTGGCTGGGGGAGACGGCTCCCCTGTGCCAGGAGGGCTCAGCTGGCAGGGCAGTGGTTGGGATCCATTGAAATGGGATAAAACGTTGGGGGGCGACACCCCTGGGGCGGTCATGTCCTGGGGCATAATGGGCACCATGCACTGGCCACTACTAGACCCCACGCCCCTCCCTGGGCCAGAGATAGAACTCAGGAGTCCTGGCTCCCAGCCCCCCACCTCTAACCCCTACACCCCACTCCCTTCCCAGGGAGAGAACCCAGGAGTCCTGGCTCCCAGCCTCCCTGCTGTACCCCACTGGACCCCACGCCCCTCCCTGAGCCACGATAGAACCCAGGAGTCCTGGCTCCCAGCCCCCCCTGCTCTAACCCACTGGACCCCACGCCCCTCTCTGAGCTGGAACTAGGACCCAGGAGTTCTGGGAGGGCTCTGTGGGTAGCATAGGCTGGTGAGGCTTGGCAGGAGGGTCTCTGGGGAGCAGCCTGACCCCCTTGTGGGCGTGGAGCACCGTGGGGAGCCCCCTGTTGCTGGCCAGGCCCTGGGAGGCGCGGCGGTGCCCGGTGCCCGGCTCTCTGGCGCAGCGCTGGAGGATCGTTGTCGGCAGTGCTGGCTGCGTTTCCTTCCTGAGGAAGCGGAGCCCCTGGAGCCGAAACAATCGGAGCAGGGAAGGGAACAAACAGGGGCTGGGCTGGTGACGAGGGGCCGGGGCCGGAATGGCCCTGGGCAGCCCCTAGCCGGGCCCAGCCCAGGGAAACGGGAACGGACCCAGGGACTCGCCAGCGCCTCGTGCGGCTGCTCCCGTCACGCCTGGCCTGGGAAGAGGTGGGGCAGGCAGCAGAGAACCAGGCCCTGGCAGCAGGGCTAGCTGGCAGCGCCTGGAGGTGGTGGTGCCCTGGGCTGGACCCCAGGAAACACCCCCTGCCCCCCGGGCAGCACGCTGGACAAGGGGCCGGCCTGGAGCTCTGCACCCAGCAGTTCCCATTGGGTCTGATCCAGCTACTGTCCATGGAGAGGTCTCCCTCTGGAGCCAGTCACTGCTGCTCTGGGGTCACCCTTCAGTGCCCAGGCTGTGGGGAGAAGGCACTGGGAGCCAGGACTCCTGGGTTCTATTGACAGCTCTGGGAGGGGAGTGGGGTCTGGTGGTCAGGAGCCGAGACTCCCCCTGGGTTTTCTTCCTGGCTCGGGTAGGGGAGTGAGTTCAAGTGCTTGGGAGCCAGGACTCCTGGGTTCTCTGCCTGGGTCGGCCACTAACTTGCTGAGGCCCAGCCTCCCCGTGCCTCAGTTTCCCCCTGCACAGTGGGGATAACGAAGCTGCTCGGGCCTTGCGAGGTTTCATACATGAAGTGCTGAGAGGCCCTGGGATGGGAGGAGCAAGCACTAAGGTCGGTGCTGGCTGTAGCACGTGGGGCCCAGGGAGCCCCCCCGCGGTCACTCCCCAGCACGTCTGATCCCCCCCCCGTGGCTTTGCTGCAGGACCAGTCAGGGATGCGTCCACATCATCGTGGCCCAGACCAAGGACAACAAGTACACGCTGAGCCAGACCAGCGGCGTCTTCGGCAGCGTCCCCGAGGTGGTGCATCACTACTCCGCCGAGAAGCTGCCCTTCAAAGGGGCGGAGCACATGACCCTGCTGCACCCCGTGCACAGCAAGCTGCAGTAGCGTGGCCGCGCCCAGCCAGCTGCCTGGGGCTTCGCCACGGACTTCGGGGCAGCCAGGGGGCCGGGCGGGCTCGCGTGTGGAGCCAGGTGCAGCGCGGGGACGGCAGGTGCTCCGGGGCCCACTCTGGACAGAGTCAAAGACCCCACTCCCCAGCATGTCTGATCTCGTTCCAGCCAGGGCGCGGTTGGTGCCCACGTGGGAGCGGCCGCTCAGCCTGCCGGACACTAGCAGGGGCTGCAGTCTGGGAACGCTCTGCCCCACGGAGAGCCCCCTTGGCCCTGCACAGAGCCGGAGCTGCCAGGCTTTGGTGCCGGTATAAAGGGATGTAGGGATCGCCGGAGCGGATCGTCCCGCAGGCCGGCCAGGGAGGTGCCCCAGCCTCGGGTGACCCCGCGCTGCCTGGGACTGTCAGTGTGACCCTGGGCAGCAGTGAGCACGGTGCTGAGCCGCTGGTCCTGGTCTCAATCCCCTTAAGGCCAGAGGGGCCATTTGGGTCCTCTGGGCTGGCCTGCCTGGCACAGGCCAGAGCTCCTCCCCCGCCAACTCCTGCCTCCCGGGCCAAGCCAGAGCTGCTGCCTGGGGGGTGATGTCCCCTTTGGCTCCCTGGGGTCTCTGATGGTTGTGGGCAGCTGGGGCCCAGCTCCACTGGCACCTTGGCAGCCGTTCTGCTTCCCTAGACTCTCCTGTGCCCAGGGAGGCCCCTTTGCCCCACTGCTTTCTGTCCAGGGCAAGGTGTGTGACTCGACCTGCTGGGAGCATCCTTGTGTCCCTCCCTTGCGAGGTCCTGCCCCCTCCAGGCCTCCTCTCCCCTCAGTCTGCCCCGCCCCAAGCCAGGGCCAAACGCCTGCAGCCGTCGCTCTCCAGCACTGAGTCTGCAGCCGGCTGCCCCGCGGGTTACGGGAGCTCCCCGGCGCTGGCGTGTGCTCAGCTCCCCCAGGCGGGCAGGTCGGTTGGACCAGCTCGGAGTGGGGGCAGGATGTATCTTTACGCGGAGGCCTGACAAAGGGATCCGCTTGGCTTCCTTTTCGCCCGGCCTGAAATGCTGCTGTTCTGGCCCAGGCCTGTGGGGTGAGGGACGGCCCGAGGGGCAGGGGCCCAGGCCGTGAGAGCCAGCGATCCGGGAGCTGGCTGGGTAGGAGCCTGCCGGTAGGAGCGGAGGGCAGCCTCTGTGTTCAGGTAGTGCAAGACACCCGCCCCCCCTCCCGGCAGGTGGTAATGCCCAGCCCCTGCCAGCAGGCGGTAACGCCCACACCCCCCTGGCAGGCGGTAACGCCCAGGGCCCCCCAGCAGGCGGTAATGCCCATGCGCCTCTGGCAGGCGGTAAGACCCAGGGCCCCCTCCCCAGCAACTGGTAATGCCCAGGCCCCCCTGGCAGGTCTTGCACTAGGTTGCAGGAAGGGCATTTTTCTGACGCGCTTTCACGTCCCACTAGGGTAATTCCGTGGGCCGAGTCCCAGCGCCGAAGGAAGTGACTCCCACCCGGACTGTGGCTCGGCGCAGGCCCTCTGTGGGCAAGTCCCCCCCGGTTTTCCTCTGGGAGCAGCATTTGACAGAGGGATTGTTCTGGGCTGCCCCTTGGGCCTGTTCCCAGGGGCCGACCAGCCCCTACTTCTGGCAGTGCCCTAACGAGGACGTGCCTAACGGAACGGGGGCACCTGCCTGCTCCTGGGGGGCATGGCTGACGGGCGGCAGGCAGTGATCCTGGCAGCACCCGTACGCCGCCTTTCTCCTGCTAAAAACAAACGGCTGCGGCAAGCGATGCCCTGCCTGTAACAGGGCCTGGTCCCGGCAGCCACAAGCCCCGAGTCGGCTCTAGTTGGTTCAGGCGCTTCCCCCGAAGCGGGTTTCCCAGGAACAGGAGTAAACACCTGGGAGCTGGTGCCGCTGCCGCACGGCGCTGGGCTTCGTTCTGCCAGGCCTGGCTGTGGCAAAGCCCCCGGCTGCTCGGTGCAGCGCTGGCCGGGGCTCAGCTCAGCACCTGCTTTGCTGACTTGGTGCCTGGCAGGGGTTTGTTATGGAGGGGACGGAAACTGCCCCAAATCCCCCAGTGCCGGCCACCCCCTCCCCGCTGCTCTGCCCCCCACACAGAGCCAGGGGCTCCCCTGTTCTCTGCAACCTGGGGTGGGCAGAGACCAGAAAGGGGCCGCGTCGTGCTCGGGTCAACACTGCCACCCTGTGGCGAGGACTCTGCATTACAGGGAGCAAAACGTTACCCCTTAGTTGCATGGCCTAGGGAGGTGGTTTTGTCTGGCCCAGGCAAGGGAGCAGTGACAGCAAGGGCCCAGGAGCAGCCCCCTGCCTTCCTCCACCCTCCAGGCCAGAGGGCAGCAGGAGCATGTTCCTATGGGGAACCCGCCCACTGCTAAGGACCCCCACACACACCCCTAGCCTAAGGGGAGGATCCACAGGGCCTGGAAACTGCTGAGCTAACCCAGGCAGGTTCTCCCTGCCGGAGCCTGGCCGGAGACAGGGGCCGGCCGGCTGTGGGCGCCACAGGCTGAGGCTCTGTCCTCACTACGGCGTTAGCTCCGCTCCACTTACCCTGTGCCAGCCACCGCCAGGCAACGCACCCACACCCTCGTGGCTGGGGTGGGGGTGACATGTGCAGTAGCTCTGCAGCGAGGACAAGCCCTGAGCCCCTTTCCCCTCCGAAGGAATCGAAGCCCCTTCCCAAAGCAAGCCAGGCTGCAGCTTGCTCTAGCATTGGCCCGGGGGATTCCAGTTAGCATGTGCCTGCAGCCTCCCCGGGCGCAGCCAGCTGGCCCAAAGCTCTCGGAGACGCTCCTGGGTTGGGCAAGTGATTGGCAGAGTCCCGGCAGGTCGTCATGCTTTGTGTGGGTCGGCAGTGAGCACAGCTGTGCTGCGTGTGGCTCGAGGGCCAGTGTTTGACCTTTGGTTTTTGGAGACTGTGTCTTTAACCAGCTGCTTGGCTGCATTAATTGTTTTTAAAGTATTTATGACGTTGCCCGAGGTGGTTTTATGGCGTCTCTGAATGTCAGGTGAGAACTGACACAAGGCTGCTTGCAGCCAGGGCGCTAGGTGGAAATAAACTGTCACTTCAAGGAACGGCCTCACCCAGCGGCTGCGTGTTGCTGAGGCCTGGGCAGAGGAGATGCTTGCTAGCGCTGCATTTGCAATAAGTGCTTGGTTGCATCATTGCAGCAGGGCCTGGTTCCAAGCCCATTGAAATCAGTGGCAAGGCTTTGGATTTTCTGATTTGCATCAGCACTAAGGAAAAAAAAAATCTGTCCCTCTCCCTTCTTGGTGCCTCTGCTGCAGAGAAGGGGTTAGTCAGCTTCCTGCTCTCACCCTCGCTTGGGGAACTTTGTGCGACCAGAAGTGAGCGACACACAACTCATGCAGCTGGTCTGAGCTGGATTCTGCTGCTAGCCTGGGGTAAATCTGGATTTACCTCTGGGCTCAGGCCTGTGTGGCTCAGGCCGGCAGAGTCGCTATGGACGACCCTGCTCTGCATTAGCCATTCTGGGCCAACGGCTCTGGTCTGGCACAGCAACGCCTCCGTTCCACCCAGCGGGGCACCATACCGGGTCGCTTGGCTGGGCCGTTCCCCCCCTGTAGCCAAGGCCGAAGAGCAGCGTGGGTCCCAGGCGCGCGCCCGCCTGCGGCAGCTGAGAGTTCCTGCTGCTCCTGGGGGGCCGGGTTGGCAGAACGGCTCGGCTCCCCAGGAGCACAATGGCGAACCCCTTCCCCGAGGCAGAGACTGGGGGGGCAGGGCCTGGCTGGTTCCCAGCGTGGGGGCCTGGCTGTGGTAACCCTCACCCTGGGGGCAGGGGGCCGCTCGCTCGCTCACCTGCCAGTCGCCCCCGCCGGCTATTCTGGGCGCTGCGGGGTAGGGGCTGACTCAACCCCAGACTCGAGCTGCTGGCAGCAGGTACTTTCGGGGCAGGACATTTACATAGCAGGCAGCGAACCTTCCTCTGCAGAGCCCTGGGCGGGGGTGGGGGCTGCCCCAGCCGCTCACAGGCAGAGGCGCAGGCAGCAGTGGGGGTAGCACCCCAGGGAGCCCTGGCCTGCAGCGCTCAGCCGGGCCCCTGCCCCAGGTCTCCCCTTGAATCCAGAGCCCTTTGACCCCTCCCTTCTCCCCTGGGCCCAGGGCTGGATCCCTGCCGCCCACCCCCATCTGCTGCTAAGAGGGGGCCAGGACCCTGCTGCCTTCGCACCCCATCCCCCACCCCGTGCTCTTCCCAGCCCCAGGAGAGACATCTGCATCCTGTGCAGCTTCTTAAAAGCCAGGGGCCAGCCCCAAAGGGGAACTGCCTCCCCCCAGGGCCGCGGGCAAGACTGGCCTCCCGGCCCTGTGGTTTCCTGCCTTCGCGCTGCCCGGTGAATGTGCGCCAGCTGCAGCTGCCATTTTTCTTTCTCAGTGTTGCGAAACAAATGGCAGGCCTAGGAGCCAGGACTCCTGGGTTCTCTGCATGGCTCTGGGAGAGGAGTGGGGGCTGGTGGGTTAGAGCAGGGGGGCTGGGAGCCAGGACTCCTGGGTTCTCTGCATGGCTCTGGGAGGGGAGCGGGGGCTGGTGGTTAGAGCAGGGGAGACTGGGAGCCAGGACTCCTGGGTTCTCTGCATGGCTCTGGCCTGGGCTCACCAGCCAAGCAGGAACACGTTACTGCTCTGCTTCCACATACACAGTGGTGGCCTCTCCGGCGCCAGCAGACAGCGCCAGGCTCAGCTTCTTCACCGACCAGAGTGGGGGGTTTGGCTAATGCCCCATGAGTGAACCCGCCCCAGAGCAGCTCCCCAATCCCACCCCACCCTGCCAGCATCAGCCCTACGCACAGAGTTAAAAAAAACATTTATCGGACGCACGGTTGCCAACACACGGCTCTTCCTGTACAAAACATTCTTAACACAAACACCAGTTTGATTTTGGGGGGGAGAATCCAACCCTCAGCGCTGCCCCAGGGGCGGGCGGGGGGAGGCCCGTCACATGCCCAACAAACGAGCATTTGTTACGGCCACACGCAAGCAGCTGCAGGGAGGGGGTGAGGCTCGGTGGGGAGGGCACTGGGCTGGGCAGCAGGAGCCCTGGGTGAGCTTGAGCATGTCCTGCCCCCCCCCCATGCTGAGCCGCTGTCCATCGGCCCCCACCCGCCCCAGGGTCTCTCGTTCTGCGGCTGCCTGGCACCTCCAGCCCCCTACAGCGGGGGGCAGTGGGCTGGAGCCACAGCAGCGCTCGGTGCCCGGTGCGGCCCACTACTGCCGGGGTGGCCCTGAGTTATCCCACAGCTCGGGTGCCCCTGCTCCCTCGGACGGGGCGGCTGCGCCCCCCCAGCTCTGCTGTCGGCCTGGAGTCCGGGGCGCTGCTGGCCCTCGGCCCAGCCCTGCAGCTGACTTCCCCGGCGAGCGCCTGGCCGAGGGGCAGTGCCCTGAATGCCCAGCTAATGCCCCTCTCCCGGAACTGGGGCCCGCGTGAAGTGGGCCCATCGGACGCCCTCCGCGCTGCATCGCTCCTGGGGCGCCGGCCCCACCCACAGGCCGGGCCCGGCCAAACCCCACTGGGAAACGCTGGCTCGGGGTGCCTGGGTGCAGATCAGGGCATCGCTGCCAGCGGGCGCGGGTCCGTCTCCCAGGGAGGACAGGGAGCTGCGGGAGCCCGAGCTGCCCGGCTGAGAGCGGCTCCAGCCCGCCGGGGCAGAGGGAGCGCTATTGTTAAGGGCCGGGCTGGCCCCTGCCATGGCGCCTGCTGGGACGGTCGGTGCAGCGCAGGCGGGCGACGCTGTTTCCCTGGCTACTGGGGGACCAGGAGATAATCCATGTTGGTGACGTCGAAGGGGCCGAAGTCCCCGCTGCCAGGGGTGCCCGTGGAGCCGACGCTGCCTGGCGACGCCGGAGGGGAGAGGAGCGGGGCCTCGCTCAGCGGGGACGTGGGGCTCGGCGGAGCCAGCGGCACCAAGGGGTGCTGGACCACGGCGCTGGCCTTGCCCTGGCCCAGGGAGCCCCTCCTCCATTTCTTCTTGTACCTTAAACGCAGAGGAGGTCAGGAAGGGGCAGCGATTGGGGGCTCCCGCCCCTGCGACACCCCCATCCCTGCTGGCAGCGGGGTTGGGACTCAGGCCAGCATTGGCAGGGGCCCCGGGACCACAACGTGGCTGCCCCAGGCCCGTGGCTGTCCCCGGGGGCAGGCAGGGGGCACAGCCCCACTGAGTCTCCATCAGTAACGGCCTGTGAGACGAGCATTCAGGGGCGTCCCTCGGCTGGAGGGAGACCAGGATCCCAGCCCCAGAGGGCTGCCCGGGCCAGCAGTGGCCACCCATATAAGGGGTCAGGGGGCCCTTTCCTGATCGCCAGAAGGCCCCAGACTGCTCTATGGAGATGGCCTGTCTTGGCTACGCAGGGGTAAGTCCGGCAGGAACTCGTCTGAGTCCAGCAGGCCAGATCCTGTCCTGCCCTGGTGCCCGGGAGTCACTCCAGAGTCACTCCGGAGTAACGGATCCGACCCAGACGTGCACTGCACGGCCTGGGGCACGAGCTGAGAGCGACTGTCCCTCCCTCAGTGCTTCCCCAGCAGGCCAGCCGGTCCCGTCACCCCACCCAGGGGCCTGGGGCCCAGCACCCCTCGGCACCAGCCCGGCCGCGTCTCACCTGAGCACGATGCCAGCGAGCAGGCCGGTGCCCAGGAACAGGCTCCCTCCGGTGACCAGGAACGTGTACAGGGGCACGGTGGAGTGGTCGCCGACACCAAGCCCCCCCTCTGCAAACCGAGGGGACACGGGCACCGTTACCAGCACGGCAAGGCCCAGCCCCCACACCCTTGCTCACTTTGCAGGGCTGGATATTTCTGGGCCATCTCCCAGCGAGGGCTTTACAAAGGCCAGAAACCTGCTGCCAGGGCCTGGGGAGCCCTGGAGAATGACCGGGACCTCCTGTGGGTCTGAGCCGGCAGCCCAGCCTGAGGCAGCTGACCAGGGCTCTCAGCCCATGCTGCCAGCTGGGCTCTGGATCGACCCGCATGTCCCTGGCATGGCAGCCCTGCCCACCCAGGAGCCCTGGGCCTGACAGACCAGCAGCGGGGGGAGGGGGGATCTCATTACCGTTAGTGCCCTCTGTGCCATAGAGCCCGGGGGGGAACGTGAATGTGTCGGTGTAGAAATCGTAATCCGAGGGGAACTGGAGGAGAGAGATGGGGGTGGGGGGTTAGCAACAGGGTCAAAGGGTCCCCCCAGCCCTGCCTGTGATACCCCCAACACACGGCATATCCCCCATCCCCGCCTGTGACACCCCCAACACACGGCATGTCCCCCGCCCCACTCCCCCATCCCTGCCTGTGACACCCCCAAACACACGGCATGTCCCCCGTCCCACTCCCCCATCCCTGCCTGTGACACCCCCAACACACGGCATGTCCCCCATCCCTCTCCCCCATCCCTGCCTGTGACACCCCCAACACACGGCATGTCCCCCATCCCGCTCCCCCATCCCCGCCTGTGACACCCCCAACACACGGCATGTCCCCCGTCCCGCTCCCCCATCCCCACCTGTGACACCCCCAACACACGGCATGTCCCGCTTCCCGCTCCCCGATCCCCCCATGTGACTCCCCCAACACACGGCATGTCCCCCATCCCCGCCTGTGACACCCCCAACACACGGCATGTCCCCCGTCCCACTCCCCCATCCCTGCCTGTGACACCCCCAACACACAGCTTGTCCCCCATCCCTGCCTGTGACACCCCCAACACACGGCGTGTCCCCCGTCCCACTCCCCCATCCCCACATGTGACACCCCCAACACACGGCGTGTCCCCCGTCCCACTCCCCCACATGTGACACTACCAACACACGGCGTGTCCCCCGTCCCACTCCCCCACATGTGACACTACCAACACACGGCATGTACCCCGTCCCGCTCCCCCATCCCTGCCTGTGACACCCCCAACACACGGCATGTCCCCCGTCCCGCTCCCCCATCCCCACATGTGACACCCCCAACACACGGCATGTCCCCCGTCCCACTCCCCCATCCCTGCCTGTGACACCCCCAACACACGGCATGTCCCCCATCCCTCTCCCCCACATGTGACACTACCAACACACGGCATGTCCCCCGTCCCGCTCCCCCATCCCTGCCTGTGACACCTCCAACACACAGCATGTCCCCCATCCCTGCCTGTGACACCCCCAACACACGGCATGTCCCCCATCCCACTCCCCCATCCCCGCCTGTGACACCCCGAACACACGGCATGTCCCCCGTCCCGCTCCCCCATCCCCACCTGTGACACCCCCAACACACGGCATGTCCCCCCTCCTGCTCCCCCATCCCCACCTGTGACACCCCAACACACGGCATGTCCCCCGTCCCACTCCCCCATCCCCGCCTGTGACACCCCCAACACACGGCATGTCCCCCATACCTCTCCCCCATCCCCGCCTGTGACACCCCCAACACACGGCATGTCCCCCGTCCCACTCCCCCATCCCCGCCTGTGACACCCCCAACACACGGCATGTCCCCCGACCCACTCCCCCATCCCTGCCTGTGACACCCCAACACACAGCATGTCCCCCATCCCTGCCTGTGACACCCCCAACACACGGCATGTCCCCCATACCTCTCCCCCACATTTGACACTACCAACACACGGCATGTCCCCCGTCCCGCTCCCCCATCCCTGCCTGTGACACCCCCAACACACGGCATGTCCCCCGTCCCACTCCCCCATCCCCGCCTGTGACACCCCCAACACACGGCATGTCCCCCATCCCACTCCCCCATCCCCGCCTGTGACACCCCCAACACACGGCATGTCCCCCATCCCACTCCCCCATCCCCGCCTGTGACACCCCCAACACACGGCATGTCCCCCGCCCCACTCCCCCATCCCTGCCTGTGACACCCCAACACACAGCATGTCCCCCGTCCCACTCCCCCATCCCTGCCTGTGACACCCCCAACACACGGCATGTCCCCCATCCCACTCCCCCATCCCCGCCTGTGACACCCCCAACACACGGCATGTCCCCCGTCCCACTCCCCCATCCCTGCCTGTGACACCCCAACACACAGCATGTCCCCCGTCCCGCTCCCCCCAGACCGCAGAGCCCTTGGGTGAAGCACATACAGTGCTGAGCCCTGAGGCCCATTGCCCCTACCAGAGGGGCAGGCCGGCGGCCCCGGCATCACCTGCCTTACCTGCGAGCTGTAGGATCCTGTCTGCCACTCAAGGCCGATGGGATCTGCAATCCAAGGAGAGGAGCAGTGAGGGAACAGCCCTGGGAATCGGGGCGAGGGGGGACGGCACCCAGAGAACCCCTCCCCTCCCCCCTAGTCCTACCTGCCCATGGGGTGCCCACAGCCTCCTGGCTCCACTCGCTCCACGAGCCATGGCCAAACTCCTCCAGCCCCCGGACCTGCACCATGTGCCGTGCGCCGTGCCAGGCATCATGGATCACCAGGGACGTTTCTCTTAACTGGTCGATCTGCAACCAACAGGCAGAATTAAACCAGGGGCACTAGCACTGACACAGCCCCCCACCTCCTCCCTAGCTGGGACAGCCAGGGTCCCTGTGACCCAGGAACCTCGTGATGCCCACTAGCAGAGGGCACCGGGGGTGCCGAGTTTTACAGGGATCCCCTGAGTCCGTTGTCTAGGGTAATTCACTGAGGAGTGGCAGGGGAGGTCTCTGCTGGGCTGTGAAATGTGCATAGGGATCCTCTGGGAGGGGGTGGGTCCCTTGACCGTGAGGTCTGGGAGTTAAGCAGGTCACCAGGTGGAGAACATCTTCCCTTCAGGCAGGCAGGAGATGCTGAGCCGCCAGCTAACGGAGATCACAGACTCCACAGGAGCAACCCCCCAGCCGGCGGGGGTCGGTTTGTGACTAAGGACTGTCTGGATCTCTCTGGGCTTGCAACGGGACACCCGGGTGTCTCTCACCGAGCCAGGGAACGGCCAGCGTCTTGCTGCCGGAATGGAAGAGCCCAGCCACGCCTGGCTGCAGTATGCTGGGAGGATCCCGTACTAACGTCCCATCAGCAAAGTTCCGGCTCAGTCTAGGATGTGTGTTTGGATGCTAGCAAGGCACCTCCGAACCCGGGCCACCCCCGGGAAGCATCACAGTCCCCCCTTCCTTGCCAGCACCGTCCCTGTCCACAGGGAAACGCGATGCACCGGGGCCTTCTCCCCACGCTGTAGCTCTGGGGGCAGGGGCCCAGGCAGGGGAGTTGGGGGGCAGGAGGGAGTCCATCCTGCCCAGCAGCTGCAGGGTGGGGCGTGTGTGGATGCCGCAGCCTGGCAGGCCCGGGGAGCCCGGGGAGGGCGGGGTGCTCACCTCCGTGTAGCTCTGGGAGCGCTCAGCCCGGTACCGGACCTGGAAGTGCAGCCGGTAGAACTTGGGGTCCCAGGAGGGAGGGTAGGTCCAGTTCACACGCAGTTTCTGGGGCGCACTCTCCACCGGGTCCACCAGCACATTCCCCGGGGGGTCCGGCTTCACTGTCAGGAGAGGGGGGGTTGCCATGGCCGATGGGTCTGGAGCAGCATGTCCCCGCCCCCCCAGGGATGGGGGAGCTCCGGCTCTGCAGGCTCAGCCCGCGCCAGCACCCCCATGGGGAGAGAGACCGGGCTGGAAAAGGGGGAGGGCAGCAGGCAGAGCTCTGGGGAGGGGCAGTGGGGTAGGCGTGGGGAGAAGGGGGCAGCAGGAGGGGCCTTACGTACAGACGCGGTTGGCCGAGATGACCTGGTCCTTGCTGACCGTGCTCCCTGCCCCGTTGCTGACGCACACGGACACCAGCAGGAAGGTGTCGTCCTCGCTGGGCGGCACCGTGATCCTGCACGTGAATTTCTCCACCTTGGGGAAGTAGCGGCAGCGCTGCTCCGTGGCGTTCTTCCCCGTCAGCCTGCCGGGGAGGGAGCACGGCTCAGGGCCAGGCGCAGCACCCAGCCAGCGGGCCCTGCCACTGCCCCTGCCCCCCACCCACGTCCCCAGGTCAGGAACACCCCAGGGCCCAGCAGAGCTACCGACATCAGATCAATGTCACAGCAGCCTGCGCCCCGGGCTGCAACATGCAACAGCAGCCTCACGCCCCACTCGGGCATCTCCCCTGGCCAAGGGCTCCCTGCCCACGGTGCTGCACTGCAGCCACTCTGGGGTGGAGCGGAGCAGCCGCAGGGCCGCACTTTCGACCAGGAAGAGGAGAAGGACTCTGTATGGAACTGAAAGTAGGGAGGGGGTGAGCATGTGGGGAGGACGCCTGGGAGAAGGCGCTTGGCTCTTTCCTGACCAGGCAGTCAGGCCCTTGGCTTGGGGTCTGATCTGAAGGCCGGCAGCACTGCCCCACCCCGGGCTCGGCACTGACGGCCAAGGGAGAGAGCCCCCAAGGGACCCCCACATGCAACCCTGCCATGACGTCCCCCCATCCAGCACCATCCCAGCCCTGTGGGATGGCAGCAAGCGGGGAGGGCGATTTTGTGCCAGGAAAGCAGGCCCCAGCTCTGCTCGCGGAGAGCCAGCCGCTGGGGGGGGACCCTGCCGGGCATCAACAGCACGGCCACGCTGGCTGCGCCTACACCAAATCCTGCCCTGGCCTCGCTCTCATGCCCAGCTGGCTCCACGGCTAACAGCTAACCCCAGGGCTGGGACCCAGGCAGGGTTACCCCCACGCACTCCTCAATGCCTCAGGGTCATCCTGTGAGGAACTGGGAATGTTCTTCATGTGTTCGCTGAATGCTGAGTGGGGAGTGTTGGCCTGGGAAGGTTGCAGGGGAGTTTGGCTGGGACTGGCTGCAGTGGGGATGGGAGACTTTCCCTGAGGGAGGATACCTGAGCACGTAACATGAGAACCCAGGAGGGGGGCTGGAGCCAGGTGACACCTCTGCCCTGGAAACTGGAAAAAGGCTGGGGGAGGGGCCGGGGGGAGGCTGGGTGAGACGGCTGGAGGGAGTTTCAGTTTGGAGCTGGCTGGGAAAATGGAGGGGAGCCCAGATGGGTCTCTGGCCTCCCAATGGGGCTCTGGCCTCCCTGGATGGACCTTGACTGAGGGGTCCTGTTGTCTGTACCTGCAAGACGGGTCTTGGACTGTGTTCCTGGTGTCTAAATAAACCTGCTGTGTTACTGGCTGGCTGAGAGTCCTGGTGAATCGCAGGAAGCCGGGGGTGCAGGGCCCTGACTCCCCCACCCTCCGTGACACATCCCCAACCATGGCCCAGCTCCCCCAGGCCTCTCACCACTTCTTCACCCACAGCACGGCCCTGGTCCGGGGCGACGGCCTCCGCTGCGGCTGCCACTCGCACAGGATGTCCTTGACGTGGCTCCTGCGGTAGCAGGAGAAGCTGGGCGGCTCCGGGGGCTCTGGAGTCAGACACAGCTGGGGTGAGGGGAGCCCCCGGACTGAGCAGGGGTTAGTGGCTGCAGAGCCGGGCAGGGGGCAGAGGGGGAGCCAGCCACGCCAGGCGGGCACGTCCCGACCCACGCCAGGTACCACGTTACACGGCTCGCCCCGTGCAGCCTTTGGGCCCTGCAGGATGAGCCTGCTGGCTTGGACGCGGCTGCAGCCTCCTGCAGGCCTGGGGGGACCCCGCAGTCCCGGCGCCCCTGGATCTGGACATTCCGCCCCAGCCCCTGGCATGGGCAGCCCCTCCCTGAGCCAGACTCACCTTCCACCAGCAGCCGCAGCGAGCGCACCAGGCAGCCGCCCACATAGCAGCTGTACCTGCCCGAGTCGTTGTACTGCACCAGGCGCAGCAGCAGGCTGGGCTCCAGCACCGCGCGTTCCGAACTCACAGCCTGGGTCTCCACCTTCCAGCTGACGGTGCCGTTCGGCTCCGGCTGCCGCTGCAGGCAGGGCAGGGTGACATTTGCTCCCACGGTGCTCAGCACCGTCTCAGGCGGGAGGGCTGCAGGAGGGGAAGAGCCATTAGTGCAGAGGGAAGGGAGTGCAGTCTAGGGGTTAGAGCTGGGGGGGGGCAGGACTCCTGGGTTCCATGCCCAGCTGTGCCACTACTGATTGTATGACCCTAGGCAAATACCCTTGTTGTGCCTCAGTTTCCCCTTATGTTCCATGGGGATTGCCACCTTCCCTGGGTGCCACAAGCTGACCAGGCTATGATGTCACAGGAGATGACGCTCGCTGGCTGCTGTGTGCCATGGTGGTGCTGACCCGCCATCTCCCCACCAGGCTGGAGGGCAGAGGCTCCCCCCTTCCCAGCTCCTAGGAAACACTCCCGAGGGGCTCCCTGAGGGAGGAGACAACCAGCCTGTGTCAATATTTGCTGGAGAGGACAAGCCTGAATGAGCATCGGCCTGGCTGAGCACTCGCTGCCTCACCCACCTCTTTCCAAGTCACTGCACCAGGCCCCGTCACAATCAGATCCCCCCTTCCCAGCCCCAGAGCCCTCAGCCTGGGCCATGCCCCAGCCTGGGCCCTACACAGGGCGTGTTAATGGGCCCGTGGGCTCCTCATTTCCCTGGCAAGCTGGGTGCCCAGTGCAAGGTGCCTGAGAGGGCCCAGAGCTGGTTGTGGGAGGGGTGTCCAGGGCTCCTGGGGTGCGGGGAGCAGCCTCAAGGGATCCCAGCGCCTAAAGCCAGCGTGCACAGCAGTCACATGGGACCCAGGGCCCTGCCAGCAGGGCAGCCACGCAGGCTGCTGGCCTCAAAGGGTTAATCCTCACGGCCACCTCTGGGACACCGGGATGGGCCCAGAGCTGGGTCTGGCTCAGTTGGCTCATGGCTGGGCCAGGCGGCTGACAGCTCCCTCCCTGTCCCCCTCCCTTAAATGTCCCCCCCCCACCCCCCCCACACACACACACCCAGCCAGGTTCACAGGAGCTGGGATTTTTGCAAACCCACAAGTGTCAATAACGAAAGCAAACACTCCAGTTTCCCAGTGCCCGGTGCCTGCGCAGCCCTGCCGGGAACAGCCAGTTCTACCCGAACCCACTTACGCAACCGGCCGGCTCAGCACAGAGAACTCTCAGCTGCCTGCTAATCCCAGGGGGCCGGGCACCCGCGCTGCAGGGACCAGCCCCCTATGCATGGGGCTGAGAGCCAGGAGAACTGGGGTCGAATCCGGGCTGAGCCCTGAGCAGCAACCCCCCTGCGCCCCGTAAATTGGGGGGAATGGGGCATCCTGGGCAGAGGGCGGGACGAGGCACTGGGCTGGGATCCAGGAGAGCTGGGTTCTATTCCCACCTCTGTCACAGGCTCCCTTGGGGCAGCTCCGGCCCCTCCCTGGCCCTCAGCTCCCCAAAGATCCAACCGGGGGAACTGTCCTGCCTCCCTCAGCCCCTTAGGCGAAGCTCCTGGGGCAGGAGCCATCTCTGCAGTGCGTGGCTCAAGCACCCCGCAGAGGGGCTCCCCTAAGCCAGGCCCTCAAACGCCCCTGGCACAGGCAGGCTGGTGCCCAGGGTCTGTGGGGCATAGTTCCTGGGCCCTGGAGGCCATGACTGGGCAGTTCCAGACCCGCCCTTTTCCCCCTGTCTGGGACCCCTGGGCTGGGGTCCTGAGCCCGCCGGGTGCTTTAACCCTTACATCACCGAGGGGCACCCCGGGTATAAATAACCTGCGACAATGCGAGGGCTGGAGGCTCAGGGGAGCAGGCATCTCAGAGCCCAGCCAAACCCAGCGCCAGGGTCCAGGCAGCTCCGCACCGCCTGGCCTGCGCCCGAGGGACCCACTCCCCACTTGCCCAGCAGCAGCAACTCAGCCCTTGGCTATCGGCACACAGGCAGTCTGGGCACTTCCCCATTGCGCTGGGAAGTTTCATTTCCTTCCTGGGGAGAGCAGTGGGGGGCTGGGAGCAGGAGGCCTGGGTTCGTTTCGTGGCTCTCCCCAGAGCCAGCAGCTCATTGCTCTTTGTGTGGCATGATTCCACTCCTGCCACCGGGGTCTCCGCTGCCCCGGCACGGTCCCCGGGGGGCCATGGCCAGACACCAGAGCAGGGAAGCTCGGCGGCTCCAGGCAGGAGGACCCCAGCCCCCAATGTGGGGCAGTTGGGAGCTCCGCTCACGACCAGCCTGGCGGGGAGGGGTCTGTGCCAGCTTTGGGGAGGGCAGGGTGAGAACGGCAGCTGCCTCTGCCCACATCCCCCTGCCCAGGCGGCAGTGGGCTCCACACCAGTTCCTGTGGTGCCTGCTGGTCACAAGGGCCCAGGTGCCCCCTTTGCAGCTCGGGGTCCCCCCTGCTGCCCAGTCCTGGCCCAGGGCACGGTGCTCCCTGGCAGCTGCATGAGCCACTGGGATGGGGGCTCAGAGCACACGGGTCGCTCACAGGCTACCATGCCCCCCCCCCGCCCCCGGGGACCAGCTCTTCCCCTAGAGCGCCCCTGGCACTGGGCAAGGGAGGGGGGCAGCCCCCAGGCGGCACAGCTGGGAGCCCTGGAGTTAAGGGCCTCTCCCCCCCCCCCGCGCGCTCCCCCCAGCTCGGCTCAGCCCAGGGACCTCCGGCCAGGAAGGGGAGCAGGAGCCGGCAGCCTGCCCGCGTGGGGAGCCCCCGGGGGGCCCCGCCGTTCAGGGGCCAGAGGAGAAGGTTGGGGGGGGTCCCAGCAGAAGTACGCCGGGGGGAGGGGCGCTCACCCCCGAGTCACTGGGAGGGGGGAGAACCAGGAGTAAATAAATCTCAGTCCCTCTCAGCTCAGACTGAAAACACCGCGCGGCGCGGCCATTCCCCAACCCCGGGGAGCGCGGACAGAACCCAGGAGTCCTGACCCTCCTGAGCCGGGAACGGAACCCAGGAGTCCTGACCCCCTGAGCCGGGAACGGAACCCAGGAGTCCTGGCTTCTACCCCCACTCCCCTACCCAAGCCAGGGACAGAACCCAGGAGTCCTGATCCCCCTGAGCCGGGAACGGAACCCAGGAGTCCTGACCCCCCTGAGCCGGGAACGGAACCCAGGAGTCCTGACCCCCGGAGCCGGGAACGGAACCCAGGAGTCCTGAAGCCCCGGAGCCGGGAACGGAACCCAGGAGTCCTGAAGCCCCGGAGCCGGGAACGGAACCCAGGAGTCCTGAAGCCCCGGAGCCGGGAACGGAACCCAGGAGTCCTGGCTTCTACCCCCACTCCCCTACCCAAGCCAGGGACAGAACCCAGGAGTCCTGACCCCCCGGAGCCGGGAACGGAACCCAGGAGTCCTGACCCCCCGGAGCCGGGAACGGAACCCAGGAGTCCTGGCTCCCAGCTGTGCAATGTCCCCAGGGCGAAAGAGCCCCCCCCCGCCCGCGGTGCCCGGAGCCCCGAGCTCCCCCCGGGGTCCCGGCCGGCCCGGGCCGCTCACCTGGCTCCAGGCACCCCCCGGGCCCCGCACCCACCTGGCCGCGGGCAGGGCCCCTCCGCGGCGGCCCGCAGCAGGCAGAGCAGCCCGGCGGCCCGCAGCGCCCACATGCTCCTGCGCCCCGGGGGCTGCCGGCGTCCGCCCCACAGCGCGCATCGCTCTGCCTCGGCTCCGCCAGCCCGGGCGCCGGGGCGCGGCTCCCGCGGGGCTCCCCCGGCACGTGGCGGGCGGGGGGCGCGGCTGGCGGCAGAAAAACATTTGAGGAACTGGGGGGGGGGGCTGCGATTGTGAAAGGGGCGGTTGAGCAACGGGGGGGCGGAGCGCGTGGGGGGGCACCTGGGGAGACGCCCCCTGCAGCGACTCCCACCCCCAGGAGCTCCGCTCCCCCTCCCAGGTGCTGGCTGATGTGGTGTCAAGGGGAGGGGGCTGGGAGCCAGGACTCCTGGGTTCTACGCGAGGCTGGGGGCGTGGTTAGAGGGGAGGGTTGGGAGCCAGGACTCCTGGGTTCTACGCGAGGCTGGGGGGGTGGTTAGAGGGGAGGGGGCTGGGAGCCAGGACTCCTGGGTTCTACGCGGGGCTGGGGGAGGGGGATGGTTAGAAGTGGGAGCGCTGGGAGCCAGGACTCCTGGGTTCTACGCGAGGCTGGGGGGGTGGTTAGAGGGGAGGGGGCTGGGAGCCAGGACTCCTGGGTTCTATGGGCCTCGGGGGGGGAGTGGGGTAACAGGCAGCCCCCTCTCCTAGGGCCTGCTCAAAAGAGTTTGGCTCAGATGCCCCCAGAAAGGGGGGGCTGTGTGTGATGGGGGGATCGGGTTGCTCTGCCCTGGGCAGCCTCGGTACCCCCCCCCCCGTACAGCACTGGTATCTCTGCTGGGGGGGCATGGGTCAGGGCTTGCCGGGGCCAGAGCAGCCCTTGGCACCGGGGAGACCCAGCTGTGGGGAGGGTCAGAGCTGGGAGGGGGCAGCTGTTTGTGTACCAGCCTCGTTAATCAGTGACAGCACCAGGGGACATTAGCAGGCAGAGGCCTGGCCTGCCCCCAGTTCAAGGTGAGCCCCCCCCCCTACCCCAACACGCCCCAGCTGTGGCCTGTTAACCCCCTCCTGACTGGGCAGAGTCCCTGCCCCAGGTCACTCCTGATTCCCAGCGGCAGGCAGCAGCCGGGGGGCAGGGGGCATGTTACAGGACAGAGGCCGAGAAGAGACCAGCACAGCGGCTGCATGTCCCAGGGCCCCAGCCCCACACTAAACCCCCCCGCCCCCGCCCAACCAGGACCAGGCAGCACAGGAGCGTAGACTAGCGTGTGCCAGAGAGCGGGAGGCCCCGGAAATGAGGGTGGGACACCCCAATAATCCTGCCAGTGACCTGCACCCCCAGGCTGCAGAGGAAGGCGAACCCCCCCCAAGGGCCCTGCCAGCCGAACCTGGGTGGCAATTCCTCCCCCCGCTCCCCCCCCCCCGGCCTTCAGTGAGACCCTGAGCACGTGAACAAGAACCAGCCAAGCCCTGGAGTCACTGCTCCGTGCCTGGCCCTGCTCAGCCCCCCTGCTTCCGAGGGAGGAAATAGCCTCCCCCAATCCAGGGGGGATCCCTCCAGCTCAGCCAGGCTGCAGCACGGGGGCAGCCCAGCAGCGGAGCACGGCCCCCAGGGTGTTCAGAAGTTAGGCCCAGTCCCTTGGGCCACTTCCGGCTAAACAATGGTCATGGGAACTTGCCCTGCTGGTGGATGCGACTGGCTCAGCCCTGCCGGGCTGGGGGGATGCTCTGCCCTGCTCCTGCGCCTGCCCAAGGCAGCAGCGTTTCTCTGCACCCGCAAAGCAAGAAGAATTTGGAGTTTAAAATAAATGCATGAAATCCTGACCCCAGCGCGCCAGGCGGGCGAAGCGCTGCCCGTGCAGCCGAGGGGGGGGGGCTCGCCTGCGTCTCTAGGGAAGGGGGCGCAAAGCTGACCTGAAAGGCCAGCTGGGGCTGGAATGGGGCAGCTCTGAGCAGGCGGACGGGGGATTCTCCTGGGCCGTGAAGGGCTCAGGGTTGGGGGAACTTTTGCTCTTTAAACAAACCCTGAAGTTTGGGGGCTAGAACTGAGCTCACAGGTTCCCCCAGTAACACAGAGTTAAAGTCCAGAGCCTGCCCCACAAGGGAGCTGATGGGTAAACGCCCCAGGCTGAGCCCCACGGGTACCCGGATCTGCCACGGACTCTCCTGCCTGACTCTGGGGGCGTCACGCTCTCCAGCTCGGGTCCTGGCTGCAGAACAGAGAGGACGATCCTGCCTTGGGCTGTCTCTGGAGAACAGAAACCTGAGCTGGGCTAATGGGGGGCTCCACCCCCCTTGCTCCCGACACAAACAGGCCCTTGGATTCCACACACAGACTCAAGCTCTCGCCCCAGCATCACAAAAAACAAGCCAGTTCTAGGCCATGCAGATGCCATGACACCCTTGAAAATACCAGTGTAACCTGATGCCTGCCTGAGTTTACAGAGAGCCTAAAACAGCAGCTCCACAAGGTGTGAAGTGACCCTCACTCAGGGCCCTGCTTTGAGTGTGCGAGCGACACACACACAATTTGGCATTTTCCCCACATACCACAGAATTCAGCTTGCCAGCTGCCAGAGGGGAGTCCGCTCTGCAGAGCCCGGCGTGCATGCAGGGGCCGGCCTTACACGGAGCGCTGGGAGAACCTGGTCCTGTGTCTGCAGAGCACCCAGGGCCGTGGATGTGATGAGGGGCCCGGTGGCAGGGCTGCAGGAGTGGGGGCAAGCAGCAGCCCTCAGACATGGGCAGGGTCCTGGCCCCCTCCCCTTTCACGCTCAGAAAACAGAGGCTACGTGAGACAATCTCAGAAAGAGACGTTTTTATAAAAGGCTATTTTTTTTCCTCTCTTTATACCCATAAAATGATACAATTCTGTAAGTATAGAAATGTGTAATAAATTATACGGACTGCTCCTCGGGCCCGGCCCAACGCCACCTCCCCCCCCGAACAAACAGAAAGAACCAAAAATAGATACTTTAGCACACGAGCGCCCAGCCAGCTCCCAAACAGACAGTTCCTCTTTGGTATAAAAGTCAGACTCCGGGGGCCGCGCCCCTCCCCCAGCCAGGCCGCTCCAGCCCTTGCCCCTTCCCAGAAGGGCTTAACACAACCACAGCAATGCCCGAGGTTACTTCGACCTTCCACAGCCCAGCCCCCCTGGGGACTCCAGCACTTCACAGAGGGGAGGGAAACTGAGGCACAGAGCCCGTCACAGAGCTGGGAATAGAACCCAGGAGTCCTGGCTCCCAGACCCCCCCTCCCTCATTCTAAGCATGTGGGCACAGCTCTGTAGTCACCCCAGGAGCTGTAACCCTTGGGGGTGCAGTGACACCCCCCGCACCCGAACCTGCCCCTGGCTTGCAAGGCCCCTTACCTTCAAAGGCAGAATGGGACGGGGGGGGGGGTGAACACTAGGTCCTCCCCCCCCCATCGTATTTGGCACCCTGCACAGACAGAGCTCAAGGGGAGGGAGGAGGGTGGCTCAGGAGGCATCCCCTGCACAAGACTGGCCTGGGCCCACAGTGCCCCCTCCCCAGGGGCTTTTTCACCCCTCTGCCTCCAGCTGGATCCCACCTCACTGGGGCTGGCCCCTGAGCTGATCCCCACCCTAGGGCCCGTGGGATCTTTCCCAGCCTGGCCACAGCCCAGGGTCTCCAACATCCTGCAGCCTCAAGCAACTCAACCTCCGAGGGCCCCCGCGCTATCAGGATCGGCAGCAGCTGGGGACACTACAGCAGTGAGCCGTGCGTGGGCAGCGTGCGTGCCAGAGGGCAGTACCGGGGGGGAGGGGCTGTGCAAAGGACACGAGGAATGCATCACAAGAAGCGTGCGGAGGTGAGCTACAAATACGTGTGCAAGAGAAGGGCCGTGTACCTGCTAGTGCTGCACGAGGGGGCGGCCAGCAGACTGGACACTTCCCCAGGGGAGCGTGGACGGCTGGGGCACACACACACACACACACACACACACACACTCTCTCTCTCTCTCCCCCCCCAGCACAGAGGGGAAGGGAAACGGCACAGAACACCCAGATGATTGTGAAAGGCTCCCTGGTGCAGGGAATGAATCACAATCAGCCTGTCAACAATGTTGACCTCAGGACCCGGCCCCTTGCCTAAGCCTCTGGCACGTAGCAAATTCAGGAGTTGGGGTGGGGGGGCTGGTTCCCCTTTCGAATCCATCAGCTGGGCTGGTCCCAGGACCTGGGCAGAGGTCACACGAGGCCAGAGCCAAGCTCCACCAGCTCGAGGGGGGGGGGGACACAAGTACCAGTCAAGAGCCCCGTGGCTGCGCCCTCCCCCCGCAAGCTGGGAGAAGCTCAGGGCTGCCCCTGCAGCCAGGACCCCGAGGAGCCCGACTCAGGTGGCCTTCGCACCCCGGCTTTGCTCTGGTCTGTAACAGCTCCTTAGGGGCCCGTTTGCTCCCCGGCTCCAGGGGCCACAGCCTCCAGCCCAGGGCGGGCACTGACTGGACGCAGCACTCAGGGGCCGGGTCTCCGCCCAGCCACGTACGGTTTCACCCTGTGTAGAAACCAGCCGGGGCAGAGGAGAGGGCAGGGCCCATAACTCCTCCCAGCCCAGGCTCCCCCCACCCCACCCCTGCCCTGCTGCAGGAGGCCAAGCCCATGCCCCCTGTGGGGCGCCCACGCAGCCCTGGGACTGACGCTGCCCGCCTGGGGAGAGCGTCTGTGCCCCTTTCTGCTCAGCCGGCTCCTCCCCAGGAGCAGCCAGTGCCAGCGGGGACAGTGTAAACGGGGGGGCTCCGGTTGCTGCTGCTTTTCTCGTTTTATAGATATAAAAAAGACACATGTGGCGGCGGGGGTGGGGGGGACGCGCTGCCAAGCCCAGCTGCCCCCTGCCAGGCCCGGCACTCCCCGTGTCTCCAGCACGTTACATTCACGTGTGACTCAGGCTCGCTGTACACGCCGGGCGGTGGATGTCCCGATACAAGATGCTGCTGGCGCTCTCTGCGCCCAGGGTCCGGACGGGGGTGCCGCGCCGGGGCCGCTGGGCCGTCTGGACGGGGGTTTTTTGGTTACACGGTTGGCTGTGGTCCAGACTCTGCCTCCAAACCTCAGCACCTGGAGAGCCTCGTGGGGCGCCCCGACCCCTTGCCACGGCAGCACCCGCAGCAGCCAGCCAGGATCCGCGTGGGAACAGCTGGGGGCGCTGCCGGGCTGTCCAGCCCCTGGCGGGAGTGAGAATCGGAGCCCCCCAGCCTCACACCTTGAGTGGCTTGTCGGCCCCCCCGCTGGGGCTGCTGGCGGTGCTGTCTCCACCCTTCTTCTTGCGCAGGGTCTCGATCCAGCTGGAGCTGGAGCGGGCGGCGAAGCTGGAGAGCGCCAGGGAGCTGAGCCGCATGTTCTTGCCCGACATGATGAGCTCGCCGAAGCCCTCCTGGTGGGAGAAGGCGTAGCCGGAGCGCCGCGAGCCGGCACGGCCCACCCGCCGCATGCAGCGGTGCTGCGCTCGCTGCTTCTTCCGCACCAGCTGGGTGTAGCGCACCTGGGGGGGGGGGCAGGGTGAGGAGCCTGGCCGAAGACCCCACAACCCGCCCTCCGTGAAACTGCAGGGGAAAGGCCCAGCCAGGGTGAACGGGGGCCGGGAACAGACGTGGTAGCCTGCCCGAGACACCCCCCCAGTCCTCCCCTCCCCGGGCAGCTCCTGCAGGAGCTGGTTAGAGATGGGGGCAGGGGCCAAAGCCATGGGCACGTTCCAGTGAGGGGGCAGTAGCCTGGGGGGAGGTGGAGCTGGCCCCTGCCCCACCATGAGATCGCTCGGGGCAGACAATTCCGCCCCACAACCCTGGCCGAGTGGAGATGGATCCAGCCCCCACGCTCCACGGCGAGGCCTTTCCTGGCGCTGGTCAGAGGGGCACTGCGGGGCAGCCAAGCATGGGGCGCTGGGGGCGAGGGACGTCCGAAGCCCGAGGAGGGGGCCCACTCCGCGCTGGGGGCCCCGGCTCGGCCGCACGTGCTCACCGTGTCCGATAGCTCGGGCTTCAGGTCCAGCTTGAGGAATCGGAAGGCCACGACTGGCATGATGCAGACCACGGTGGTGAGGGTGATGGTGAGCCAGACCGTGGGCTGGGCCAGCGTGTTCTGGGCATTACCTGGGCAGCAGGAGGGGGAGAGACCTGAGAGCCAGGCAGGTGGGAGCGGCCTGCCCCACTTCCCCTCCTCCCGCGGCAGGAGTCAGCAGAGAAATGAAGCTGTCACCGGGGTCTCCCCCGGCCCCGGGAATCAGGCGTGGTGCTGGGGGAGCAGCAGAGTTCAGAGGGCACCGACCGGGATGGGGGAAGGGGCACCCCAGCAACCACTGCCCCACTAGAAAGCTGCCCTCACCTGCCTTGGGGACCCCCCCCGGTGCGGTCAGGAGTGAACCCCCCCCGGGCAGATTGGCAGGCACCTTGGGGCGGGGTTCCCCTTCCTTTGGTCACCGGAGCACGTCTCGTGCAGTCAGCCCCTGGCGTGGTGGGGACCTCAGGGACACCTCGGTCCCGCCTGCGGCACCTGCCCCTCAGGCGAATGCAGCTGCTGGGACTCACCCACAAAGCGGAACTGGTTGGGGAAGATCTGGAAGAGGCCGTTGCTGTGCATGGCGAAGAGGATGGCGAAGTACACAGCCAGGCTGCCCCAGATGAAGAAGTGGTTGATGGCCGTCCAGAACCCCGTGTCCAGCCCAATCTGGGGGAAGAGGGGAGAGCTCAGGGGGCAGCGTAGACAGGCTGCCGAGCCGATGGGCAGCCCCGGGGCAGCGCCCTCGGTCCCCCAGTGTCGCACAGGCCCAGCGCCCTTCACCACGCACTCCGGCAGCACCGAGATGCAGCCACCTCTGGGGTGGGGCACAGCAGCCGCTCAACAGCTTAGATCCGGGTTCCTCTGCTTCCTGGGCTAACTGACCCGGTACGGGGTGCGAGAGAAACGTCGGGCTGGAGGGGACCCGAGAGGCCACGGAGGCAGAGCCGAATGGGGGCAGCCCACCTGCACGCTGACCACGATCACCAGGGAGGTTGCCACGGTGACAGCGAAGGACTGGTAGTCGGCCAGCTGGGCGCCGTCGTTGCGGGCGGCGTCGGCGAAGACGCCGTAGGGGATGAAGAACATGAGGACGGAGGTGTAGATGCCCTGGGCGATGCAGATGAAGAACTCCCGCTTGTTGAAGAGCAGGTTGAGCTGGCCTGGCTCGTAGAGCTTGGGGTATTCCATGCTGCGCTGCTCCGTCACGTCCTGGGGGGCGGGAGCATGGCAGGGGTGAGCCTGGGGCCCCCCCACCCAGGAGCCGCCCCTGCAGGGAAGCTGAGGGCTGGACAGGCCATGGACCAAGCCCACCTCTTGCCCCTGAGGAGGGGGCCCTGACCCCACCCGGCTGGGTTAGGGCCCGCAGTGCCCAGGGCCCCAGAGATGGGGGAGCCCCGAGCCCGCCTCGGGCTGCTGCGGCCCTTCCAAGCGGCACCCCCAGAATTCCCTGTCTCCCCACCTGCAGGGTGGGGGCTCCCTGCTGCGATCGCAGGCCACGAGGCTCCATGAGCACAGGAGACAGGCTGGGCCCCCCGCCTCACCCCAGCAGGAGCAGATCTCCACCCTGCCCCTCCCGCACCGATCGGGGGAGACGTACCTGGTCGAACACGCCCATGGCGAGCACGGGCAGCGAGGTGTAGACGATGTTGTACAGGGTGATGAAGTACTGGTCATAGACCGTCTGTCGAGAGATGGGGGGGGGGGTTAGGGCAGGGGGGGCGGGGAAAACACCCCTGCCCCACTGCATCCGGGAACGGACGAGCAACTCGCTTTCCTGCCTCGGAGGCACATGCGCTCCCCTCCCCCCCCGGCTCTGTGCTCCCCCCCGGCCATCCCCAAGTGCTGAAGGACCCAACGACCAGCCTGGTTCTCTCTGCCCCCCACGATGAACCAGCCCCGGGCAGGGTGGCCAGTAGGGAGCTCACTGCGGCCTGCCAGTCCAAAAGCACCAGCCTGCCCTGCCTGGGCATCCTCCAATCGCTTCCAGCAAGGCAGGGAGGATGCAGCCATCGCAGGCTGGCGCTGGGCTGTCCCCGGACACCCGCTCTACACTCTGCAGCGGCTGGAGCCTTCACCCAGGTTCAGCGACAGGCCCCAGCGCAGCCCTCCCCCATCACCACCCTGCAGGGCAGGGCAGGGCCTGTCCCTCCCCGTGTCCATGCAGCACCCGGCACAGCTGCGTGGCTGGGTCCAAATCCAGCAGGCACCGTCCGAAGGGAAGCCCCACGGCCTGGGGAAACCCTGTCCAGGGCGCAGCACCTGGCACCGCACCTGGGCGGAGAAGCCGCAGAAGAACCCGAACCAGAAATGGACCATGGTGAAGGCAAAGTTCTTGTAGAAGAAGTAGCAGAGGAATTTGCACATGCGCAGGTAGGACCAGCGGCCGTGCACCAGCAGGAGGCGCTGCAGGAACTTGAACTGGGAGAAGGAATAGTCGGAGGCCAGCACGGCCTGGATGCCCTCCTGCCCGCTGATGCCCACGCCGATGTGGGCAGCTGTGGGGGGAAGAGACGTGTGGGTCAGCAGGGAACTCAGAGCAGCCCCACACAACGCCCTGCAGTGGGAGAAGGGTGCTGCCCTCCCCAGCCCTCCCCGCCGGGCCTGAACCGGTGCCACAGGCAGAGACTCTCCCCTCCTGCCTGACCCCACCCTGCAGGCAGAGCCCCTCCCCTCCGCATCCAGCCCTGACCCCGGCCCTGCAGGCAGAGCCCCCCCCGCGCTCACTCTTGATCATGCTGACGTCGTTGGCACCGTCCCCGATGGCCAGCGTCACGGCCTTCTTGTACTTCTTCACCAGCTCCACCACCTGGGCCTTCTGCAGCGGGGTGACGCGGCAGCAGATCACGGCCTTGCAGGCGCAGGCCGTCTCCAGGAACTCCAGCTCCATGTCGGCCTCCAGCGCGTGGGCCTGCGGGGAGGGGCGCGGACGGGTGAGCGGCAGGGAAGTGCCCCAGAGACCCGCGCCCCTGAGCCCAGCAGGGACACCCGGAGTTGGGAGCAATCAGGGACGGCAAGGGAGCGCCGAGGGAGGGAATGGCAAAGGGTTACCGGTCGGGACGGGGGGCCCCGGCAGAGTTGGGGGTAGGGTAGGGGGCAGCCGGGGCTGCGGGTCAGGACTGAGGGGCACCGGAGGGGGAGAGGGGAGTTTGCCCTTGGTAACACTGCCCCCCTCACCAGGCTGTGCCCGTTGATGACCAGGGCGTACTCGCCCGCGATGGCCTCCAGCACCGAGGTGAGCCGGGACGCCGACGAGGAAGACGCGAGTTTCTCCTGGCAGGAGAAGCCGTTGCCCATGGAACGTGACGAGTCCATCATCTTCTCCCGGGCTTTCCTGGGGGAGAGGAGAAGGCTCAGCCGGGCTCCCGTCAGCAGCGCAGGGACCGGGATGGGGCGTCCTCCCTACTCCCCCCAGCACCCCTGCCCCAGGCCCCCCCGAGCCCCCGCCCAGCCCTCACCTGAGCTCCTCCCGCACCTCCAGCACAGTGTGGCCTGTCACGATGAACACCTCCGTCATGTCGTCCGTCAGCATCTTGCAGGAGTAACCGATGTTCACGGCCGTCTCTGGGGAGGGGAGACGCGGGCTGAGCGGGGGAGCTTGTGCCCGAGCGCTGCCCCCTGGGGAACCCTCCACAAACCAGAGGGGATCAACTCCCCCAGCCCACTCCCCCTCTGCCTCCCCCTCCCCCCGTGACCCTGGGGGCACCCAGGCTTTGATCCCCAGGGTGCCTTGCAGCAGGGTTCCCGGCACCGCTGGCCACCAGATACCTATGGGGGGTCCTGCCCCTCAGGCCAGAGGGGCTGGGTTCTCTGCCTGAGCAGCGACACCAGCAGTGCCAGCCCAGAACGGCTCCCCTCCACCCAGCCCCCCGCACAGGGCCAGCCTCACCTTGCTTGTCCCCGGTCAGCACCCAGATCTTGATGTTGGCCAGCGTCAGGATGGCGATGGTTTCGGGGACCCCCTGCTGCAGTTTGTCCTCAATGGCGGTGGCCCCCAGCAGCTGGGCAGAGAGAGGAGACACAGCAGTGATTCTGGGGCACCGCCTCGTGCCACGGCCCCAGCCTGCCCCTCGGGCGGCGCTCCGAGCCCACCTACCGTCATGTCCCGCTCCACCTCCTCGTACAGCCGGGCCAGGCGGTCCTCGCGGCCCTCGGAGGCCGTGCTGGCTCGCAGCAGCTGCTCGGCCCACTCCTCGTAGTACCCGTCCTCCAGGTCCTTGTAGGCCAGCACCAGCGTCCGCAGCCCCTCGCCGGCGTACTCCTGCGGGACACAGGGCGTGTCAGCTCCCCAGCCAGACGGGGGCCAGGCCAATCCCTGGGGGCCCCCCAGCCAGCCCTGCGGGGCACGGGGCGCGTCAGCTCCCCAGCCAGACGGGGGCCAGGCCAATCCCTGGGGGCCCCCCAGCCAGCCCTGCGGGGCACGGGGCACGTCAGCTCCCCAGCCACACGGGGGCCAGGCCAATCCCTGGGGGCCCCCCAGCCAGCCCTGCGGGGCACGGGGCGCGTCAGCTCCCCAGCCACACGGGGGCCAGGCCAATCCCTGGGGGCCCCCCAGCCAGCCCTGCGGGGCACGGGGCGTGTCAGCTCCCCAGCCACACGGGGGCCAGGCCAATCCCTGGGGGCCCCCCAGCCAGCCCTGCGGGGCACGGGGCGTGTCAGCTCCCCAGCCAGACGGGGGCCAGGCCAATCCCTGGGGGCCCCCCAGCCAGCCCTGCGGGGCACGGGGCGCGTCAGCTCCCCAGCCAGACGGGGGCCAGGCCAATCCCTGGGGGCCCCCCAGCCAGCCCTGCGGGGCACGGGGCGTGTCAGCTCCCCAGCCAGACGGGGGCCAGGCCAATCCCTGGGGGCCCCCCAGCCAGCCCTGCGGGGCACGGGGCGCGTCAGCTCCCCAGCCAGACGGGGGCCAGGCCAATCCCTGGGGGCCCCCCAGCCAGCCCTGCGGGGCACGGGGCGTGTCAGCTCCCCAGCCAGATGGGGGCCCGGCCAATCCCTGGGGGCCCCCCAGCCAGCCCTGCGGGGGGCAGAGTCTGGCAGTGGAGTTCCAAGGCAACGCCCCACAGTGGCACCCAGGACCCCGGTTCGATTGGCGGCTGCCCTGCGATCCACCCACCCCCCGAAGGATCAGGGCCCCCAGAGGTCAGCTGCAACCAGCGCCCGGGACCCCCACTCACATTCAGATGGTCGGTGGTTACATTCAGCAGCTCGTGGTGGGCCGGGTGCAGCCGCTCCAGGAGGATGGTGTCGGCCCCTTTGCAGTACAGACGGATCCGGCCCTCGGGGCTGCGCACTGGCGGGAAGGAAGGAAGGAAGGAACTGCTGGGACATGCAGGGACCAGAGCCGCCAGAGACCGCGGTGCCCCAAGGGGAACGACCCCCGAGCCCAGCACTGCCTGGCCCAGCCGGGTCAACGTGCCCAGGTCAGGCCCCTGGAGCGAGGGGGGGAGAGGGGAGCGTCTCTGCGGGGGGCAGAGGTCAGTGATCCTGCACCGCCCCAAGGCCCCGTGTTCTCCAGCCCCACCCTGCTCACTGCCTGGGGCCCCCCACGCTCGGCGGCTGGACCCCCAACCCACGGGGCAGCAGCAGCCTCAGGCTGGCAAATCCTGGGGAGCCGAAGGTCCCGTCCACAACCCCCGGCTCCCAGCCCCTGCGGCTGAGCCCCCTGCACCCCCCAGGCACAGACACTGCCAGTCCCCACAGGCCCCTGCCGCCCTCCGCCCCACTGTTCACAGGATCCCCCCGGGCCCGGCTCACCGATGACGGACATGCGCTTGCGGACATTGTTGAAGTCCAGGATGGCCAGCAGCTGGTAGGTGACGGCCCGGCCCAGCTCCTGCACCGTGATGGTCTTGGGCGTGCGCGAGCGGAAGACGAAGCTGAAGTTCCTGGCGGCCGTGACCAGCGCCCCCTCGTCCGGGGACTGCGCCTTGTAGTACAGCTCCCCTGGGGGGGCACGGCGGGGGGGGGTCAGCGCTGGGCCTCCACCACCAATGCCCCCCATGGGAGACGGGCCGAGCTCCCCTGCACCCCCAGGGGACAGCCTGAGCCCCCCGGGAGGCCACCCACCTTCGCTCCTCTCCTCGGACATGACGGTGTGGCAGAGCGAGAGCAGGCGGAAGAACTCGTGCACATGGGGGTTGCCCAGCTGCACGGCCTGCAGCAGGCTGGCGTCCCAGAACCGGAACCGCGGGTCGGCCAGAGGGTTGAAGGAAAAGTCGACCGGCTCCGTCCTCTAGGGAGGGGGAGAGAGTTACCCCCCCGTCCGGCCCCTGCCATGGCCTGGGGCACCCCAGAGCCACGGAGCGGCCTGGAGGGCAGGACTCCCCCTTGAAATGCAGAGACCACCCCCTGCACCCCCAGCCCCCGACGGAGCCCATCTCCCTGGGACTCCCCACTCCACCTCGGTCACCTCCCCCCCGGGATGGGGCAGCTCATACCTCCCCCAGCTCCGCCTTGTGCCCGAGCACGTCCAGCACGTCACCTGCAAACGCAGAGGGCAAAGGGTTAACACGGGGACACCTGCCAGCACAGCACCGCGGGTGGGGGGATGCTGGGAACCCCACCCCACAGGAGCTGCGCTCTCCCCAGGACAGAGCCGCCCAGTGGAACGAGCAGCTGCCCCCGTCCCACCCAGCTCCACCCACTCACCCCCCCAGCGGCCACAGACCGAGAACGGACGGACATGGGCGGGGGGTAGCTCCTTTGGCAGCAAGCCCCCGGGGTGCAGCAGCCAGAGTGGCTGGTCCCCCGCGGAGCTGCTGCCTGGCATCCGCACGGCGAGGCTAGGACGGCCCTGGCAGGAGGGGTGTCCCGGCGCCCAGGGAGCTGGGGTGCACCCCACAGTAAGCAGAGGGGCCTAACCTGGGGATGGGGAGAGCCCCCACCAGGGCCGGGGGAAGACATCCTCTCCCCCCCCAGGGCCCCGGCCCGGCTCACCGTAGCTGCGCCCGTTGATGGAGCACTTGCTGAAGATCATGATGTTCTGGGTGAGGGTGCCGGTCTTGTCGGAGAAGATGTACTCGACCTGGCCCAGCTCCTCGTTGAGCGTGGTGGTGCGGGCCTCGGCCGGCGTCTGCCGCTGCGCGCAGTACATCTTCTTGTCCCAGTTGATGAAGTAGCTGTGGCCGAGGCGGATCACTTCCACGCTGCACACGGGGAGGGAGGGGACACAGGGCTCGGCACGGGCTGGGCGGGGAGCACCCCCCGGGGGAGCAACCCACTGCCGCCAGCCATGAACCCCACAGCACCCCCGGCGCTTCCATCACAGGGTCAGCACTTACCCTACGGTCACACGGAGCTGGGGCAGAGCCGGGGAGAGAACCCAGGAGTCCTGGCTCCCGGGCCCCCCTCCCCTCTGGGGGGGGGAGAACCCAGGAGTCCTAGCTACCGGCCCTGCTCTAACCACTACACCCCACTCTCCCTCGCAGAGCCGGGAAGAGAACCGAGGAGTCTGGATCCAGGCCCCCGCTGCTCTAACCCATCAGGTCCCCCTCCCCTCTGGGAGGATAGAACCCAGGAGTCCTGGCTCCCAGCCCCGCTCTAACCACTAGACCCCACACTCCTCCCAGAGCCAGGGAGAGAACCCAGGAGTCCTGGCTCCCCGGCCCAGTGCCCACTTTCTGGACCACGCTACCGCCTCCTACATTGGTTGCCAGGGCCCCCACGCTCACACTGACCAACCCAGGCGAGTGCCGGCCAGCCGGAGAAGCGCTGCAAGCCGACGGGCTCAGAGGAAGGGGGGGGGGTTCGAGTGGGAGTGAGGGGCACATCAGCTGACCCCCTGGGAATCCTGCGCCAGGCCCGGCACTAGAGCCATGGGCTAGAGATGCCCCCATCCCCCCGGCAAGTCCCCCCGGCCCCCCCAGCAGGAAATGGAGGAGCTAGGTTCGGGGGCGGGGCGGGCGTGACCGGTTCTTACCTCGGGGCTAAGGGGACAGAACCATGCTGGGAAACGAAAAGAGAGAGAAATTAAAAGAGAGAGAGAAGGGGTGGCAGGGGCAGGGCGAGATGGGCACCGGCAGCTGGGTCAGACAGAGTCGCGCGGCAGCCAGGCCTGGAGGCAGGATGGCACGGGCGGCTCTGTGCCTCGGAGACACCGACTTGTTCCTCCACCAGGGAGCAGCAGCACCGTCGTTCCCCAGCACCCCCCACAAAGACTAGTACCCCCTCCCCGGGCACCCTCCCACACACAGCCCAGCACTGCCCTTCCCTGGCACCCCCCCACAAAGCCTGGTACCCCCTTCCCTGGGCACCCCCTCCCCAGCACCCCCCCACACACAGCCCAGCGCCACCCTTCCCCGTCACCCCCTCCCTGGCACCCCCCACACACACACAGCCCAGTACCGTCGTGCCCCGGCACCCCCCACAAAGCCCGTTACCCCCTCCCCGGCACCCCCACACAGCCGGGCACCCTGTCCCAGGCACCCCCTGACACAGCCCAGCGCTGCCCTTCCTGGCACCTCCACATACATCCCGGAACCTCCCCCACCACACACACACAGCCCAGCACCTCCCCACACACACACAGCCCAGCACCCCCTCTCCAGCACCCCCCCCACACACACAGCCCAGCACCCCCTCCCCAGCACCCCCCCCACACACACACAGCCCAGCACTGCCCTTCCCCGGCACCCCACCACAGCCAGACACCCTGTCCCTGGCATCCCCCTGACACAGCCCAGCACCTCCTTCCCGGACACCCCCCCCCCCACACACACACAGAGCCAGGTACCCGCCTCCCCAACACCCTCCCCCCAAACACAGCCCAGCACCTGCCCCCCAACACAGACAGGTACCCCCTCCCCGGGTGCTCTCACACACACAGAGCCCAGTACCCTCTCCCCAACACCGCCACACACACAGCCAGGTTCCCTGTCCCCAGGCACCCCCCTCAAACAGAGCCTGGTACCCCCTCCCCGCACCTCCCCACCCCCCACAGCCTGGTACCCACTCCCTGGGCCCCCCTCTCCACTGGACTCCTGTCCCTCCCCCCATCTCCACCACCCCACACTCCCTGGATTCCCCTCCATGCACCCTCTTTCCCAGAGCCCCCCCAATCACAGGCCCTTTGCCTTGGGCTTCTACCCGTATCTCCCATGTGCCCACCTCCCCGGCCTTCCCAGGCGGCCCCACCGGGCCTGGGCTTCTGCCCCCCAAGTGACGGTGTCCCCTGCCCCAGGGAAGCGCCGGCAGCAGCCCCCAGCCCTGCGCCCCAGGCGCTGCCTACCTGACGTAGAGCGAGATGGGCACCACGGTGTTGAGGATGATGATGTAGGACCAGAAGGAGAGGAAGCCAGAGAAGAAGGCACTGTCCACCGCCGTGTCCCAGGGCAGGTAGATCTGGAAGCAGGCTCCCACCTCGTGCTCCCAGATGGCATTGCCGATGGCCAGGATTACCCCCATGCACACCAGGAACCCGAAGATCTGCCAGAGGGAGGGCAGGGGTCAGAGTGCATAGAGAGACTGGCACTGCTCCCCAGCCCGGGATCGGGGCCGGCCGCACCCCCGGGGGCTGGGGCCACGTCCCCCAGCCCGGGATCGGGGCCGGCCGCACCCCCGGGGGCTGGGGCCACGTCCCCCAGCCCGGGATCAGGGCCGGCCGCACCCCCGGGGGCTGGGGCCACATCCCCCAGCCCGGGATCGGGGCCGGCCGCACCCCCAGGGGCTGGGGCCATGTCCCCCAGCCCAGGATCGGGGCCGGCCGCACCCCCGGGGGCTGGGGCCTCTGCGGTTCTTTATTCCATCCCAGGTTTAAAAGCTTCCAGGAACATCATGTCCTGGCACCTTGGCACCACTAGAGGGCAGCCCCTGCCCTCTGCCCCCAGAGGGGAGGGACGGGAGGGCGGCAGCTCCGGGTGCCACACACTGGAGCCGACGGCGCTGCTGCTCCACGGTAACGGAACCAGCACACGGCAGATCTTCCACCCACCAGGGGCGTCTCCCCTACCCACAGCCCCCGTCTCACCCACACACCCAGAGCACCAGCGTGTTCATCAGCCGGTCGATGCTTGTCCTCTTGAACTTGGTCCTCCCGCTGTTCTGCATCAGCTTGGTGTCGGGACCTGGGGGGTGGGAAACACGTCACCGGGAGCCCCCACCCCAGTGCCCGCCGGGACCCTCCCCTCCCGGCCCGTGCGGAGGGACCCCGTGTGACGAAGT